>NW_026622963.1:16420384-17031730 GCF_023065955.2 Ursus arctos
CGTTTCTCCCACTTCCGTTGAATTCCTGGAAACAAAGCCCATAAAAAGGGAGAGGTTCAATGGTCTATTATAAGTTTCACACAGATTTATATGTTTAAATTTAGAAAATGCCTCAGTGAAAATCAGTGGAGGAGTCATCCAGCTTCTGAATACAGTATTTAACTTCTCCCCATTCATCTTGTATAGAAATATTTCAAGGAGTCCTGCCAGCAGCCCTATCATGTTTAGTTTCCAAGGTTATTCTTTAATTGCCTGAGTTGTTGCAGGAAGTGCATAGTTGGAATCCTGATGACTTGTTATTTACTCCCTGATGTGGGGGTTACCATTTTGCTTCCATCGTGACTTTACCATTAGTCAAAGAAAGTCAACAGAAGGCAAAAATCCATGTAGCAGCCAGTATGCCTCTCCATGTGTAGGGCTTTAGATTGAAAACAAACTGCAGAGCACCTAAGGAAATTTTTGTGGCTATCTCCAGAGTACTTGAATTCTTAGAATAGCTTAGTTGGGGGAAAGGACATATGGACTTGTACTATTTTCAGTTCTTGCAGCAGTCTTGGACACATTCTAAAAGGCATTTGAGTTGCTGCTTTTACAAAAGAATAGGGCTGCTACACTGTATATTGAAATAAAAAGTAAGTTGGTTTCTATGGCGCTGTATTTCAGTTCTAATTTTGCCATTTAGTAGCATAACTGTTTTATTCCATTTTTTTTAATTTATTTTTTCAATTTACTAGAGCAACCACCATCCAACCTGGTGCTTTCATTCTGACACAGTGTCTTATCCAAATTTTCAATGACTGTTCTTCTTTCTTTATTATATCTGCTTTCATAGCTATGTTTTCTTAGCCTAGAACACTTGTACATCCCTTCCTAAGAATGGCACCTATGCTGGTGTCAGCATAATTTTTATGTTATTAAGTTTCCCAACCCATGGCATTCTCATGATAGATCTATTTGATCCCAAAATTTCTAACTAGAGTGGCATTTTTAAACCCTTGTGACAAAGTGGATTAGAGTTTGGGAAGATTCAGAAAAGTTAGTCTGGATAGCTGTCAGTGTCCCTAGTGTAGAATGTCAGAAAGTACTCTTCTCTGGTAGTCTTTAAGAGGAAAGGAGTAGGAGAGTAGTCAAAGTTGAAAACTGTATCTCTTGGGAACTACTGCTAAACAGTAAATAGTATATCAAGAAGCTTCTAATTTTATTGATTGTTACATCCACAGGCAAACAAATGTCTGACTCTCAATCCTTTGTCCACAATTGTCAGGAGACTTAAATATTCATAGTCAAAAAATGACCCATAAATACAATACACTGAAAACATGAAGTAATATAATGGTTGACTTTGTCTACTTGGGCATTTAGACCCAAGCAAATATTACACAATAGAAATGCCAAATGAACCATAAAACTCTCTCAGCTCTCAGTTAAAGCATACTCAGGTGAAAAATGAAATTCTTCTGTTGAAGATCCCATCATATACATGACCCTGGGAGAAAAGGAACCCATAATGATAGTAATGTTGTTTGAAAGAATGAACCTAAATGTCCTAGAAGTGAGCCCTCCCTAGTTTAAAAATCCATTTGGAATTTTTCAGTTACCAAAGGTAGTTAACTAGCCCTAATTCATGTAATAGAGCCTATCATGCCAGTCAGATTACTGCAATACACAATATAAAAAAAGAAGTGAAGTATAATTTCCAAAAAAAATATAAAAACAAAGCACCAAATCCAGTTAATATAAGACTATTTCTTACTTGGAAGGCGACAGGAAGAGGTGTTTGAACAAGTTTCACACAGAATTATTATCTGAAGCCCATCATCAGGATTTCTCTTCTAGTAAAGCTAAGAACTCCTTCCTCCACTTCACAATCTGGGATTATCATTTCTGGTGGGCTCCAATATGATTTTTATGTTATCACACTTCCTCAAGACATCATCATCCCCTCAAATCATGGCACCCCCTCCACCTACAACTTCTTTGTCCTGAAATCTCTTACTATGGATGCCGTTCCTAATCTCTGGTCCCAAGTGAACTGGATATATGATAAATTCAGTGCCGGGCAACTGGGTGATTAATGGAACCCCAGGGGAAGTGAGCTAAATGGTTCTTTTCTCCATTTGCCTTTGTCTACGAAGACAGGGTTGGGACACTAGTCAAAGAAGAAAAATATATCTCTCATACCTGCATTGTTCATGTGTTCCTCTGTGGTTTCTACATTAGGGATATTGGTTGTCTTTATTCAAAAAAGGCCACATGCCTTTGAATATAGACCAGAGGTTCACTAAACACAGTCAAGTCAGAGCAAATAAAGTACCTTGGTCCCAAAACCTGTCAGGAGCATTGATACAGAAACAATATCTTGCTATTAACCAGTCCTTATATCTTCCTGTATCTTCCAGATGCCAGAGCAGAAGAAAAATGGCATCACTCATAGCATATGTTTTCCTCCTAAAGTAAACCTAATGATGTCATGTGATAATAAGATGCTAGATATCAGGTATCAGGCTGCTTATGATTTTATTCAATCTCATGTATCATGGCCAAAGCGTATACCTGAATCTCAAACTTCTGGCTGCAAATTCCAAGGTCCTTCAATTGTGAGTTGTTTATTTATGATCCACATATTTCACAGCCCCTTAGAAAACTCAAAATAATCTAACAGAAATAAATTCATCTGCATATGAATTTAGATCCAACCCAATAGTGTATCATAAAAATAATACCAATGAATTACAAGGTTTTTCAACTTCAATCACAGCAAAACTTCAGGTATGAAGTTCTCATGCGGATATCATCTATGTGAGTCACTCATGGAGAAAAATAGCCATCATAATATCCATGTTTCCTTAAAGAATGAGCTTAAATATCTTAGAGGCTACTCTTTCTTAGTCTGTTTATATATTTGGAATTATGTCTCTCTGTAATTATTGAGGGGAATTCAGATTAATTTTTTTTTTGTTAATTATCATTCTACCTGTTTTTCATACCTGTTGTGACTGCAGTTTCCTTTTTATTTTATTATTTTTAAGATTGTTTATTTATTCATTTTAGAGACAGAGCAAACATGGGGGGAGGGGCAGAGGTAAAGGAAGAAAGAGAATCTCCAGCAGACTCCCCACTGAGTAAGGAGCCCAGCACAGGGCTCCATCCCAGGTCCCCGAGATCATGACCTAAGCTGAAATCAAGAGTTGTACACTTAACCAGTTGAGCCACCCAGGCACCCCTGCAGTTTCCTTTTTAAACTCAGCTCTGTAAATTGTAGATAATTTATCCCTGTGATAAAAAAGATTTTAGCTTTTCACTTTAGCTTTTTATTACACATAGTTTAGGTATTTATTTACATCCCTGTGCAGCCCAGAATTTGGTAAAGCAACACTGTGTTTATTGGTTAAGCTTCAACAAATGTGTTCATTCTGCATGTAATCATTCATATTTTCCCCAGAAGTTCCCTGCATGTGTAAAACATATAATTTAATATTCTCAGTGTAAGAAAAAGTACCAAAGACAGCTCCCCTATAGATGTTCTCTCCCATCTGCTATTTTAGTCTCTCCTTTTTTATTTCCCTTCTATGGTTTGAAAATGGGACTCATTTTTTTTCATATTGATATCCAATATATCTAGCACCAACTTTTGAACAGACCATCCTTTACTCATCATGCAACAGAAGTACATTTATTATAAATCAAGTAATCATATATCTGTTGATCTGTTTGTGGAGCCTATTTTATTCCTCACTGGACTAGTTTTCTATTTTTTGTCAGTACACAATCTTTTTTTTTAAAGATTTTATTTATTTATTCATTCGACAGAGATAGAGACAGCCAGCGAGAGAGGGAACACAAGCAGGGGGAGTGGGAGAGGAAGCAGCAGGCTCCCAGCAGAGGAGCCTGATGTGGGGCTCGATCCCAGAACGCCGGGATCACGCCCTGAGCCAAAGGCAGACGCTTAACTGCTGTGCCACCCAGGCGCCCCGTCAGTACACAATCTTAACTACTGTAACCTATAAAATTGAAATTTTGAAATTTTGTCATTTAGTTCATGAAACTGTCTTCATTTTTATCAAGGTAACTGAGGTTTTTGTTTTTGTTTTTCTTGGCTCTTTGCATTCTACATAATTTGTGAAATTAAACTGACAATTTCCAAAAAACCTAACAGCATTTGGATTTGGAATGCTTATGCATTGAATCTTTAAAATGAGTTTGGGGGAAGGATTAAAATTTATATGTAACTGAATCTGCCAATTTGAATATGTTATATCCCTTCATTTGTAAGATATTATTTACTTTCTTTGAATGATGTTTTATAATATTATGTGTAGATCTTTTCCTATGCAACTGATGTTTCTGATATTCCTGAAAGTGTTACTTTAATGGATCTTCATTTTTCTTTATTATTTCACACAGAAGTACATATCATTGTAGTTATTTTTTATTAATACAGCATCTTTGCAAAACTAACTCTTAAGTTTAATTTTTCATGTTCAGATTAGACAGACAATAGAGAAATAGATGATAGATGATTCACACACACTATTTTGTTGTCTGTAAATAAAGAAATTTACACCTTTCCATTTCTTTTTTTTTTTTTTTTTTAAAGATTTTATTTATTTATGTGACAGAGAGACAGCCAGCGAGAGAGGGAACACAGCAGGGGGAGTGGGAGAGGAAGAAGCAGGCTCATAGCGGAAGAGCCTGATGTGGGACTCGATCCCAGATCACCAGGATCACGCCCTGAGCCGAAGGCAGACGCTTTAACGACTGCGCTACCCAGGCGCCCCCTACACCTTTCCATTTCTAATTCTTATACACTGTTTATTCCCCTTCCATAACTTATTGCATTAGGACATCCAGTATAGTGTTGAATAGAAATGGTGACAGAAAATTCTTTATTCACAGTTTCAGGGCGAAAGCTTTGAATATAATCATTATCAATGATTTTTCAATTGATTTCTTTTGTAAATTCTTTTTATCTCATTAAAAATTTTTGTTCAATTCCTAGTTCCCATGAGATTTATGAGGAATAGGTTTTGTACTCTATAAAATACTTTTTCTTTAAGATGATCATATAATGTTTTCCCCTCTTTTGTGTTACTATGATGAATTATATTGAATGATTTTTTATTATATTCAATTACTCAACAAGTAATACATCATTACTTTTTTGATGTAGTGTTCGATGATTCATTAGTTACATATAACATCCAGTGAATGATTTTTAAATATTTTTAAAAATAAACTTATTTTAGAAGTTTTAGATTTATAAATAAAGGTTGTGAAGATAACATAGACAGCTCCCAAATATACACCTTCCTTCCCCTATTATTAATATCACATATTAGATATTATTAACATCTTATATTAATTTATTTGTCCTACCATTAATCAATATTATCACATTATTATTAACTAAAGTCTATATTTTATTCATATTTCTTTTGTTTTTACCTAGGACATTAGGTTCCAGGATCCCATATAGGATGTCATACCACATTTAGTTTTCATGTGTACTTAGGATGCTCTTGACCATAACCTTTTTTTTTCAGATTTTCCTTGATTTTTTAAAAAAATTATTTATCTGTTTGTTTGTTTATTCATTTCTATTTTATTAACTAGCCTCCATGTTCATGTGGGGCTTGAACTCATGACCCCAAGATGAAGCATTGCATGCTCTACTAACCGAGCCAGTCAGGCACACCAGATTCTCCTTGTTTTGATGATCTTCAGTTTTGAGAACTGGTCAAGTTTTCTGTAGAGTGTCTCTCAAGTAGGATTTGTCTGATTATTTTCTCATGATTAATAGTGGGGTTATGGGTTTTGGGGAGAAAGACCATGAAGGTAAAAGTACCATTCTCATCATATCAGATCAAGGATTCATACTATCAACATGATTTTTCACTATTTACTTTAACCTTTATTACCTGAAGTATGTTTGTCAGGTTTCTCCACTGTGAAGAAACTTTTTCTCCTACCTGCAATTTTCATACTGGACTCTTTGGAAGGAAGTCACTGTGCAACCCCACATTTGAGGAGTGAGGAGTAATGTTGCACCTCTTTGTGACCAAAATGTCTAAAATTATTATTTTGAATTCTTTTATACAAGAAATGTGTCTATTCTCCCCAATTTATTTATATATTTTTATATTAGTGTATATTCACAAATATCTTTTTTTTTTTTTTTACTTTGGGTAATACCATGTCATTAATTTTGTTCAAATTGTTCTAGCTTTGACAATAAAAAGATCTTTTGGTTCATTTCTGTATCACTTTGACATGCTTTTATCAATGTGTGTGTGTGTGTGTGTGCATGTAGCAGTTCCTAACTTTCTGGCACTATAAGATGCTCTAGGCCATCTTTTATATTTCTTATCCTTTCATAGAATCAGCCATTTTTTAAAGGATCCTGGTTTGTTTTATGGGAGATTGGTATAAAACCAAGATCTGGGTTTTAGGTGTGCTTTTTGTTACTGGATTGTCATTGCTTTCTCAGCTAACAGAGTAAGGAAATAATTGTATATATTAATATTTATATGTTTAGCCATACATACACACACATAAATGAGTTATACTGAGTTAAACATGATTTATACTGATACTTCCAACTCAAATCCAATACCACTTGAATTATTCTAACCTCTCTTTGCTTGTCTGTAAACTTCTACCCCAACAGTGGGAAACTTTACATCATCTGGCAACCATTTACTTAATTGTTCGATTCCAGTTTGTGTCTATAACACCTTCAACATTGTTAACCAAAATATCCATTTTAAACAACTTTATCAAATACAGTGCCATTTCACCTTTAGTCTTATAGATTCCACTGAGTCCCCTAGTAACTGAAGTCAGCACATTTTCTTTCCAACCCTGTCAAGTGAGGTTGTTTTATACATTTAAAATACAGTAGGTTATTTTTTTTTACATTCTGCATTGATCCTAGGATCCCTTAATCTGCTAAATATTCTTTTTAAAATTTGTATATATTAAGGTCCACTCAGTGCTGTAAATTTCTATGGTTTTTGACAAAAGCAGTGTCATATATATGCTACTACTGCACCATACATGATAGTTTCACTGTGGCTTATCCATTCAGGCTTTAACCACTCACTGCCAACCACGTATATGTTTATTGTAACTTTCGTCATGCCTTTTTCAGAATGTCATATAAATGATGCATGTTATGTATCCTTTTCCAACTGGCTTCTTTACTTAGCAAAATGCATTTAAGATTCATCTGTGTCTTTTCTAGATGTGGATGTACCACAGTGTTTATAATCCATTCACCTGTGTCTTAGTTACTTCCAGTTTGGGGCAATTATAAATAAGCTGTTAAATTTCTGTGCTAGTTTTTGTGTGGACATACGTTCTCAGATCATTTGGGCAAATACCTAGGAGCACAGTGTCTGAATGTATGGTAGAACGTTTAGCTTTGTAGGAACTTCCGCACTATCTTCACATGTGGTTGTACCATTTTTTAAATTCTCATAACCAATGAATGATAGTTCTGTTGCTTGTGTCTTCACCAATGATTGGTATACCAGCTGTTTGGATTTTAGTCATTTTCTTAGGTGTGTAATGGTGTTTTTTGTTTAATCTGTATCTCCCTAATGGTGATAGGGTAGAGGGCCTTGACATATGGTTATCTGCCATCTGTATATTTCTGTGGTGAGGTATCTATTTATATCTTTTGTCCATTTTTTTTTAAAAAGTTTATTCTTATTGCTGAGTTGTAAGAGTTCTTTATATATTTTGATAAAAGATCTTTATCAGTTATGTGCTTTGAAAATATTTTGTCCCAATCTGTGTCCTGCCTTTTCACTAACTAGACAGTGCTTTTTGCCAAAGCAGAATTTTTAATTTTAATAAATCTCAACTTGTTTTTTATTGTTTGTGCTTTTGGTGTCATATCTGAAAACTCATCACAAAACCCTGGTTCACATAGTTTTTCTCATGTTTTTCTTTTCTTATAAGTTTTATAGTTTTACATTTAACATTTATTTCTATGTCTTGAGTTAATTTTTGTGAAACATTTAAAGTTTTTGTCTAGGGGCGCCTGGGTGGCACAGCGGTTAAGCGTCTGCCTTCGGCTCAGGGCGTGATCCCAGCGTTCTGGGATCGAGCTCCACATCAGGCTCTTCTGCTATGAGCCTGCTTCTTCCTCTCCCACTCCCCCTGCTTGTGTTTCCTCTCTCGCTGGCTGTCTCTGTCGAATAAATAAATAAAATCTTTAAAAAAAAAATTAAAAAAAAATAAAGTTTTTGTCTAGCTCCCCTTTTTCCGTATAGATATCCCTTTGTTCTAGCATCATTTATTGAAAAGACCATTTTTATTCATCTAATTACCTTGTTCTCCTGCTGAAGATCAGTTAACTATATTTGTCTGTATCTATTTCTGGGTTCTCTATTTCCTACTATTAATTTATGTGTCTGTTCATTGCCAATACCATGCAGTTTTGATTATTCTAGATATATAATAAAAGTCTTGAAATAAGGGGGCGCCTGGGTGGCACAGCAGTTAAGCGTCTGCCTTCAGCTCAGGGCATGATCCCGGCGTTCTGGGATCGAGCCCCACATCAGGCTCCTCTGCTGTGAGCCTGCTTCTTCCTCTCCCACTCCCCCTGCTTGTGTTCCCTCTCTCAATGGTTGTCTCTATCTCTGTCAAATAAATAAATAAAATCTTTAAAAAAAAAAGTCTTGAAATAAGGTACTATGAATACCACAAATTTGTTTTTCTTCAGTATCATATTCATTAACTAATTCTTTGTCTTTCCATATAAACTTTAGAAAGAGTTTGTCGATATCTACAAAATAACTTGGGATTTTGAACAGGATTGCACCAAATTTGTAGATCAAATTGGGAAGAATTGACTTCTTAACAACATTGAGTTCTCCAATTCATGAGCACCAAACATCTGTGCATTATTACATCTTGAGTTTTTTCATCTGTTTTGTACTTTATACATTTAGAACATAAGTATATATCATATGTGATACATATTTCCTTTTTGGTGCAATTATAAATGGTATTTAATTTTTTTTCAAATTCCAATTATTTATCACTTGTTTTTATATTAACATTGTATTCTTTTACTTTGTTATATTCCTTTAGCTCCTGGAAGTTTTTGTTTTGTTTTGCTTTGTAGATTCCTTGGAATTTTCTATACAATCATGTCATCTCTAAATAAAGACAGTTTTCTTTCTCCCATTTAATTAATTTATTTTTAAAATATTTTATTTTTAAGTAATCTCTACACCCAATGTGGTGCTCAAACTCACAACTTTGAGATCAAGAGTTGCACACTCTACCACCTGAGCTAGTCAGGCGCCCCTCTTTCTCCCATTTTAAATCTGTATGGCTCTTCACATTTTTTCTTGTCTTATTACACTAGGGGATAAGACTTTCAGTATGATGTGGGATAGGGGTGGTGCAAGAAGATATCCTTGCCTTTTTCCTGAAATTAGAATAAAGTCTCTCACTAGTGAGTGTGATGTAGCTATAGGGTGTTTTGTAGATGTCCCTGATCAAATTTAGAAAATTTCCCTGTATTTCTCATTTTCTGAAAGTTTTATCAGGGATTTTGTCAAATGTTTTTATCTACTTAAATAATCATGTGATTTTTCTTTGGTAGACTTTTGATGTGATGGATTACATTGATTGACTTTTGAATGTTAAAAAAGCCTTACATAACTGCAATGAATTCCAATTGGTTGTAAAATTTTTTTCCTATACATTGTTGGCTTCAATTTGCTAATATTTTCTGGATGATTTTTATGTAAATGCTCATGATGGACATTGATCTGTAGTTTTCCTTTCTTGTAATGTCTTTATCTGATTATGGTGTTGGGTACTAATGGTTTAATGCCATGAATAACAAGGATCCCCTCTCTATTTTCTGGAAGTAATGGTAGAGAATTGGTATTATTTATTCTTTTAATGTTTGGTAAATTTCACCAGTAAATGTATCTGGGCTTAATGCTTTCTTTTTGGAAGCTTATTACTATCTTTTTAAATAGTATTTATTTCAAAGATACGGATATAGTGAATAGAAGGGGCACATGCACCCCAACGCTCATAGCTGCAATGTCCACAATAGCCAAACTATGGAAGGAGCTGAGATGTCCTTCAACAGGTGAATGGATAAAGAAGATGAGGTCCATATATATAATGGAATATTATGCAGCCATAAGAAAGGATGAATACCTACCATTTGCATTGATATGGATGGAACTGGAGGGGATTATGCTAAATAAAATAAGTCAAGCAGAGAGAGACAATTATCATATGGTTTCACTCATATGTGGAACATAAGGAATAGCATGGAGGACCACAGGGGAAGGGAGCGAAAACTGAATGGGAGGAAATCAGAGAGGGAGACAAACTGTGAGAGACTCTGAACTCTGGGAAACAAACTGATGGTATGGAAGGGAGGAGGGTCTGGGGTTGGGGTGACCAGGTGATGGGTATTAAGGAGGGCATGCGTTATGATGAGCACTGGGTGTTATATGCAACTAGCGAATCATTGAAACTACATCAAAAACTAACGATGTACTATATGTTGGCTAACTGAACATAATAAAAAATAATAAAAGATTTTATTTTATTGGAGAGAGAGAGTGAAAGCAAGAGAGATCACAGAGGTAGAGGGAGAAGTAGGCTTGCCACTGAGCAGAGAGCCCAATGTGGGGCTCAATCCCAGGACCCTGAGATCATGACCTGAGCCAAAGGCAGATGCTTAAGCAACTGAGCCACCGAGGTGCCCCAGGTTATTACTTATTAATTTAATTTATTTGATAGATTTAGGGCTATTCAAGATATGTATTTATTCTTGTGTAAGGTTTGATAGTCTGTGTCTTTCAAGGAATTGGTCTATTTTATCTAATTTATTCAATTTGGGAGCATAGGGTTGTTCTTAGCATTCTGTAATTATCTTTTTAATATGTATGGGATCAGAATTTATTAGTATTATTTCTGATATTGACTATTTGTCTCTCTCTCTCTTGCTTAGCCTGGTTAGAGGTAACAATTTTGTTAATCTTTTAAAATAACTAGATCTTGTTTTTATTCATTTTCTCTATTGCTTTCCTATTCTTAATTTGACTTCTATTTTATTTATTTTTTATTTATTTTCTTCTATTTGCTTTAGGATTAAAGTGTTCTTTCCCTATTTTTTCTAAGGTAGAAAATTAGATTATGGATTTTAGATCTTCTTTTAAATTTTCTAATGTGTGAATTAAATATTATTTTTCCCAATAAGCAATGCTTTAACTACATTCCACAAATTATGATAAGTAGTATTTTCATTTGGATTTAGTTTAAAATATTTTTAATTTTTTAATTTTTCTAATGACTTGTTCTTTGATATACCTATTATTTAGGAAGTGTATTGTTTAATCCAAATATTTAGGGAATTTGCAGCTATACTTTTCTTGATTTTTAATTTTAATCCATTGTTGCCAAAGAAATTACTTTGTGTTTTTTTTTAATCTTTTAAATTTGTTAAGGACTGTTTTTTTTTTTTTGCATATAGCATGATCTATTTTGGTGAATGTTTTATGTGAGCTTTAGAGGAATGTGTGTTCTCATTAATGTATGGAGTAGTCTATGTCAATCAGACAAACTAATTGATCGTCTACATCCCTACTGTTTTTTTTTTCTTTTTCCTATTTAATCAATTATTGTCAGGCAGGTGTTGAAGTCTCTAAATGTAATAGTGAATTTGTCAATTTTTCCTTTTAGTTCTTTCCATTTTAACCTCATGTATCTTGACACATTGTTGTTGATATACACGTTTATGATTACTATGTCTTCTTGAATAATTGGCCTTTTATCATTATGTAATGCCATCCGGATTCATGCTTGATCATCTTCCTCGTTCTGAGGTTTGCTTTTTCTGAAATCAATATAGCTTCTCCAGTTAGTTTTTGATTCATGTTAGCATAGCGTATCTTTCTGAATCCTTTTACATTTATACCATCTAAATTTTTTATTTTAAAGTAGGTTTCTTGTTCAATGGGTGTTGAATATCTATATTATACATCTGAAACTAGTATTACACTGTATGTTAATTAACTATAATTTAAATAAAAATTTAAAAAACAAGGTCATAAAGTTATTCCAAAGGGGGAAAAAGAAGGTTTCTTGTAAACAACATTGAGTCGAGTCTTGTTTTTTGTTTTTTGTTTTGCTTGTAAATCCATTCTGGCAATCTCTGTCTTTTAATTTAAAATATTAACATTTAAAATGATTATTCTGGGGTGACTGGGTGGCTCAGTATGTGAAGGAGCCAAGTCGATCTCAGGTCAGGTTTTGATCTCAGAGTCATGAGTTCAAGCCCTTGTTGGGCTCCATGCTGGGTGTGGAGCCTACTTACAAAAAATAATAAAATTAAAATGATTATTGTTATAGCTAGATTAATATCTTCTGTGTTTATACCTGTTTTCTAGTAATCTCATTTTTTACTACTTTCTCTACCTTTAGTTGATCCTTTTATATGATTGCATTTTATCTTCTCTCTTAGTGTGTCAATTATTCTCTCTTTCTCATTTTTTTAATGGTGTCCCTAGAATTTACAATATACATTTTCAACTAATCCAAACTCAGTTTCCAATTTACACCACACAATTTCATGTGAAGTGCAGGTCTCTCATATCAGATGATTCTCAATTTCTCCCTCTTATCTCTTATGACATTGCTTTCATTTACTTTATTATCCATATGCCATAATCACCCAGTACATTGTTACTATTATTACCTTAGAAATTTTTAATTATTTAAGAAGGATGGAAATAATAATTTCATTTTACCTCATTTATTCCTTCTCTGATGGTCTTCTTTTCTTTATGGAGATCCATGTTTCTAATCTGTAGAATTCTCCTTCTGTCTGAAGAACTTTTGACTTATTTTAATTTCTTGTAGGGCAAGTCTGTTGGTAAGAATTCCATCATTTTTTTTTTTTATCCGGGAGTATTTATTCCTCTTTTACTTTTGAAAGATAATTTTGCTGATAGAAATTTTTAGATAGATTATTTTTCCTGCACACTTTAAATATTTCACTTCTTTCTCTTCTTACTTTGATGATTTCTGATGGGAAGTCCACTATAATTCACTGTAATTTTCTATAGATAATGTATTATGGGTTTTCGCTAGCTGTATTCAAGATTTCTTGACTGTGACTTCCTACAGTTGAATGTATATGTCTAGGATTTATTGTTGTCATGTTTTTTCTTTTTTTTCTTCATTTTTTCCCTCTGCTTTGTGTTTTCAGAGCTCCCTGCATCTGTAGTTTAGTGTCTGTCATTCATTTTGGAACATTCTCGGCCATTATTGCTTCAAAAATTGTTTCTGCTCTGCACTTTCTCATCTTATTCTAGTATTCTAGTTATGTCTGTTACATTTTTGTTCAACAGCTCTTGGATGTTTGGTTCTAGTTTTCCATTATATTTTTTCTCATAGCATTTCATTTTGTGAAATTTCTATTCATCTTCAAGCTCACTGATTTTTTCCTCTACTGTGTTGAGTCTAGTGATGAGCCTGTTAAAGGCACTGTTTATTAGGTTATAGTGGTTTTGATTTCTAGTATTTATTTTTGGTTCTTATAGTTTTCATCTCTCTGTTTATATAACCAAACTGTTCATTTATGCTGTCTTCTTTTTCCATAGATACCTTAACATATCAATTTAGATTTCATATTTTAGATTCCCTATTTGATAATTTCAATATCTGTGTCTTGAGTCTGGTTCCACTAATTACTTTGTCTCTTCAGACTGTTTTTTTCCCCTGACCATATAGCATGCACTGTAATATTTTTTTTGTTGAATTGTATCGATATTAGGAGTTGTATTCTGTTTAATGTTTGCTGTTGGTAGAGGTAACAAAAGTGTCAAATTCTTTTAGTGTGCTTTTGTCTCTTTTTTTTAGTCTGGGCTTCCTTAACTTCTGATAGAGTTGTTATTTTGCAGCTCTTTCAACTGTAATCCACTATTACTATACTGAAAATTGTTTTGGGGATAAGGTGTGAGGGAGCTGTTAGGGAGACTTTTTGATTAAGTCTGTATCTGTGGTTGTGAGCTTCCCAAGTATTTCTCCAGTATCATAGCTGTTTTTCTCCTTGTCTCCTACTCTTTTCCCTGACTCCAGTGTTCCCCATCTATTTCCTCAAAGCACTAACATCTATTGATGTGTGTGTGTGTGTGTGTGTGTGTGTGTGTGTGTGTATGTGTGTGTGCATTTTCTGGTTGGTAAGATAGGATGGCTACAGTAAGCTGGAGTGAGAGGAACAGTCTTTCACCCAACTGGGATAAGACTTTGCCCAAGTCCTTCCCCTGGATATTAAGCCTTTGTTGTCAAAAATTCTTGTGGTGTATTTCACAATGATTACTCTTCTCATTCCAGAGTCATGAGGGGGTCTTTCTCAAATCTTTACCATGAGAAATTTGTGAGGTTCTTTTTGGTAAAACCCACAGAAGTGTGGAAGTTCCCAGGAGTTTCTCCCCTTCATCCTAGCTCACATCAGTCCAGCTATGTATCTAAATTGCCATTTAAGTGTTCCTACCAATTTGTGGATTCTGTTTTGACAAAGCAAATCTCACACATATCTCAATGGGTGACTGTCCAGATTTTGGGGTAGCAGTATTCCCTGCAGCCTCAGGTCTCTGATTGGTTTTTCAGTTTGTCCACCTTTAACTTATTCCAAGGACAGAAATGGTGACTTCCAGCTCTTCACATGTCAGAGTTGAAATGAGGAGTCTTGAATATTTATTTATTTATTTATTTATTTATTTATTTATTTATTTACTTACTTACTTACTTATTATTTTGTTCAGTTAACCAACACTTCCATTACTTAAAGTAAACCCAAAATAGTTCTGATGCATTTTTAAAATATTTCATTTAATTATAATTTACTGTTATTGCATTTAGGTTGCTTGCTCCTGTATTCATAGTAGCCATATTCTGTAAATTTATTTTTAACAGTGCCATTGTTTGGTTTAGTTACTAGAATTAAGCTAGCCTGAGGAAATGATAGTTAATATTGTAGTTTCTCTTAAATACTCATAAAAATCCATTACTGAGAGTATTTATGTCTGGAATATTCTCATTTGGAAAGATGTTCGTTATGGATTCCATGTCTTTCACAGATATAGAACAATTTATATTTTCCATTTTTACAGTTTTTATTTAAATTCCAGTTAGTTAACATAACTAATATTATTTCAGGTGTACAATTTAGTGATTCAACACTTACATACAGCACCTGGTATCCATCAGAACAAGTGCACTCCTTAATCCCCATCACCTATTTAACCAATCTCCCCATCCACCTCTCCTCTGGTAACCCTCAGTTTGTTCCCTTCCATTTCTTTTTGTGATTTTTTCACTAGTTGTGTTTTTAAGGAATTTTCCCATTTTATTAATAATTTTTAAATGATAAGTAAAAAATTACAGTTTAAATGTACTTTAAAAAAATTAAGGTTAGGAGATTTTCCAATAATCTACAAAGGCAAATAGATCATCTAGATGACTATGAACATTGTTCTATGTTCCCTATACATTGCCAAGTTTTGATGATTAGATGAAAATTCTACCCTTGACTAAAGGACACTATCCACATGTACAAAAGTATCTGTAAATTCTACTCTCACCTGAACAACAGGATTTCCCAGTACTCAGGAAGCTGCAAAAGTTCAAAACTGATTTTTAGAGATAAATCCCCACAGTTCCCAAATACTGCTTTAACTGACCTGCTATGTAATTCTTTCAATTATCTCCATTTGGCTTTCATCAAATAAACCATCCAATCAACTCCATCTTTATTTTACTTAACCAAAATACTGCTTATTATAAATTTAAACTAAATCCCACCCTTTCTCAAATTCTATATAACATTGTTTCTTTCTCCAAGAAGCCAAAAGTTGAAATTCCTTTTGCAGTTTCTCCCTTAACAGATCAATAATTTGAATTTAATTTGGCTCCTGATTTTCAAAATTAATTTTTATGTCCTTTGCAGTCAGAGTCAGAAAATTGGGATTCATGCAATAAAAGACACATTTAAAAATCTCTATGCTCAGCACGCTTACATTCTAGTATGAGGGACCATTAATTTCAAAAATATACTTTATATTAGATAATAAGTGCCTGAAGTCATGGAAAGGCATATAAATAAATGTAAGCCATAAATAGAAGATTCAATATGCAAGAAAAAGCTAGAATGGAAAATTGTGACACTATCAGATCTCCAAAACCTCACTAAACATATTGAAAGAATTTTATAATAATAACATAATAAAAATTATTATAAAAAATAAAAACAAATAAAAACAAAATCAGACAGAGACCAAATTACATCCTCCCATCCCAGACACTTGTAAACATTAAGTACACTGAGAAAATAATTTGTCCTGCATTAGTTGAGAATCTAAAAGAAAAAAAAATGAAATAAAAAATCTAGGTGCTTTAACCCACTGAGCCACCCAGACACCCCTATCATGAGTGACTATGGACTCTGGGTAACAAACTGAGAGTTTCAGAGGGGAGAAGTGTTGGGGGATGGATTAGCCTAGTGATGGGTATTAAGGAGGGCACATATTGCATGGTGCACTGAGTGTTATATGCAAGTAATGAATCATGGAACTTTACATCAAAAACTTGGGATGTACTGTATGGTGACTAACATAACAAAATAAAAAAATAAGGATAATAACTTACCTCAGAGGGTTATTGTGAGGATTAAATGAGTTTTAACTTGTGAAAGCTGTAGAGCAGTGCCTGGCATAGTGTAAGCCCTCAATAATGTGATCAATATCATTATTAATGTGATATTTTGACATTTCTCCCCTTTACTACACTTATATTTTGTGAGCTTCTTGTAGTAGATACTGTTAGTTTTGAATTTTAAGAGGAATTTTAGTGGGAATGCAAGCTGGTACAGCCACTCTGGAAAAAAAAGTATGGAGGTTCCTCAAGAAGGTAAAAATAGAACTACCCTATGACTCAGCAATTGCACTGCTAGGCATTTACCCCAAAGATACAAATGTAGTGATTCAAAGGGGCACATGCACTCCAATGTCTATAGCAGCAGTGTCCACAATAGCCAGACTATGGAAAGAGCCCAGATGTCCATCAGCAGAGGAATGGATAAAGAAGATGTGGTGTACATATACAATGGAATATTATTCAGCCATCAGAAAGGATGAAATCTTACCATTTACATCGACGTAGATGGAACTGGAGGGTATAATGCTGAGCAAAATAAGTCAATCAGAGAGAGACAATTATCATACAGTTTCACTCATATGTGGATTTAAAGAAATAAAACAGGATCATGGGGAAGGGAGGGAAAACTGAATGGGAAGAAATCAGAGAGGGAGACAAACCATAGAAGACTCTTAATTATAGGAAACAAACTGAGAGTTGCTAGAGGAGAGAGAGGTATGGGGTGATTGGGTGATGGGCATTAAGGAGGGCACTTGATGTAATAAGCACTGGGTGTTATATGCTACTGATGAATTGCTGAACTCTACATCTGAAACTAATGATGTACTATGTGCTGGCTAATTGAATTTAAATTAAAAGAATAAATAAAAGAAGTTATGGTATCAGACTTTTTAAAATCTAGGTGCTTCAACTGAGTACCAAGCAGCTAATTATCCATTTTATTCTTAAAGTCAAAAGGAAAACTTTAAGTATTAAAGGATAAATTTATAATTTTACAAATTGATATGGATGCTACAACATTAATTTTTAAACCCTACTACTATTACATCTCTTCCTCAGAAATGACAAAGAATTCAGATGGCAGGCTTTAACAATAATCCTCAGATGTCCCCCATGTCCCAGACTTTCACAAATTACCCTCAGACTTTAAGTTACATTAATTTGTTTCACTGTAATACCATATCTGCTTACTTGATACATAGGTGTTTTCTGTACAAATGTAATTGCATACTGAACATTCTGGATTGTCTAGACCTCAAGTCTTTGAAAACTCCCCTCCTCACAAAGTGTCCATAGATAATTAGGCAATTGATTTACTACAACTTTTGTATCTAAATTAATCCCAAGTTGAAGATCTCAAGGAAGTACTCAACATTTTTGTGCACAAAAATTTATACTAATATAGGTAGGGTTATCTGTGGTAAACACAGTTAGGTTTAGATTTATCCATCTAAACTGCTATCCAAACTTGCACAACATCTTCTAAAACCAGGAACTGAAAAGGAATAAAAACAAAAGCCAAAAATTTGTACCAGTTCTTATCATTCTGTTACCCTCCAATTTCAAAAACCCCTTTGGAAGATACATTGTTCAGGACCTCAGAGCCATACATATAATAGACATTTCCCATTTCCCTACAACACACCCATATGCCATTTTATTTTCAGTAACTCCTTGAGGCTGTATATGTTATAGTGGTAGATTTGTGTTCTACTTTTTGTTAGTGTCCCTTTGTTCACCCAAGAAAATCAACAGAATATTTGTACTATACTCATAGCAAAAGATTCCCAGATGTCAGAAGTCACTGCATTCCACATATTTGGTCAGTTAGAGATAAGAATGCCATTAGACACACTGATGTTAAGTATACTTTGAGTGTAGTCCATGGTTTTTGGAATGCTTTGTAAGTGAACAGTGTTTTTGATCTCAGCAGATGACTCCATTGAGAATAGTAAAATAACTTTCAGTGCTCCGAAATTTGCTAAAGAAGCGGCTATTATAAAAAGTAAACACTTGGGTGGCCGGGTGGCTCATTCAGTTAAGCATCTGCCTCCGGTTTAGGTCATGATTCCAGGGTCCTGGAATTGAGCCCCACATCAGGCTCTCTGCTCAGCAGGGAGCCTGCTTCTCCCTTTCCCTCTGCCTGCCACTCTGCCTACTTGTGCACTCTCTGTCAAACAAACAAACAAACAAACAAACAAACAAAGAAATAAAATCTTTAAAAAAAGTAAACACTCATACAAAAGGGGATACTGTGGAAGCTAAAGGAAATGCCCCAACAGACACTAAGATCCTGTCCCTCATAATTAAATATTTTGAGAAGTTCAAATAGGTTGTTATAAAATGCCAGACATGGGCTCCAGAGTCAGCAAAGAGTTACCAGAGGTAAATTATATGAGAGTAATTTCTGACACTCTCAGAATGGGCACTTAGTAGTGCCAGAGGACCTCAAATGGAAAATTGCAAAAATTTAACATAAACTTATTCCCCATAGCAAGGACAAATTGGATATAATACTCAGTCAATATTGGTTGAAAAACTTTACTAAAATTACTGAAAGTGTGTGTGGTGTACATCTCATTTGCCATTATTTATAAAACTGTAGAAGTGAGACATGGGCAAGAGCTGAATACTCTTTGAACAACTGCAGATCTCATAAATACCTTCTGCAATGCATTTTAATTATGTATTGTAATTGTCTGCTTCTTTGAGGAATAAGCATTATTGAAGATTTCCAGATTTGTTAGTTGCAATATATTACATGATTTTGTGTTCCCAAATTATCCCTATAATACTGGACACAACCATTTTACTGAAACTATAACTAGAGAGTTCTGTACAGTTCTGCCAGTCACATGGTAACCCTATTGCCCACACCACTCCAGTCTTCAGAAGAGATAGAATACAGAAATCTTAGGCTCGTATTAGCAACATTCTCAGAGACTCTCAAACTCCCATAAGCCTAAGATTTGCTTTAATGACAATAAATGTAACTTCTTTTGGAGTTCACTGAAGATTTCCTTTTGAGTTAATAACAGGACGACTTATGAATCTAGGAATATTACCGCTGATTTTAGACCTTACACTACTGTAAGCAATCAGGACCAGTTATTCTAGGCAACTTAGATGATTTATCCAGTTGTAATTATAATAAAACTTTCTACCAATTTGTATATGAGTGATGTGGACAAATATCTTGGTGTTATGACAACTCCATTAGAATCCTCAAAGATCAGCTTACTAAAATATCTGTCTTGACCCAGTGGAAACAGCTGCAGCAGCTAAACTAGTGAAAACTGCTGGCTTGGTTTTAAGGCCTCCTATAAAACCATGAGGTACAAATAACCTTACCTTAATATCCTCCTAAACAACCATTAAATTTTAAAGACCTGATCTAAAACTTAGGAGAGGAAGACAGTCTTCAAACTTCAAAAGGACCCAATCAGGTACAGTTAAAACTAGTGCATAAGTAAAATTCCATAAGTTTGATACTTAGAATGATATCATTCAAAAAGGGATAAACCATCTTAAATCATTGCTGGAGACCTCAAGCTGAGAAATCTTAGGAACCAATTCAAAGTAGACGGTTTTTGGAAGAAAATGGTTTCTACCTAAGACCTTGCAATGAAGTAGATGACTGTATGAAATGTAGATAGCGTCCACTCAAGGCCTACAGAACAACACTATAAATTGTCATGTTTTAATCTGCATTATTTTATTATTTTTGTATCTATCTGGTTTAAAGTTACATTTAACTATGTTACTTATAAAACATTTATTATTTGTATTGTTTTATTTATTTTGCATTTTAGTTACTCTTTAGTGTAAGTCTGGTACCTGGTTAGGATTTATATGTTAAGTGATTAATGCATACAATGAAGTTGGCTGTTGGTTTTGTACACATTTTCCTTTGTGAGACACCCAGTTTCCATTGGTTCTAATTCCTTAAAATGAATCAGTAACTGAGGCTTAACTAGTACATGGCAAGGCAAACACAACATGCTTGACAACCAGAAATCTAAAAATTCCTATCCTGTCATAGTTGGAAAATGAGTTTCCTGTGTCTGCCAAAACAATACTGGAGGATTTTTGGTGGAAGTTAGCTTTTGTAACTAAACTTTCAGAAGAGTGGAACTTACATGAGAACTTGAAAGCATACAGTATTTATTCAGAGGTATCTCAATTTCTCAGATCTTATAAGTAAGATCCAACATTTTTCTTTTGTTTTAGATCTATAAATTATATTGAAAACACAAAATTTACTGTCTGGCACTAAACTATTCTTGATGAGTAATATTGAAAACATTACAGCCTTATTTGATGATCTCATAGGAATAATTCTTTTAAGAATGTTATTTATTTATTTATTTATTTATTTATTATTTATTTATTTATTCATTTATTTAGAGTGGGGTAGAGTCAGGGGGAGAGAGAGAATCTCAAGCAGACTCTGCACTGAGCATGGAGCTTGACATGGGGCTCCATAACCCTGAAATCATGACCTGAGCCAAAATTAAGTCAGACACTTAACTGAATGAGCAACCCAGATGCCCCAGGAATATTTTAGTTTTAAACAGATCACTGGGTATCTCTGAGAGACTTTTAGTGGATTAGTGTAACAAAAGTCTCCTGGGCTATGTCCTGTACTCTGGACTGGAACTTGTTACATTGGTAAATTAAAGTCTGCCTTCAGTATAGTCTCTGACATCACCCGGGTTCTAATTTGGACAATTAATTTCTCTTCTAAGGAGAAGAGGTCCTTATATAACTTCATTTTAACAAAAGGAAAACCAGGTCTTGATGTTAGATCCAAAGCCCTACCACTCAAGGAGAATTATGAATTATTTTTCTCTTCAAGCCCCATATACTGACAGACCCACCTTCAGTGAAACTTCAAAATGTCTTTGTTTTTGATACACTGCTGAGACTCTGCCAAGATGCACTCTCTCTACTATCAAAAGACAGCATGGCAGTTTTGATGATAATTTTTCAGGAGCCAGAATTTGACATTCATAACATAATCAATGATTGTTAAATGTCACAAGTAATATTTATTGAACACATAATGCAACAGATACTGTGCTAAAATAAATCTTTCACCAAGAAATCTCATTTAATTTTGGTAATAGTTGGCATATCTCACCTCTCACCACAGGGGCAACAAGGAAGACAAGGTGAATAGGACTTTGAATCCAGGCAATGTATTCCAGTACTCATTTCCTTAATGAATATGCATTTGAATCTATTAATACATTCTGTTTTCATGATTACAGAGAGCTTTACCCCCTTGCTCATACCTATTTCCCTGCTGCCTAGAAAAATTTTAGTCTCGTACTACATGCTCCAAAAACGTTTTTAGGGTGAATGGATTTAAAACATTCCATGTTGGTACACTTAGTGGTATCTGAGGTATGCTACCTGGTTATTATCTTGTTTTTCTCATATTTGTACTGAAGGAAATATTTAGGTTTATGGTAAAGGATATATGGTAGAATTATACAAATCAACAACCACAGGTGCTAGAATAGACTTGATACTACAAAGTGTGTCCACTATTATGATGATATGAGAATTATTCTTACATCATTTTCACACTAGTACTTTTCTTCCTGTATGACTTTATTAAGTGGCATATTCCTTTACTTTCTTCAGCTTCTTCATGGTTCTTTAGTAACATAAAAAACATCTGTATTATAGTTTTAGTTTCTTTAAATTTTATTTAAATTCAATTTAATTAACATATACTGTATCATTATTTTCAGTGGTAGAATTTAGTGATTCATCAGCTGCATACAATACCCAGTGCTCATAGTTTTAGGGTTTTTTTTTCTATTCATAGGTTTTATTTCATTTTTTTGTTTTTTTTAATGTTGGAGGTTGTTATCTGAGTTTCTGGAGATTTCATGTGAAAGTGGATCATAACCACTTAGTGCCTAACACATCCTTCCCAGAAGTAGAAATTAAAAGGAAAACAGTAAAGTAGGAAGAACATATGAGAGAATAAGCTAGTATTTTTATTCTAATGGGAATTCTCAAATGTTGGAGGTAAGCTGCTCTGCCACTAGGTCAAACTATATTCCAGATCACCTTTCTTGATCTCTAAATATTGGAGTTTCTCCTCAATTAAGTGAGGTTAAGCCATATAGATGTATATTAGAAAGATCACAAAGACAGGGGGTAAAGTATGTGGCTTGTATATGGCAAGAGCTCAACAAATGGTAATAATAGGATAATTAATATTATCACATTTACCTCTGTATATATTTACTCATTCAATACAGAATATAAATCAAACAACAAATAAATTAATAATAAACAAGAAATAGCAAAAATGAAATAATCGTCAATTTAAGCACATGCACTATCATGTTTTTAACCTTCTTCACTTATAATAGGTTAAAAAAAAAGATCCATACGACTTCAAAAATTGTCTTATCATAGTTTTAGCTATGCGATCTCTCCTGATACAATTCTTTCTTTCATGGAGGTAAGAACTACAAAAAAACTTCACACAGAAAGTAGGCAAAAAAAAATATTTTGCCCATTTTTTTAATCATTCATTTTTTTTTTGGTAATTAATTCAACAGACAAGCATTGCTGTAGCATCTTGTCTGTGCCAGGTATTGTTCCAGACACGAGAAGGGTAAAACCGTTCCTCTGGCTTTTTTCACGGAGCTCAGAACAGTGCTGATAGCCAATATGAAGTTGTCAATGCCCTTTGCTCTTTATATCCTATCACTTGTATCTCTGATACTCACCTCAAATAAGCTTTATTCTATCTTTTGAACTTTACATGTTTGTGCATACTCACTAAAAGTCACACTAGATTGAAGAATGGAATATACATGTGTGTGTGTGTCTGTATGCAAATGCACATTCATGAATTTATATATAGTTTTTATATACATGTGTATGTATAGCATACATACATGTGACTGAATATAATATATTCTATACATAATTATGTATATATAATTGCCCATTCCTTCAATTATTCAATAATAAATTACCCAAAGAATTGAAGTTGCATTTAAGTACATAATGTGGGAAGCACTTAGAATATGAAAAAATAATCTAAAAAAGGTTACAGATTATCAAGGATGAAAAAACCATTGACAGTAATTGAAATAAAAATGATAACTGGGTGAAATTACAAACAGGTCTAAGAAAAATGACTTTACTTTTTCCTGAAGTTTTATTTAGAGGACTTTTTTCCTTTTTTTTCTTAATTTATACCTTTAGTTTTGTTAATAATAAATGTAATTGTTCTCCAAACCAGAGTAGAGGGAGGCTAGTCCTTCCCAAAAGAGTGTGGAACATGCTAACGAGAGTTCTCTATGGTTTCACACCAGCTATGAATGTCTTGAACAGAATTTTCAGGGGCAGAAACAGAGACAGAAAATACTCAGCAGTTCCACTTTTAATTGTATAAATATAATATGCAACTAATACCATTTCCTTGTGGTCTACCCAAGACACCAGGAATCACTTCTTCGAGGTGAGAGTGGCTAATATAGCATTTATATGCCTGCCACTAAAATTTTAAAACCTATACTCTGACAACAATTAGAGAAGTGGATGTGCCTCAGTGTTTTCCTTTAACTGGTACTGTTTTCATTTATCTGTATGAAACCCTTCCATTTGTGGTACAGGTTAATGGCCTATTTCTATATCAGATACGTGGTTTCCTTATCAAATTTGTTCCTTTTATTTTAAGTGTTAAGAGATGAAATGGTAATTTAATTTTACACACCCAATTCTACAACACCTGAAAAGTATCACTGAGGTGGTGGAAGGGCAGGTAGATGGGGCTCATACATAATTCAGTGGAAAAGAATCAAAGGACAAAAGAACAATAATTTGTGTGGTTCACATATATCACCTTCTTCACTCCTATAGTTCATTTGAGGAAGTTCTACCATATTCTAATATCTCATGTCTAACTGGGCTTTCCAATGGAAAACTGGCAATTATTTTGAAATGATACCAAGCAGTGCATTAACATAGCTTTTTGGATATTCATGGACAAGAGCCTTACAGTCTTTATCAAAACATAGATGTAGTGTATGGTGACTAACATCATATAATAAAAAAACATTAAAATAAAAAAAAACATATAATGATGTTTGGGGTATGGAAACTATTCATGATGATGTTGCCATGAATAAATAAGTGCCATTCCAACTGCCGTTCTAGAGTCTGAGATAACATATAACTTTGTGGGGAAGTCTTTTCTTTCTACAAAATGTTAAGAAGACTGAGAATCAAATGGTCATGGAAATAGAAAATTTGCCATAGCCATATTCTTCCTAAAAACAGTGAGATGAGAAAATGTTTATCAGTATCTCCAGATACACACTCCCTTCCTTAATGGATAGCATACATCACTAGCCTTTAAAACAGTCCACTTAGTAGGTTATTGCCTCAGAAATAAAGTGATGCTTAATTACTATCCTCTATTACTCACTTCAGCAGCCTGAGGACAAGGCAGAAAGAACCACTTTCTCCCTAATTGTGGATTCATGATTTAAGCACCACGATTAGTAGTGGTGCCTGATAATGTTTTCATATCCCAAGGAGTTCCCTCAATCAAATTGCCTGTCAGTCTGGTACATCAAGAGAATTGAATATGCCAATTAGAAACCTAAACCCTAACCACCAAAGAATAGCAATTCCCTGAAGCACTGATAAAAGGAATTTCTGTCATGATAGTCCACAAAGAAGGGCCTCCCCACCATTGTCATTATACAGTTTCTAAGCCCACTAGAAAACGAAGTTCTTCCCCAAAAGCAAAACAGGAACAGGTAGATTAATAGGCCAGTTAATTAGTTTCAGTTGAAATTCATTGCCATTGTCTATCAGGCTATAATGCATATTTGGTGGTATGTGGGTTTGTTTGATCATATAAGCTGGTGGTCATTATTAATATGATGTATATGGTCATAAAGACTTGCATTAAAACATGTGGCACACTAGTGGTAGGTGGTGGCATGTATACATTACAGTTGCCTGGTCATGTTTACAATTCACTCCCTTTCCCTTTCTCTTAGGGGATATTCTCTTCCAGACTATAAAATATTGGTAGACAGCTGATGATCATGGGTTGCCATACCTCCACTGGGGTTATGACCAAACTACCCAGAGTCAGTAAATGTCTTAATGAATCAAATTAGTCCCACTCCTTGACTCTTGGACTTCTATATACGCAAGGGGAGAAAAATGTTTACATTTTACTACAATTACAAAACAGATAACATCGAACTTTACATCAAAAACCAAGGATGTACTGTATGGTGACTAACATAATTTAATAAAAAAACATTAAAAAAATAAATTATAGAAAATGTAAAAAAAAAGATAACAACATTTACATCTTCAAATTACCTTTTGCCAACCACATAAATAAAAAAAATCATAGAATTAAGCAAAGCCAAGAAACATAGAGCTAAGAGATGGAAAGAGAGAACAAGGCCAGATTCTTTTTTTAGGTCAAACTCCTGTATTCCTCTGAGACTGAAGTTAGACCCATCATGGTTATAGAAGCTTATGAATTCCTTTGTCCTCCTTTAAGATATTGTGTTGTATATCTTTCATTTATAACTGAGAGATATGATTGATAAGAGAATTATGAGAAAAAGCAAAGAAGAGCTAATAATATCAAGGCTTAGGAATGATGTAATTTCCCGAGTGCTTCTTGAACAATGTTTAACATAATACAGCTAATAAAAAGAGAGAGAGAGAGAATAGTGATATGAAGGTGAGAGGTTCCACGGAGAAAGAGGTGACAAATTTTCTTTGATATTGTAATTAATTGTTGATAATGTGGTATCTAGTGCTGCAAAGCATAATACAATAATGAAATAATTTTAATAATTTGACTATGTGTGATTAATGTACTTCTACAGATACTGTAACTGAATGAACTTGTACAAATACACTGTGTGACCATGGGATTAAAATTTCTGATTATGCCAACAAAGTGAAGCTACAGTGTGGAGAGCATCAAGGTATAATGATTAAGCCAACAGTTCTACAGTTAATATATATCTAGATTCAAATATTGCCTCGACCAGTTACTATAATGACTACTATTGCTGTTGTCCCCAATATCTGTGCATGGCAGAATTATGTCCCAAATTTTCCAAGCTGCTTTATTTACATTAAGTCACTTACTATTCAAGAGAGCAATCTGACAAAGGTAGTATGAGTGTCCTCATTATTTAGGCATATATATATGTATATACACACAGAGGCATATAATATATATATATATATATATATATATATATACACACACACACACATATATATATACACGTTATGTATATATACATAAGTACATATACATATATACATATATAGAATGTCAAATTTATAATATTCTAATATATATCTTCTGGGGTAATTGGAAAAACTTTTTTAATACAAGGTTTATAAACAGTTCAGCACAGAATTTATGTTATAAGTGTGCAATAAAAGCATTTATCATACTCCTTATTTTATTTCACGAATAAGGAATTTGTAGGCATATGCTATTTTCTTCTTTCAAACAAAGAAGCCTCTATTAAGTTGATTAAACAAAAAAATTTGTTTCACCATATAATTTAAAGATATGTAAGTAACATAAACTAATCAAACACACAAGCAACATATTTCCTAAATGAAAAGAATGGTGGAAACACAAGTTACATAAAAACAATTAAAGTAAAATGAAATACAACAAATCACTTAAAAAAGAATAATTACAAAATGGCAAAGGCAAATAAAGGCAATATTGCCTGTTATGTAAGGAGAACAGGCTATATTATTTAGTATTAAAAGTTATATTAAATTTTAAAAAGCAACACAAAAATGTTTTATTAAAAAAAGAGAAATCTGAGACTAAAAAAGAGACTTTAACAGAAAAATAAGACAGTTACTCTTGATCAGAAGTATAATCCATACAGCGCACCTGGGTGGTTCAGTCAGGTGGCTGACTCTTGATCTCAGATCAGGTCTTGATCTCAGGGTCGTGAGTTCAAGCCCCACATTAGGCTCCACACTTAAAAAATATATATATATGATCCACAGATTCCCTCATACATTCCCCATGGGCATGTACTTAATCTTAGCTAGTCTGTCCAAGACACCCTGAGCACCAACTCTAATCCCCCACATGGTCCCGTTTCCACTCCAACAAGATGAAATAAACTATTGTGAACCAGGAGAAATTCCCCAAACCGCAAACATATGTGCACTTTGGTGGGAAAAGAACTGCTCCCCAAAAGAAGGTGGTTCATAGAACAGCTATAGCAGATGATAAACTTCAGTTCTCCTTAATGAAGCTCAGGGCAAACAATACCTGGTATTGAAGAAGTGAATATGTTCACAAACCAAGGAACAGTAATGCACTTCAACAAGTTCAGGCACCCCTGGAAGTGAACACTTTCACTATTACAGGCCATGCTGAGACAAAGCATCTGACAGAAATACTACCCAGTGTCTTAAATCAACTTGGTGCAGATAGTCTGACTACTTTAAGAAGACTGGCTGAAGCTGTGCCCAAACAATCTGTGGATGGACAAGCACCACTTGCAACCAGAGAGGATGATGATGATGAAGTTCTAGATCTTGTAGAGAATTTTGATGAAGATTCCAAGAATGAAGCAAACTGAATTGAGTCAACTTCTGAAGAAGATAAAACTTGAAGAAGTTACTGGGAGCTGCTATTTTGTTTGAGCACTTTTTAAAATTTTGTTCATGGATCTGATAAAATCTAGATCTCTAATATTTTAAGCCCAAACCCCTTGGATACTGCAACCCTTTCAGTTTTTGCTTATACACAATTCATTCTTTGCAGTTAATTAAGCTGAAGAAGCCTGAGGATAAATTTTGAAACAAGGTTAATAAAGATCTTCATCTAGTATTTTTTTTTCATTGACACCGATTTGTACACAGAGAGCAAAGTTGTTTATAGAAAGCTTTTCACAGCATGTAATATGGGTGGTAAACTTTGATGGAATTTGATTAAAGATTTTAAATGACTGTACAATGTAACAAAGGTGGTATAAAGTTCTCATGTTTTAAAACTTTTCTCCAACCAGATGTCTAACAGACACATGAAAAGTTGCTCAACATCACTCATCATCAGGGAAATACAAATAAAAACCACAATGAGATACCACCTCACACCTGTCAGAATGGCTAAAATTAACAACACAAGAAACAACAGGTCTTGGTAAGGGTGAGGAGAAAGGGGAACCCCCTTACACTGTTGGTGGGAATGCAAACTGGTGCAGCCAGTCTGGAGAAGAGTATGGAGTTTCCTCAAAAATTTAAAATAGAACTAGCCAGCAACTGCACTACTAGGTATTTATCCAAAGGATGAAAAAATTGATTCAGAGGGGTACAGGCACCCCAATGTTTATAGCAGCATTATCAACAACAGCTAAACTACGGAGAAGGCACAAATGTCCACTGAAATTGTACAAAGAAGATCACACACACACACACACACACAAAGCCATCAAAAGGAACGAAATCTTGCCATTTGCAATCACGTGGATGGAGCTAGAGTGTATCAAGCCGATTGAAATAAGTTAGTCAGAGAAGGACAAATACCATATGATCTCACTCATACATGGAATTTAAGACAGAAAAGAGATGAACATATGGGAAGGGGGGATGGGAGAAAGGGAAATAAACCATAAGAAACTCTTATGATAGAGAACAAACTGAGGGTTGATGGAGAGAGGTGGGTGGGGGGATGGGATAGATGGGTGAAGGGTATTAAAGGGTCACTTTTTGTAATGATCACTGGGTATTGTATCTAAGTGATGAAACACTGAATTCTACCCCAGAAACCAATATTGCACTGTATGTTAACTAAGTAAAATTTAAAAAAAAAAAAGGTTTTCTCCAGCAGTTGTCAGGGCTACTGTGGTTTATATAATGGGTATAATTATAAAGCAAGAATGGAAAAAAAGAAGTATAATCCACAAGAAGATAAAATGTCTTGAACCCATTAATGATAAATATCATAACATCAAATTTTATAAAGCAAAAATCGCACAAGATCCATGAAATTTAAGGAAAACTACAAAGTTTAAAACACTTTACTCAGTATTTGACCAATCAAGGAAATTACAAAGAAGAGTATAAAGTAATTATCACTATGTTTGGCCTTAGGTCTACCATTTTATTATTTGTTTTCTATATATCCCTCTATATTTAGTTTCTTCCTTCATCTTTTCCTGATTTAGTTTTGGTTAAACCAAATATTTTTTATCCTTATATTTTAATCCTGCTATTGGCTTTTTACCTATAGTTCTCTGTACTTTTTAGTTATTTGTTCTATGGTTATAGTATTCATATTTAAGTGATCAGAGTCCATACAGGCTTTATGTAGTACAGCTTTATGTAAAATATAATAACCATGCACTACTATAGTTACATTCATCCTTGCTCTATCCTATGTACTATTGTTGTAATATGGATTATATTTACATGTGTTACAATACCAAAAACACAGTATTATAATTTTAGGGTTTAATAATAATAGTAATATGGCTTTTAAATACTGAAAGAAAAGATAAAAACAACTTTTTTTTATTAACAAACATATATCCTAAATTATTTTTCTGTCCTCTCTTTTTTTTCCTCCAAGACTCCAATTACATTTATGTCAATAGAAACATATCCTAAGATGACTCAGATGTGGTATTAACAGATAAGGACTTTAAAGAACTCATTAAAATATGTTCAAAATAGTTGAAAGAAAACTATGCTCATAAGGAATGAATAGATGGGAATACAAGCAGATAAACTGAAATTATAAAAGTGAGCCAAATGACCATTCTAGAACCAAAAAAAGATAAACGCAAAAGAAAGAAAAAAGTAAGATTGGAAAAAGGAGAGGAAATAGTCTGTGAACCACAGGCAAGCTCAATAGGTGTAACTGAATTGGAAAATCTCACCAAAAAAAGATTTAAAAAAATGAACACAGGGGCAGCTGGGTGGCTCAGTTGGTTGAACATCCAACTTTTGATTTCATCTCAGGTCATGATCTCAGAGTTGTGTGATCGAACCTTATATTTAGCTCTGTGCTAGGCATGAAGACTGCTTAAGATTCTCTCTCTCCCCCCTTCCTCTCTAAATAAATAATAAGGGGCTCCTGGGTGGCTCAGTTGGTTAAACATCTGCCTTCAACTCAGGTCATTATCTCAGGGTCCTGGGATCGAGTCCCACATTACACTTTATGCTCAGCGGTGAGTCTGCTTCTCCCTCTCCCTCTTCCTGTGATCTCTCTCTCTCTCTCTCTCTCTCTCAAATAAATAAAACCTTACAGAAGTAAATAAATGATAAGTAAATAAAAAAATAGAAAATAAACACAGCATCACTAACCTGTGTAAAAATAGAAAGTATTTCAATATAGGTATAGATGTAGTCCATAATGAGAAGGGGGAGTGGTAAGGAGGAAAAAATACTAACTGGAAGAAACAAAGGGCACAAGTATCTCAAATTTCATGAGGGAAACTAATCTACACATCAAGAAGTTTGAACACCATACAAAGAAAACCACACTTAAATACAAAAATAGAGAAAAAACTTACAAGTAGACAGGAAAACAGATAAAATAAATAAACATAAAGAATGATTCGTGGGATGGCTACATCCTCAAAAATAGTGAAGGCCAGAAAAGAATAAAATGCCATACTTAAGGTGCTAAATGGAGAAAAACTGTCAACCTAGAATTGTATATTCAGTAAAAATGAAAGTAAATAAATTTTCAAAAAATGAGATAAGAAAATTTGTTGTTAATATATCTCTACTCTCAGAATACTAAGTTTTGCAAGCTGAAGAAAAAGTAGAAATGATAAATGTATAAGTAAATACAAGTACCTTCCCAATTTACTTAAAATACTGATTGCAGAAATGATAATTTTAACATATAGATTTTATATCCTATGTAGATATAAAATATGATGAACATAAAGGACGAAAGAGTACAATGTGTAACTATTTTGCTAAAAGTTTTTACACTTTAAATGAGGTATATGATATTAATTCTAAGACTATCATAAGTTAAAGAAGTTGATGTGGAAAACTAAAATACATTCAATTAATTCAATAATCTGGCGATTATTTAATTCTTTGGCAAAAGAAGGAAGCAAAGCAGGGAGAGATGAGTAAAACAAAAGGGACAAATAGGGACAAATCTAGCCAAATAGTAGGCATAAATCCAAATATGTCAATAAGTATATTTAATGTAAATGGACCAAAAGATTTCAAAAGATTTAAAATTAAAAGGCAGTATCTTCAATAAATGGAGCTGGGAAAATTAGACAGCTATATGCAAAAGAATGAAACTTGACCACTCTCTCAGACCATACACAAAGATAAACTCCAAATGGATGAAAGACCTCAATGGGAGACAGGAATCCATCAAAATCCTAGAGGAGAACATAGGCAGCAACCTCTTTGACATTGGCCACAGCAACTTTTTTCATGACACATCTCCAAAGGCAAGAGAAACAAAAGAAAAATGAACTTGTGGGACTTAATCAAGATAAAAAGCTTCTGCATATCCAAGGAAACCGCCAAAAACACTAAGAGGCAGACAATGGAATGGGAGAAGATATTTGCAAATGACACTACAGATAAAGATTAGTATCCAAGATCTACAAATAACTTCTCAAACTCAATACATGGGAAACAAATAAATCAAAAAATGGGCAGAAGATATGAACAGACACTTTTCCAATAGACATACAAATGGCTAACAGACACATGAAAAAATGTTCAAAATCATTAGTCATCAGGGAAATTCAAATCAAAACCACACTGAGATACCACCTTACGCCAGTTAGAATGGCAAAAATTGACAAGGCAGGAAACAACAAATGTTGGAGAGGATGTGGAGAAAGGGGATCACTCTTACACTGTTGGTGGGAATGCAAGTTGGTACAGCCACTTTAGAAAACAGTGTGGAGGTCCCTTAAAAGGTTAAAAATTGAGCTACCCTATGATCCAGCAATTGCACTACTGGGTATTTACCCCAAAGATACAGACGTAGTGAAGAGAAGGGCCAAATGCACCCCAATGTTCATAGCAGCATTGTCCTCAATAGCTAAATTGTGGAAGGAGCCAAGATGCCTGTCAACAGATGACTGGATTAAGAAGATGTGGTCCATATCTACAATGAAATATTCCTCAGCCATCAAAAAGAACGATTTCAAAACATTTGCAGCAACATTGACAGGACTGGAGGAGATAATGCTAAGTGAAATAAGTCAAGCACAGAAAGACAATTATCATATGGTTTCACTCATTTATGGAATATAAGAAGTAGGAAGATCAGTAGGAGAAGAAAGGGAAGAATGAAGGGGGGTAAACAGAAGGAGACAATTATCATATGGTTTCACTCATTTATGGAATATAAGAAGTAGGAAGATCAGTAGGAGAAGAAAGGGAAGAATGAAGGGGGGTAAACAGAAGGAGGAATGAACCATGAGACACTATGGACTCTGGGAAACATCTGAGGGCTTCAGAGGGGAGGGGGGTGGGGGATTGGGATAGGCTGGTGATGGGTATTAAGGAGGGCACATATTGCATGGTGCACTGGGTGTTATATGCAAGTAACGAATCATGGAACATTACATCCAAACTAGGGATGTACTGTATGGTGACTAACATAACATAATAAAAAATTATTATAATAAATATTAAAAAAATAAAAGGCACTAATGGTTAAACTAGATAAAAATCAAGACTCAGCTATACAGACTCTAAATAGAAACACTATAAACATAAAGATACACATAGGAGTCCTGGTTAAGATGGTGGAGGAGTAGGGGTCCCCTTTTTCAGCTGGTCCCCTGAGTCGAGCTGGATAGGTTCCAGACCATCCTGAAAACCCACGGAATCAGCCTGAGATGCAGGAAGATACATCTGGATCTCTACAAATGAACATCTCCAGTGCTGAGTATTGAGGTACGAAGCGGGGAGCTGTGAATCCGTGCACAGATATCGGAAGATAAACGGAAGGGGGAGGGAGCTTCTGTGCTCATGTGCCAGGAAGGGGTAGCAACCTGCACTCGGGAGCAGGCCTGACTCGCGGATGGGCACCCGAGAGAGAGCAGACTGAGACCGTGAACCTTGGAACGCGCACACATCCAAACTGAAAACCAGAGCTCCAGAGCACTCACTGGAACCGGACTGAGATGGGGAGCTTGGGAGTGCACACGACCAGACTGAAAACTGGCACTCTGGAGTGCGCGCGAACCACACTGAAACAGGGAGCTCAGGAGCACACGGAGGGGTGACTGGCGGCTGGCGGCATTAGAAATACAAAGGACAGGGGCGCCTGGGTGGCACAGCGGTTAAGCGTCTGCCTTCGGCTCAGGGCGTGATCCCGGCGTTCTGGGATCGAGCCCCACATCAGGCTCCTCCGCTATGAGCCTGCTTCTTCCTCTCCCACTCCCCCTGCTTGTGTTCCCTCTCTCGCTGGCTGTCTCTATCTCTGTCGAATAAATAAATAAAATCTTTAAAAAAAAAAAAAGAAATACAAAGGACAGAGACCTGCTGTTCATGGAAGTGAGGGCTGGGACACCGGCTGTGGGTCGCACAACCTGGGACACTGCAGGGTTTTTAGCAGCACCAACAGGAAGAGAGTTAAAGAGGCCAGAAGAGCTCAGTGGAGAGCGGACTGCGATCTCTCTGTTCTGAGAGAAAGGCTAAGATTCAGCCACTGCTGCTCTGACTCTCAGGAGAGCTACAGAAAACTGCCAGGGAAAACCGTCAGAGAACAAAAGCCCGGAAATACCCGCTCACATTGTGCCAATCCCCATCCCCCCTTGCAGGGGACACAGAGACTCTTCCGAAACAGGGTTGCCTGAATATCAGTGCAGCAGGCCCCTCCCCCAGAAAGCTGGCTGAAAAATCAAGAAGCCCACATCCCTAAGGTTCCTATAAAACAAGAGTACACTGCCTGGGTCCTGGTCAATAATTTGGGCTCTGGGCATCCCTGCAACCTCTCGTCATCAGAATGACGAGAAGGAGAAATCCCCCCCAGCAAAGAAAAGATAATGAGTCTGTGGCCTCTGCCACAGAACTAATGGATATGGATGTAACCAAATTATCAGAAATGGAGTTCCGAGTAACAATGGTCAAGATGATGTGTAGACTTGAAAAAAATATTAACAAGAATATAGAATCTCTAAGGGCAGAAATGAGAGCGAATCTGGCAGAAATTAAAAATGCTATGAATCAAATGCAGTCAAAATTGAACTAGATGCTTTGACGGCCAGGGTGAATGAGGCAGAAGAACTAATTAGTGAATTGGAGGATGGGATGGTAGAAGAGAAAGCTAAAACAGAAACTTGGCTCAAAAAAATCCAATCTCAAGAATGTAGGTTACGGGAGATTACTGACTCAATGAAACATTCCAATGTCAGAATCATCGGCATCCCTGAGGGGGTGGAGAAAAACAGAGGTCTAGAAGAGATATTTGAACAAATTGTAGCTGAAAACTTCCCTAATCCAGCAAAGGAAACAAGCATTCACGTTCCACAGGCAGAGAGGACCCCTCCCAAGCTCAACCACATCAAACCTATACCACGTCACGTCATATATGGTGCAGTTCGCAAATATTAGATCCAAGGATACAGTATTGAAAGCGGCCAGGGCAAAGAAATTTCTCACATACAAAGGCAAAAATATTAGGATTTTGTCTGACCTGTCTACACAGACGTGGAATGAGAGAAAGGGTTGGGGGGGGGACATTTTTAAAGCTCTTTCAGAGAAAAACATGCAGCCAAGGATCCTTGATCCAGCAAGGCTGTCATTCAGAATTGATGGAGAGATAAGGACCTTCCAGAATCGCCAGACACTGACCAATTTCGTAACCACGAAACCAGCCCTACGGGAGATATTAAGGGGGGTTCTATAAAAGTAAAAAGGCCCCAAGAATGATACAGAGAGAAAGTTACAAACTATAGAAACAAAGACTTTACAGGCAACAAGGCATCATTAAAATCCCATCTCTCAATAATCACTCTCAATGTGAATGGCCTAAATGCTCCCATAAAGCGCCACAGGGTTGCAGATTGGATAAAAAGGCATAACAGACACTTTTCCATTGAAGACATACAAATGACTAACAGACACATGAAAAAATGTTAAAAATCATTAGCCATCAGGGAAATTCAAACCAAAACCACACTGAGATACCACCTTACGCCAGTTAGAATGGCAAAAATTGACAAGGCAGGAAAACAAATGTTGGAGAGGATGTGCAGAAAGGGGATCCGTTTTACACTCTTGGTGGGAATGCAACTTGGTACAGCCACTTTGGAAAACAGTGTGGAGGGCCCTTAAAAAGTTAAAAATTGAGCTACCCTATGATCCAGCAATTGCACTACTGGGTATTTACCCCAAAGACACAGATGTAATGAAGAGAAGGGCCATATGCACCACAATATTCATAGCAGCATAGTCCACAATAGCTAAATCATGGAAGGAACTGAGATGCCCTTCAACAGATGACTAGATTAAGAAAATGTGGTCCATATATACAATGGAATATTACTCAGCCATCAAAAAGAATGATTTCTCAACATTTGCTACAACATGGACGGGACTGGAGGAGATAATGCTAAGTGAAATAAGTCAAGCAGAGAAAGACAATTATCATATGGTTTCACTCATTTATGGAACATAAGAAGTAGGAAGATCGGTAGGAGAAGAAAGGGAAGAATGAAGGGGGGTAAACAGAAAGGGGAATGAAGCAAGAGAGACTATGGACTCTGGGAAACATCTGAGGGCTTCAGGGGAGGGGGGTAATGGGATAGGCTGGTGATGGGTATTAAGGAGGCCATGTATTGCATGGTGCACTGGGTGTTATATGCAAGTAACGAATCATGGAACTTTACATCAAAAACTAGGGATGTATTGTATGTTGACTAACATAATATAATAAAAGTATTATTATTAATAAAATAAAATAAAATATACATAAAGATACACATAGATTAAAAATAAAAAGATGGAAAGACATATTAGAGAAATGGTAATCATAAGAATGCTGGTATTACTATTCTAGTATCAGCTCCCTACCCAGAAAGACCTAGAATAGACAAACAAAGGTTTGGACATACATTACCTTATAACAAGATTTATTATGAAGTTTCAATGAAAAAGAATGGCATAGATTTTAAAACAGAAATTTCAAAAGAGATCTATCCATATATAGTCAATCTATTTTCATCAGATAATTGAACAGAAAAAGAAAATTCCTTTTACTCCATTACTTGGCATCAGGGAAATACAAATCAAAACCACAACGAGATATCACCTCACACCAGTCAGAATGGCTAAAAGTAACAAGTCAGGAAACAACAAATATTGGCAAGGATGTGGAGAAAGGGGGATCCCTCTTACACTGTTGGTGGGAATGCAAGCTGTTACACCTACTCTGGAAAACAGTATAGAGGTTCCTCCAAAAGCTGAAAATACAGCCAACCTATGACCCAGCAATTGTACTACCAGGTATTTATCCAAAGGATACAAACATGGTGATCCAAAGGGTCACCTGCACCCCAATGTTTATAGCAGCAATGTCCACAATAGCCAACCTATGGACGAGCCCAGATGTCTGATAGATGAACAGATAAAATTTTTTTACACACACACACACACACACACACACACCCCAATGGAATATTACTCAGCTATCAGAAAAGAAATCTTAACATTTGCAAGGATGTGGATGGAACTAGAAGGTATTATGCTAAGCAAAATAAGTTGGAGAAAGACAAGTATATGATTTCACTCATATGTGGTATTTAAGAAACAAAACAGAGGACCATAAGGGAAGGGAGGGAAAAATAAAATAAGACAAAATCAGAGAGGGAGACAAACTATAAGAGACTCTTAAGTATAGGAAACAAATAGTGTTGCTGGAGGGGAGGTGGTGGGGATGGGGTAACTGGGTGATGGACATTAGGAGGGCACCTGATGTGATGCGCACTGGGTGTCATACACAACAGATGAGTCACTGAATTCTACCTCTGAAAGTGATAATGCACTATATGTTAATTAATTTAATTAAAATAAAATAAAATTTAAAAAATTCTTTTCAATAAATAGTTCTGGAACTGAAAGGACACATTAAAAATGAACTTGACTCCAGGAAACAAACTGAGGGTTGTGGAAAGGGAGGTGGGTGGGGGGATGGGATAACTGGGTGATGGGCATTAAAGAGGGCACCTGAAAAAAAAATAAATAAAGATAAAAACTGAAAATACAGAGGAAAAAAATGAACTTTGACTTTGATATCATACCATACATGAAAATGATTTGAGATAGATGCTATACTTATGTGGAGAAGCTATTAATATAAAGCTTCGAGAAGAAAACTTAGAACATATTTGGAAACTTGGGATAAGCAAAGACTTAATTGTGAATTGATAATAAGCACTAAAAATGAAAGAATCAGACTGATATACCGGATCCTCATCAAAATTAGTAATGTCTGCTTATCTATGGCTGAGTGTATATATATATATATATATATATATATATATATATATATATATGTACATATATACATACACATCTTCTTTATATATTCATCTACTGATGGATATTTGTGTTGTGTCCATATCTTAGCTATTATAAATAATGTTTCAATAAGCATAGGGAATGAAATCTTGCCATTTGTGACAACATGGATGGACCTGGGAGTATAATACTAAGTGAAATAAGTCAGAGAAAGACAAATACTACACAATGTCATTCATATGTGGAATTTAAGAAACAAAACAAAAACAAAAAAAAATGACAAACAAAACAGACTTTTACATACATACAACGAACTGGTGGTTGCCAGAGGGAAGGTGGGTGGGGAATGGGTGAAATAGATAAAGGAGATTAAGAGTATGTTTATCTTGATCATCACTGAGAAATTCCTAGCGTTGTTGAAACATTACACTGTACCTCTGAAGCTAATACAAAGATGTATGTTAATTATACTTAAATTTAAAAAATAAAAAATATATAATTATTATTTTAAAAAATGTCTGCATCAAAACCACAATTTTAAAATGAAAAGGTAGGTTATAGCAATACAGGCCTACCTCAAGAAACAAGTTGTATGTAAGTGATGAAATGAATCACTGAATTCTACTCCAGAAACCAATATTGCACTATATGTTAACCAACAAAATTCAAATTAAAAAAAGAAAGAAACAAGTAAAATCTCAAGTAAACAACCTAACTTTATACCTAAAGGATCTAGAAAAATAACTAATAAAGCCAGTAGAAGGAAGGAAATAATAAAAATTAGAGCAGAAATAAATGAAATAGAGACTTAAAAACAGATCAATGAAATCAGGAACTGCTTTTTGAAAAGATAAACACAATTGATAAACCTTTAGCTCATTAAGAAAAGGGAGTACTCAAATAAAATAAAAAATGAAGAAACAACCAACACCACAAGGGAAAAAAATGAAAAGCTAGGAAGAGGCGAATAATTGCTGTAGTCAAGAATCATCAATGGGTGCTAAAATTAGCGAGTAAATGTATGATGAAAAAGAAAATATTTGCATATCTGTTTACAACATACACAAAAAGAAAAATAGTAACTTTGCAGTAGAGAATTCTGACATACATCACTTTAACCAAGTGAGTATATTTAACATCAGCAGAAATAAAACATGATGATGTCACGTACTTCTGAAATGATCCACTGAAAAACACACACTTTTAACACTCTTATTTTTACCCTAAGTGCATAACCACAATCTAATCATGAGAAAATATAAAATAATCCAAACTGAAGACTATCATACAAGATTACAATCTAGTTTTCTTCAAATGTGTCAAGGTTATGAAATGCAAAGGAAGACTGAGGAACTCTCCCAGATTGGGGTAGGGGGTGTGGGTATTAAGACAAGGAAATGCAATGAATAAATGTATGTGGAATCTTGAATTGGATTCTGAACTATAAAAAAATGATAGTAATAGGCAACTAGCAAAATTAAAATATGGTCTTCAGACTATTTAATAGTAGTATGTCAATGTTAATTTCCAGATTTCAATAATTGTTATATGTACTAATGTTACAGTAACAAATACATAAGACGTCAACATTAAGAAAGCAGAGTAAATAATACGTATAAACTGTACTATTTTTGAAAATTTACTATGTCTAAAATTATTTAAAATAATAAAGTACATACCTAGCAGTGCAATTGCTAGATCATAGGATAGTTCCATTTTTAACTTTTTGAGGAACTTCCATACTGTTTTCCAGAGTGGCTGCACCAGTTTGCATTCCCACCAACAGTGGAAGAGAGTTCCCCTTTCTCCACATTCTCGCCAACATATCTTTTTTCCTGTGTTGTTAATTTTAGCCATTCTGACTCATACGAGGTGATATTTCTTTGTCGTTTCGATTTGTATTTCCCTGATGATGAGTAATGTTGAGTATCTTTTCATGTGTCTGTTGGCTATCTGTATGTCTTCTTTGGAAAAAAAAATGCCTATTCACATCCGCTCATTTTTTAACTGGATTATTTGTTATTGGGTGTTGAGTTTTATAAGTTCTTTATATGCTTTGTATACTAAGCCATTATCAGATATGTCATTTGCAAAATACCCAAAGGAGACAAAAATACTAATTTAAAGGGATAAATGCACCCCAATGTTTATAGCAGAATTATCAATAGCTAAATTATGGAAAGACGCCAAATGTCCATTGTCCATTGACCAATGAATGGGTAAAGATTATACACACACACACTCGCAAACACACACACACAAAGGAATATTACTCAGCCATCACAAAGAATGAAACCTTGCCATTTGCAACCACATGAATAGACCTAGAGGGTATTATACTAAGGAAAATAAGTTAGTCAGAGAAAGACAAATACCATATGACTTCACTCATATGTGGAATTTAAGAAACAAAATAAAACAAACAAACAAAAAAAAATGGAGGGGGGAGAGAGGAAAACCAAGAAATAGACTCAACTATAGAGTACAAACTGATGGTTAGCAGTGGGGAGGTAGGTGGGAGGATAGGTTAAATAGGTGATGAGGAATTAAGAAATGCACTTGCTGTCATGAGCACTGGGTACTGTATATAAGTGTTGAACCACTAAATCCTACACCTGAATTGAATATTTCATTGAATATTAACTAACTGTAATTTAAATAAAAACTTGGAAGAAAAAATAAACTTTGGAAAAAAGAAACAGAAATTTTACCAAATGAGATTTATAACTGACAGCTAACGTCATGAAAAATTATTTATCTTTTTAATAACCACATTCAAAACTGAAGTCACAATAAGATACCACTTCACACCCACTGAAATAGATAAAATTTAAGAGAATGACAATGTCTAAGGTTAGTGAAAATGGATAGTAATTGAAAATATGATACAGCACTGGCTGAGAGTGTAAAAATCTTCCACATATTTAGAGTATATTTTTGCAGTTTCTTAGAAAGTTAAGCAAAATCTATCTTATGATCAAGCATATTTTGTTTTTAGGCAATTACATAAGAGATCTGCTAACATACTCAAAATGCTTAGAAACAACCCAAATGTCCGTCAACAGGAGAATGGGTAAGTAAATTATAATATGCCCATTCAATGGAATGTGACTCTGCAATTAAAAGGAGCAAGTTTAAAAATCTACCAATATACAGAATAACATGGATGAATTCTAATATCATTATGATGAGTGGAAGGAGCTAGACACATACTGTGTGATTCCACTTATAGTAATCTCAAAAACAGACAAAGCTCATCTATTATAGAAATCAGAACCGTGTTTCTTATGAGAATGAGATGTGGCTGGAAGGAGACAGCAGGGGAGGTTCTCAAGTAATACAAAGATTCTACTTCCTGAATAAGGTAGTAGTTACATGGGTATACACTTAGGAAAACCCAATGAATTATACAGTTAAGATCTATGCATTTAACTATGGAAATGTTAGCTGTATAAGAATATAAATATTAAAAAAGCTTCTCAATATTGATGTGAATACTGATATGAATTGATCTGCTAGAAATAGTAAAATATTTATTTTTTTAAAAGATTTTATTTATTTATTTGTGTGAGAGAAAGAGAGCACACAAGCAGGGGGAGCAGCAGAGGCAGAGGAAGAAGCAGGCTCCGCGGTGAATAAGGAGCCCGATGCAGGACTCAATCCCTGGACCCTGGGATCATGACCTGAGCTGAAGGCAGACACTTAACTGACTGAGCCACCCAGGTGTCCCCAGAAATAGTAAAATATTTATACATTACAAAAATATAGAAAACTAAGTTACAGATCATTACAAAGTGTGTGTGTGTGTGTGTGAGTGTGTGTCAGAAAGGAGAAACAAGAAGCTATAACAATAGTTTTCTCTAGAAAGGGGAAAATAGGTAGTTATAAAGGACAGGATTAAGCTGAATTACCTTTCACTGAATATACTCCAGCGAATTTTGAATTTTGTAAGATATATTATTTGTAACAAATATACAATTTTAAAAATGATTCTGGGGAGAAAGAAGTTTTAAAATTTCTCTGTTATTTGAAAATACCTTATAATAAACATGAAGTGGATGTGGCAAACTGTTGATAATGGTAGAACCTGGCTTCCTGGTGTCTGCAAGTTTACTGTTCATTTTCTCTTTATACTTTGCATGTTTATACTGTGTTCATAATGAGAAGTTTTATAAAAGTTAAAATAGAACAAATCTTTCATTACCAAAAACAAGCGAAAATAAGTGGATTATACATGTTCAGAATTTATTTAAAAACACAGAAGACTACAGAAAACTATATAAATAAATTAAAACATCAAAAAACCCACACTGAGAAGTTATACCAAAAAGCTGACTGAGGGAGAGGAAAAGGAAGAGCTAATCCTTCTCAAAATCCATGAATCAGACTTCATTAAAAAAAAAAAAAAAGGCAGAGCAGAAATAACCAACACTGGAATGAAAATGAGTATCAACTGAACTGAGAAATTAATAGAGTGATGAAAGAACACTTTGCATAACATCATGTTACTGTGTTGGAAAATCTGCTTGGATTGTGATTTTCTAGGAGAAAACAAGTTAAATATAAGATGCAAAACAAACAAACAAACAAAAGGAATCGCCATAGAAAAAAGTGAGAAAATTTTCTAGATAGCCTCAGTTCTACTTCAAACCATCAAAAACAAAGGAGAGTTCAGATGATTTAATTGATGTGTTCACTTCACCATTCATATTAATGCCAAAGCTTTTCAACCCATTCTATAGCATAGAGTAAAAAAAAAAAAATCCTCAAAATTAATTTAATGGAACCAGAGCATCCGACATCAAAATATGACAAATACAGAAAATTACAGATCAACTTCATTTAATAGTATACTTGCAAAAAATCCAAATCAAATTAAGATACTCATAATTTAGTAGTAAATTTAGAGCAAAACTTTCTCTTTTTTTTTTTTTGCCAAATGGGGTTTGTTCATTAAAGGAATAAAAGAAAATTTCAATACAACTTATTTCACAATAATAAAAGTTTGAAGAATAATATAACTGTTTATGCAAAAAGCATTTATTACATCTGCCACCTGGTTCTGATTAAAATTTCTAAGAAATATATATAAAGTGGGAAACTTACCTAACATGATACACAAAACATCTCAAATTTAAAATTCACCTGTATCATTGATGATTGAGACCACCTAAATCAAAATAACTTACCTATTGGGACTAGGACCTGATACCACCCCAAGCAGAGTCCTATACACAAGACAGAACTGCAAACAAATAAATACATTCACAGTTTTCTCATCTAAGCTAATAGCTCTTCTATCATTGAAAACATCTTATTCACATAGGCAAACAGTTCATTTATCAGACAAAAATTTGATTATCTAGACTCACATCAAGGACCTCATATTACTCTTTTGCCAACCTTATACTACTGCCTGACAAATTTTGTCTATTCTTAACCAGTTCTATTGTTTAAAAATCTTAAATCACATCGGTCCAGACTGCAAGCCTACTTTTAGAACACTAATAAACATTGTCAAAGTGGTGTTTTCCCTTGCTGCAGTAAGTTTAACACACTGAGCTTTTCTTGATTATAGTTTTTTTCTTGGAGTCTTTTTGGGTAATAGACCAGCAACAATGTCCTGGTCAAACCCGAGAAACATTCCATTAAAAACTGATTAAATAAAGGATGGGTATTAGTTCCACATTTAAGTGCTCTGAAAGTACCAGTCAGTGAACATTATCAACATAATTAAATCAAGATCATTTGGAAAGAAAGAATTAAAATGATCCATATTAGCAAAGGTTTTAGTATGTACTTTGACAAAATCTGAAAAGTCATGAGAAAGAGTAAGGTAGACACTTACCCCCCAAAACAAAACTTACAGATATAGAAAAAATATCAAGGGATAAAAGAAACTGAAAGAAAAACCCCCATCATGAAGTGAAAATATTAACATTAATTAAAACTGTTTAATAAAAAGAAAGACATACCTTGTTCTTGGATAGGAAGACTTATATTATTAAAAACCAAATTCTCCCTTAAATTAATTTATTAAAGTTGATGAAATTGCAGTCTAAACTGTAATTTCTTCCAACAAGAAGACACATGAGACAGGAGGCAGAAGAAGAGACACACAGATCCACAGAACAAAAATGGTGCCAGTCACAGATGAGAATACAGCACATGGGCAAGATGGCATTACAGATAAATGGGCAATTATTGGCAAATAATCGCAAGTAATGGCAAATAACTTGGCAACTTTAAGATTTCAAATCAAAAAAATTTCTCATGATTTAAGAGTTTGAATAAAAGAAAGACAAAAGAATAAAAGTTAACATAGGTGAACGGTTTTATGAAATCAGTATAAATATTTTTTCCAAAATGACATGAAACTCAGAAGCCATAAAAGCAAACATGGTTATACTTGGACATATAACAATCATACACATTCTTATAACAAAAATGAAGTTTAAAAGTGCATAAAAAATATCTGTAAAGCTTGACAATCCAAACCTTTTTGCCCAATAATAAATGATTTCTTCAAAATCAGGAGACTAAACCCCCACCCCCAAAATTGGACATAAAGAGGAAATTAAAGAATACAGATGGCTAATAAACATATGAAAAAAATGATCAAACTCAAAAACAAAAGAAATACAATTTAAGACAATAGTTTGGGCTATCACATTTGCAAAAAATTTTAAGCATTTATAAAATCCATTATCTGTGAAGTTGTGGAAAGGCTGGCAATCTCATTCATTGCCATTTGAAGATAAAGTTGTTACCACATTTTAAGGAAATCTTGTAATAATTTGAGATGTGCATATCCTTAATCCCAGTATTTCAACTGCTAAGTAATTTATTATGATATAATAGACAAATGCAAAAATACTGATAGGGAGGTTCATTGCACAGAAATTTTGTGCTAACAAATATCTATGGATGAGAAAAACTTATAACATTTAATTATATTTCATCTACAAAACAGTCGTGCAGTCATTCAACAAATGACACAGATGTATATTACTGAAATAGAAAAGGGTATTAAAAACTGTAAAATGAAAGGTAATTTGCAGAAGAATGTGTACAATATGGCCCCACTTCCAGAACCCCCCAAAATAGTTTGTGTGTCTGTGTGTCTGTGTGTGTGCATCTATCTGCTTAAAGAATGCACACAACTCTCTTAAGAGAAGAAAACTCTGGGGGAAGAATTGGGAGAGAGGAGGGCACTTAATTTATATTTTAGATATTTAAGTACGCTTTGAATTTTTGAGAAAAAATGTGCAGTTTCTTAATATATCCTATTTAAATTTTTTACCATATGGCAAATGGAAATTATAAATGTATATTTATGGGAGCACTGAGCAATTCCACCATTTTGAGTTTCTTGTGCAATAATATTTCCTCTACTGAGGCTCCTGGGATTGAGTCAAGTGGCAGCAAGGGAAACAGTCACCATGCCCAAATTAAAGTCTCATCGATGATATCCCAACATGAGCATTTCTCAGTTAAGCATTTCTTATCTGCAGGATGTGTCCACTGCAACACAGGAAAGAGAGGAATCGCCAAGCATAAAGCAGAGTGTATCATTATTTTGAGGAAGCTGGTGGTAGAAGTAATGGCACCCTCAGTAACAAATCCACCTCACATTTGTGGTCACCACCTGCAAGGATACAGAGGGGAAAATTGGCAAAGGTGAGGGACACATTTTCTAAGAAGCCCATTGGGGGCTATGAAATTCTTATATACTCTACCTCTACATGTGCTATGTTTGAATCTATCCAGAGGACACAAAGAAAGCCACATTTTCAGCTGCTGCATTCACCCTGTGGCCAGAAAAATGACTAAATCTTCCTAAATCAGCATCAGTGCTACTTTTTCTTCTTTGCTGAGCTAAGCACTGATAGACACCTCCAATTATCTCAGAATTTTATCTGTCTCCTTTCCTCTGTGTTGGCTCTTTAAAGTTTTAGGTCACTCATTCATCTGATCAATTATTTCAGACAAAACTATTTTTCTTCCTTCCAGTCTAATAGTTATTGAGAATCACTGAATTTCATGCATTCAACAACTTTCTGCTAACACAATGGATTCAGTCAAGTAGGAGCTTAGTTTATTGGATAAGAAAAGTTAAGGAAATCTTTCATATTCACCATAAACATATTAACCAAAATATAGAAAATATATAAAGAGAAGCTGTATATATATAAGAGAATATATAAGAAAAGCTGTATCTCTTTTTTTTAAAGATTATTTATTTATTTATTTATTTATTCGAGAAGGGGGGGCAGAGGGAGAGGAAGAGAGAGTATTAAGCAAACTCTGCACCGAGCATGGAGCCCAACACAGGGCTTGGTCTCAGGGCTCCGAGATCACAACTTGAGCCAAAACCAACAGTTGGATACTTAACCAACCGCACCACCCAGTGCCCGGAGAAGCACTATCTCTTAAATCACTATTCATTCTGGTCCTTGAGATCAATTAGAAGGTAGCTCAACGTCATCAATCTTCAGAAAACTACCATCTACTTTCCTACCCAGACATGGTTGCCCCTAGAAATCAAGGACTATTCTGACAAAAACTTACCTTCAAAGCATGGCCCTTGGACCACAGTCTCCTTGTCTGAAGAGTCTTGTTTCAGAGACTTACTGGTATCATTCACTCCCAAGAGTTCCCAAGAAGTAATCTGAGGGGAAAAAATGAGAAATGCCCCTTCTAGTGAAAAAGGTCAATCAGCTAGATGCTGGGATGTGATTCTTTGGTACTCTTTCATATTGATTTCATTTGGAAGCTATTTCTTACTCTCACAAAGCTCTGAAACTACAGCTAACTGCACCACAACTCTATACCTTTCAATATTAGCACACTGTAGCAGAGCCCTTCTCTCCTGTGCATTTCCAAGACTGACTGGTTTGCTTGAATCCAACTGAAAATTATGCCTCTTTTCCCCTCAATCATTTATCATTTTCTGCTTAGTTGGCTAGGTTGTTTACAAAATCACTTAAAATAATTGATATATCTATACTCAATAAAACTTTATTGAGAACCTATTCTATGCCTGGTAATCCATAGGTACTTGTACCCCAAAAGTAAACTGAAAATGTCAGGTCATAATAAATTAAAAGCCCATTTGATTAATCAAACATAGAAATAAAGACCTGAGAAGAAACTTAATAAATGGTCTTGTAGAATTTGATTCAGTTTTAGGAGTGGTTGTTGAGAAAAGTCCCCCATTTAGTAAGACCTGTTAGGACTCACAGACACAACTCCCAATTACTGTACCCACTATTATCTGGGTTTTGGATGGGTTTTTAATGATATTTGTTACAACCAAATGTCATCAAGCTTAAGAAGAGCAAGATCTATCAACTGTTATTCATCTTGGGCTTTTTTTCCCAGTAAATATGCAGTTCCCTGATAATATAGTCATACCTGCAAGAGCATCCAAAAGGCCGCAGGTAGCAATGGAGAATCAGTGACTTAAATTAAGTTGTCAACTCACTCTTTGGAGATAGCATTCAAGAAAGGCAAAGGCATAGACAGTTTTTCTTCCCTTCTAGGATCCATCATTACCTGGCAGGGAAAAAAAGAAGAAAAATAACATTTAAAAAATATGAGGATATAAATATGAATGTACCTATATACACAAACAGTTGTGCATGTAATCAAATTTAACGATAAAACATTCACAAATTATGGGTACCATGGTATACAGATTAGGAAGGGTGGGTATTAAGTCCTTGTGTGTCATGCACACAACCTTCAAATGTGCACTGCTCTCCCTTCCCCTGAGATCCAATAGAACCAAAAAGTGGCTGGCTAATAATTCTTTTAGCAAAGTAAAATATTCTTATTGTATTAAGACTACATATAATAAAACAATTTTACTATTATATATAGGTCAATAAAAATATGGTTTCTCTATTACTATCTGGTGAAGTCCAAGGGAAGCTCCCAACAATTTCATTTGCAGAAGAAAATTGTTTCTAGCTTTTATTTATCAGTTTTTCCAAGACCATCTTCAGAAGAAAATATACATATCAATAATATCTAAATATTTGGAAAGATTGAATTAAACTAAATTACTTTTATAACAACAGTCTAATATTTGCCCCAAAGCAATCATCTAGTAAAAGGGCAAATTCTTGTGTAATTCTTGTGTAATAATAGTAAGTCTTAACCATTCTTCATTTAAAAGAATTCATAAATACAGCATTTTTATCTATGATTTTGAAGAAAGCATATACTGTAAGCCATCAGTTTTAACAACTTCAGTATAAAAATAAAGTGTAGATGTGATAAAATGAAGAATACATTTGATTACTATATTCAGAGTACCCTCAAAACTGCACAGAACAATGGCTTCCGTGTTATTTACTGATCTCAAATTCACTGTGTGTAACTTAAAGCAATGTCCTAAAAATACCTTTTTGAAGTCATCTGCAGAACATCATATCACAAAGGTAATCAAATATATTTAGGTTTTCTTCTTTTATCATGTCAACTATTAAAATATCTTGAAATACTAGATTTATGTAAAGGTGTAAAATGTTAACCTTTATATTAAAGAAAAACTAATCAAAAAACATAATTGTTAAAAAGTGTATTTGTCTAGCTAAATCGTGGAAGGAACCGAGATGCCCTTCAACAGATGACTGGATTAAGAAGCTGTGGTCCATATATACAATGGAATATTACTCGGCTATCAGAAAGAACGAGTTCTCAACATTTGCTGCAACATGGACGGCACTGGAGGAGATAATGCTAAGCGAAATAAGTCAAGCAGAGAAAGACAATTATCATATGATTTCTCTCATCTATGGAACATAAGAACTAGGAAGATCGGTAGGGGAAGAAAGGGATAAAGAAAGGGAGGTAATCAGAAGGGGGAGTGAAGCATGGGAGACTATGGACTCTGAGAAACAAACTGAGGGCTGCAGAGGGGAGGCGGGTGGGGGAATGGGATAGACTGGTGATGGGTAGTAAGGAGAGCACATATTGCATGGTGCACTGGGTGTTATACGCAACTAATGAATCATCGAACCTTGCATCAGAAACCAGGGATGTACTGTATGGTGACTAACATAATGTATTAAAAAAACATTTGTCTTTGTCTTCTGAATATAAACATATTGATACAATACTGTCTTCTTTATTTCCTGTCTGCTGACAAATTAAGAAACATTTATCACAATGTGGTATCTTATAATTCTATTTTCAAATGTATTTTCCCCAAAATAATCTTACCTAAGATTTTAACAACAGGTATTTAAAAGATGTTATTTTTATAAGATCCACATATTTCATAATACATGGCATATCTGAGAGTAGCTATAGATAATTTGTTTCCAATATAACTTTGGCTCCTGCTGAACAAATTTTATAAATCTCAGGGGCCAAAGTAAATGGTATATCATTGTACATACATAATTCTCTGGTCTCAGAGAAAATTTGGTTTTGAAAATTGCTGTTGGCAAATATATAGGTGTAGACTTCATAGTTTTCTGAAAGTCCCAATGAAAGACAAGCATACTTTCCCTTCAAAGGAACCACACAGACACGGTTCTTCAGAAAATATTTAAGATCTACATTAGGATAACTAGAGAAAGATCCTAAGTGAGTCTAAATGGGAAAAGAAACACAATCTTCTAAAACTGCTGTTTCTGTAAAACCTGCTGCTGCTGCTGCTGCTGAGGAAATCTTGACAAACTGAAGCAACTGCTCTAGCTTCCATCACATTTGATTCTTACAGTTAGATGGCAGAAATAGATTTTCTTTAGACTAGTATGATAGTGTTTCTCAACCTTTTTTTTTATTATTATCACCTGTGTGGATATCCTTTTTAGACATTTCCCCCTCGTTTTCATACCCCCAAATTTTAATACCACAGATATGCTATATATCTGCTTATGTAAGGTGGCTGTTTGGAGGGCCGTGATCCACTGTAATATTTAAGATTTCTTTTGCTCCCAAGAAGTAATCTTCACCTCAGAAGTATGACATCAACTACGTTGAGAATCATGGTGTGCAGTAATTTGAGAAAAATAACTAAACAGGTAGGGAGGGCATAGTCTTCTCGCTCATCATGAAATGTGTTTAGAGTAGTCTCTTACTCTCTTCTAGTGCTCATACTCAACAGGACACGCTACTAAAGACTCAGGGATGTTCTTTCAATCACATACCTTACTTTGGCCCAATATCATCTTCATGCCTGAAAACAACTATGCCTTTATGCTTTCGTCTAAACACAGAAATGCCAAAAATCCTAGAATCCACAGGAATGGAAAATGTGGAGGACTCACCATGTAAGTCCATTTCATTAATGTATCATTAATGTGTCTCACCATATACATTAATGTATATATATAATGCCGAGATAACAAAAGGTCTCCTAAAATCGATTAAATTATTGACTAGTTAAAATAAACATTGGCTAGAAACATAGATAAATTTGAAGGGGTGATACTGTAGTGTCAAGAGACCTTCTGGAAGCTTCAGAGAGATAAGCACTGATATCGATGGGAATCTAAATATCAGTGGCACATTGCTGAGTCTTAAGTGGAACTAAAACCTTGTATTCCTCCATACCCATCTTCCCTCAAGAAAACAGGAGACAATCGAACTTTACATCAGAAACCAGGGATGTACTGTATGGTGACTAACATAATATAATAAAAAAAAAACATTAAAAAAAACAGGAGACAAATAATTTTTCTGATGGAATCTACAGAATCAGTAGTGATGCCCCTCTTTCATTCCTAATTTCAGTGATTTACATCTTTTTTGTTTCTTGTTCAGTCTAACTAAAGTCTTGTCAGTTTCATTAACCTTTGAAGAAATCTAACTTCTGTTCTCATGTGTTTTTTTTAAGTTATTTTGGGTTTTACTTTTATTTCATTCATTTTTTTGCTCAAATCTTCATTATTTATTTCATTGTACTTGATTTTCTAGTTGAACCTTTTTCTTGTTTCTTAAGGTAGAAGTTTAAGCTATTTATTTGGTATATTTACTCTTTTCTCATAGTCATTTGAAACCATAAATCTCGAGGCACTTGGATGGTTTATTTGGTTAAGTATCAGGAGCTTGATTTTGGTTCAGGTTATGATCTTAGGGTCATGAGATCAAGTCCCACATCAGGCTCTGTGCTCAGTGAGGAGTCTGTTTGAGATTCTCTCTGTCCATCTACCTCTTTCCCTCTTCCCACTCGTGTGCATGCTCTCTCTCTCTCTCTCTCATAAATAAATAAATAAATAAATAAATAAATAAATAAATAAATAAAATCTTTAAAAAAAAACAACTATAGATCTCTAAGCATGGCTTTATATGTATCCCACTCAGTTCTAAATGTTTTCTAGTTTCTTTTATTTTTCTTTGACCCATGGGTTCTTCTAAGTATGTTAATTCCAAATATTTGGTGATTTCCCAGATTTATTTGTTTTGATCTCTTATATAATTCCCATATGGTCATAGACCATATTTTATAACTTTAATCTTTTTAAATTCATTGTGTCCAGTTCTATGACTTAGCACATGATCAATGCTGGAGAATGCTCCAGATGTGTTTGAAAATAATATATTTTCTGCTGTGTTCTATATATATATAGCTGATCAAGTTTACTGAGACAGATTGCTTAAGTATGCTATAGCCACACTGATTTCTGTCTAATTGGTCTATCAATCATTAAGAAAAAGGTACTAAAGATTCCAGATATTATCACTGAATTACCTACTTATCCCTTCAACCATGTCTCAGACCTCATCTTCTTTATCTATTCATCTGTTGGAGGGCATCTCTGCTCCTTCCACAGTTTGGCTATGTAATATTCCATTGTACTCCTTCTACAGTTTGGCTACTGTGGACATTGCTGCTATGAACATTGGGGTGCATATGGCCCTTCTTTTCACTACCTCTGCATCTTTGGGGTAAATACCCAGTAGTGCAGTTGCTGTGTCATAGGGGAGCTCTATATTTAACTTTTGGAGGAACCTACATACTGTTTTCCAAGGTGGCTGTACCAGCTTTCATTCCCACCAACAGTGTAAGAGGCTTCCCCTTTCTCCACATCCTCACCAACATAAGTTGTTTCCTGACTTGTTAATTTTTGCCATTCTAACTGGCAGAAGAATAGGGGACCCTGTTTCAGCTGGTCCCTGAATTTAGCTGGATATCTACCAAACCATTCTGAACACCCATGAAATAAGCCTGAAGTGTAAGAATATATATCTGAACCTCTACAATCGTAAAATCTCTTGCAGTCATGAGGTATGAAGAGTGGAGTCATGATTCTGCAGGCAGATATTGGAAGATAAACAGAAGGGGGAGGTAGCCACCATAAGCTGGCACTGGGAAAGCGATATAACATCAGACCGCAAGACCATCCCATGCTGGGGACTAGGCAATAACTCGCAGAGTGGTAGCATCCAGGCAAAGAGCTTCAGAGCAGCCCACAGACAGCATCTAGGAGCTGCAGGTGCATGTGTGTGAACCTGGGTTGGCTCATGGTTTTAGAAGCACAAAGGGCAGAGATGCACCCTCGCCCTGGGGTTGACGTCTGGGAGAGTTGTTGTGGGCATGCACCACTCAGGAGAGGCTGCAGTTTTTAGCAGCACAGACAGAAACAGTACTGTGTGTAGTGGACAGCTCAGTGAAGAGCAGACTATGATTTCTCTGCTCTGGGATAGAAGTTTGGGTGCGGCCATTTCTACTCTGACTCTTGGAAGAGACATGGAAAGCTGCAAAAGAACAAAAGCTCAAAAAAACTGGTTTCCACTGAGCCCAACCCCTTGACAGGGGGCAGGGCAACTCTGCCCAAGCAGGCCCCTCCCCCAGAAGACAGGCTGGAAGAACAAGAGGACAACAACCCTAGGGTCCCCATAAAATGGGTACATCTTGCTTGGATCATAGTTAATACTTTGGACTCTGTACATTCCCTCAATCACCCGTGAACAGAATGACTAAGAGGAGGAACCCCCAACAAAGAAAAGAACCAGAGACTATGGCCTCTGCCACAGACTTAATGGATAGGGATATAAGAAAGATGTCAGAGATAGACTTCAGAGTAGCAATTATGTAGTCGATATCTAGGCTTGAGAAAAATATTAGTGACAACATAGAATCTCTAAGGGCAGAAATGAGATCTAATCAGGCTGAACTTAAAAATTCTATGAATGAGATGCAGTCTAAACTGGATACCCTGACAGCCAGGGTAAATGAGGCAGAAGAACAAATTAGTGAGCTAGAAGATATGATGATAGAAAGGAAGGAAGTCTAGGAGGCCTGAGACAAACAGCTAAAAGCCCATAAGAACAGACTTAGAGAGATCAATGATACCATGAAACAGTCCAATGTCAGAATTATTGGGATCCCTGAAAGGGTGGAGAGAGAGGAGGGGACTAGAAAGTATATTTGAGCAATTTGTAGCTGAGAACTTCCCTAATCTGGAGTAGGAAACCAGCATTTGTGTCCAAGAGGCAGAGAGATCCCTCCCAAGATCAATTAGAATAGACCAACACCATGACATATAATAGTAAAACTTCAAATTTTAGAGCCAAGGAAGCTTTCCTGAGAGCTGCTAGAGGGAAGAGATTTCTTAAGTACAGAGGGAGGAAGATCAAAATAATGTCAGACCTGTCCACAGAGACCTGGCAAGCCAGAAAGGCCTGGCAAGACATATTCAGGGTACTAAATGAGAAGAACATGCAGCCAAGAATACTTTATCCAGCAAGGCTGTCATTCAGAATGGATGGAGAGACAAGAGCTTCCAAGAACAGAAGAAACTGAAAGAATATCTGACCACCAAGCTGGCCCTGCAAGAAATATTAAGGGGGTGGGGTTCTATAAAAGAAGAAGGACCCCAAGTGTAAATAGACCAGAAATTTTAAAAAGAGAATCTATAGAAACACGGACCTCACAGGCAATATGATGGCACTAAAATCATATCTTTCAATAGTCACTCTCAATGTGAATGGCATAAATGCTCCCATGAAACAGCAAAGGGTTGCAGACTGGATAAAAAGACATGACCCATCCATATGCTGTCTAACCAGAGACTCATTTTAAACCTAAAGATACATTCAGATTGAAAGTGAGGGGATGGAGAACCACTTATCATGCCAATGGACCTGAAAAGAAAGCTGGGGTAGTAATTCTCATATCAGACTAATTAGATTTTAAGCTAAAGACTGTAGTAAGAGATGTGGAGATACACTATATCATACTTAAAGGGTCTATACAACAAGAAGATCTAGCAATTATAAATATCTATGCCCCCGACATGGGAGTAGCCAACTACATAAGCCAACTGTTAACCAAAATAAAGAATCGTATTGATAATAATACTTAAATAGCAGGAGCCTTCAACACTCCACTCTCTGCAATGGACAGATCATCTAAGCAGAAGATCAGCAAAGAAAGAAGAGCTTTGAATGACACATTGGACCAGATGGACTTTGTAGACATATATAGAATATTCTGCCCTAAAACAACAGAATTCTCATTCTTCTCAAATGCACATAGAACTTTCTCCAGAATAGACCACATACTGGGTTACAAATCAGGTCTCAATTGATACCAAAAGCTGAGATTATTCCCTGCATACTTTCAGATCACAATGCTTTGAAACTGGAACTCAATCATAAGAAAAAATTCAGAAGGAATTCAAACACTTGGAAGTTAAAGACCATCCTGCTAAAGAAAGTTTGGGTCACCCAGAAAATAAAAGAACTTAAAGAATTCATTGAAACTAATAAGAATGAAAACACATTGGTCCAAAACCTATGCGATACTGCAAAGGAGGTCCTAAGGGGGAAATATATGGCCATCCAAGCGTCATTCAAAAAAAGTAGAAATATCCCAAATGCACAAACTAACCTTACACCTAAACAAGCTGGAGGAAAGATAAACTCTTTTTTTAAGTCATTTTTTTTTAATTTTTAATTTTTATATTTATATTTAACAGATATATTCTTCATTTTGGCTTCCTTTCTCTGTACACAATTTTATATATATAATAAGTTTTACTTTAATTACAATTTTGGGATCTAGTGTCTTCTAACACACAGACTAAAATACATCCAGGACCACCTATTAGATTATGTCCTTTCTTTTTCCCTTTTTCTTTTCTTTTCTGGTTTCTGAACTCTTCAGATTGTTCTAGTGTAGATTCTGCTGGGGTCATTGTTGATATTTTTTATTTTGTTCTCTCATTCATTTAGTCTTCTCTGGAAAAAAAATGACTAGAAGGAGAAATTCCAACAAAATAAAGAACCACAGGTAATACTCTCTGCCATAGATTTAATTGATATGGGTGTAAGTAGATGTCAGACCTAGAATTCAAAATAACGATTGTAAAGATACTAGCTAGGGTTGAAAAAGCATAAACGACACTACAGAATCCCTTAGTGCAGAAATAAAAGAACTAAAATCTAATCAGGCCAAAAGAAATGCTTCAATTGAGATGCAGTCTAAAATGGATGCTATAATGGCTAGGGTAGATGAGGCAGATGGGACAGTCAATGATACAGAAGACAAGATGATGGAAAGTAAGGAAGCTGAAAAAAACAAACAACTACTGGATCATGAAAGGAGGCTTCAAGAAATCAGCAAAACCACAAAGCGAAACAATATTAGAATAATTGGGATCCCAGGGGAAGAGGAAAGAGAGAGAGAGACACACACACACAGAAGGTATATTTGAGCAAATCATAGCTGAGAACTTCCCTAAACTGGGGAAGGAAACAAGCATTCAAGTCTAGGACACACAGAAAACCCCCCTCAAAATCAATAAATATAGATCAACAACCACACATATAATAGTGAAACTTACAAAATTTCACAGATAAAGAGAAAATCCTGAAAGCAGCTAGAGACATGAGTTCCTTAAAAAACAAGGGTAGAAACACTAGAATGGCATGAGACCTATCCACAGGGGCCTGGGAGGCCAGAAACGGATGGCATGATATATTCGGGGTACTAACTGTGAAAAACCTGCAGCCAAGAATATTTTGTCCAGCAAGGCTGTCGTTCAGAATGGAAGGAGAGATAAAGAGCTTCCAGAACAAACAGAATCTAAAAGAACTTGTAATCACTGAACTGGCCCTGCAGAAATATTAATGGAGATTCTATACAGAGAGGAAAAAAGATGGTGGAGGAGTAGGGAAACCCTTTCTCAGCTGGTCCCCTGAGTTGAGCTGAATATATACCAGACCATCCTAAAAATCCATGGGATCAGTCTGAGACACAGGAAGATACATCTGGATCTCTACAAATGAATATCTCCAGCGCTGAATATTGAGGTACGAAGAGGGGAGCTGTGAATCCACGCACAGATATCAGAAGATAAACAGAAGGGGGAGGGAGCTGCCATGTTAAGGTGCCGGAAAGCAGTAGCCACCTGCACTGGGGAGTGGGTCGAACTCGCAGACTGGCACCCGGTAGAAAGCAGACTGACACCACGAGCCTGGGAATGCGCACAACCAGACTGAAAACCGGAGCTCCAGAGCACTCACTGGAGCCGGACTGATACCAGAAGCTCAGGAGCAGGCACGCATCCAGACTGAAAACTGGAGCTCCAGAGCGCACACTTGAACTAGACTGAAACAAGGAGCTCAGGAGTGCATGTGGGACCCGGGGGCGGCTGGTGGTGTTAGAAGCACAAAGGATGGAGACATGCTAGCCCTGGAAATGAGGGCTGGGATGCCGGCTGTGGGGTGCACAACCTGGACGCTGCAGGGTTTTTGGCAGCACCAAAAGAAAAAGAGTTAAAGTGGCCAAGAGAGCTCACTGGAGAGCGGACTGCGATCTCTCTGTTCTGAGACAGAGGCTAGGATATGGCCACTGCTGCTCTGACTGTCAGAAAAGACCCAGAAAACCACCAGGAAAAGCTGCCAGAGAACAAAAGCCTGGAAATACCAGCTCACATTGTGCCCAATCCCATGCCCCTTCACAGGGGAAAGGGTGACTCTACCCAAACAGGGTTGCCTGAATATCTGTGTGGCAGGCCCCTCCCCCAGAAGGCAAGCTGAAAAATCAAGAAGCCCATGTCCCTAAGGCCCCTATAAAACAAGTGCACACTATCTGGGTCCTCGTCCATAATTTGGGCTCTGGGCAACCCCATAACCTCTCTCATCAGAATTACAAGAAGGAGAAATCCCCCCCAGGAAAGAAAAGATAATGAGTCTGTGGTCTCTGCCACAGAACTGATGGATATGGATATAAACAAATTGTCAGAAATGGAGTTCAGAGTAACAATGGCCAAGATGATCTGTAGACTTGAAAAAGATATTAACGAAAATATTAACGAGAATATAGAATCTCTAAGGGCGGTATTGAGAGTGAATCTGGCAGAAATTAAAAATGCTATGAATCAAATGCAGTGCTTTGATAAACTAGATGCTTTGACAGCCAGGGTAAATGAGGCAGAAGAACGAATTAGTGAACTGGAGGATGGGATGGTAGAAGAGAAAGCTAAAACAGAAACTTGGCTCAAAAAAATCCAATCCCAAGAATGTAGGTTATGGGAGATTACTGACACAAAGAAACATTCCAATGTCAGAATCATCAGCATCTCCAAGGGGCTGGAGAAAGAGAGAAGTCTAGAAGAGATATTTGAACAAACTGTATCAGAAAACTTCCCTAATCTGACAAGGGAAACAAGTATTCGTGTCCAAGAGGCAGAGAGGACCCCTACCAAGGTTGACCACAGACAACCTACACCATGTCATGTCATAGTGCATTTCATAAATATTAGATCCAAGGATACAGTATCGAAAGCAGCCAGGGCAAAAAGATTTCTCACATAGAGAGGAAAAAATATCAGATTAACGTCAGACCTGTCTACAGAGACATGGCAGGCTAGGAACGGTTGGCAGAATATTTTCAAAGCTCTATCCCAGAAGAACATGCAGCCAAGGATCCTTTATCCAACAAGGCTGTCATTCAGAATGGATGGAGAGATAAGGATCTTCCAGGATTGGCAGAAACTGACCGAATTTGTAACCACAAAACCAGCCCTACAGGAGATATTAAGGGGGATTCTATAAAAGTAAAAAGGCCCCAAGAGTGATACAGAACAGAAATTTACAATCTACAGAAACAAAGACTTCACAGGCAACAAGACATCATTAAAATCATATCTCTCAATAATCACTCAATGTGAATGGCCTAAATGCTCCCATAAATGCCACAGGGTAGAAGATCGGATAAAAAGACATGACCCATCCATTTGCTGTCTACAAGAGACTCATCTTGAACCTAAAGGTACATCCAGACTGAAAGTGAAGGGATGGAAAACCGTTTTTCATGCCAATGGACCTCAAAAGAAAGCTGAGGTAGCAATTCTAATATCAGACAGATTAGATTGTAAACTAAAGACTTTAGTTAGAGATACAGAAGGACACTATATTATTCTTAAAGGATGTATCCAACAAGTGGATATGACAATTATAAATATCTACGCCCCCAACAGGGGAGAAGCTAGATACACAAGCCAACTGCTAACCAGAATAAAGAGACGTATAGATAATAATAAGTTATTAGTAGGGGACCTCAACACTCCACTATTAGCAATAGCCAGATCACCTAAGCAGAAAATCAACAAAGAAACAAGAGCTTTGAATGCCATACTAGACCAGATGGACCTCATAGATATATAGAGAACACTACACCCCAGAATAACAGAACACTCATTCTTTTCAAATGCACATGGAACTTTCCCCAGAATAGACCATATATGGGGTCACAAAACAGGCCTCAACTGATACCAAAAGACTGAAATTTTTCCCTGCATTTTCTCAGACCACAATGCTTTGAAATTGGAACTCAATCAGAAGGGAAAATTTGGAAGAAATTCAAACACATGGAAACTAAGAACCACCCTGCTCAAGAATGATTGGGTAAACCAGGAAATCAAAAATCAATTTAAACAATTTATGGAGACCAATGAGAATGAAAACACAATGGTCCAAAACCTATGGGAGACTGCAAAGTCGGTCCTAAGGGGAAAATACATAACCATCCACGCCTCACTCAAAAGAATAGAAAAATCTAAAATGCAATTTTTATATTCTCACCTCAAGAAGCTGGATCTGAAACAGAAGAACAGGCCTAATCCATTCATTAGAAAGCAGTTGATCAAGATTAGAGCAGAGATCAATGAATTAGAAACCAGGAGCACAGTAGAGCAGATCAACAGAACCAGAAGCTGGTTCTTTGAAAGAATAAATAAGATTGATAAGCTACTGGCCAGACTTATTCAAAAGAATACAGAAAGGACCTAAATTAATAATATTATGAATGAAAGGGGAGAGGTCACAACCAACACCAATGAAATAGGAAGGATCATTAACTTTTATCAACAGCGTTATGCCAATAAATTAAACAACCTGGAAGATATGGATGCCTTCCTGGAAGCCTATAAACTACCAAGACTGAAACAGGAAGAAACTGATTATTTAAACAGACCAAATAATTATGAGGAGATTGAAGGAGTGATCAAGAACCTCCCCAAAAACAAGAGTCTAGGGCCTAATGGATTCCCTGGGGAATACTCCCAAACATTCAAAGAAGAAATAATACCTATTCTTCTGAAGCTGTTTCAAAAAATAGAAAGAGAAGGAAAACTACCAAACTCATTCTATGAAGCCAGTATTACCTTGTTCCCCCAACCAGGCAAAGACTCCATCAAAAAGCAGAATTATAGACAGATATCCCTGATGAATATGGACACCAAAATTCTCAACAAGATCCTAGCTAATAGGATCCAACAGTACATTAAAAGGACTATCCATCATGACGAAGTGAGATTCATCCCTGGGATACAAGTGTGGTTCAACATTCACAAATCTATCAATGTGATAGATCATATCAACAAGAAAAGAGTCAAGAACCATATGATCCTCTCAACTGATGCAGAAATAACATTTGACAAAATACAGAATCCTTTCCTGAGTAAAACCCTGCATAGTATAGGGGTAGAGGGTACATTTCTCAATTTCATAAAAACCATCTATGAAAAGCCTACAGCGAATATCATTCTCAATGGGAAAGAGCTGAAAGCCTTTCCCTTAATATCAGGAACACGACAAGGATGCCCACTCTCGCTATTCAACATAGTACTAGAAGTCCTTGTAACAACAATCAGACAAAAAAGGGGATAAAAGGTATTTGAATTGGCAAAAAAAAAAAAAAAAAGTCAAACTGTCTCTCTTCGCAGATGACATGATACTCTATATGGAAAACCCAAAAGAATCCACCCCAAAAGTACTAGAAATTATAGAGCAATTCAGTATTGTGGCGGGATACAAAATCAATGCTCAGAAATCAGTTGCATTTCTATACGTGAACAAAGAGACTGAAGAAAGAGAAAGTAGGGAATCCATTTCATTTACAATAGCACCAAAAGTCATACGTTATCTCGGAATTAACTTAACCAGAGATGTAAAGGACCTATATTCTAGAAACTACAAATCACTCTTGAAAGATATTGAAGAAGACACAAAGAGATGGAAAAATATTCCATGCTCAAGGATTGGAAGAATTAACATAGTTAAAATGTCTATGCTACCCAGAGCCATCTACACTTTCAATGCAATCCCGATCCATCTCCCAATGACATTTTTCAAAGAAGTGGAACAAACAGTCCTTAAATTTGTGGGGAACCCCGTATCATCAAGGAATTGTTGAAAGGAAAAACAAAGCTGGGGGCATCACATTGCCAGATTTCAAGCTATACTACCAAGATGTGATCACAAAGACAGCATGGTACTGGCACAAAAACAGACACATAGACCAATAGAACAGAATAGAGAACCCAGAAATGCACCTTCGGCTCTTTGGGCAACTAATCTTTGACAAAGCAGGAAAAAACATCCAGTGGAAAAAAGACAGTCTCTTCCATAAATGGTGCTGGGAAAATTGGACAGCTACATGCAAAAGAATGAAACTTGACTACTCTCTCAGACCATACACAAAGATAAATGCCAAATGGATGAACGACCTCAATGTGAGACAGGAATCCATCAAAATCCTAGAGGAGAACATAGGCTGCAACCTCTTTGGCATCAGCCACAGCAACTTTTTTCAAGACACATCTCCAAAGGCAAGAGAAACAAAAGAGAAAATGAACTTGTGGGACTTCATCAAGATTAAAAGCTTCTGCACAGCTAAGGAAACCATCAAAAAAACTAAGAGGCAGCCCACGGAATGGGAGTAGATATTTACAAATGACACTACAGATAAAAGATTAGTATCAAGGATGTACAAAGAACTTCTCAAACTCAATACACATGAAACAAATAATCAAATCAAAAAATGGGCAGAAGATATGAACAGACACTTTTCCAATGAAGACATACAAATGGCTAACAGACACATGAAAAATGTTCAAAATCATTAGCCATCAGGGAAATTCAAATCAAAACTACCTTGAGACACCACCACCTTATGCCAGTTATAATTGAAAAATGGACAAGGCAAGAAACAACAAATGTTGGAGAGGATGTGGAGAAAGGTGATCCCTCTTACACTGTTGGTGGGAACTCAAGTTGGTACAGCCACTTTGGAAAACAGTGTGGAGGTCCCTCAAAAAGTTAAAAATTGAGCTACCCTATGACCCAGCAATTGCACTACTGGGTATTTACCCCAAAGATACAGACGTAGTGAAGAGAAGAGCCATATGCACCCCAATGTTCACAGCAGCATTGTCCACAATAGCCAAATTGTGGAAGGAGCCGAGATGCCCTTCAACAGATGACTGATTAATAAGATGTGGCCCATATATACAATGGAATACTACTCAGCCAACAAAATGAACGATTTCACAACTTTTGCAGTAACATGGACGGGACTGGAGAAGATAATGCAAAGTGAAATAAGTCAAGCAGAGAAGACAATTATCATATGGTTTCACTCATTTATGGAACATAAGAAGTAGGAAGATCAGTAGGAGAAGAAAGGGAAGAAGGAAGGGGGGGTAAAAGGAAGGGGGAATGAACCGTGAGAGACTATGGACTCTGGGAAACAAACTGAGGGCTTTAGAGGGGAGGAGGGTGATGGATTGTAATATGCTGGTGACGGGTAATAAGGAGAGCACGTATTGCATGGTGCACTCAGTGTTATATGCAAGTAATGAATCATGGAACTTTACATCAAGAACTTAGGATGTACTGTATGGTGACTAACATAACATAATAAAAATTTTTTATAAAAAAATGAATAAAAATTAAGGGGATTGTATAAGTGAAAGAGAGATCAAAAGCAACATAGACCAGAAAGGAACACAGACAACGGTGACTTTACACGTAACAAAATGGCACTGAATTCATACCTTTCAACAGTGACTCTGAATGTAAATGTGCTAAATTCTCCAATCAAAAGTCACAGGGTATCAGAATGGATAAAAAAAAATGCAAAACCCATCCATATGCTGTCTACAAGATACTCATTTTAGACCCAAAGACACCTCCATATTGAAAGTGAAGAGGTGGAGAACAATTCATCATGCTAATGCACATCAAAAGAAAGTTGGGGTACCAATACTCGTATCAGACAAATTAGATTTTAAGAAAAGACTGTAGCAAAGGATGGAGAGGGACACTATATCATACCTAAAGGGTCTATCTGAAAAGATCTAACAATTATAAATATTTATGCTCCTAACATGGGAGCTGTCAATTTTATAATCCAATTAATAAAATTAAAGAAACACATTGATAATAATACAAAAATACTAGGGGACTTTAATACCCCACTCACAGCAATGGGCAGATCATCTAGGCAGAAGAGAAACACACAAACAAAGGCTATGAATGACACACTGGAACAGATGGACTTCACAAATATATACAGAACTTTCCATCCTAAAGCAACAGAACACACGTTCTTCTCAAGTGCACATGGAACATTCTCCAGAATAGACCACATACTGGGTCACAAATTGTTATCAATTAGTACCAAAAGACTGGGATTATTCCTTGCATATTTTCAGACCACAATGCATTAAAACTTGAACTCAATCACAAGAGGAACTTTAGAAGAAACTCAAATACTAGGAGGTTAAAGAACATCCTACTTAAGAATGAATGGTTCAACAAGGAAACTTAAAAAGAATTTAAAAATTCATGGAAACAAATGAAAATGAAAACAGAAATGTTCAAAAGATTTCAGATGCAGCAAAGGCAGTCCCAAGAGGGAATTACATAGCAACATAAGCCTTTCCCAAGAAACAAGAGAAGTCTCAAATATACAACCTAACCATACATCTCAAAGAAGCTGGAGAAAGAACAGCAAATAATGCCTAAATCAAGCAGGAGAAGAGAACTAATATCAAAGGAGAAATTGATGAAATAAAAGCCAAAACAACAGTAAAACAGAAACTAGGAGCTAGTTCATTGAATTAATGAGATCGATAACCCCCTAGCCAGACTTATCAAAAAGAAAAAAGAAAGGACCCAAATTAATAAAATGATGAAGGAAAGAGGAAAGATCACAACCAACAACAAGGAAATACAAATAATTTTAAGAACATATGATAAGCAAATATATGCCAACAAATTAAGCAATCTGGAAGAACACATTCCTAGAAACAAATAAACTACCAAAACTGAAACAGGAAGAAATTGAAAACTTGAACAGACTTATAACCAGTAAGGAAATTGAAGCAGCAAAAAAAATCTTCTAAAAAACAAGAGTCCAGGGCTGGATAGCTGCCCAGGGGGATTCTACAAAACGTTTAAAGAATTAATACCTGTTCTTCTGAAGCTATTTTAAAAAATAGAAATGGAATAAAAACTTCCAAACTTGTTCTATGAGGCCAGCATTACCTTGATCCCCAAACCAGACAAAGACCCCACCGAAAAGGAGAATTACAGAACAATATCCCTGGTGAACATGGATGCCAAAATTCTTACCAAGATACTAGCCAGTAGGATCCAACAGTACATTAAAAGGATTATTCACCACAACCAAGTGGGATTTATTCCTGGGCTTCAAGGGTGGTTCAACATTCACAAATCAATCAACTTGATACATCACATTAACAAAAGAAAGCACAAGAACCATATGATCCTCTTTATGCAGAAAGGCATTTGACAAAATACAGCATTTTTTTCTTGATTAAAACTGCACAGTGTAGGGATACATGGAATATACTTCAATATCATCAAAGCCATATATGAAAAGCTCACAGTGAATATCATTCTCAGTAGGGAATAGCTGAGAGCTTTGTCCTTAAGGTCAGGAACACAATAGAGATGCCCACTCTCATCACTGTTGTTCAACATAGTACTAGCATCCCTACCCTCAGCCATCAGACAACAAAATAAATAAAAGGCATCTGAATCAGCAAAGAAGAAGTCAAACTCTCACTCTTTGCAGATGACATGATACTTTATGTGGAAAACCCAAAAGACTCCACACAAAATTGCTAGAACTCATAAAGGAATTCAGCAACATGGCAGGATATACAATCAACCCACAGAAATCAGTGGCATTTCTATACACTAATAATGTGATAGAAGAAAGAGAAATTAAGGAATCAATCCCATTTACAATTGGACCAAAAACCAAAGGATATCTAGGAATAAACCTAACCAAAGAGGCAAAGGATCTGAACTCTGAAAACTACAGAACACTGATGAAAGAATTTGAGTTAGACACAAAGAGATGGAAAAACATTCCAGTCCCATGGAATGGAAGAACAAATAGTGTTAAAATGCCTATGCTACACAGAGCAATCTACCATTCATGCAATCCCTATCAAAATACCATCAAGAAATGTCTGTTCATGTCTTCTGCCCATTTCTTGACTGGATTATTTGTTTTTGGGGTGTTGAGCTTTATAAGTTCTTTCTAGATCTTGGAGTCTAGCCCTTTATGTGATATGTCATTTGAAAATATCTTCTCCCATTTCATTGACTGCCTTTTAGCTTTGTTGACTGTCTCCTTTGGTGTGCAGAAGCTTCTTATCTTGATGAATTCCCAATAGCTCATTTTTACTTTAGTTTCCCTTGCCTTTGGAAACATTCAATGGAATATTACTCAGCCATCAGAAAGAATGAGTCCTTACCATTTACATCAACGTGGATGGAACTGAAAGGTATTATGCTGAGAAAGACAATTATCATATGGTTTCACTTATATGTGGAATATAAGAAACAGTGCAGAGGATCATAGGGAAAGGGAGGGAAAACTGAATGGGAAGTCATCAGAGAGGGAGACAAACCATGAGAGACTCTTAACTATAGGAAATGTACTGAGGGTTGCTGGAGGGAATATAGGTGGGGGATGGAGTAATTGGGTGATGGGATTAAAGAGGGCATGTGGTGTCATGAACACTGGGTGTTATACACAACTGATGGATCATTGAACACTACATCTGAAACTAACGATGTTCTGTATGTTAGCTAATTGAATTTAAAATTTTAAAAGTCTCTTATGGTTGGCTTCCTTCTTTTTTTTCCCTTCCCCTATGTTCATCTCTTTTTTCTTAAATTCCATATATGAGTGAAATCACATGGTATTTGTCTTTCTCTGATTTATTTAGCTTAGCATGATACACAGTAGCTCCATTCACATTGTTGCAAATGGCAAGATTTCATTTTTTGATGGCTGAGTAATATTCCATTGTGTATATATACCACTTCTTTATCCATTCATCAGTTGATGGACATTTGAGCTCCTTCTATGATTTGGCTATTGTTTATAATGCTGCTATAAACATCAAGGTGCCTACCCCCCTTCAAACCAGTATTTTTGTATCCTTTGGGTGAATACCTAGTAGTGCAATTGGAGGGTCACAGGGTAGTTCTATTTTGAACATTTTGGACTGTTTTCCAAAGCAACTGCAGCAGTTTGCATTCCCGCTATGGCTGTGTAAGAGGCTTCCCCTTTCTCCATATCTTTGCCAACATTTGTTTTCCTATGCTGATAATTTTAGCCATTCTGACAGTTATGAGGTGGTATCTCATCATTTTTTTTTAAGATTTTATTTATTTGACAGAGAGAGAGAGCACAAGTAGGGGGAGTAACAGGCAGGGGAGAGGGAGAAGCAGCCTTCCCGCAGAGAAGGGAGCCCGATGTGGGATTCCATTCCAGGATTCTGGGATCATGCCCTGAGCCAAAGGCAGATGCTTAACGACTGAGCCACCCAGGAACCCCTCTCATCACGGTTTTGATTTGTATTTCCCTAATGCTGAGTGATGTTGAGCATATTTTCACGTATCTGTTGGCCATCGTGATGCCTTCTTTGGAAAAGTTTCTCTTCATGTCTTCAGCCCATTTCCTAACTGGATTATTTGTTTTATGGGTGTTGAGTTTGATAATTCTTTATCCAATATGTCATTTATTAATATCTTCTTCTCCCTTTCCACAGGCTGACTTTTATATTTGTTGATTGTTTCCTTTGCTGTGCAGAAGCTTTTTATTTTGATGAAGTCCTAATAGTTCATTTTTACTTTTGTTTTCCTTGCCTCCCAAGGCATGTCTACTAAGAAATTGCTACAGCCGAGGTCAAAGAGGTTGCTGCCTATGATCTCAAGGAATTCGATGGTTTCCTGTCTCACATTATGTCCAACAATCATTTTTATTTATTATTGTGTATAGTATAAGGATGTGGTCCAATTTTAATGTTCTGCATGCTGCTTTCCAGTTTTCCCAACAACATTTATTCAATAGACTCTTTTTTCAATTGGATATTCTTCCCTGCTTTTTTGAAGATTAGTTGATCATACAGGTGTAGGTCCATTTCAAGGGTTTCCTACTCTGTTCCATTGATCTATATGTCTGTTTTTGTGTCTACACCATATTATCTTGTTGACTACAGCTTTGTAATATAGCTTCAAGTCTTGAATTCTGATGCCTCCAGCTTTGTTTTTCTTTTTCAAGATTGCTTTGGCTCCTTGGGGTCTTTCTATGGTTCCATACTAATTTTAGGATTTTTTTGTTCTTATACTGTGAGAAATACTGGTGGTATTTTGATAGGGATTGCATTAAATGTGTAGATTGTTTTGGGAAGTATAGACATTTTAACAATATTTATTCTTCCAATCCATAAGCATGGAATATTTTTCCATTTCTTTGTGTTCTCTTCAATTTCTTTCAGATATATTATATACTTTACAGAGTACTGGGCTTTTGCCTCTTTGGTTAGGTTTTTTCCTAGGTATCTTAGATTTTTGGTGTAATTGTAAATGGTACTGATTTCTAGATTTCTATTTCCGCTGCTTCATCATTGATGTATAGAAATGCAACTAATTTCTGTGCATTGATTTTATATCCTGTGACTTAGCTGAATTTTTGTATCAGTTCTCACAAATTTTTGATAGTCTTTCAGGTTTTCGACAGAGTATAATGTCCTCTGTGAATAGTGAAAATTTGACAATTCCCTTAATAATTTGGATGCCTTTTATTTCTTTTTGTTGTCTTTTGCCAAGGTTAGGACTTCTAGTACTATGTTAAATAGACAGGATATCTCTCTCTTGTAGCTGACCTTAGAAGCAAAGCTCTCAGATTTCCCCAGTGAGAAGATTAGCTATGGTTCTTTCATATATGGGCTTTATGATGTTGAGGTATGTTACCTACATCCCTACTTTGTTAATGGTTTTAATGAAGAATGGACATTGTATTTTGTCAAAAAAAATTTTCAGCCTCTATTGAGAGAATCATACGGTTCTTGTTCTTTCTTTTATTAATGTGGTTTATCACGTTGATTGATTTCCAATATTGAACCAGCCCTGCAGCACAGGAATAAATCTCACTTGATCATGGTGAATAATTCTTTTAATGTACTATTGGATTCAATTTGCTCATATCTGAAGGAGAATTTTTGAATCCATGTTCATCAGGGATATTGGTCAGTAATTCTCCATTTTAGAGGGGACTTTGTAAGGTTTTGGAATCAAGGCTGGTCTCATAGAATGAATTTGAAAGTTTTCCTTCCATTTCAATTTTTTGGAACAGTTTGAGAAGAAAAGGTATTATTATTATTATTATTTTATTTTTTTATTTGTTTTTTACGTTACATTAGTCCCTATACAGTACATCATTAGTTTTTGGTTTAGCGTTCCATGATTCACTGTTGGAGTATAACATCCAGTGCTCCTTGCAATACATGCCCTCCTCAATATCCATCACCAGGCTAACCCATCCCCCCATTCCCCTCCCCTCTAAAACCCTCAGTTTGTTTCCCAGAGTCCATAGTCTCTCATGGTTTGTCTCCCCATCTGATTTCCCACCCGTCGTTTTTCTCTTTCTTCTCCTAATGTCCTCTATGCTATTCCTTATGTTCCACATATAAGTGAAACCATATGGTAATTGTCTTTCTCTCCTTGACTTATTTCATTTAGCATAATCCCCTCCAGTTCCATCCATGTCAGTGCAAATGGGTATTCATCCTTTCTGATGGCTGAGTAATATTCCATTGTATATAAGGACCACATCCTCTTTATTCATCTGTTGAAGGGCATCTCTGCTCCTTCCACAGTTTGGCTATTGTGGACATTGCTGCTATGAACATTGGGGTGCATGTGGACCTTCTTTTCACTACATCTGTATTTTTGGGGTAAACACACAGTAGTATAATTACTTGGTCATAGAATAGCTTTATTTTTAACTGTTTGAAGAACCTGCACACTGTTTTCCAGAGTGGCTGTACCAACTTGCATTTTCACCAACAATGTAAGAGGGATCCCCTTTTTCCACATCCTCTCCAACATTTGTTGTTTCCTTTTGTTAATTTTTGACATTCTAACTGGCGTAAGGTGGTGTCTTATTGTGGTCTTGAATTGAATTTCCCTGATGGCTAATGATTTTGAACATTTTTCATGTGTCTGTTAGCCATTCATATGTCTTCTTTAGAGAATTCTCTATTCATGTCTTCTGCCCATTTTTTGACTTGATTATTTGTTTTTTGGGCGTTGAGTTTGGAAAGTTCTTTGTAGATCTTGGATACCAGCCCTTTATCTGGAGTGTCATTTGCAAATATCTTCTCCTATTCCGTGGGTTGCCTCTTTGTTTTGTTGACGGTTTCCTTGGCTGTGCAGAAGCTTTTTATCTTTTTTTTCTATATATATATAATTTTTTTAAGTTTAATTTTTTTTTAAAGTTCCATGATTCATTACCTGCATATAACACCCAGTGCACCATGCAATACGTGCCCTCCTTACTACCCATCACCAGCCTATCCCATTCCCCCATCCCCTCCCCTCTGAAGCCCTCAGTGTGTTTCCCAGACTCCATGGTCTCTCACGGTTCATTCACCCTTCTGTTTACCACCCCTTCTTCTTCCCTTTCTTCTCCTACTGATCTTCCTACTTCTTATGTTCCATAAATGAGTGAAACCATATGATAAATGTCTTTCTCTGCTTGACTTATTTCGCTTAGCATTATCTCCTCCAGTGCCGTCCACGTTGCAGCAAATGTTGAGAAATCATTATTTTTGATGGCTGAGTAATATTCCATTGTATATAAGGACCACATTTCTTAATCCAGTCATCTCTTGAAGGGCATTTTGGCTCCTTCTACGATTTAGGTATTGTGGACAGTGCTGCTATGAACATTGGGGTGCATATGGCCCTTCTCTTCACTATGTCTGTATCTTTGGGGTAAATACCCAGTATTGCAATGGCTGGGTCATACGGTAGCTAAATTTTTAACTTTTTAAGGGACCTCCACACTGTTTTCCAGAGTGGCTGTACCTACTTGCATTCCCACCAACAATGTAGGAGGGATCCCCTTTCTCCACATCCTCTCCAACATTTGTTGTTTCTTGCCTTGTCAATTTTTGCCATTCTAACTGGCGTAAGGTGGTATCTCACTGTGTTTTAATTTGAATTTCCCTGATGGCTAATGATTTTGAACATTTTTTCAGTTGTCTGTTAGCCATTTGTATGTCTTCATTGGAAAAGTGTCTGTTCATATCTTCTGCCCATTTTTTGATTTGATTATTTGTTTCCCATGTATTGAGTTTGAGAAGTTCTTTGTAGATCTTGGATACCAGTCTTTTATTTGTAGTGTCATTTGCAAATATCTTCTCCCATTCTGTGGGGTGCCTCTTATTTTTTTTTTTTACTGTTTCCTTGGGTGTGCAGAAGCTTTTTATCTTGGTGCAGTCCCACAAGTTCATTTTTCTTTTGTTTCTCTTGCCTTTGGAGATGTGTCATGAAAAAAGTTGCTGTGGCTGATGTCGTAGAGGTTGTTGCCTATGTTCTCCTCTAGGATTTTGATGGCAATGCTTTGAAGTTGGAACTCAATCACAAGGAAAAATTTGGAAAACACTCAAACACTTGGAAACTAAGAACAATCCTGCTCAAGAATGATTTGATAAACCAGGAAATCAAAAATCAATTTAAACAATTTATGGAGACAAACAAGAATGACAACACAATGGTCCAAAACCTATGGGACACTCCAAAGGCAGTCCTAAGGGGAAAATACATAGCCATCCAAGCCTCACTCAAAAGAATAGAAAAATCTAAAATGCAATTTTTATATTCTCACCTCAAGAAGCTGGAACAGCAACAGAAGAACAGGCCTAATCCACGCACGAGAAAGCAGTTGATCAAGATTAGAGCAGAGATCAATGAATTAGAAACCAGGAGCACAGTAGAGCAGATCAACAGAACCTGAAGCTGGTTCTTTGAAAGAATAAATAAAATAGATAAGCCAATGGCAAAAGTTATCCAAAAGAATAGAGAAAGGACCCAAATTAATAAAATTATGAATGAAAAGGGAGAGGTCACAACCAACACCAATGAAATAGGAAGGATCATTAGAAACTTTTATCAACAGCTTTATGCCAATAAATTAAACAAACTGGAAGATATGGATGCCTTCCTGGAAACCTATAAACTACCAAGACTGAAACAGACACAAATTGATTTTTTAAACAGACCATTTAATTATGAAGAGATTGAAGCAGTGATTAAAAACCTTCCGAGAAACGAAACTCTAGGGCCCGATGGATTCCCCAGGGAATTCTACCAAACATTCAAAGAAGAAATAATACCTATTCTTCTGAAGCTGTTTCAAATAATAGAATCAGAAGAAAAACTACCAAAGTCATTCTATGAGGCTAATATTATCTTGATCCCCAACCAGGCAAAGACCCCATCAAAAAGGAGAATTACAGACCGATTTCCCTGATGAATATGGATGCCAAAATTCTCAACAAGATCCTAGCTAATAGGATCCAACAGTACATTAAAAGGATTATCCATCATGACCAAGTGGGATTCATCCCTGGGATGCAAGGGTAGTTCAACATTTGCAAATCTATCAGTGTGATAGATTATATCAACAAGAAAATAGTCAAGAACAATTTGATCCTCTCAATAGATGCAGAAAAAGCATTTGACAAAATACAGCATCCTTTCCTGATTAAAACACTTCAGAGTGTAGGGATAGAGTGTATATTCCTCATTCTCAGAAGCTTTTTATATTGACGAAGTCCCAAAAGTTCATTTTTGCTTTTGTTTCCCTTACCTTTGGAGATGTGTCTTGAAAGATGTTGCTGAGGCCGATGTCAAAGAGGTTACTGCCTTTGTTCTCCTCTAGGATTTTGATGGATTCCTGTCTCACATTGAAGTCTTTCATCCATTTTGTGCTTATCTTTGTGTATGGTGTGAGAGAATGATTGAGTTTCATTCTTCTGTATTGGCTGTCCAATTTTCCCAGTACCATTTATTGAAGAGACTGTCTTTTTTCCATTGGATGTTTTTTCCTGCTTTGTCTAAGATTAGTTGATCATAGAGTTGAGGGTCCATATCAGGGCTCTCTATTCTGTTCCATTAATCTGTATGTCTGTTTTTCTGTAAGTACCATGCTGTCTTGGTGATCACAGCTTTGTAATATAGCTGGAAATCAGGCAACATGATGTCCTCAGCTTTGTTTTTCTTTTTCAACATTTCCTTGGTGATTCAGGGTCTTTTTCTGTTTCCATACAAAATTTGGGACATTCGAAGAAGAAATAATACCAATTCTCCCAAAGCTGTTTCAAAAAAAAAAAAAAAAAAAAAAAAACAGAAACAGAAAGAAAACTTCCAAACTCATTCTATGAGGCCAGCATTACCTTGATACCAAAACCAGTCAAAGATCCCATCAAAAAGAAGAATTACTGACGAATATCCCTGATCAATATGGATGCCAAAATTCTCAACAAGATCATAGCTAATAGGATCCAACAGTGCATTAAAAGGATTATCCACCACAACCAAGTGCGATTTATCCCTGGGATGCAAGGATGGTTCAACATTTGCAAATTAATCAATGTGGTAGAGCAAATTAATAAGAGAAGAGACAAGATCAATATGATTCTCTCAATTGATGCAGAAAAAGCATTTGACAAAAATCCAGCATCCTTTCCTGATTACAACTCTACAGAGTTTAGGGACAGAGGGAACATTCTTCAATTTCATAAAAACCATCTATGAAAAGCCCACATTGAATATCATTCTCAATAGGGAAAAGCTGAAAGCCTTTCCCTTAAGATCAGGAACACGATGAGGATGCCTACTCTTGTCACTATTGTTCAATATAGTATTAGAAGTCCTAGCAAAAGCAATCAGACAACAAAAAGGAATTAGAAGTTATTCAAATTAGAAAGGAAGAAATCAAACTCTCTCTGTTAGTAGATGACATGATACTTTATGCGGATAACCCATAAGACTCCTCCCCAAATTACTAGAACTCATACAACAATTCAGTAATGTGGAAAGATACAAAATTAATGCACAGAAATATGTTGCTTTCCTATACATTCATAATGTAACTGTAGAAAGAGAAACTAGGGAATTAATTCCATTTACCATTGCACCAAAAACCATAAGACACCTTGGAATAATCCTAACCAAAGAGGTAAAGGATCTATATTCTAGAAAATACAGAACACTTATGAAAGAAACTGAAGAACACACAAAAAGATGGAAAAACATTCCATGCTCATAGATCAGAAGAATAAACATTGTTAAAATGTCTATGCTGCCCAGAGCAATCTATACTTTCTACGCCACCCCAATCAAAATACCAACAGCATTTTTCAAAGTGCTGGTATTACCTCATCTATTCATCTTTAAATGGTAGAATTTCCCTGGGAAGCCATCTGTTCCTGGACTTCCGTTTGTTGGGGAATTTTTTTGCTGGTTACGGGTCTGTTCAAGTTTTCTATTTCTTCCTGTTTCAGTTTTGGTAGTTTGTATGTTTCTATCAATTTATCCATTTCTTCTAGTTTGCCTAGTTTATTGGCATACAGTTGTTCATGATATTCTCTTATAATTGTTTGTATCTCTGTGGTGCTAGTTATGCTCTCCTCTCATTAATGATTTTATTTATTTGGGTCTTTTTTCTGTTTGATAAACAGCTAAATGTTTATCAATTTTATTAATTCTTTCAAAGACTGAGATCTTAGTTTTGTTGATCTGTTCTACTGCTTTTTGTTTGTTGCTGTTTGTTTCTGTCATTTATTTATGCTCTAATCTTTATTATTTCCCTTCTTCTGTTGCTTTTTTGTTTTATTTGTTCTTCCTTTCCTAGTTCCCTTAGTTGTAAGGTTAGTTTGTGTATGTGAGACTTCTATTGCTTCTTGCGGTAAGCCTGTATTGCTATATTCTTCCTTCTTATGAATGCCCGCAGCTTTTCACAGGTTTTGGACTATCATGTTTATACTTTCATTTGCTTCCATGTATTTTCATTACTTCTTTAATTTCCTGTTTAACCCATTAATTCTTTAGTAGGATATTCTTTAACCTCCATTTATTTGTGTCTTTCCAAATTTTTTCTTGTGGTTGAATTCAAGTTTCATAGCATTGCGGTCTGAAAATATGCATAGTATGATCTCAATCTTTTTGTGCTTATATATCTTTTTGTACTTGACCCAGTAGGTGATCTATTCTGGAGAATGATCCATGTGAACTAGAAAAGAATACGTATTCTGCTGCTTTAAGATGACAAGTTCCGAATGTATCTGTTAGGTACATCTGGTCCAGTGTGTCATCCAAAACCATTGTTTCGTTGTTGATATTCTGCTTAGATGATCTGCCCATTGCTGTAAGTAGGGTATTAAATCCCCTATTATTACTGTAATAAGTCAATGAGTTTATGTTTGTTATTAATTGATCTATATATTTGGCTGCTCCTAAGTTGGGGGCATTAATATTTACAATTGTTAGATCTTGTTGGATAGACCCCTTAATTATGATACAGTGCCCTTCTTCATCTCTTGTTACAATCTTTGGTTTAAAATCTAGTTTGTCTAATATAAGTATAGCTACTTTGGCTTTCTTTTGATGTCCATTAGCATGGTAGATGGTTCTCCATTCTCTCACCTTCAATCTGGAGGTTTCTTTTGGTCTAAAGTGAGTCTCTTGTAAGCAATATATATATATAATATATATATATATATATTATATATATATATATATATATATTATATATATTATATATATATGAGTCTTATCACTTTATCCAATCCGATACCCTATGTCTTTTGATTGGAGTATTTAGTTCATTTACATTCAGGGTGATTATTGATAGGCATGTATGTAGTGCTATTGTATTAACTGTAACATTGGTGTTTCTGGACATTTTCTCTGTTCCTTTCTCGTCTTTGCTGCTTTTGGTCTTTCTTTCCCACTCGAAGGGTCCCCTTTAGTATTTCTTGCTGGGCTGGTCTAGTGGTCCTGAACTCCTTTAGTTTTTATTTATCTGGGAAACTCATTACCTCTCCCTCCTTTTTTTCTTTATATTCTTTTTCTTCCCCTCCAAGTTTGTATTTAAATTCTAGTTTGTTAACATATGGTGTAGTATTAGTTTCAGGAGTAGAATCCAGTGATCCATCACTTATGTATAACTCTCAGTGCTCATTACAAGTGACCTCCTTAATGCCCATTACCCATTTAGCCCATCCCCCCACCCACCTCCCTCTATCAACCCTCAGTTCATTCTCTATAGCTAAGAGTCTATCTCTCCTATTCTGAATGTCAGCCTTGCTGGATGAAGTATTCTTGGTTGCATATTTTTTTCCCCTTTCAATGCATTGAATATATCATGCCACTCTCCTCTGGTCTGCCACGTTTCTGTGGCGAGATCTGTTGCAAACCATATTTGTCTTCCCTTGTAGGTTAAGTACTTTTTTTCCCTTGCTGCTTTCAGGATTCTTTCCTTGTCTGTGTATTTTGCCAATTTTACTGTGATTTGTCTTGAATTTTGTTGAATTTGATGGGAGTTCTCTGTGCACCCTGGATTTGGATGTCTGTTTCTGTTCCCAGATGAGGGAAGTTTTCAGCTATAATTTGCTCAAATAAACCTTCTGCCCCGCCCCCTTTCCCACTTCTGGGACTCCTGTGATACAAATGTTATTGCTCTTTATGGACACACTGAGTTCCTTAAGTTCACGTTCATGATCCAATATTTTTCTTTCTGTCTTCCTTTCAGCTTCATTTTTCCCCATAATTTTATCTTGCATATCACCAATTCATTTCTCTGCTTCTCCCATCCTTGTCAATACATCCAGTGAATTTCATATCTAAGTTATAGCATTTTTTAAATTTTGTACTGACTTGTTTTTAGTTCCTTCACCTCTTCAGTAAGTCCCTAGTGTCTTCTATGTTTTTCTCAATCCCAGCTAGTATCCTTATGATTGCTCTTTTAAATTATCATTAAGGCATATTACTTATATCTATTTTGATTAGATTGCTGGCTGTGACCTCTTCTTGTTCTTTCTTTAGGGATGAATTCCTCCATCTAGCATTTTGCCTAGACCTCTATCTTCTGTGTGTTAAGGAAACCTATTACATTTCCTGCTCCTGAGAGTAATGGCTAATTAAGAAGAGGTCATATTCTGTCTAGGGTCTGGTGCTTCAGGAAGGTTTTGTTTGTTTTTTTGGTGTATGCTGTGTGCATTTTGCTTTGGTGTTTTGGCTGCTCTTTCCCTCAGTCCTCTGCAGAGTTTCTCCTTGCCTTTAGTGGGGTGTGTTTGGACCTGGTCCAGTGTGTGGTGAATTTTAACTAGGTATGTTTTGGTGTGCTTGTTAGAAATGGCTAGATCCTATTTCTCCTATAGCTGAAGGTTTGCAGCACTTTATGACCAGTAGAGTTGATGTGGGTGTGTGTGGGGTGTGTACAGGTCTTTTGGGGGAGGAACCTACTGTGCTGATTCTCAGGCAGCCTTGACCTAGTAATGATTGAACTGCGGGGGAACCTTGGTGCCACAGATGGTTAGCAACTGACTTTTGATTTTGGCTCAGGTCATGATCTCAGAGTCATGAGATCAAGCCCTGCATCGGACTCTGTGCTGGTTGCAGAGCCTGCTAAAGATTCCTTCTCTCCCTCTTCCCCCCCCCTTTCTAAAAAATAAAATAAATTTTTTTTAAAAAACTTAAAAACATGCTCCCACAGTTCACAGTGAGATGGGCATTAGTTTAAGTAGCTCCAACCTCCACTGGTGGTGTTGTGCTGCTCACTGTTGTTGATGGGTTTGGGGGACAATGGTGTCACCCCACTCTCTTGTCCCTAGAGAGGGGAGTTCACACCTGCAGCTATTCAGGAAGCCCTCACAGAAGAGCAAACAATTTCCCCTCTTGTTTCCCTGGTTTCCATCAGAATCCTGCCTTCACCCTGTGTCTGAGCCATCTATCTGCCTGGCAGCACAGTGCTCCTGTGTTTTATCTCAGGCACATGACTGGGTTTCAAACTCCAAATTTTAGAGACCTAACACAGCTCAGACCCACATGGATCCTCTGAGTTAGGGTCTTGCTGTGCTGTGACTGGTGCCATTTGTCATGGAAAAGTAGTCACATGACCACACAGGGGCTCAGAGTTTATGGTAAAGTACAACCAAAAGCTGGCTTCCAGGTTAGTTGTCTTCAGCAGATGCCTCTGCTGATATGCTAGTTAACAGGGCTGCTTAATAGCACCTGCCATCTTCTCTGTCCTGAAAGCCAGTGCCATATTTCCCCAATGCACCCCAAGAAGGAAAACTGCTTCCCCTGGTGTGACCCAGGGGATCCTTAGATGCTGTCTGCTCCCAGACCTCTGCCGTCCTTCCCCACAGAAGCACTGCTAAGCTTGCCCAACATGACCCTGGTGATGGCACGGACTTCTAAAACTTCAGACTTTCAGCTCCAATGCTTGTAAAATCTTGTGACAATAAGCCCCACTCCTATTCTCAGTTAATGGTTTTGGGGAAGAGTTTTTTTTCTTGTGTAATTTCCTGCATACTGCTTTCACTCTTTCTCTCTCTCTCTCCTCTCTGTGATCAGGGCTCCATCCCCTCTGCAGTACCTACTATTCTTTTCTCCCCCCAATCAACTCTCCACAGCTCCTACCTTCCACAATGTGGCCATTTTTCTCCCTCTAGATATGCAGTTTGTTCTCTCAGTCCTCAAATGGATTTATTGGGTTTTCAGAATGATTTGATATCTACCTAGCTGTGTTTGAAGGATGAAGCAAGCACAGAATCCCCCTACTGCTCCACCATCTTAAGAATTCAGCAGCTCAGTTTTCTAATACTGAGGTTCTTGCTAGTACCACACAAATGAAAACAAGCCCCTACATTAATGATTCAGGTTTCCTAGCTGACTATCATAGAGTGCCTTATGGTAACTGAAGTATTACACAATCCCTAAAAGAAAGATCAATATTTTAGGGACAAATGCTAACTGAGAATTATCGAGAATTCCTACTGGCTCTTAAGGATGGCCCTTTCCTTTGTGTCATATCTCAAGTGTAAGGAATAAACATTTTCATAGGAAACCTGAGCTTTATTCTTGCTAACCTATGGGAATAGAGTAAAAATGTAGAAAGATGAGAAATAAATATGTTCATTGGTCTGCAGAGGCACAAGATGGGAGGGTTCGATAATGTACCTCTTATTAAATAATCTAATATATTGCTCTCCTAGGATGTTTCCAATGATATTCCAACAATATTAATTGTGTTAATTTCTAGCCTCCTTCACAGCAAATTTCGTCCAACATTTTCTGCCAAATTAAATGAGAAACCAGAGTATCTGATTATGCTTAAAGTTCCAGGACAGTGTTGGCCTGGTGAAAATTACAATCACAAGAATGCACATATATTTCTGGTAATTCAACCTCAGAATTATTTTATCCTCTAAGATGATCCAGTGATTTGGAGAGGAGGAAATCACGAAAAGCCATTATAGAGGAATAAAAGACAGTTGTCTAAAAATTACTTACAGCACTTAATCTGCTGAGTTCAGGAACATGGCAATTTGCAGAGGACACATAGGGTTACGCTACACCTAATTCCACAGTGTGGTCACAGCAATGCATGCAGGGCTCACATAGGCACAATAAATGACATGTGACTAGAAGAGTTGGGAGTATACAGAAAAGTCAGACACTGAGCCCTCTTAATGAAAATACTTCTCATTTTCTATTTTTAGGGTGGTGTTACAAGGATACACTGCTAAGTACTAGTGGCATTTGGGTAAGCACACTTCTTGGTATGAACACTGCCACACTGGTAAGAAATGACCTTGCCATCATTTCTGCACCTAAATCCTATATGAGGCATCAGTGGAAGGACTGAGAAAGTGCAAAAATTCAGGAAAAAAAAACAGAAGTCTTGAAGAATCACTAGGTTATTAAAGCCTCACACTGTTTAAATTGACAGACTCTATACAACATTAATTAATTCTTGATTTAAATAATTAATTCTTGATTATAATAATTAATTCTTGATTATAAATAAATAATAAAAATAACCCAGGAAAAAGTTTATAAAAAACTAGGTATTACCTTGAGAGGCCATCAATGTTTCTTCTCAGAAAAGGGAGTTGGTAAAAGTGACAAAACCAGGTATTCCTTGGTGAAGTGGCAAGAATTCCATGCAACTGCAATCTTACTTCCAACCTACAACCAGAGGAACAATCAGAAGATCTAAGAAAGAAAAACTTTCAAATTCAATGTTTATTGATAAGAGTTTATAAGCATTTAATTATACACATTCAATGACCACCTATATGACAAGGGAAAAAAAAGTACCTTAGTTCCATGGAATAGGATGGTATAGAAAGTAATTTGTTTTAAGACCTAGTCAAAGTTTCTCTAAAGAACTCAGCATCATTCATTAAAGCTAGAATCTTCCTTTATACAGAAATGAAACAGACTAAAAGAATATCAATATGAACCAATAAAATTCCAAGATTTGGAAATAATTGGCAATAATTTCACAGTTAGAAATATTTATTTATTTATTTATTTATTTATTTATTTATTTATTTATTTATGTTTAGTTAACCAATATACTGTGTATCATTAGTTTTTGATGCAGTGTTCAACGATTAATTAATTGTGTGTAACATCCAGTGCTCATCACAACACGTGCCTTCCTTAATACCCATCACCCAGTTACCCCATTCCTCCACCCCCTCCCTTCTAAAAAATATTTAATGCAGTATATACTTGAATCCATCATTCTAATGTCTAGGAAATTTCTCTTTGAGTGGCAAGATTAAAACATTGTATGAATTGCTGTGACTGGATTAATGAGCAAATTAAAACACTCTCTGAGATATTTCCATAAATACAAACCATTGTTCAGCTTCCATTATGTTTCCTTTATCTAAAAAATAATTGGTAACTAATGAATTATAATATCTTTTGAACTATCTAGTTGACCTCAATGAACTATGCCTCACTAACAAGATTGCAGCATCTAAGGAAATCATGTGAATGGCTTAAGGGTAGACAAAAATGTGACTCATCAGTCTCAATACTCGTGCTAGTTCTCCAGTGTCTGATTATTATGAGTGTATGGATGCTTCCAGCCAAGCACTCAAAGAGTTACCATGTCATTTCTAAATCAGATATTTATAGATCTCTGTACAATTTATTTCACTTAATGTATGCAATAAGTTTAGGTTTCAAATACCACAGACCTGGCTGGTACTACTACCTGACTAGCTGAACTTTTTCCATATTTTTTGCCTCATATGTTCCTTTGGGTAGACCTCAGCTCACAGAAGTGTTTCTGTCACTCATTTTTTTCAGATTCCAATGATACCCATTTTTTAATTCATCATTGATCCAGTCACATTTATAAAAGGGATATTGATCCTAAGATATATGACAGACACTAAGCACTCCAGATTCTGTCTCCCTCAGACACACTGAGCCATACTGTTTAATCATGGAAACTAGTCATCACAGTCAATGACTCAACTTCACAACTTATTAGTACAGTCAGAATTTCACTGTCATATGAATGTTAGAGTATTCTAAGAGGAATGCCAGTATTTTCAGGACAAAATGCTTACTAATGTTAGAATTCCTACTGGAATTCTCTCTTTTTTGAAAGATTTTATTTATTTATTTATTTGACAGAGAGAAACTGAACACGAGAAAGAGAAGGAGCAGGGGGAGGAGCAGAGGGAGAGGGAGAAACAGACTCCCCACTGATCAGGGAGCTGGATGTGGCGCTTGATCGATCCCAGGACTCCGGGATCATGACCCGAGCTGAAGGCAGACAATTAACGGAGCCACCCAGGGCCCCCCCCTACTGGAATTCTTTCAAGAAGAAGGAATAAATTCATATGAGATCCAGATAGTGGTTCATGTCAACCTGTGGAAATAGAGTAAAATATGGAAAGATGTGATGTCCATTTGTCAAACATGCATAACACAGAAGGGATTATAATATACCTTCACATCAAATGAACTCATACTACTTTACTAGGATGTTTCTGTTTTATTCAAAGGGAGAAGTAATAAAAATCCTAGAAGTAAAGAGACAAATATTTGACAGTTCACCAGATTATTAATAACTCACATTGTTCAGATTAACAGATACTTCACAAAACCAATTATCTGTTTGACTAAAGAAAAATATTTTAAAAAGCCATAAAAGTACATTTATTTAAAATTGGTTATTACAAAACCTGCACTTCTTTGCTATGGTGATGAGTATTCCATGCAATTCAAAGAATCACTTCCATTACACAAAAACACAGAGGAAATTTAAAAAGTTGTGAAACAAAACCTTCCCAGTTCAATGTTTACTGATAATGGATAATTAAGGAATCAAACATAGATGTTCCCTTGACCATCTACATAACAGAAAAATTATGCTTTTTCCTCAGGAAAAAGAAAGGGAGTTTAGAAAATCAAATTTTCTAAAACCTTGGTCCCAAAGCCAACCCCGAAGCATTACTCACTAAAATTACAACTTATCTTTATACACATAAACCCACTGATGTAATATGAATGTTAGGCAATGATATCAACATAAAATTCCAAGAATTGGAAATTTAATCATTTCATGTTAAAATGTTTAATGGAATATCTAATTTAATCCATCATTAAATATCTAGAAAATTTCTCCCTGAGTGAAGAGAAAAAGAAAAAAAAGGTTCTAATCTTGAAACTGGGCTAGCAAGGAAATTAAGACATATAATAAAATCATCCAATAAACACAATCTACTTTTTCTTCAATTTCCCCATATTTCTTATGTTTAAGAGATTTTAAATGACAAGCAAAAAAATGAATGATTTATTTCTAATTGACTATCTAGTAAGACCTAAATATGTTGATTCTCATAAATGATGGTGACTAAGGAAATGGTGTAAATGGCTCAAGACTAGGCACAGCCATTTCCCACAGTGTTCACTACTCATGTGCTGGTTTTCCACAGTCTGCTTACTGTGGGTGTATGAAGGCTACCAGTCAAGCACTCAGAGTTGCTAGGTCATTCCACAGTGGTGATTTATAGCCTTTGTACCATTCATGTCCTCTAACATTTGCTAGCATGCTAGTTTTCCAGTGCCATAGTCCTTTTTATTTGGTACCACTTGTTGACAAAAATGAACTCTCTTTCACATTTTTTTGCCTAGTATCATGGTCCTTGTGCTGGATTTCAGCTTATAGAAGTGATTTTGTCATTCATTTTGTTCAGATTTCAACAAGACCCATTCGTGAAGCCATCATTGATTTCATCACCTTTGCAAAAGGGATTTTAATCCTGAGATATACGGCAGATACTGAGCATTCAGGATTCTGTCTCCCTAGGACACACTGAACCATACTATTCAGTTATGGAGACTAGCCACTACAGTCAAGAACCCAGCTTCATGACTGACTAGCTTAGCCAAAATCTTATCAGTAGAGTGTTATAATTCCATGACAGAAATGTCAGTGTCTTCAGGAAAAAAATGCTTACCAGCATGAAAATTCCCACTGGCCCTTGAGGATGGGATGAAGAATTCTTCCCGAAACTTTCCTTCATTTCATGTCTCAAAGGGAAGTAATAAAAGCTTTTATATGAAACCAAGTTCTGTGTCCATGTTGAAGTTAGCATAGAATAAAATTATGGAAAGATGAGAAGCATACATATCCATTTGTATCATTCACAACACAAGAGGTTTACTATGCATACGTATATCATAATACTATTTTTAAAGTAGGCCCTTCTGGTGTAATTTAAAAGAGGAAGCATACAAATCCTGGGGTAAAAGTACACAGAAGCCTCAGATAACCCAGAACATAAAAGCCTCAGATTATTTGGATTAAGAGACTCCTCAAAATCATGTGTAATCTTTGTTGCCAATGATAAATACTAAAAAATAACCTAAATATTAAATAATAAATTTTATTAAAAATTGTAAAGTTACCTCTGGAGTGCACTGCTCTGATTATTCCCATGGAAAAGAACTGGAAGCAATGATAAAATCAGTAGCTCATTGGAACAGTGGTAGAAATTTCATCCAATTCCAATACCGTTTATAATCTACAAAATATACTGGGAAATTAGAAAAGTTGACAAACAAAACCACCATAATTGAAAGTTTACTAATAACAGGTTATAAAAAATAAACCATAGATATTCACTTGACTCTCTATATAACAAGAAGAATTATGTTAACTACTTGAAACAGGGCAGTGTTGAAGGTCACAAGACCTTGGTCTCAAAGTTTCCCCAAATGGCCTCCATCAGCATTGGGCATTAAAACTAGGATCTCCCTTTAACACTAACTATGAAACCTACTAATAAAATATGAATATTAGGCAATAAAATCTACCTAAAACATCAAGAATTGAAAATGCAATCATTGTATAATTAAAAATGTCTAGTGCAGCATCTACTTGAGTCCACAGCCCAAATGTCTAGAACATTTCTGTTTGGGTGACAAGGGGAAACATAGTATTCTAATTCTTGTGACCTCATCAGCAAGGAAATTAAAACATCCTCTAAGATATTTTGACAAATAGAAGCTACTCTTCAATTTCTATATTGCTTTTATTTAAGAGATAAAGAAGTAAAGACTCATATCCTTTACCTTGATTACCCAGTCAATCTCAGCCAATTGCTCTTCACCCTAAAGGTTCTTGCATGTAATAAAAATGTGTGAATAGCTCAAAGGTAGGCATAACCATTTACCACCGGTCTCTCTCATCACATGCTGGTTCTCCAGGGTCTGGTTACAACAAATGTATGGATGCTGCTATCCAAGTACTCAAAAAGTTGCCATGTAATTCCTAAATCAGAAATTGAAAAGATCTTTGTATAATTTATTACCTTAATATATGCAGTCAGGGTAGAATTCAATTACCATAGTCCCTACTAGTCATACCAGCTGACCAAACTGAACCGCCCTCACATTTTTGCCAGCATGATCTCTTGTGCTAGACCTCAGTTTACAGAAGTGACTATGTCACTCATTTTGTTCAGACCCCAATAATAAAAGATCTAAGGACATTTGTTTTTTAAAAAAATCATGAAAAATGCTCCACATCACTAGCCATCAGGGAAATACAAATCAAGACCACAGTGAGATAGCATCTTACACCAGTTAGAATGTCAAAAATTAACAAAACAAGAAACAATAAATGTTGGAGAGGATGTGGAGAAAGGGGAACACTCCTACACTGTTGGTGGGAATGCACGCTGTTTCAGCCACTTTAAAAAACAGTATGGAGGTTCCTCAAGATGTTAAAAATAGAGCTACCCTATGACCCAGCAATTGCAGTACTAGGAATTCACCCCCAAAGATACAGATATAGTGAAAAGAAGGGCCACATGCACCCCAATGTTCAAAACAGCATTGTCCACAATAGCCCAACTATGGAAGGAGCCAAGATGCCCTTCAACAAACAAATGGATAAAGAAGATGTGGTCTACCTATACAATGGAATATTATTCAGCCATCAGAAAAAATGAATACCCACCATTTGCATCGACATGGATGGAACTGGAGGGGATTATGTTAAATGAAATAAACCAAGCAGAGAAAGACAATTATCGTATGGTTTCACTCATATATGGAACATAAGCAATAGCACAGAGGACCTTAGAGGAAAAGAGGGAAATCTGAAGGGGAAGAAATCAGAGAGGGAGACAAACCATGAGAGACTATGGACCCTGGGAAATGGACTGAGAGTTTCAGAGGGGAGGGGGCTGGGAGGAGGGGGTAACAGGGTGATGGGTATTAAGGGTATTAAGGATGAGCAGTGGGTGTCATACATAACTAAAAACTAATGATGTACTATACAGTGGCTAACTGAACATAATACAAAAAATTAAAAATAAAATAAACTTAATGGTTGAAAAGAAAAAAAAAATCGTGATCCTGATATATGTGGCAGACACTGAGCACTCCAGATTATTTCACCCTGGGACACACTAACCCATAGTATTCACTCATGGAGACTAGTCATCACAGATAATGATCCAGCCTCATGGCTGACTAGCACAGCAGAGTCTTATTATAGTAGGAGTGTTAGAGTGTCTTAAAGAGAAATGTCAGTATTTTCAAGATGAAATGCTTACTGGTGGTAGAATTTCTACTGGATCTTGAGGAATAAGATGGTAGAATCAGTCCCAATATTTTCTTCCTTGTCACATTTCAAGAGGAAGGGATAATTTTTTATTCATATGAAACCAGGTTTTAGTTTACATTGACCTGTGAAAATAGAGTAAAAATAGGAAAATATAAGAAGTATACATGTCCATTTGTCAACCACAGAAAAGACTGTATTGTTCATTACATACCTGCACATAAAATATACTAATTTACTACTCTATTAGGATTTTTCTGATATTATTCCTGGAAATAAATGAAACAGAATCCCCAGATGACTTCACAAATTATTAAACACCACATTTGTTAGTTTCACAGAACTTTTGCAAAACCAATTATATTATTAAATAGTTTAAAAAAGGAGGGCACTTGCTGTGATGAGCACCGGATGTTGAATGAAACTGTTGAATCAATATAGTGTACACCTGAAACTGATAATACACTGTATGTTAACTAACTGGAATATAAATAAAAACTTAGGATTTTGATGGATATCTGTCTCACATTGAGGTCTTTCATCCATTTTGAGTTTATCTTTGTGTATGGTGTAAGAGAATTGTCGAGTTTCATTCTTCTGTATTTAGCTGTCCAATTTTCCCAGCACCATTTATTTAAGGGACTGTCTTTTTTCCATTGGATGTTTTTTCCTGATTTATTGAAGATTATTTGACCATAGAGTTGAGGGTCCATATCTTGGCTCTCTATTCTGTTCCACTGATTTATCTTTTTTTTTTTTTTTTTTTTTTTTTTTTTGCCAGTACCACACTGTCTTAGAGATCACAGCTTTGTAATATAGAATGAAATCAGGCAACGTGATGCCTCCAGTTTTTTTTTTTTTTTTTTCAACATTTCCTTGGCGATTCAGGGTCTTTTATGGTTCCATACGAATTTAAGATTGTTTGTTCCAGCTCTTTGAAAAACAGGAAACCATCAAAATCCTAGAGGAGAACATAGGCAGTAACCTCTTTGACATTGGCCTCAGCAACTTCTTTCAAGACACATCTCCAAAGGCAAGGGAAACAAAAGCAAAAATGAACTTTTAGGACTCCGTCAAGATAAAAAGCTTCTGCATTGCAAAGGAAACAGTCAACAAAACAAAGAGGAAACCCACGGAATGAGAGAAGATATTTGCAAATGACACTACAGATAAAGGGCTGGTATCCAAGATCTACAAAGAACTTCTCAAACTCAACACCCCAAAAAAAATAATCAAGTCAAAAAATGGGCAGAAGACATGAACAGACAATTCTCTAAAGAAGACATACGAATGGCTAACAGACACATGAAAAAATGTTCAAAATCATTAGCCATCAGGGAAATTCAAATCAAGACCACACTAAGATACCACCTTACACCAGTTAGAATGGCAAAAATTAACAAAACAGAAAACAACAAATGTTGGAGAGGATGTGGAGAAAGGGGAACCCTCTTACACTGTTGGTGAGAATGCAAGTTGGTACAGCCACTTTGGAAAACAGTTAGTAGGTTCCTCAAAAAGTTAAAAATAGAGCTACCCTATAACCCAGCAATTGCACTACTGGGTATTTACCCCAAAGATACAGATGTAGTGTAAAGAAGGTCCACACACACCCCAATGTTCGTAGCAGCAATGTCCACAATAGCCAAACTGTGGAAGGAGCAGAGATGCCCTCCAACAGATGAATAGATAAAGAACATGAGGTCTATATATACAATGGAATATTACTCAGCCATCAGAAAGAATGAACACCCACCATTTGCATCAACATGGATGGAACTGGAGGGGATTATGTTAAATGAAATAAATCAAGCAGAGAAAGACAATTATCATATGGTTTCACTTACATGTGGAACATAAAGAATAGCATGGAGGACATTAGGAGAAGAAAGAAAAAAATGACGGGTGGGAAATCAGATGGGGAGACAAACCATGAGAGACTATGGACTCTGGGAAACAAACTGAGGGTTTCAGAAGGGAGGAGGTGGGGGGATGGGTTAGCCTGGTGATGGGTATTAAGGAGAGTATGTATTGCAATGAATGCTGGGTGTTATATGCAAACCATGAATCATGGAACATTACATCAAAAACTAATGAAGTACTGTATGGTGACTAACATAGAATAATAATAATAATAATAATAAAAATAATAAATACTTAAAAAATAAATGAGCGATCCATGAAAAATAGATTTATTAAAAATTGTAATGCTACCTTTGGAAATCAGTGTTCTGATCATTTCTAGAAAGGGAAATTTGTAAAAGTAACAACCTCAACACTTCCAATGGTGTGGAAGGAAAAATTTCAAGCACTTAAAATGTCATTTCCAACAAATAATGCTTGGGGGAAGGTAGGGAAGTTGAAAATAAAACCTTCTTAATTGAATATTTACAATTAGTAGGTTCCCAGGAATTAAGTATATATATGCATGTAACAACCTACATGACAAGAAAATTATACTCACTCCTTGAAACAGAGTAGCATAGAAAGTCTTTTATTTAGAAGACACTGGTGTCAAAGTTTCCCCAATTATCCCCCTCAGCATCATTCATTATGACTATAATTCACCTTTAAATACATATAAAATTGGCTGAAGAAATATTAGCCAGTGAAATCTATCTTGATTACCAAAAATGATAAATTTATTTATTTTATTATTTAAAAAATGTTTCATGTACCATCTACCTGAACCCTTTACTCAAATGTCTAGAAAATTGCCCCCAGGATGATAGGAAGAAAAAAAAAAGCTATTCCACTTCCTGTAACTGTATCATCAGTCTCATTAAAATACATTCTCAAACATTCAAAGGAATAAAAACAACTCTACAATTACCATCTGTTTGTTTTACTTAAGAGATTAAGGCCACCCCTTCAGTATTCCCTTCCTTCTCCTACCAATCTCCCTGCTATTCCTTATGTTCCACAGATGAGTTAAACCATATGATAATTGTCTTTCTCTGCTTGACTTATTTCACTTAGCATAATCTCCTCCAGTACGGTCCAGGGGGGTAAACAGAAAGGGGAATGAACCACGAGAGACTATGGACTCTGGGAAACAAACTTAGGGTAGGTTTCAGAGGGGAGGAGGGTAGGGGATTGGGATAGGCCAGTGATGGGTATTAAGGAGGGCACGTGTTGCATGGAGCACTGGTTGTTATATGCAAACAATGAATCACGGAACACTACATCAAAAACTAAGGATGTACTGTATGGTGATGAACATAACGCAATAAAAATTTTTTTTAAAAAGGGATAAAGGCCAAATAAGACTTATAAGTTTTTTCAAATAGGCACTCTAATAGACCTCAATAGACAGCTTCTCATCCAGAAGACTGTGTCATCTAAGAAAATAGCATTGATATCTTAAGGGTACGTACAGCCATTTTCCACTGAGTTATTACTCATGTGTTGGTTCTCCATGGTCTGTTTACTATGAGTATATGGAAACTATCCATGAAGCAAATAAAATGTTGCCATTTTACCCAACAATTAGATATTTATGGACTAGACAATTAATTTCCCTTAATTTATGCAATCAGGTAGCTTTCAACTACCTTGTTAGTACTACTACCTCACCAATTGACTTCTCCACACAGTTTTTGCCTTGCATGGTCCCTATGCTGGAGCTCAGTTTATAGAAGTGATTTGTTACCCATTTTGTTCAGATTTCTACAAGATCCATTTTTGAAGTCTTTACTGATATAGGCATATTTATAAAATAGATATTTCGAATGAGATATGTGACAAACACTAGAGTAATCAGGATTCTATCACCCTAGGAAATGCTGACCCAGCCCCATGGCTGACTAACACAACCAGTCTTACTCGTATTGAGGTGTTATGATTCTCTAAGAGGAATGTCAGCACTTTCAAGACAGAATGCTTACTGATGTTAAAATTCCCAATGGCCCTTAAGGATGGGAGGCAGAATTATTCCCAATACTTTCCTTCATGGCATACATCAAGGAGAAAGAATAAACTCATATATATGAAACCCAGTTTTTGGTCCACACTTGCCTATGGTAAAATTATAAATGTAGAAAGATAAAAGGTATATATGACCATTTGCCAAAATTGCATAAGACAAGAAGACTCACTGTGTACATTTATGTAAAAATATACTAATTTATTATTCCTCTAGGATGTTTCTGGTTATTCAAAGTAGAGGAAAGAGTAAAATCTGAAAAATAAAGGAGACTGAAGCTTCATATAACACAACAGATTATTCATGCTAATAACAGTTTGTTTTAACCAATTATCCACTAACTCAATTTAATTTTTGAATACTTAAAAATAATAAGACAACAGAGATACATAAATTTACTATAAACTGTGTGTTATATCAGAAGCATATTGTTTTGTTCCTTCCCAGATAAGGGAGCACTTCAAAATCAGCACTTTCATTGGTGCAGTGATGAGATTCCATGGAATTCTAATAGTACACCCAGTCTACAAAGTACATAGAAAATTAGAGTAGTTACAAAACAAAATTTTCCTAATGGAGTATTTAGTTATAAAAAGTTATAAGAATTCATAATGGATATTCACTGAACCTTCTGATGACAAGAATGATTGATCACAATTTTGATCAAAGTAGTACAGAAATAATTCTTTCTAAGATATTTTTCTCAAAATATCTCCAGCACACTCATGCAAAATCATGTATCGTAACTAGGGTGTCTCTCTAAACATATTAGAAACCCATTGATGATATATAAATGTGGCCAATGAAATTCATGGAAGAATCCAAGAATTTTAAATATAACCATCTCATATCTAAAAATGTTTAATCTATCCTGTAGTTAAAGCCATCACTTGAAAGTATATGAAATTTCTTGCTCAGATTATAGAAAAAACAAAGAAAACAATGTGTAAACAACTGTTCCAATCATCTCTAGTGACTGGGATGATGAGCAAATTAAAATATACTATGAAGATTCCACATAGGTATCTACTTTTCAATTTAAATACAATTGTTCCACTTAATAGAAAATGGTAAGTAAAATTTCATAATATCTTTAGATTTTGATAAACTAATCACAATAGAGATACTGACCAGGACTCAGAAGATTCCTGACAGCTCAAACACGTAAATAGATCAAATGTAGTCGCAAACATTTCTCATGGGACTCATTATTTAAGTGGTGGTTCCGCAGGGTCTATTTATGACTTATGTGTAGCTACTGGCAGCCAAGAGTTAATATTCTGCAATTGGTCATATAGACCTTTCTATAATCCATTTCCTCTAGCACATGCCAGTATGTTATTTTTCAAATACCACAGTACTGGTTTTGTGTTTTGTTTGTTTTTTTGGGTTTTTTTTGGTAACACTTTATGACCAAACTGAATTGCCCTCCACATCTTTGTTTAACATGACCCACGGGGTGGTCCTCAGCTCACAGAAGTTATTTTTGTTACTTACTTTGTTCATATTCCAAAAAGATCTATTTGTGGAGTCATCATTTATCCAGGAACATTTATAAAAGGGACCATCAGAATGAGATACGTGGCAGACACTGAGCATTCAAGATTCTGTTACCCTAGGAGATACTGATCCACACTAACTTGATCATGGAAACCAGAATCACTGATGACCTAGAGCTGATTAGAATAGCCAGAGTCTCATCATCATTGAAGTGGTACAATACCCTGGGAAGAATGTCAGGATCTTCGGGACAAAATGCTTACTGATGTGAGAATTCCCATTGGCCTTTGAATATATTTTGGCAGAACTACCCGAAGAGCTCCTTCATGTAATATGTCAAGGATAAACTCATATGAAACCCAATTCTGTTCATCTTAACTATAGTAATAAATACATATAAAAATGAAAATAATGTAATTTGTAAACCAAGCAAAGGATAGTAAAATTCACTGTGTACATTCATTTAAATTCAACTGTATTAATTAATTTATGTGGATAATTTTAAATATTTTAAGAAGAAAAGAGCAAAATTCTGGAAATAAAAGACAGAAAGCATGAATGACTCAGTAGATTATAATTCCTCACAGTATAAATAGAATGAGAAGAGAAAATCAACAGATACTAACAAAAGATTGAAAACCATGATGTGTTAGTCTCACAAAGATTTAAAATCAGTGATGATAAACATTTTTACCTTGTAACTACATGATCTGTGGAAACAAAATAAAATAAAGCTAACATCAGATAACAAAAAGAAATTGGAAAGAAAGAAAGAAAGAAAGAAAGAAAGAAAGAAAGAAAGAAAGAAAAAGAAACTTTAAAAATGATACAAAAACTTCACAGAATAGGCTCATTATGAGGTTGACAAAACAGGAAGACATTAAATGAACCTAGTATGAATCAATAGAGTTTATCCAATCTTGGAAAAAAGAACTTAGTCTAAAAACATTGACAAAATTAAAATGTGATAAGAAATTAAGAATCTCAATATGACCTTATTAGAAAACATGATAACATAATGAAAGTCAAACAGATAACTAAATTAGTAGTATTAACCTAAAAATATGATTTCACTAACAAATACAAAAATTATTCATTTGACATTTCAGTAACAAAAGGACATTTGGAAAACAAATGAGAAAAGGTTCAATTCCATTAACATTTTACAAATAACTGACAATGGAAAATCATAGAAGGATATGTTTGTGTGTAAGTAGAAAGTGAAATATGAGTGATATTCATCGACTCAAAATATATTAGTTATATAAAGCTTCCTGTACTTACAATGAGTAATCACATATGTGAAGACTAATGACTACCAATAGGGGAATGTGAGTTTGACACACTTGTACAACCTAAATATAAGAGATACACTTCAGTAAAATCCACTACCTTCCATGGAAACTAAAAGAGTTATTGAGTATACTGTTCCAAGTACAAATTTTAAGAAATGTGGACAGACAACCTGAGGTACCATTCAAAAGAACTGCACTTGAAAGACAGAACAAGACCACAAAAAAATGACACTGTGATCATCAAAAGTGGCATCTCAGGAATGATAGCAATTGAAGTAAGATGATGACTTGAACTGTACAAAGATATTTAAAAGCACAGTTAATAAGAAAAACACAATGCAATATGTTCCATTGGAAAAAAAATGCAAAAAGGATTGGAAAATTTCAATGCCAAGATATTTAGAAAAAAAATATTTCATAAAAGTAATTCATTTTGCTAAATGATTCACATCTTAATTGGGGAATATCAATAATATGATGTGAAATCAAACCTAAAACACAAATATATAAACAAAAGATCCATGGAAGGAAGGCAAAATTAACACAAAAAAGCCTGAAGAACTAAACTATGGACAATTTCTAAGAAATAAGAGAATAAACTTCATATATGGAATCAGGAAAAGGAAAACCACAAAACAAAAAAATGTGTAGGATACACAAAGGAAGAGGACAAAAAAACACAAAACACAATGACATAAGTAGCATGTTAAAAAAATTAAAAACAAAGAATCAATAATACTATAATCCTACCTAAGGGGGTAAAGACAACACTCAGACTAAAAAAATAAAAATATTTTTTTTAAGGGAAAAAAGGAAAAAAGATGCAAATAAATGCACTCCTACATGAGGCTATCACTCAGGGAGGACACTCAATTAGCTAAACGACCCAAACCCCAAGGCCACTAGATTTATGTAGCCAAACAAAACCGGGAAACTACAGAGCAAGATACATACCATAGGCCACGGAGCAGTTGAGGATGAAACCTCACCCAGTAAGGCACAGGACCCTTGTCCTCACCTAGTCCAAAACCTCTCTGCCCTGGAGCGGACAAGGCACAAGGGTACGGGGGAAGCGGGGGCAAGGGAGGAGCAGGGGCAGGTCCCAGGGCCAGGGTCGGGGAAGGGGTGAGCGGTGGCGAGGAGAGCCTCAGTGACTCCAGGGCAGCTCGCATGTGGGAGATGTGCTAAGACGACCATCACCCACACCCTCCACAGCTGCTCTAGGAGCAGCCAGACCTTTACGCCCGGGCGGCCCGGGGACCCACGCCCAGTCCCCTATGGGTGGGGGCGGGACTCCCTCCACCGCTGAGAATTTCCCAGGCCTCAGAGAGGAGTGCCTTCCAAACCTGGCGCACACTCGCAGCTACCAGCAAAGCTATGGCACCGCGTGTGTCCCTCACTCTGAGTTCCTGGGTGGAGCCACGTGCTGGACCTCAGTTCCGATGAGGACGACGGTAGGGACTGTCACTCATTTTGTTCAGATTTCCAAGGAATGCATTTGTAGGGAGTCATCATCGATCCGAGCACGTTTGAGGGCACGCAATGTTAAAAGTGCCGGGCTCCAGCCTGGGACAGCCAGTGAGTTCAGACATGTCGGCCCTCGCGAGAACCCAGGACCAAGCCACCAGGCGGCGAAGGGAGCCATCCTTGTCCAAGGAGGAAGCCGGATAGGCCCCAGTTGGTTGTGGCAGAGGAGAGCCGCTTACCACTTACACTGGTGACTGCCACGTGACCGCAGCCAACACAGCCCGCATCTCCGGGGCGCTCTCGCCTGGCACGCGGGGCTTGGCGGATCAGGCAGAATGGTGCTCGCCGACGGTCACAGACACCAGCATCAAGCCAACTCCACCTGGGAAGTGGGGAGGAGAGACAGGTGCGCCTTTGTATCGCAGAGGGGCATCTGGGGATCGCTGGCAGTGCCACGTGGCGGGGATATGCTGCTCTGTCTCTCCCTACGATCCCGGGGCTCCTCCCGTGCCTGCGGACACCCACATGTGGATCCGTGGCAGCATGGGGGCGCAGGCTAGGGGGTGGACAGCTGGAGGGAACGATGGGCAGAAGGGGAAGGGGTTGCCGGAAGGGGAGGTGGAAGGCTGTGGGCAGGGAGGAGGAGCCTGGACACAGAGTGATGGAATGGAAATGAGGCCCCAGTCCACGTACCGCATCACCACTCTCCTACCTGTGGTCCGCTCGACCCTAGGGGCATCTTGCCCACCTTGCCCTCCCTCAAGTCTTTGTTCTGACCCGGAGCACCTCCGCCCAACAGCCGCGGTCCCCCTCGGAGAGAGCCGGCACACTCCAGACACATACCAGTCCCCAGAGTGAGGTGCACGCCTTGCGGGCACAAAACGGCATCGGCAAGCTAGCCCAAGGGAACTGCCCTCAGTTCAAGGGCAACCGCCCCAGGGGCAGTGAGGCCAGGGCCTTCCGGGGAGGACGCTTCTGGCGAGGGCCAAGGGGGCACAAGTGGCCTCCCACAGCAGGCCACAACGCGCTCACGGCCACCCATGCTCCTGCCCTCCCTGCCGCAGCCAGATCCCAACCCTTGCTCCATACAGAAAGCCCAAGCAGGGCTCAAGAGACCCCAGTTGCTGAGGTGCCAACGACAAACCCATCTGGCAGGAGGTCACCTCCCACCAGTTTGGGTGGGCTCCAGAGCAGGGCCTGTACAGGCACTGACCTTATTCTCTCAGGCCGCTGGCATGTCAGCCTGTGTTCCAGTGTCACCCACGGAGGCCTGCGTCATGGCCCAATCCTACCCAGGGACGACACGACCCACAGGAGCCTGAGCCTTTGACCGGCAGCACTGACCTGCCTACGAACATGACCCAGCCCTCCTTGGGGCTGGGGTGCCCACCTTGGCCACAAACACACACACACAAGAACCATTTGTGGGTGTGGCCACAGGGCAGAAAGTCCTGGCAACGAGGTCCCTGATCCCGCAGCCTCGCCTGCCCCTAGTTTAAGAGCCATTCTCGTGACACATTTCCCCACCCCCCACCCCCGGATTTCGCCAGGTGGAGCCCGCTGCCCTCCAGCAAAAACCCAAAGTTCTGGGGATGCTTATGTGGGCCAGCTTCCAACCCTGAAGCAGCCTCTCTGTGAACCCATTCACTGCCATGCCAGTGGAGGATGGGTGTGGAGAGGAAAGCAGGGCGGTGAAAAGGCATTGGCTTCCAGATTCCACCTGCCAGGTTTCAGGACCCCAGCGGGGCACCACCAAGACTCCCAGGCACTGCCGCCTCTACCCACAATGAAACGTGTCACACCTGCAGTGGACAGGTGCCCTGCCGTCCCTGGCTCACCGTCACCAAGGCACCCCTCCCTCCCGCCAGCTTGCGGCCAGGGGACACCTGGCCCAGTGAGGGATCACCCTGCCTCCAAACCCAAGTCCCACTACCCAGTTGTTCCTGGGATGACGCTTCTAGCTGCCTCTCTCTCTGACGAAGCTTTGCCCACAACCCCCTCTGCCGCGGGCAATGGCCTTTGGCCTCACCCCAAGTGCCCATAAGCAAACCAACTACTGTGGCCTCGGCCCATGGGTGGATTCTCTTGCCCAGGACATGCGGGTAGCGCAGCTGACCTCCCCAGCCCCGAAGCACTCAGAGCCAGGAGTACCACTACAGCATTACACGTGCCCTCTGCCACAGAGCAGCTGGGGAGGAAGGCTGCCCTGACCCGGGGCCCAGGGCCCGGGGCTCTTCTCCTGTCCCATGTCCATAACCTCTCTGCCCTGGAGCAGATAAGGCACAAGGGTACGGGGGCAGCGGGGGCAAGGGACATTGGTTGGAGGCAGGCCTTCGGCCGCGGTAGGGGTGAGCGGTGGCAGGGAGAGCCTCAGTGACTCCAGGGCAGCCCGCATGTAGGTGGCGTACTAAGCCAACCTCCGACACCCACACCCTCCCGGGGTGCACTGGGAGCGGTCAGGCCATTGCACTCAGGCAGCCTGGGTCGCTGCACCCAGTCCCCTATGGATGGGGGCAGGTCTCCCTCCACCTCTGAGACCCCCGGGCCTCTCAGAGGGGTGACTTCCAAACCTGGTGCACACTCGCAGCTACCAGCAAAGCTATGGCACCGCGTGTGTCCCTCACTCTGAGTTCCCGGGTGGAGCCACGTGCTGGACCTCAGTTCCGATGAGGACGACGGTAGAGATTGTCACTCATTTTGTTCAGATTTCCAAGGAATGCATTTGTAGGGAGTCATCATCGATCCGAGCACGTTTGAGGGCACACAACGTTCAAAGTGCCGGGCTCCAGCCTGGGACGGCCAGTGAGTTCAGACATGTCGGCCCTTGCGAGAACCCAGGGCCAAGCCACCGGGTGGCAAAGGGAGTCATCCTCGTCCAAGGAGGCAGCCGGATAGGCCCCGGTTGGTTGTGGCAGAAAACAGCTGCTTACCGCTTACTCCGGCGACTGCCATGTGACCACAGCCAACACAGCCCGCGTCTCCTGGCACGTCCTCGCCTGGCAGACCGGGCTTGGAGGATCAGGCAGAATGGGGGCTCGCTGAGGGTCATGAACACTGGCGTCCAGCCAACTCCACCTGGGAAGTGGGGAGAAGAGACAGGTTCGCCTCAGCATGGCAGATGGGCCTGAGGGCATCACCCGGAGTGTCACGTGGCGGGGATATGCTGCTCTGCCTCTCCCTACGATCCTGGGGCTCCTCCCGTGCCTGCAGACAAATGTCCACACGTGCATGCATTGCAGCATAGGGACGCTGGGATAGGGGGTGGGGGGCTGGGCGGAAGGGGAGGAGGTCGCCCGAGGGGGAGGGGAGGTGGAAGTGTGTGAGCATGGCAGACCAGCTGCACACAGAGTGATGGAATGGAAATGAGGCTCCAGTCCACGCAACCCATCACCGGTCCCCTACCTGGGGTCCACTCGGCCCTAGGGGCATCTTGCCCACCTTGCCCTCCCTCAGTCTTTGTCCCAGCCCGGAGCACCTCCACCCAACAGCCACAGCCCCCCTCAAAGGGATCAGCACACTCCTGACACATACCTGTCCCCAGAGCAAGATGCACGCCGTGCAGACAAAAAACGGCATCGGCAAACTAGACCAAGGGAACTGCCCTCGGTTCAAGGGCAACTGCCCCAGGAGGAGTGAGGCCGGGGCTTTCCGTGGAGGACCCTTCTGGGCCAAAGGCCAAGGGGGCACAAGTGGCCTCCCGCAGCTGGGCACGACGCGCTCACGGCCACCCACACTCCTGCCATCCCTGCCGCGGCCAGATCCCATCCCTTGCTCTATACAGAAACCCCAGCTGGGGCTCGAGAGACCCTAATTGCTGAGGTGCCAACGACAAACCCATCTGGCATGAGGTCACCTCCCACCATTTCGGGCGGGCTCTAGAGCAGGGCCCGGGCAGACGCTGACCTCTTGCTCTCACGCCGCTAGCGTGTCAGCCCTCATCCCAGTGTCACCCATGGAGGCCTGCGTCGTGGCCCGATCCTGCCCAGGGGTGACACGACCCACAGGAGCGCGATCCTTTGACCGAGAGCACTGATCCACCTACGAACACGACCCAGCTCTCCCTGGGGCTGGGGTGCCCACCTCAGCCCCAAGCACACGCACACAGGAACCGACGCGGTCCCTGATCCCGTAGCCTCACCTGCCCCTGGTCTAAGAGCCATACTCATGGCACGGTTCCCCATCCCCCCATCCCCAGATGACCAGGTGGTACCCACTGCCCTCTGCTGCAAACCCAACTTTCTGGGGATGCTCACGTGGGCCGGCTTTCCACAATGAAGCATCCTCTCCAGGAACCCATTCACTGCCATGCCAGCGAGGGGTGGGTATGGAGAGGAGGGCAGGGTGGTAGAAAGGGCATTGGCGTCTAGACTCGACCTTCCAGCTTGCAGGACCCCGGCCGGGCACCACCAAGACGCCCAGGTGCTGCCACCCCTACCCACAATGAAATGCATCATATCCACAGTGGATGGGCGCCATGCCAACCCTGGCTCACTGTCACCCAGGCAGCCCTCCTTCCCACCAGCTTGCAGCCAGGGGAGACCTGGCCCAGTGGGGGATCACCCAGCCTCCAAACCCCGCATCCCACTGGTGAGTCGTTCCTGGGACAACACTTCTAGTTGCCCCCCTCTCTGCTGAGGGCTCCCCCTCGCCACTCTCTCCACGGGCCACGGCCCTTGGCCTCACCACAGTGTGCCCATAAGCCAGCTGGGGAGGAAACCTGCCCTGATGGGGGCCTGGGGCCCTTCTCCTGTACCATGTCCAAAACCTCTATGCCCTGGAGCAGACAAGGCACAAGCGTAGAGGAGGAGCAGGGGCAGGGCCCAGGGCCAGGGTCGGACAAGGGGTGAGCGATGGCAGGGAAAGCCTCAGTGACTCTAGGGCAGCCCGCATGCGGGAGATGTGCTAAGTCGACCTCCATCACCCACACCCTCCACAGACGCTCTAGGAGCACCCAGACCGTTGTGCCCAGGCGGCCCAGCGCCCAGTCCCCTGTGGGTGGGGGTGGGACTCCCTCCACCGCTGAGAATTTCCCGGGCCTCTGAGAGGGGTGACTTCCAAACCTGGTGCACACTCGCAGCTACCAGCAAAGCTATGGCACCGCGTGTGTCCCTCACTCTGAGTTCCCGGGTGGAGCCACGTGCTGGACCTCAGTTCCGATGAGAACGACGGTAGGGACTGTCACTCATTTTGTTCAGATTTCCAAGGAATGCATTTGTAGGGAGTCATCATCGATCCGAGCACATTTGAGGGCACGCAACGTTCAAAGTGCCGGGCTCCAGCCTGGGACGGCCAGTGAGTTTAGACACGTCGGCCCTCGCGAGAACCCAGGGCCAAGCCACCAGGTGGCGAGGGGAGCCATCCTTGTCCAAGGAGGCAGCCGGATGGACCCTGGTAGGTTGTGGCAGAGGAGAGGCGCTTACCGCTTATGCTGGTGACTGCCACGTGACTGCAGCCAACACAGCCCGCGTCTCCCGGGGGGCTCTCGCCTGGCATGCAGGGCTTGGTGGATCAGGCAGAATGGGGCTTGCAGATGTTCACGGACACCGGCATCATGCCGCTCCACCTAGGAAGTGGGGAGGAGAGACAGGTGCGCCTCAGCATGGCAGACGGGTCTGTGCACATCGCTGTCAGTGCCATGCAGAGGAGATATGCTGCTCTGCCTCTCCCTACGATCCCGGGGCTCCTCCCGTGCCTGCAGACAGATACCCACATGCGGATCCTTCGCACCATGGCGGCGCAGGCAAGGGAGTGGGCAGCTGGAGGGAATGGTGGGCAGAAGGGGTGGGGTCACCAGAGGGGGAGAGGGAGGCGGAAGGGTATGGGCAGGGAGGACCAGCCTGGACACAGAGTGATGGAATGGAAATGAGGCCCCAGTCAATGCACCCCATCAGCGCTTTCCTACCTGTGGTTGGCTCGACCCCAGGGGCACCTCGCCGACCTTGCCCTCCCTCAGGCTTTTTCCTGGCCCGGAGCACCTCTGCCCAACAGCCACGGATCCCCTCAGGCACATACCCATCCCCAGAGTGAGGTGCATGCCGTGCGGGCAAAAAACGGCAACGGCAACCTAGCCCAAGGGAACTGCCCTTGGTTCAAGGGCAACCGCCCCAGGGGCAGTGAGGCCAGGGCCTTCCAGGGAGGACCCTCCGGGGCCGAGGGCCGAGGGGGCACAAGTGGCCTCCCACAGCTGGCCATGACACGCTCACGGCCACCCACGCTCCTGCCCTCCCTGCCGTGGCCAGATCCCAACCCTTGCTCCATACAGAAAGCCCAGGCAGGGCTCACAAGACCCCAGTTGCCAAGGTGCCAACGACAAAACCATCTGGCAGGAGGTCACCTCCCACCAGTTTGGGTGGGCTCCAGAGCAGGGCCCGTGCAGGCACTGACCTCATTCTCTCAGGCCGCTGGCCTGTCAGCCTGTGTTCCAGTGTCACCCACGGAGGTCTGCGTCACGGCCCAATCCTGCCCAGGGACGACACGAACCACAGGAGCCTGAGCCTTTGACTGGCAGCACTGACCTGCCTACAAACATGACCCAGCCCTCCCTGGGGCTGGGGTGCCCACCTTGGCCACAAACACATACATAAGAACCATTTGTGGGTGTGGCCACAGGGCAGAAAGTCCTGGCGATGTGGTCCCTGATCCTGCAACATCACCTGCCCCTAGTCCAAGACCCAATTTCGGGGCACGTTTCCCCACCCACCACCGCCGGATTTCGACTGGTGGTGCCCGCTGCCCTCCAGGTGCAACCCCAAAGTTCTGGGGATGCTTTTGTGGGCAGACCTCCCACCCTGAAGCAGCCTCTCTGTGAACCCATTCACTGCCATGCCAGTGGAGGACGGATGTGGAGAGGAAGGCAGGGCAGTGAAAAGGCATTGGCTTCCAGATTCCACCTGCCAGGTTTCAGGACCCCGGCGGGGCACCACTAAGACTCCCAGGCACTGCCGTCTCCACACATAATGAAAAGTGTCACACCCACAGTGGACAGGTGCCCGGCCATCCCTGGCTCACCGTCACCCAGGCACCCCTCCCTCCCGCCAGCTTGCGACCAGGGGAGACCTGGCCCGGTGGGGGAACACCCCGCCTCCAAACACCGTGTCTCATTGTCAAGTCCTTCAGAGGACGATACTTCTAGCTGTCTCTCTCTCTGCTGAGGGACCCACCCCCAACAAACCCCCCCACAAACTGCGGGCCACGGCCCTTTGACCTCAACTCCACGTGCATATAAGCCACCAACAACTGTGGCCAGGGCCCACGGGTGGACACTCTTCCCCAGGACATGTGGTCAGCGCAGATGACCTCCCCAGCCCCGAAGCACACAGTGCCTACCCTACAAACACAGCACGACACCTGTCCTGTGCCACGGGGCAGTTGGGGAGGAAACCTGCCCTACCCGGGACCAGGGGCCCCTCTCCTGTCCCATGTCCTGGAGCTGACAAAGCACAACCGTAGAGGAGGAGCAGGGGCCAGGCCCAGGGCTGGGGTCAGACAAGGGGTGAGCGATGGCAGGGAGAGGCTCAGTGACTCCAGGGCAGCCTGCACGCAGGTGGTGTGCTAAGACGACCTCCATCACCCACACCCTCCGCAGCCGCTCTAGGAGCAGCCAGACCGTTGCGCCCAGGCGGCCCGGGTCTCCGGGCCCAGTCCCCTGTGGGTGGGGGCAGATCTCCCTCCACCGCTGAGAATTTCCCAGGCCTCTGAGAGGGGTGACTTCCAAACCTGGTGCACACTCGCAGCTACCAGCAAAGCTATGGCACCGCGTGTGTCCCTCACTCTGAGTTCCTGGGTGGAGCCACGTGCTGGACCTCAGTTCCGATGAGGACGACGTTAGGGACTGTCACTCATTTTGTTCAGATTTCCAAGGAATGCATTTGTAGGGAGTCATCATAGATCCGAGCACGTTTGAGGGCACGCAACGTTCAAAGTGCCGGGCTCCAGCCTGGGACGGCCAGTGAGTTCAGACATGTCGGCCCTCGCGAGAACCCAGGGCCAAGCCACCAGGCGGCGAGGGGAGCCATCCTTGTCCAAGGAGGAAGCCGGGTGGACGCCTGTCGGTTGTGGCAGAGGAGAGCAGCTAACCGCTTACGCCAGCGACGGCCACGTGACCGCAGCCAACAAAGTCTGTGTCTCCCGGGGCGCTCTCGCCTGGCACGCCGGGCTTGGCGGATCAGGCAGGATGGGGCTTGCAAATGTTCACGGACACCGGCGTCAAGCCAACTCCACCTGGGAAGTGGGGAGCAGAGACAGGTGCGCCTCAGCATGGCAGACGGGTCTGTGGGCATCACTGGCAGTGCCACGTGGCGGGGATATGCTGCTCTGCCTCTCCCTACGATTCTGGGGCTCCTCCCATGCCTGCAGACAGATACCCACACGCAGATACTTCGCAGCATGGGGGCGCAGGTTAGGGGGTGGGCAGCTGGAGGGAACGGTGGGCAGAAGGGGAGGGGACCCCGGAGGGTAAGGGGGAGGTGGAAGAGTGTGGGCAGGGAGGAGGAGCCTGGACACAGAGTGATGGAATGGGAATGAGGCCCCAGTCCACGCACCCCATCACCACTCTCCTACCCACGGTCGGCTCGACCCTAGGGGCATCTTGCCCACCTTGCCCTCCCTCAGTCTTTGTTCTGGCCCGGAGCACCTCTGCCCAACAGCCGCGGCTCCCCTCGGAGAGAGCCGGCACACTCCAGACACATACCCATCCCCAGAGTGAGGTGCACGCCGTGTGGGCCCAGAACGGCATCGGCAAGCTAGCCCAAGGGAACTGCCCTTGGCTCAAGGGCAACCGCCCCAGAAGCAGTGAGGCTGGGGCCTTCAAGGGAGGGTGCTTCAGTGCTGAGGGCCAAGGGGGCACAAGTGGCCTCCCACAGCTGGCCACGACATGCTCACGGCCTCCCACGCTCCTGCCCTCCCTGCCGCGGCCAGATCCCATCCCTTGCTCCATACAGAATGCCCAGCCAGGACTCTAGAGAACCCAATTGCTGAGGTGCCAACGACAAACCCATCTGTCAGGAGGTCACTTCCCACCAGTTGGGCAGGCTCCACAGCAGGGCCCGTGCAAGCGCTGACCTCAAGCTCTCACCCCACTGTTTTATCAATCTCCATCCCAGTGTCACCCACGGAAGCCTGTATCATTGCCCAATCCTTCCCAGGAGAGGCACCACCCCCTGGAGCCTGAGCCTGTGACCCGGAGCACTGGTCTGCCTTCGAACACGAACCAGCCCTCCCGGAGCTGGGGTGCCCACCTCGACCCCAAACAAACACACACGGGAATCATTTGTGGGACTAAGCACAGGGCAGAATGTCCCGTCGATGTGGTCCCTGAACCCACAGCCTCAAATGCCCCTAGTCAAGGAGCCATTCTCACAGCACTGTTCCCCACCGCCACAACCCCAGATTCTGCCAGGTGGTGCCCGCTGCCCTCCAGCTGGAATCCGAAAGATGTCTTCCGAGTCTTTATCTGGTACCCCCGAGTGAAAGCCCTTTGATTTCAAGTACTCATTACTGGCATGAAGAAAGGAAGATCTCCAGGGCCAAGATGGACTAAGCCAGCTGATGCAGACCTGGCCGGCCGGCGAGCCATTGCTAACGCATCACTCCGGGACTGTGCGAAGACGCCCCCAAGGTGCCACTCTTCAGGGATGCAGATACCACGGACACACTGGACAGGGACCCAGGCGCCGGACAAAGGCACGAGGAAGACAATCATCAGTTGGACGCCCCGACCCGGAAAGGACGGGGTGGGGCTCCCACAACCCATGGAGCCGTGACGGGCTGTGTCGGAACACACCCAGAGCCTAGCGCCACGCAGGTGCGTGGAATCAACCCGCCTGTGGTCTTTCCCCGTCCCTGACATTCCTGTCTAGGCTAGGGGCAACTCTGTGGCTCCACTCTCTACCTGGGCCCACAGCACAGGCCCTGCGTGGCCACAGTGAGCACCACTGGGAGACATTCAGGCCCTGTCAAGGATAGCGGCCTGGCCTAGTGCCTATGCCCTCCTGCCAAACCCATGGGGCATTCCACGCACGTCATGGGGACCAAGGGCAAGGGCACCTATCACGGCTTGCCTGGCCCAGAGCTCTCCTTTGGATTCATGGCAGCTGCCGCCGCGAGGCTCCCAAAGCACACAACACCAGCAGCATTCCTTGAAGCGCCACCCTGGCCCCGTTGGTCCGAGACAGGGGCTCCCAGGGCCCGTGCCAACGCCGCACAATGGGACTCCTACGACGGGGATGCCAGCTGCTCGACAGGCCACCAAAGCCCGCTAAGTCCAAGAGGACCTCCATGCCGTAAACACCCAGCTAAGATGGGGAAACGCCTCCCAGACCCTGAGCCCCCTGCAAGGCTCTCCCAGGCCGAGGCCCTTGGGGGTTGGCGGGGCTTGTGGTGAGGGGGGGGTTGGGGGGTGCAGGTGGGGAGGTGGTGGTGGTGGCGGTTGCGGTGGCTGTGAGAGTGTGGCTGAGGGGAAGCTCTCCCTCACTCCTGCTCTCGGGGAGACAATGTGCTGGACCTCAGTTTCGATGAGAACGACGGTAGGGAGTTCTCACTCATTTTGTTCAGCTTTTCCAAGGAATGCAGAATGAGGGAGTCATCATCGATCCAAGCACATTCTGGGCTGCCTGGCCAATTGAACAAGGCAGGCTGCGTGGCTCAGAGGGGTAAGCCAATGGCCTCAGAGCCCTCCAGTGCCTGGACTGACCAGAGCCACGCCGCTGACCAAGAGGAACAGTCAATCCTCTCTTGGAGCCAGACCCAGTGCGTCAGAAGGCACCCGTGCACTGGCATCCTCTCAGGTGGGCGCGGGAAATCCTACAGCCAATGGTTCCACCTGACACAATGGAAGGCTTACCGTCTCCACGATCCGATGTCTGCAGCCTGCCCACACGGGACCACACTTCTTCTGGGTACTCGGCAAACCTCCACACATCCAAGGACAGGAAGTCCTAGTCCTGCAGGCTGACGGTGAGCCTGGCGTGGCCACCACACCTGAGAATTGGGCACGATACAAACGCACGCGTGAGAAACGGACCGTCGTGCTTAGCTAGCCGGATGGCTCGGAACGGATCCGGGGGTGAGTCTTGCACCTGCCTGTCCTGTCCCTCTGTCCCACAGGGCTGGCTGCTGCTGGGCGTGATGCCACGGGCAGAGAACAGCACAGCTGCGGGTTTTAGTGCCTGAGTGAGCTTAAGTGTTGGGTATGTATCTCTGTGTGTGCGATTGTGTGGGTGTGTGTGTCTGTACGTGCCTGCCCATGTGTGAGCCCGCGGAAGGGGCATCTGTGTTGTTGTGGGAGGGTGTCTTGTGACTACGTGTAGTCCCTGTGTATCGTGTGGTCGTGTGCGTGCAGGGGAGTGGCGCTAGGTCTGGGTGATTCTGATGGGGAGGGTAGGCATGCGGGGGGGGGGGGGTTGCTCACGTGTGGAGGCCTCAGCTCCCCATGGAGCCTGCCCGGTACGTGGATCCCTGGCCTCATGTCCTGCCTCACAGCAGCACGAGATCGGTGCCACTGAAACCCTGAGCACCACGTTTGACCCATAGGGACAGCTGAAAATTGCCAGAGACTCCCTGTCTCAAAGTCACCCTGGTGAAGCACAGCACGTCCTCCCTACGTACACCCGCTGACACACCGGAGGATCGACGTCGAGGCCGACTGTCACCCTGCCAGCTGTCCCAGCGCTACTACACTGCAGAGAACCTCAGCCACCATCAGGGAAAACCCAGGGGCCCATGGGAAGGCTGCCACCCTTGGACACCAGGTGGAGGGCCAAAACCGACCCAAGCTGTACTGAGGTGAGGGGACCGGGGATTCAAGGCCAGGCTCCGCGTCCCATGCACCCGGACAAAATGCCCTCGCGGGGCAGGAGGCACAGCCCTTGGCAAGACACGGGACGTCACACCACCCGACTGAACCCAGGGCCCATTGCCACCTAGGGCATGGGCGTGTCCCCGCCAGCAGGCTTCGGGGGCCCATACTCTGAGGAAAGGGGCAGTCACTCAGCGGCTTGGTCCACGCCCGCGTCTCTGTGCCTTCATGGCATGTCCCCCCACCACCGAGGTCAAATGGGAATCACACATCGGGGGCAAGGATCTTCAGCCAGGACAGCCACAAGCATGGTGGATGCTGCGGTCTGCTGTCCCAGGGGACACAAGGCAGGAACCCTCTCTCAGCACAGGCACAGCACCATGGCCCTCGCAGAGGTCACCGCCCACTGCCCTGCAGCTGAGAGGTGTGAGGAAAGCAGGATACCTCTCCTGCCCAAAGAGAGGTGGATGTTTGCCCAGCAAACCCTCCTGTCAGGGCACTGTGCCCGGCTAGCATCGGCACACTTGGGGCCTTCCCTACCCTCCCTGTCACGAACACTACCACCGAGAGGTCTCAATCCCGCCCCCCCGGCCAGCAAGATTGGGAGACACTTGGCCCCTAGTCTAACAGACCCACCCGGGAAAACACCTTTCACCCCTGGAGCCCCAGGCCCATGGAGGCAAGGTCCCCACGGCCACACTGGACTAAGCCAGCTAACGCAGGCCCGGCCGGCCAACGGGTCATCGTTAACGCATCCCTCCGGGACGCTGCGACGAAGCCCCCGAAGCGCCCCTCCTCAGGGATGCAGATGCCAGGGGCACACCGGTCGGGGACCACAGCTCCGCAACAAGGCACCCTGAAGCCGACCTGGCTATCTGGCGATTGTCTGCCCCAAACAGGAAAGGGCGGGGTGGGGCTCACATAACCCATGAAGCCATGACGGGCTTTGTCGGAACACACCCAGAACCTAGGGCGGTGCAGCTGCGCGGGATCAACCCGCCTGCGGTCCTTCCTAGTCCCTGCCATTCCTGTCCAGGCCAAGAGGCAGCTCGGTGGCTCCACTCCTGCCCTGGGCCCACAGCACGGGCCCTATGTGGCCACAGTGAGCGACCACTGGGAGACTCTCAGGTCCTGTCAAGGTGGGCGGCCTGGCCTAGTGCCTCTGCCCTCCTGCCAACCCCATGGGGCATTTCATGTGCGTCACTGGGCCCAAGGGCACAGGTACCTATCGTGGCTTGACCAGCCACGGCTGTCCTCTGGACCCAGGGCAGCTGCCACTGTGAGGATCCCAACGCACACAACGCCAGGAGCTCTACCTGAAGCGCCACCCTGACCCACACTGCTCTGTGCCAGGTGCTCCCAGGGCCCATGCCAAAGCCACGCAATGGGTCTCCTACAATGGGGATGCCAGATGCCTGACATGCCACCAATGCCCGGCCAGTCCACAAGGACATCTGAGCTGTGAACACCCAGCTAGGATGGGGAAACACATCCTGGACCCAGAGCCCTCCACAAGGCTCTCCCATGCCAAGGCCTTTGGGGGTTGGTGGGGCTTCTGTTGGTGGTGGGGGTGGGGCTGGGGGTGGGGAGGTGATGGCAGTGGTCGTTGTGGTGGCTGTGGGAGTGTGGCCAAGGGGAAGCTGTCCCTCACTCCTAACTGCCCTGGGGGAGACAACGTGCCGGACCTCAGTTTCGATGAGAACGACGGTAGGGAGTTCTCACTCATTTTGTTCAGCTTTTCCAAGGAATGCAGAATGAGGGAGTCATCATCGATCCGAGCACATTTTGGGCCACCTGGCCAATTGAACGAGGCAGGCTGCATGGCTCAGAGGGGTAAGCCGATGGCCTCAGAGCCCTCCAGCAGCCTGGACCGACCAGAGTCAAGCCACTGAGCAAGAGGAACGGTCAATCCTCTCTTGGAGCCAGACCCAGCGCGTCAGAAGGCACCCGCGCACTGGCGGCCTCTCAGGTGGGTGCAGGAAATCCTACAACCAATGGTTCCACGTGAGACAATGGAAGGCTTACCGTCTTCGTGATCCAACGTCCACAGCGTGCCCACCCGGGACCACACTTCTCTGGGACCCGGCCAACCTCCGCACATCCAAGGACAGGAAGGCCTAGTCTTGAAGGCCGACGGCGAGCCTGGCGTGGCCACCACTACTGAGAAGTGTGGACAATACAAACGTACACGTGAGAAACGGACCTTGGTGCTCAGCTTGCCGGACGGCTCAGAACAGATCCGGGGGTGAGTCTTGCACCTGCCTGTCCTGTCCCTCTTCTGTGCCTTAGGGCTGGCTGTAGCCCGGGGGTGATGCCACGGGCACAGAACAGCACGGCCGCAGGTTTGAGTGCCTGAGAGAGTTTGAGTGTGTGTGTGTATCTCTGTGTGTGCGAGTGTGTGTGTGTATGTGTCTATACACACCCACTTGTGCGTAACCACACAGACGGGGTGTCTGAGTTGTGTGGGGGGTGTCTTGTGACTGCGTGTAGTCCATGTGTGCCATGTGGTCGAGTGCGTGCAGGGCGGTGGGGCCGGGTCTGGGTGATTCTGATGGGGGGGTAGGCTCACGGGGGAGGGGTGCTCATGCGTGGAAGCCTCAGCTCCCTACAGAGCCTGCCTGGTACATGGATCCCTGGCCTCACGTCCTGCCTCGCAGCAGCATGAGATGGGTGCCACTGAAACCACGAGCGCCACATTTGACCCCTAGGTGTGGATGAAAATGGCCAGAGACTCCACGTCTCAAAGTTACCCTGGCAAAGCATAACATGCCCTCTCTACGTACACCCAGTGACGCACTGGAGGAGTGGCATCAACGCGGACTGTCACCCTGCTAGCTGTCCCAGTGCTATTACACTGCACAGAACCTCAGCCACCACCGGGAAAACCCAGGAGCCTATGGGAAGGCTACCACCCCTGGATACCAGGTGCAGGGCCGAAACCGACCCAAGCCGTAGCGAGGTGAGGGGCCCGCGGACTCAAGGCCAGGGACTGCATCCCACATACCCTGTCAAAAGGCCTTCACGGGGAAGGTGGCACAGCCCTTGGCAAGCAGTGCCCTAGCCCCGCCGGGAGTCGGTGCACCACCTAACTGAACCCGGGGCACATTGCCACAAAGGGCAAGGCATACCCACGGCCAGCGGGCTTCTGGGGCCCGGCCTCCAAGGAATCATGCAGTCACTCAGCAGCCCGGTTCACGCCCGTGTCCTCAGGCCTGCACGGCAGGTCCCCCTGCCACCAAGTTCAAATGGGAATCACACGTCTGGGCCGGGGATCCTCAGCCAGGACATCCACAAGTGCAGTGGATGCTGCGGTCAGCAGTCCCGAAGGACGCAAGGCAGGGCCACTCTCTCTGCAGAGGCACAGCACCATGGCCCTCGCAGAGGTCTACACCCGCTGCCCCGCAGCTGAGAGGCGCGAGGAAAGCAGGACACTTCTCCTTCCCAAAGAGAGGTGGACATTTGCTCAGCTCCCCCTCCTGACAGGGCACTGTGCATGGCTGGCATTGGCACACTCAGAAACTTCCCTGCCCTGACTAGCATGCAGACTACCACCAAGGGGGTTTGATCCCGCCCAGCAGGATTGGGAGACACCTGGCCCCCATTCAAACAGACCCTCCCGGGAAAACACATTTCACCTCGGGAGCCCTGGGCCTGAGGAGGCAAGGTCACCACGGCCACACTGTGCTAAGGCAACTGAGGCAGGCCTGGCCGGCCCGTGGGTCATCGCTAACGCATCACTCTGGGGCCCTGCAACAATGCCCCCAAAGAGCCCTTCCTCAGGGACGAATATGCCAGGGGCACACCAGTCAGGGACTATGGACCGGAGAGAGGCACCCTGAAGCTGTCCCGGCTGTCCAGCAATTGGCTTCAATGACCTGCAAAGGGGGTGGTGGGGCTGCCACAACACACGGACCCATGAGGCTCTGTGTCAGAACACACCCAGAGCCTAGGGCCGCGAGGTACACAGGATCAACCCGCCTGCGGTCCTTCCCGGCCCCTGACGTTTCTGTCCAGGCCAAGAGGCAGCTCGGTGGCTCCACTCCCACCCTAGGCCCACAGCACAGGCCCTGCGTGGCCACAGTGAGCGTCCACTGGGAGACTTTCAGACCCTGTCAAGGGTCGAGGCGTGGCCTAGTGCCTCTGCCCTCCTACCACACCATGGGGCATTCCACGCATGTCACTTGGCCCAAGGGCACGGGCACCTATCATGACTTGCACGGCCCGGGGCTCTCCTACGGAACCACGGCAGCTGCAGGCACGAGGCTCCCAACGCACACAACGCCAGGAGCTCTGCCTGAAATGCCATCCTGACCCACGCTGGTCCGTGTCAGGAACAGCCAGGGCCCATGCCAATGCCACACAATGGGACTCCTACGACGGGGATGCCAGCTGCCCAACACACCACAAAAGCTCGCTCAGGCCAAGAGGACCTCCATGGCGTGAACACCCAGCTAAGATGGGGAAACGCATCCTGGACCTTGAGCCCTCCATAAGGCTCTCCCATGCCGAGGCCCTTGGGGTTGGTGGGGCTTCTGGGGGTGGCGGCGGTGGTGGTTGCGGTGGCTGCTGGAGTGTGCCCGAGGGAAAGCTGTCCCTCACTCCTACCTGCCCTGGGGGAGACAACGTGCCGGACCTCAGTTTCGATGAGAACGACGGTAAGGAGTTCTCACTCATTTTGTTCAGCTTTTCCAAGGAATGCAGAATGAGGGAGTCATCATCGATCCGAGCACATTTTGGGCCGCCTGGCCAATTGAACGAGGCAGGCTGTGCGGCTCAGAGGGGTAAGCCAATGGCCTCAGAGCCCTCCAGCGCCTGGACCGACCAGAGTCAAGCCACTGAGCAAGAGGAACGGTCAATCGTCTCTTGGAGCCAGACCCCATGTGTCAGAAGGCACCCGCGCACTGGCAGCCTCTCAGGTGGGTGTGGGAAATCCTACAGCCAATGGGTGCGCCTGAGACAATGGAAGGCTTACCGTCTTCACAATCCGATGTCCGCAGCGTGCCCACAGGGGACCACACTTCCTCTGGGGACCCGGCCAACCTCCATGCATCCAAGGACAGGAAGGCCTAGTCCGCAGTCCAATGGTGACCCTGGCATGGCCACCGCACCTGAGAAGTGTGGACAATAGCAACACACGCGTAAGAAAAGGACCCCGGTGCTCAGCTCGCCGGAGGACTCGTAACAGATCTGGGGATGAGCGTTGCACCTCCTGTCCTGTCCCTCTGTCCCACAGGGATGGCTGCAGCAAAGCATGATACCACGGGCACAGAACAGCACGGCCGCGGGTTTGAGTGTTTGCGTGAGTTTGAGTTTAGGTGTGTATCTCTGTGTCTGCGGGTGTGTGGGTGTGTGTTTCTGTACGCGCATGGCCATGTGTGGGCATGCGTAAGGCGTGACTGTGTTGTTGGGGAGGGGGTGTCTTTTGACTGCGTAGAGTCCCTGTGTGCCGTGTGGTCGAGTGCCTATGGGGGGGTAGGGTTGGGTCTGTGTGATTCTGATGGTTGGATAGGCACTCGGGGTTTGTCCTCACGTGTGGAGGACTCAGCTCCCGACAGACTCTGCCCAGTACGTGGATCCCTGGCCTCACCTCCTGCCTCGCAGCAGCTCGAGATCGGTGCCATTGAAATCCCAAGCACCATGTTTGTCCCCTAGAGTGGCTAAAAATAGCCAGAGACTCCCTCTCTCAAAGTCACCCTGGTGAAACACAAGAGACCCTCTCTACGAACACGTGCTGACGCATCAGAGGAGCGACGTCGATGTGGACTGTCACCCCGCTAGCTGTCCCAGTGCTACTACACTGCACAGAACCTCAGCCACTACCGAGAAAACCTAGGGGCCCTTGGGAGGCTGCCACCCCTGGAAACCAGGCACAGGGCCGAAACCCACCCAAGCCGTTGCAAGGTGAAGGGCCCCCGGACTCGAGGCCAGGCGCTGCATGGCACGCACCCGGTCAAAACGCCCTCGGGGGGCAGGTGGCAGAGCTCTTGGCAAGCCCAGGGCCGGCGTACCACCCGACTGAACCCAGGGCCCATTGCCACCCAGGAGAAGGCGTGTCCACGGCCAGTGGACTTCGGGGGCCCGGCCTCCGAGGAAACGTGCAGTCACTCAGAGACCCGGTTCACGCCCACATCCTCGTGCCTACATGGCACGTCCCCCCCGCTACCGGGACTCACAGGTCCAGGCCTGGGATCTTCAGCCAGGACAGCCACAAGCGCAGTTGATGCTGCGGTCAGCATTCCCAGGGGACGCAATGCAGGGCCCCTCTCGGCACATGCAAAGCACCATGGCCCTCGCGGAGGACTACGCCCACTGCCCCACAGCTGAGAGGCATCAGGAAAGCAGGACACCTCTCCTGCCCAAGGAGAAGTGGACATTTGCCCAGCTTCCCCTCCTGATAGGACACTGAGCCCGGCTGGCATCAGCACACTCGGGGCCTTTCCTAACCTCCCTGGCACGCAGGCTACAACCGAGAGGTCTCAATCCCGCCACCACACCCAGCAGGATTGGGAGACACCTGGACCCAGTAAAACAGACCAGCCCTGGAAAACATCTTTCACCTCGGGAGCGCTGGCCCAAGGAGGCAAGGTCCCCACGGCCACGCTGGACTAAGCCAGCTAATGCAGGCCCGGCCGGCCCATGGGTCATCGCTAATGCATACCTCTGGAGGCCTGCGACGATGCCCCGTAGCGCCCATCCACGGGGACGGAGACGGCAGGCGCACATCCGTCGGGGACCGCGTTGCCGGACCAAGGCACCCCGAAGCCAACCCGGCTGACCAGCGTTTGGCTGCCCCGACCTGGAAAGGGCGGGGTGGGGCTTCCACAACCCATGGAGCCATGACGGGCCGTGTAGGAACACATCTGGAGCCTAGGGCCGCACAGGTGCGCAGGATCAACCCGCTTGTGGTCCTTCCCAGTCTCTGTCAATCCTGGCCATGCCACAAGGCAGCTTGGTGGCTCCACTCCCGCCCTGGGCCCACAGCACAGGCCCTGCGTGGCCACAGTGAGCAGCCACTGAGAGACTTTCAGGCCCTGTCAAGGTGGGCGGCCTGACCTAGCACCACTGCCTTTCTGCCAACCCCATGGGGCATTCCACGCACGTAACCAGGCCCAAGGGCACTGGCATCTATTGTGCCTTGCCTGGCCTGGGGCTCTCCTCCAGACCCACGGCACCTGCCGCCGCGAGACTCCCACCGCACACAACGGTAGGAGCTCTGCCTATAGCACCACCATGGCCCATGCTGGTCCGGGCCAGGTGCTCTCAGGGCCTTTCCCAATGCCGCGCAATGTGACTCGTACAACAGGGATGCCAGGTGCCCGAAAGGCCACAAAGCCCAGCCAGGCCACGAGGACCTCTGGGCCGTTAACACCCAGCTAAGATGGGGAAACGCCTCCCAGACCCTGAGCCTTCTGCAAGGTTCTTCCAGTCCGAGGTCTTTGGGGTTCGGGGGAGAGCTTGTGGTGGTGGTGGTGATGGTGATGGATGGGGGGGTGGCGGTGGTGGTTGCAGTGGCTGCGGGAATGTGGCCAAGGGGAAGCTGTCCCTCACTCCTACCTGCCTTGGGGGAGACAACGTGCCGGACCTCAGTTTCGATGAGAACGACGGTAAGGAGTTCTCACTCATTTTGTTCAGCTTTTCCAAGGAATGCAGAATGAGGGAGTCATCATCGATCCGAGCACATTCTGGGCCGCCTGGCCAATTGAACGAGGCAGGCTGCGCAGCTCAGAGGGGTAAGCTGATGGCCTCAGAGCCCTCCAGCAGCCTGGACCGACCAGAGCCAAGCCGCTGAGCAAGAGGAACAGTCAATCCTCTCTTGGAGCCAGACCCCGCGCACCAGTAGTCACCGGCGGACTGGCAGCCTCTCAGGCAGGCACAGGAAATCCTACAGCCAATGGGTGTGCCTGAGACAATGGAAGGCTTACCGTCTTCGTGATCCGACGTCCGCAGCATGCCCACCAGGGACCACACTTCTTCCGGGAACCTGGACAACGGCCGTGCATCCAAGGATGGAAAGCCTAGTCCTGCGGGCCGATGACGACCAGTCGTGGCCACCACACCTGAGAAGTTTGACAATAGGCACGCACGCATGAGAAACAGACCGTGGTGCTCAGCTCGCGGGACAGCTCGGAACGGATCCGGGGGTGAGCCTTGCACCTGCCTCTCCTTTCCCTCTGTCCTGCAGGGCTGGCTGCAGCCGGGGGTGATGCCACAGGCAGAGAACAGCACGGCCGCGGGTTTGAGTGCCTGAGTGAGACTGAGTGTGGGTGCGTATCTGTGCATGTGTGTGTGTGTGTGTGTGTGTATGTCTGTGAGTGTGTGTGTCTGTATGCGCATGCCTGTGTGTGAGCCCGCGGAAGGGGAGTCTGTGTCGTTGTAGGGGAGCTGTCTTGTGACTGCGTGTAGCCCCTGTGTGCCGTGTGGTCGAGTGCATGCGGCGGGGGGGCGGGTCTGGGTGATTCTGATAGGGGGGTAGGCATATAGGGGTTTGTGCTCACGTGTGGAGGCCTCAGCTCCCAACAGAGCCTGCCTGGTATGTGGATCCCTGGCCTCACATCCTGCCTCACAGCAGCATGAGATCAGTGCCACAGAAACCCTGAGCGCCACGTTTGACCCCAAGGGGAGGTTGAAAATGGCCAGAGACTCCCCGTCTCAAGGTCACCCTGGCAAAGCACAGCACGCCCTCTCTAAGTACACCTGCTGATGCACCGGAGGAGCGACGTCGACACAGACTGTCACCCTGGTAGCTATCCCAGCACTATTACACTGCACAGAACCTCAGCCACCACCCAGAAAACCCAGGGGCCCATGGGAAGGCTGCCACCCTTGGGACACTGGGTGCTGGGCGGAAAGCGACCCAAGCCGTACCAAGGGGAGGGGCCCGCGGACTCCAGGCCAGGTGCCGCATCCCACACACCCGGGAAAAATGCCCTCACAGCACAGTTGGCACAGCTTTTGGCAAGGGGTGCCCTCACCCTGCCATGGGCCAGCACATCACCTGACTGAACCCAGCGCCCTTTGCCACCCAAGGCAAGGTGTGCCCATGGCCAGAGGGCTTCGGGGGCCCGGCCTCCGAGGAAACGTGTAGTCACTCAGCTGCCAGGTCTGCATCTGCCTCCCCGTGCCTAAACGGCACATCCCCCTACCACCAAGGTCAAACGGGACTTGCACGTCTGGAACAGGGATCTTCAGCCAGGACAGCCATAGGCACAGTGGATGCTGTGGTCAGCCGTCCCGGGGGACGCATGGCAGGGCCCCTCTCTCAGCACAGGCACAACACCATGGCCCTCGCGGAGGTCCGTGCCCATACACTGCACCTGAGAGGCGCGAAGAAAGCAGGACACCTCTCTTGCCCAAGGAGACGTGGACGTTTGCCCAGCTTTCCTTCCTGAAAGGGCACTACGCCCGGCTGGCATCAGCACACTAAGGGCCTTCCATGCCCTCCCTGGCGCACAGACTACCACTGAGAGGTCTCCATCCCACCTCCCCACCCACCCAGCAGGATTGGGAGACACCTGGCCACCAGTCAAACAGACCCGCCCGGGAAAACACCTTTCACCTCAGGAGCACCAGGCCTGAGGACGCATGGTACCCATGGCCACGCTGGGCTAAGGTAGCTGACGCAGACCTGGCGGGCCCATGGGTTACCGCAAACCATCCCTCCGGGGCCTTTCAACGATGCCCCTGAAGAACCCATCCTCTGGGATGCAGACGTCAGGGGCACAATGGTCGGGGACCGCGGCGCTGGAGAGAGGCACCACGAAGCCATTCGCCTGTCCATCGGTTGGCCGCCCCTACCTGGAAAGGGCGGCCTGGGCTCCCACAACCCAAGGAGCTGTGACAGTCTGTGTCGGAACACGCCAAGAGCCCAGGGCTGTGCAGGTGCATGGGATCAACCCACCTGTGGTCCTTCCTGGTCCCTGCAGTTCCTGTCCAGGCCAAGAGGCAGCTCGGTGGCTCCACTCCCTCCCTGGGTCCACAGCACAGGCCCTGCGTGGCCACACTGAGAGGCCACTGGGAGACTCAGGACCTGTAAAGGGCAGCGGCCTGGCCTAGTGCCGCTGCCCTCCTGCCAACCCCATGGGGCATTACACGCATGTCACCGGGCCAAAGGGCATGGGCACCTATTGTGGCTTGACCGGCCCGGGGTTCTCCTCCGGACCCACAGCAGCTGCCGCTGTGGGGCTCCCAATGCACACAACGCCAGGAGGACTGCCTGAAGTGCCATGCTGGCCCATGTTGGTCCGTGCCACGTGCCCCCATGACCCGGGCCAACAGCGCGCAATGGGACTCCTACGACATGGATGCCAGCTGCCCAACATGCAACCAACGCATGGCCAGTCAACGAGGACCTCCATGCCATGAACACCCAGCTAAGATGGGGAAACGCCGCCTGGACCCTGAGCCCTACGTAAGGCTCCCCATGCCAGGGCCTTGGGGGTTGGCAGGCTTGTGGGGGTGGGGGTGTGAATGGGGGTGGGGTGGAGGTGGTGTGCTGGTAGTGGTGGTGGTTGCGGTGGCTGCGGGAGTATGGCTGAGGGGAAGCTGTCCCTCGCTCCTACCTGCCTTGGGGGAGACAATGTGCCGGACCTCAGTTTCGATGAGAACGACGGTAGGGAGTTCTCACTCATTTTGTTCAGCTTTTCCAAGGAATGCAGAATGAGAAAGTCATCATCGATCCAAGCACATTCTGAACTGCCTGGCAAATTTAACCAAGCAGGCTTCATGGCTCAGAGAGGTAACCTGATGGCCTCAGAGCCCTCCAGTAGCCTGGACCTACCACAGCCACGCCACTGAGCAAGAGGAACGGTCAATCCTCTCTTGCAGCCAGACCCCACACACCAGTAGGCACCAGCAGACTGGCAGCCTCTCAGGTGGGTGCAAGAAATCCTACAGCCAATGGGTGCACCTGAGACAATGGAAGGCTTACTGTCTTCGAGGTCCGACATCCACAGCGAGCCCACCCGAGACCACACTTCTTCCGGGGACTGGAACCTCCACTCATCCGAGGACAGGAAAGTCTAGTCCTGCGGGCCGACGGCGAGTCTGGTGTGGCCACAGCACCTAAGAAGTGTGAACAATACGCACGCACGTGTGAGAAACGGACCGTGGTGCTCAGCTCGCCAGATGGCTCGGAACGGATCCGGGGGTGAGCCTTGCATTTGCCTGTCCTGTCCCTCCGTCCCACAGGGCTGGGTGCAGCCGGGCATGATGCCACGGGCACAGAACAGAACGGCCTCGGGTTTGAGTACCTGCGTGAATTTGAGTGTGGGTGTGTATCTGTGTGTGTGTGTGAGTGTGTGTTTGTGTGTCTGTACGTGCCCGCCCGTGTGTGAGCACACGGAAGGGGTGTCTGTGTTGTTGTGGTGGCAGTGTCTTGTGACTGCGTGTAGTCCCTGTGTGCCGTGTGGTCAAGTATGTGCGGAGGGGTGGGGCTGGGTTTGGGTAATTCTGATGGGGGTGGCACGCCGGGGGGGTGGTGATCACGTGTGGAGGCCTCAGCTACCGACAGAGCCTGCCCGGTTCATGGATCCCTGGGTTCAATCCTGCCTCGCAGAGGCACGAGATCAGTGCCACTGGAACTCTGAGCGCCACAATTGACCCCGAGGGACGGCTGAAAATGGCCAGAGACTCCCTGTCTCAAAGTGACCATGTCGAAGCACAGCACACCCTCTCTACGTAGACCCACTGATGCACCGGAGTAAAGAGACGTCGATGTGGACTGTCACCCCGCTAGCTGTCCCAGTGCTATTACACTGCACAGAAACTCAGCCAGCCCAAGGGCCCATGGGAAGACTGCCACCCCAGACACCAGGTACAGGGATGAACCCAACCCAAGCTGTAGCGAGGTGAGGGGCCCACAGATTCAAGGCCAGGCCCCATGTCCTGCGCACCTGCCAAAAGGCCCTTGTGGGGCAGGCGGCACAACTCATGGCATGCCGCAGGCCGGCACACCACCGGACTGAACACAGGGCCCATTACCATCCAGGGCACAAGAGTGTCCATGGCCAGCAGGCTTTGGGAGCCCCGTCTCCGAGGAAACGTGCAATCACTCAATGGCTCGGTCCATGCCCACATCCCCGTGCCTGCATGGCACGTACCCCCACCACCGAGGTCAAACGGGACTCGTACGTCTGAGCAGAGACCTTCAGACAAGACAGCCACAAGCTCAGTGGAAGGTGCGGTCAGCCATCCCAGGGAACGCAAGGCAGGGCCACTGTCTCGGCACAGGCACAGCACCATGGCCTTCATGGAGGTCCACACCCGCTGCCCCACAGCCCAGAGGGGCGAGGAAAGCAGGACACCTCTCCTGCCCAAGGAGAGGTGGATGTTTGCCCAGCTTCCCCTCCTAACAGGGCACTGTGCCCAGCTGGCATTGGCACACTCGGGGCTTTCCCTGCCCTCCCTGGCATGGAGACTAACACCGAGACGTCTCCATCCCACCAGCCCCCGCCCCTGCCCAGAGGATTGGGAGATACCTGGCCCCCAGTCAAATAGACGCGCCTGGGAAAACACCTTTCACCTCGGGAGCCCCATTCCTGAGGAGTCAAGGTCCCCACTGCCACGCTGGGCTAAGGTAGCTGACACAGGCCTGGCTGGCCGTAGGTCATCACTAACACATCCCTCCGCAGACCTGGACGATGCCCCTGGAGCGTCCCTCCTCAGGGACGCAGATGTCAGGGGCACACCGGTCAGGGACCGCAGAGCCAGAGAGAGGCACCCCGAAGCCTATCAGCTGTCCAGCGGTTGGCTGCCCTGACGTGAAAAGGGCAGGGTGAGGCTCACACAACCCAAGGAGCCGTGATGGGCTGTGTCAGAACACAACCAGAGCCTAGTGCCACGAATATGTGCGGGACCAAACCACCTGCGGTCCTTCTCGGTCCCTGACTTTTCTATCTAGGCCAAGAGGGAGCTCAGTGGCTCCACTCGCGCCTGGGCCCACAGTACAGGACCTGCGTGGCCACAGTGAGTGGCCACTGGGAGACATTCAGGCCCTGTCAAGGGTAGCGGCCTGACCTAGTGCCTCTGCCCTCCTGCCAACACCATGGGGCATACCACGCACGTCACTGAACCAAAGGGCACGGGCACCTATCGTGGCTTGCCCGACTCGGGCTCTGCTCTGCACCCACAGCAGCTGCCGCCACAGGACTCCCATTGCACATAAGGCCAGGAGCTCTGCTTGAAGCGCCACCCTGACCCACGCTGGTCCATGGAGATACCCCAGGACCCATGCCAATGCCACACAATGGGAATCCTAAAAAGGGGATGCCAGCTACCGGACACGGCACCAAAGCCTGGTCAGGCCATGAAGATCTCAGCGCCGTGAACACCCAGCTAAGATGGGGAAATGCATCCCGGACCCTGAGCCCTCCGTAAGGCTCTCCCATGCTGAGGCCTTTGGAGGTTGGCAGGGCTTGTGCTGATGGTGGGGGGAGGGATGGGGGGGAGGTGGTGGTGGAGGTGGTTGCGGTGGCTGAGAGTGTGTGGCCGAGGGGAAGCTGTCCCTCGCTCCTACCTGCCCTGGGGGAGACAATGTGCCGGACCTCAGTTTCGATGAGAACGACGGTAGGGAGTTCTCACTCATTTTGTTCAGCTTTTCCAAGGAATGCAGAATGAGGGAGTCATCATCGATCCGAGCACATTCTGGGCTGCCTGGCAAACTGAACGATGCAGGCTGCGTGGCTCAGGGGGTAAGTTGATGGCCTCAGTGCCCTCCAGCAGCCCAGACCGACCAGAGTCACACCACAGAGCAAGAGGAACAGTCAATCCTCTCTTGGATCCAAACCCTCTGCGCCAGTTGGCACCGGCGGACTGGTAGACTCTCAGGCAGGCACAGGAAATCCTACAGCCAATGGGTGCGCCTGAGACAATGGAAGGCTTACCGTCTTCGCGACAGACGTCCCCAGCGTGCGCACCAGGGACCACACTTCTTCCGCGGACCCGGACAACCTCCGTGCATCCAAGGACAGGAAGGCCTAGTCCTGCAGTCCGACGGCGAGCCTGGCGTGGCCACCGCACCTGAGAAGTGTGGACAATACAAACGCATGCGTGAGAAACGGACCATGATGCTCAGCTCCCCGGATGGATTGGAATGGATCCAGGGGTGAGCCTTGCACCTTCCTGTCCTGTCCCTCTGTCCTTCAGGGCTGGCTACAGCAGGGCATGATGCCACGGGCACACAACAGCACGGCCGCAGGTTTGATTGCCTGCATGAGTTTCAATGTGTGTGTGTATCCCTATGTCTGCGAGTGTGTGGGTGTGTGTGTCTGTACGTGCCCGCCCGTGTGTGAGCACATGGAAGGGGTGTCTGTGTTGTTGTGGGGGTGTGCCTTGTGACTGCATGTAGTCCCTGAGTCCCATGTGGTCGAGTGCGTACAGTGGGGTGGGGCCGGGTCTGGGTGATTCTGATGGGGGGTAGGCACGAGGGACGGGTGCTCACATGTGGAGGCCTCAGCTTCCGACAGAGCCTGCCCGGTACGTGGATCCCTGACCTCACGTCCTGCCTCGCAGTGGCACGACATCGGTGCCACTGAAACCCCGAGCACCACATTTGACCCCTAGGGGTGGCTAAAAATGGCCAGAGATTCCGCGACTCAAAGTCACCCTGGCGAAGCACAACACACTCTCTCTACGTACACCCACTGATGCAACGGAGGAACTACGTTAATGCGGATTGTCACCCCACTAGCTATCTGAGCACTATTACACTGCACAGAACCTCAGCCACCACCCAGAAAACCAAGGGGCCCATGGGAAGGCTGCCACCCCTGGATACCGGGTGCAGGGCTGAAATCAACCCAAGCCGTACCGAGGTGAGGGGTCCACAGACTCAGGTCCAGGCGCCGTGTCCCACACACCCGGCCAAAAGGCCCTCGCAGGGAGGCGGCATAGCCCTTGGCAAGCCATGGGCCGGTGTACCACCTGACTGAAACCAGGGCCCATGGCCACACAAAGCAAGGAGCATACACACCAGAGGGCTTCAGGGGCCCGGCCTCCAAGGATATGTGCAATCACTCGGGGACCCAGTCCACGCCAATGTCCCCGTGCCTGCACGGCACGTCTCCCCTCCACCGAGGTCAAATGGGACTCGCACGTTCAGGTCGGTGATCTTCAGCCAGGACAGCCACAAGCTCAGTGCACGCTGTGGTCAGCTGTCCTGGGGGACGCAATGCAGGGCCCCTCTAGGCACAGGCACAGCACCATGGCCCTCACAGAGGTCCCCGCCTGCTGCCCCGCAGCCAAGAGGCGTGAGGAAATCAGGACACCTCTCCTGCCCGGGGAGAGGTGGACGTTTGCCCAGCTTCCCCTCCTGACAGGGCACTGTGCCCAGCTGGCACCAGCACACTTAGGGCCTTCCTTGCCCTTCCTGGCACACAAACTACCACCGAGAGGTCTCGATTCCGCCCCCTAGCCCAGTAGGATTGGGAGACACCTGGCCCCCAGTCAAACAGACCCACCCATGAAAACACCTTTCACCTCGGGAGCCCCATTCCTGCAGAGTCAAGGTCCCCACTGTCACGCTGGGCTAAGGTAGCTGATGCAGGCCCGGCGGGCCTGTGGGTCATTGCTAACGCATCCCTCCAGGGCCCTGCGACGACGCCCTTGGAGCACCCATCCTTGGGGACGCAGATGCCAGGGGGACACTTGTCGGGGATCACGGCGCCAGACCAAGGCACCCCGAAGCCGTCCCGGCTGTCCAGTGGTTGGCTGCCCCTAACTGGAAAGGGCGGGGTGGGGCTCCCACACCCACGAAGCCGTGACAGGCTCTGTTGGAACACACCCAGAGCCTAGGGCTGCGCAGGAGCATGGGATCAACACCCCTGTCATCCTTCCCCAGTCCCTGAGGTTCCTGTCCAGGCCAAGCAGCAGCTCGCTGGCTCCACTCCGGCCCTGGGCCCACAGCACAGGCCCTGTGTGGCCATAGTGAGCGCCACTGGGAGACTTTCAGACCCTGTCACCGTAGCAGCCTGGCCTACTGTCTCTGCCCTCCTGCCAACCCCATGGGGCATTCCATGCACGTCACTGGGCCCAAGGGCATGGGGACCTTTCATGGCTTCCCAGCCCGGAGCTCTACACCGGACCCACGCAGCTGCCGCCGCAAGGCTCCCACCACTGACAACGCCAGGAGCTCTGCTTGAAGCGCCAACCTGGCCCACACTTGTGTGCGCCATGCACTCCCAGGCCCGTGCCAACGCCGTGCAATGGGAGTCCTAGGACAGGAATGCCAGCCGCCCGACAAGCCACCAAAGCCCGCTCAGTACACGAGGACCCCCGTGGCATGAACGCCCAGTTAAGATGGGGAAATGCCTCCCGGACCCTGAGCCCTCAGCAAGGTTCTCCCATGCTGAGGCCCTTGGGGGTTGGTGGGGCTTCTGGTGGTGGTGGTGGAGATGGTGGTGGGGTGGGGTGGGGGTGGAGAGGTGGTGGCGGTGGTGGTTGCGGTGTCTGCAAGAGTGTGGCCAAGGGGAAGCTATCCCTCGCTCCTACCTGCCCTTGGGAGACAACGTGCCGGACCTCAGTTTCGATGAGAACGACGGTAGGGAGTTCTCACTCATTTTGTTCAGCTTTTCCAAGGAATGCAGAATGTGGGAGTCATCATCGATCCGAGCACATTTTGGGCCGCCTGGCCAATTGAACGAGGCAGGCTGCGTGGCTCAGAGGGTTAAGCCGATGGCCTCAGAGCCCTCCAGCGCCTGGACTGACCAGAGCCACGCCGCTGAGCAAAAGGAATGTTCAATCCTCTCTTGGAGCCAGACCCCGCGCACCAGTAGGCACCGGCGGACTGGCAGCCTCTCAGGCAGGCACAAGAAATCCTACAGCCAATGGGTGCACCTGAGACAACGGAAGGCTTACCGTCTTCGAGATCCGACATCCGCAGAGTGCCCACCCGGGACCTCACTTCTTCCGAGAACCCGGCCATCCTCCTCGCACCCAAGGAAAGGAAGGCCCAGTCCTGCAGGCCGACGGTGAACCTGGCTTGGCCACCGCACCTGAGAAGTGTGGACGATACAAACGCACACGTGAGAAACGGATGTCGGTGCTCAGCCCGCCGGACGGCTGGGAATGGATCCGGGGGTGAGCCTTGCACCTGCCTGTCCTGTCCTTCTTTCCCGCAGTGCTGGCTGCAGCCGGGCGTGATGCCACAGGCACAGAAAAGCACGGCTGCGGGTTTGAGTGTCTGCGTTTGTTTGAGTGTAGGTGTGTATCTCTGTGTCTGCAAGTGTGTGGGTGTATGTGTCTGTACGTGCACGCCGAGGTGTAAGCACACGGAAAGGGCGTCTGTGTTGTTGTGGGGGGGTGTCTTGTGACTGAGTGTAGTCCCTGTGTGCCCTTTGGTCGAGTGCATGCGGGGGGGGGGGTCTGGGTGATTCTGATTGAGGGGGTAGGCAGGCGGGCGTTTGTCCTCACGTGTGGAGGCCTCAGCTCCCGACAGAGCCTGCCTGGTACGTGGATCCCTGGCCTCATGTCCTGCCTTGCAGTGGCACGAGATCGGTGCCACTGAAACCCCGAGCGCCACGTTTGACCCCTAGGACGGCTGAAAATGGCCAGAGAATCCATGTCTCAAAGTCACCCTGGTGAAGCAGGGCACGTCCTCTCCTTGTACACCCGCTGACGCACGGGAGGAGCGACGTCGACGTAGACTGTCACCCCGCTAGGGGTCCCAACGCTACTACACTGCACAGCACCTCATCCACCACTGAAAAAACCCAGGGGCCCATGAGAAGGCTGCCACCACTGGACACCAGTTCCAAGACCGAAAATGACCAAAGATGTAGCGAGGTGAGGGGTCCTCACACTCAAGGCCCGGGGCCGCATCCTGCGCACCCGAACAAAAGGCCCTCCCAGGGCCTGCGGCACAGCCCTTGGCAAGCTGCGGGCTGGTGCACCACACAGTGAACCCAGGGCCCATTGCCACCCAGGGCAAGGCGTGTCCACGGCCACCAGGCAATGGCGGCCCGGCCTCCGAGGAAACGTGCAGTCACTCTGCAGCCCGGTCCACGCCCGCATTTCCGTGCCTACACGGCACGCCCCTCCGCCACCAAAATCAAACGGGACTCACATGTCCGGGCCAGGGACCTTCAGCCAGGATAGTCACAGGGGCAGTGGATGCTGCGGTCAGCCGTCCTGAGGGACCCAAGGCAGGGCCTCTCCTCGACAAAGGCATAGCACCATGGCCCTCGCGGATGTCCCCGCCCAGTGCCCCAGAGCCGAGAGGCGCGAGGAAAGCAGGATACCTCTCCTGACCAAGGAGAGGTGGACGTTTGCCCAGCGTCCCCTCCTGACAGGGCACTATGCCCAGTTGGCATCGGCACACTTGGGGCCTTCCCTGCCCTCCCTGGCACGCAGACTAACCACCGAAAGGTCTCGATTCTGCCACCCCGACCAGCAGGATTGGGAGACACCTGGACCCCGTAAAACAGACCCGCCCGGAAATCGCCTTTCACCTCGGGAGCCCCGGGCCCGAGGAGGCAGGGTTCCCATGGCCACGTTGGGCTAAGCCAGCTGACGCAGGCCTGGCCGGAATGTGGGTCATCGCTAACGCATCCCTCCGGGACCCTGTGATGACGTCCCTGGAACGCCCCTCCTCGTGGACGCTGATGCCAGAGGCACCCCAGCTGGGGACTGCAGTGCCAGAACAAGGCACCCTGAAGCCATCCCAGCTAACCAGCGGTTGGCAGCCCCGACCTAGAAAGGGCGGGGTGGGGCTGCCACAACCCACGGAGCATGACGGGCTGGGTCTTAACACACCAAGAGCCCAGGGACGCGCACGTGCATGGGATCAACCTGCCTGCGGTCCTTTCCGGTCCCTGAGGTTCCTGTCCAGGCCAAGCGGCAGCTCGGTGGCTCCACTCCTGCCCTGGGCCCACAGCACAGGCCCTGCGTGGCCACAGTGAGCGGCCACTGAGAGACTTTCAGGCCCTATCACGGTAGTGGCATGGCCTAGTGCCTCCACCCTCCTTCCAACCCCATGGGGCATTCCACGCACGTCACCAGGACCAAGGGCACGGGCACCTATCGTGGCTTGCCCTGCCCATGGCTCTCCTCTGGACACACGGCAGCTGCCGCCGCGACACTCCCAATGCACACAACGCCAGGAGCTCTGCCTGAAGTGCCACCCTGACCCACGCTGGTCTATGACATGCCCTCCCAGGGCCTGTGCCAATGCCGTGCAATGGGACTCCTACGACAGGGATGCCAGCTGCCCTACATGCCACCAAAGCCCCCTCAGTCCAAGAGGACCGCCATGCTGTGAACACCCAGCTAACATGAGGAAACACCTCCCGGACCCTGAGCCCTCCACAAGGCTCTCTCATGCAGAGGCCTTTGGGGGTTGGCGGGGCTTGTGGGGGGGGCTGGGGGGGTGGCTGCAAGAGTGTGGCCAAGGGGAAGCTGTCCCTCACTCCTACCTGCCCTTGGGAGACAACGTGCCGGACCTCAGTTTCGATGAGAACGACGGTAGGGAGTTCTCACTCATTTTGTTCAGCTTTTCCAAGGAATGCAGAATGAGGGAGTCATCATCGATCCGAGCACATTCTGGCCTGCCTGGCCAGTTGAACGAGGCAGGCTGCGCGGCTCAGAGGGGTAAGCCAATGGCCTCAGAGCCCTCCAGCAGCCTGGACCGACCAGAGCCATGACACTGAGCAAGAGGAACGGTCAATCCTCTCTTGGAGATAGACCCCACGCACCAGTAGGCACTGGCGGACTGCCAGCCTCTCAAGCGGGCGCAGAAAATCCTACAGCCAATGGGTGCGCCTGAGACAACTGGAAGGCTTACCGTCTTCACGATCTGATGTCCACAGCGAGCCCACCCGGGACCACACTTCTTCCGGGAACCCGGCCAATGTCAGCGCATCCAAGGACAGGAAAGCCTAGGCCTGCGGGCCGACGGCGAGCCTCACGTGTCCACTGCACCTGAGAACTGTGGACAAAACAAACACACGCGTCAGAAACGGACCGCGGTGCTCAGCTCGCCAGACGGCTGGGAATGGATCCGGTGATGAGCCTTGCACCTCCCTGTCCTGTCCCTCTGTCCCGCATGCTAGCTGCAGCGGGGCGTGATGCCATGGGCACAGAACAGCATGGCTGCAGGTTTGAGTGTCTGCGTGAGTTTGAGTGTAGGTGTGTATCTCTGTGTCTGCAAGTGCGTGGCTGTGTGTGTCTGTACGCACACGCCCATGTGAGCACGTGGAAGAAGTGTCTGTGCTGTCGTGGGGCGGGTGTTCTTTGACTGCGTGTACCCCTGTGTGCCCTGAGGTCGAGTGGTTCAGGGAAGGGGGCCCGGGTCTGGGTGATTCTGATGAGGGGGTAGGCACGCGGGCGTTTGTCCTCACATGTGCTGGCCTCAGCTCCCGACAGAGCCTGCCCGGTACGTGGATCCCTGGCCTCACGTCCTGCCTCGCAGCGTCATGGGATCGGTGCCATTGAAACATGGAGCACCATGTTTGAGCCCTAGGGGTGGCTGAAAATGGCCAGACTCCCCGTGTCAAAGTCACCCTAGCCAAAACACACCATGCCCTCTCTATGTACACCCACAAGACAGGGCCCCCCTCTCAGCACAGGCACAGCACCATGGACTTTTCACCTGCTGCCCTGCAGCCGAAAGGCATGAAGAAAGCAGGATACCTCTCGTACCTGAGGAGAGATGGACGTTTGCCCACCTTCCCCTCCTGACAGGGCACTGTGCCCAGCTGGCATCCGCACACTCAGGGCTTTCCCTGCCCTTCCTGGCATGCAGACTACTACAGAGACAACTCGATCCCGCCCCGTACCCAGCAGGATTGGGAGATACCTGGACCCCAGTCAAACAGACCCGCCCAGGAAATCACGTTTCACCTCGGGAGCCCCAGCCCAAACAACCAAGGTCCCCACAACCACACTGGGCTAAGCCAGCTGATGCAGGCCCGGCCGGCCCTTTGGTCATCGCTAACACATCCCTCTGGGGCCCTGACACGATGCCCCGGGGTGCCCCTCCTCATGGACGCAGATGCTAGGGGCACAAAGGTTGGGGACCGCGACGCAGGACCAAGGCACACCGAAGCCATCCCGGCTGTCCAACGGATGGCCGCCCCGACATGGAGAAGGCAGGGTGGAGCTGCCACAACCCACGGAGCAGTGACGGGTTATGTCGGAACACACCCAGAGCCTTGGGCCATGCAGGTGCACGGGATCAACCCTCCTACAGTCCTTCCCAATCCCTGCCATTCCTGTCCAGGCCAAGAGGCAGCTCGGTGGCTCCACTCCCGACCTGGGCCCACAGCACAGGCCCTACATGACCACAGTGAGCGCCACTGGCAATCTTTAAGGCCCTGTCAATGGTAGCGGCCTGGCGTAGTGTCTCTGCCCTCCTGTCAACCCCATGGGCCATTCCACGCACATCACCACTCCCAAGGGCACGGGAACCTATCATGAATTGCCCGGACCAGTACTCTACTCTGGACCCATGGCAGCTGCGGCCGCAAGGTTCCCACCGCATCAACACCAGGAGCTCTGCTTGATTCGCCACCCTAGTCCTACACTGGTCCGTGCAAGGGGCTCCCAGGGTCCGTGCCAACGCCACACAATGGGACTCCTACGATGGGGATGCCAGCTGCTCGGCAGGCCACCAAAGCCCGCTCAGTCCAAGAGGACCGCCGTGTCATGAACACCGAACTAATATGGGGAAACGTTTCCCGGAACCTGAGCCCTCTGCATGGGTTTCCTATGCCGAGGCCCTTGGGGTTTGGCAGGACTTGTGGTGGTGGTGGGGCTGGTGGTAGGGATGGGGAGGTGGTGGCAGTGGCAGTTACAGTGGCTGAGAGAGTGTGGCCGAGGGGAAGCTGTCCCTCACTCCTACCTGCCCTTGGGAGACAACGTGCCGGACCTCAGTTTCGATGAGAACGACGGTAGGGAGTTCTCACTCATTTTGTTCAGCTTTTCCAAGGAATGCAGAATGAGGGAGTCATCATCGATCCGAGCACATTCTGGGCCGTCTGGCAAACTGAACGAGGCAGGCTGCGTGGCTCAGAGGGGTAAGCCAATGGCCGATGGACCACCAGAGCCATGCCACAGACCAAGAGGAACGGTCAATCCTCTCTTAGAGCCAGACCCTATGCACCAGTAGGCACCGGCGGACTGGCAGCATCTCAGGTGGGCGCAAAATATCCTACAGCCAAAGGCTCTGCCAGAGACAATGGAAGGCTTACCGTCTTCGTTATTCGACGTCCACAGCGTGCCCACCCGGGACCACACTTCTTCTGGGGACCGGGCCAACCTCTGCTCATCCAAGGACAGGAAGGTCTGGTCCTGCAGGCCGACGGCGAGCCTGGCGTGGCCACCGCACCTGAGAAGTGTGGACGATACAAACGCACGTGTGAGAAACGGATCGTGGTTCTCAGTTCGCCAGATGGCTCCGGAACGGATCTGGGGGTGAGTCTTGCACCTGCCTGTCCTATCCCTCCGTCCCACAGGGCTGGGTGCAGCCGGGCGTGATGCCATGGGCACAGAACAGCACGGCCGCGGGTTTGAGTACCTGCGTGAGTTTGAGCGTGGGTGTGTATCTCTGTGTGTGTGTGTGTGTGTGTGTGTGTACGTGCCCACCCCTGTATGAGCACGCGGAAGGGGTGTCTGTGTTGTTGTGTGTGGGGGGTGTCTTGTGACTGCGTGTAGTCCCTGTGTGCCATGTGGTTGTGTGAGTACAGGGGGGGTGGGGCCAGGTCTGGGTGATATTGATGGGGGGATAGGCACACGGGAGGGGGGGTGATCACGTGTGGAGGCCTCAGCTCCCGACAGAGCCTGCCCTGTATGTGGATCCCTGGCCTCACATCCTGCCTCGCAGCAGCACCACATTGGTGCCACTGAAATGCTGAGCACCACGTTTGAACCCTAGGACGGCTAAAAATGGCCAGAGAATCCCCGACTCAAAGTCACCCTGGCGAAGCACAACATGCCCTCTCTACGTACACCCACTGACGCACCGGAGGAGCGACGTTGAGGCAGACTGTCACCCCGCTAGCTGTCCTACCGCTACTACACTGCACAGAACCTCAGCCCCCACCAGGAAAACCCAGGGGCCCATGGGAATGCTGCCACCCATGGACACCAGGTACAGGGTCGTAGCGAGGTGAGGAGTCTGGGGATTCAGGGCCAGGCTCCAAGTCCCGCGCACCTGGCCAAAACTCCCTCGCGGGGCAGGGGGCACAGCCCTTGGCAGGCCGGGAGACGTCGCACCACCCAACTGAACCCAGGGCCCATTGCCACCCAGGGCAACGCATGTCCATGGCCAACGGGCTTCGAGGGCACGGTCTGAGAGGAAATGTGCAGTCACTCAGCGGCCCAGTGTATGCCACGTCCCCGTGCCTGCACAGCACGTCCCCCCGCCACCAAAGTCAAACGGGACTCATACGTCTCGGCCAGTGATCTTCAGCCAGGACAGCCACAAGCACAGTAGAAGCTGCGGTCAACCGTCCCAGGGGACGCAAGGCAGGGCCCCTCCCTCGGAACAGACACAGCACCATGGCCCTCGCGGAAGTCCACACTCACTGTGCTGCAACCTAGAGGCGTGAGGACAGAGGGACACGTCTCCTTCCCAAGGAGAGGTGGACGATTGCCCAGCTCCCTCTCAATCAGGGCACTGCGCCCAGCTAGCATTGGCACACTCGGGGCTTTCCCTGCTCTCCCTAGCATGCAAACTGCCACCTAGAGTCTCAAACCCTTCCCCCGCCAAGCTGGTATGGGAGACACCCGGTCCCCAGTCAAACACACCTGGCCGGGAAAACACCTTTCACCTCAGGAGCCCCGGGTCCGAGGAGGCAAGGTTCCCATGGCCCCGCTAGGCTAAGCCAGCCGATGCAGGCCCAGTGGGCTGTGGGTCATCACTAACACATCCCTCCGGGGCCCTGCGACAACACCCCCAAGCGCCCCTCCTCAGGGTTGCAGACGCCAGGGGCACACCGGTATGGGAACGCGGCACCGGACCAAGGCATCTGAAGCCTTCCTGGCTTTCCAACGTTTGGCCACCCCGACCTTTTAAGGGGGGGTGGGGCTCCCACAACTCACAGAGGCGTGACCACCTGTGTAAGAACACACCCAGAGCCTAGGACCACACAGGTGCAAGGGATCAACACACCTGGGGTCCTTCCCAATCCCTGAGGTTCCTGTCCAGGCCAAGCAGCAGCTCGGTGGCTCCACTCCAGCCCTGGGCCCACAGCACAGGCCCTGGGTGGCCACAGTGAGCGTCCACTGGGAGACTTTCAGGCCCTGTCAAAGGTAGCGGCCTGGCCTAGTGCCTCTGCCCTCTGGCCAGCCCCATGGGTCATTCCACGCACATCACTGGGCCCAAGGTCACGGGCATCTATCGTGTCTTGCCCAGCCTTAGGCTCGCCTCCGGAACCACGGCACCTGCCGCCGTGAGGCTCCCACCGCACACAATGCCAGCAGCTCTGCTTGATGCACACCCTGGCCCACACTGGTTCATGCCAGGTGCTTCCAGGGCCCGTGCCAACGCCGTGCAATGGGACTCCTACGACAGGGATGCCAGCAGCTCGAAAGGCCACCGAAGCCTGCTCAGTCCAAGAGGACCGCCATCCTGCGAATACCCAGATAAGATGGGGAAACGCCTCCTGGACCCTGAGCCTTCTGCAAGGCTCTCTCAGGCCGAGGCCCTTGGGGGTTGGCGGGGCTTCTGGTGGTGGGGGTTGGGGAGGTGGTCGCAGTACGGTTGCGGTGGCTGTGGGAGTGTGGCCAAGGGGAAGCTGTCCCTCACTCCTACCTGCCCTTGGGAGACAACGTGCCGGACCTCAGTTTCGATGAGAACGACGGTAGGGAGTTCTCACTCATTTTGTTCAGCTTTTCCAAGGAATGCAGAATGAGGGAGTCATCATCGATTCGAGCACATTCTGGCCTGCCTGGCCAATTGAACGAGGCAGGCTGCGAGGCTCAGAGGGGTAAACCGATGGCCTCAGAGCACTCCAGCAGCCTGGACTGACGAGAGCCAAGCTGCTGAGCAAGAGGAATGGTCAATCCTCTCTTGGAGCCAGACCCAGCGCGTCAGAAGGCACCCGCGCACTGGCAGCCTCTTGGGCGGGCCTAGGAAATCCTACACTCCATGGCGCCGCCTGAGATAATGGAAGGCTTACCGTCTATGCGATCCGACGTCCGCAGTGTGCCCAGCTGGGACTGCACTTCTTCCTGGGACCCGGCCAACCTCCGTGCATCCAAGGAGAAGAAAGTCTAGTACTGTGGGCCAACGGCGAGCCTGGCATGGCCATCGCACCTGAGAAGTGTGGACAATATGCACACATGTGTGAGAAACGGACCATGGTGCTCAGCTCACCAGACGGCTCGGAACCGATCCGGGGGTCAGCCTTGCACCTGCCTCTCCTGTCCCTCTGTCCCACAGGGCTGGCTGCAGTCCGGCGTGATGCCACGGGCAGAGAACAGCATGGCCCCGGGTTTGAGTGCCTGAGAAAGTTTGAGTGTGGGTGTGTATCTCTGTGTGTGCGAGTGTGTGGGTGTGTCTGTAGGCACACGCCCGTGTGTGAGCACGTGGATGGGGTCTCCTTGTTGTTGTTGGGGGGGTGACTTTTGACTGCATGTAGTCCCTGTGTGCTGTGTGGTCGAGTGGGCGCGGGGGGGTGGGGCCGGTGTGGGTGATTCTGATGGGGGGGGTAGGCATGTGGGGGCTGCTCACGTGTGGAGGCCTCAGCTCCCGACAGAGCCTGCCCTGTACGTGGATCCCTGGCCTCACGTCATGCCTCGCAGTGGCACGACATCGGTGCCAATGAATCCCTGAGCACCACCTTTGACCCCTAGAGCGGCTGAAAATGGCCAGAGACTCCCTGTCTCAATGTCACCCTGGTGAAGCACACACGCCCTCTCTACGTACACCCGCTGATGCACCGGAGGAGCAACGTCAATGCAGACTGTCACCCCGCTAGCTGTCCCAGCGCTATTACACTGCACAGAACCTCAGCAACTACCGGGAAAACTCTGGAGCCATGGGAAGGCTGCCACCCCTCGGACACCAGGTGCAGCATCGAGACTGGGCCAAGCTGTAGGGATGTGAGGGGCCTACAGACTGCAAGCCATGTGCTGCGTCCCGCACACCCGGCCAAAACGCCTCGCAAGGCAGGTGGCATAGCCCTTGGCAAGTGGTGCCGTCGCCCCACCGTGGGCCAGTGCACGACCCAACTGATCCCAGGGCCCATTGGTACCAAGGACACGGGTGTGTCCACAGCCAGCGGGCCTGGGGGCCCAGTCTGAGAGGAAATGTGCAGTCACTTGGCGGCCCAGTCCACGCCACTGTCCATGTGCCTACATGGCACGTCCCCCTGCCACCGAAGTCAAACGGGACTCCCACGTCCAGGCCAGTGATCTTCAGCCAGGACAGTCACAAGTTCAGTGGACTCTGCATTTAGCTGTACTTGTGGATACACGGCAGGGCCCCTCTCTCAGCACAGGCACAGCACCATGGCCTTCATGGAGGTCCACACCCGCTGCCCCACAGCCTACAGGCGCTAGGAAAGCAGGACACTTCTCCTGCCCAAGGAGAGGTGGATGTTTGCCCAGCTTCCCCTCCTGACAGGGCACTGCGAACAGCTGGCATCGGCAAACTCGGGGCCTTCCCTGCCCTCCCTGGCACTCAGACTACCACCGAGAGGTCTCGATTCTGCCCCCTAGCCCAGTAGGATTGGGAGACACCTGGCCCCCAGTCAATCAGACTTGCTCGGGAAGACACCTTCCACCTCGGGAGTCCCGTTCCTGCAGAGTCAAGGTCCCCACTGCCACACTGGGCTAAGGTAGCAGATGCAGGCCCGGCAGTCCTGTGGCTCAACACTAACGCATCCCTCCAGGGCCCGGCGACGACGCCCTTGGAGCACTCATCCTCGGGGATGCAGATGCCAGGGGGATACCGGTTGGGGATGGCGGCGCCAGACCAAGGCACCCCAAAGCTGTCCTGGCTGTCCAGTGGTTGGCCGCCCCTACTGGAAAGGGCGGGGCGGGGCTCCCACACCCACGGAGCCGTGACAGGCTCTGTGGAACGCACCCAGAACCTAGGGCCACGCAGGTGCACGGGATCAACCGCCCTGTCATCCTTCCCAGTCCCTGAGGCTCCTGTCCAGGCCAAGAGGCAGCTTGGTGGCTCTACTTGGGCCCTGGGTCCACAGCACAGGCCCTCTGTGGCCACAGTGAGCACCACTGGGATACTTTCAGGCCCTGTCACCATAGCGGCCTGGCCTAGTGTCTGCCCTCCTGCCAACCCCATGGGGCATTCCATGCACGTCACTGGGCCCAAGGGCACAGGGACCTTTCGTGGCTTTCCCGGCCCAGAGCTCTACACCGGACCCACGCAGCAGGCGCCGCGAGGCTCCCACCACTAACAATGCCAGGAGCTCTGCTTGAAGTGCCAACCTGGCCCACACTTGTCCGTGCCATGCGCTCCCAGGCCTGTGCCAACGCCGCGCCATGGGACTCCTAAGACAGGAATGCCAGCCGCCCGACAAGCCACCAAAGCCCGCTCAGTACACGAGGACCTCCGTGGCATGAACACCCAGCAAGGATGGGTAAACGCCTCCCGGACCCTGAGCCCTCCGTAAGGCTCTCCATGCCGAGGCCCTCGGGGTTTGACGGGGCTTCTGGGGGTGGTGGGGATGGGTAGGTTGTGGCGGAGGTGGTTGCGGTGGCTGCAGGAGTGTGGCCAAGGGGAAGCTGTCTCTCGCTCCTACCTGCCCTGGGGGAGACAACGTGCCGGACCTCAGTTTCGATGAGAACGACGGTAGGGAGTTCTCACTCATTTTGTTCAGCTTTTCCAAGGAATGCAGAATGAGGGAGTCATCATCGATCCGAGCACATTTTGGGCCACCTGGCCAATTGATCGAAGCAGGCTGCGCAGCTCAGAGGGGTAAGCCGATGGCCTCAGAGCCCTCCAGCAGCCTGGACCGACCAGAGCCACGCCACTGAGCAAGAGGAACGGTCAATCCTCTCTTGGAGCCACACCCCGCGTGCCAGTTGGCACTGGCGGACTGGCAGCCTCTCAGGCAGGCGCAGGAAATCCTACAGACAATGGCTGCGCCTGAGACAATGGAAGGCTTACCCTCTTCGCGATCTGACGTCCAGAGCGTGCCCACCCGGGGCCACACTTCTTCCAGGGACCCAGCCAAACTCCGCACATCCAAGGACAGGTAGGCCTAGTCCTGCAGGCTGACGGTGAGTCTAGCATGGCCACGGCACCTGAGAAGTGTGGACAATACAAACACACCCGTTAGAAACGGACCTTGGTGCTCAGCTCGCCGGATGGCTCAGAATGGATCCGGGGGTGAGTCTTGAACCTGCCTGTCCTGTCCCTCAATCCCACAGGGCTGGCTGCAGCCGGGCGTGATGCCACAGGCAGAGAACAGCATGGCCGCGGGTTTGAGTGCCTGAGTGAGTTTAAATGTGTGTGTGTATCTCTGTGTGTGCGAGTGTGTGGGTGTGTGTGTGTCAGTATGTGCCCGCCCGTGTGTGAGCATGCAGATGGGGTCTCTGTGTTGTTGTGTGTGGGGGGTGACTTTTGACTGCATGTAGTCCCTGTGTGCCGTGTGGTCGAGGGTGTGCAGGGGGGTGGGGCCCGGTCTGGGTGATTCTGATGGGGGGGTAAGCATGCGGGCATTTGTCCTCACATGTGGAGGCCTCAGCTCTCAACAGAGTCTTCCGGGTACGTGGATCCCTGGCCTCACGTCTTGCCTCCCAGTGACATGAGATTGTTGCCACTGAAACCCCGAGCGCCACGCTTGACCCCTAAGGCAGCTGAAAATGGCCAGAGACTCCCCGTCTCAAGGTCACCCTGGCAAAGCACAGCATGCCCTCTCTACATACACCCACTGATGCACCGGAGGAGCGACGTTGATGTGGGCTGTCACCCTGCTAGCTGTCCCAGTGTTATTACCCTGCACACCACCTCAGCCATCACCGGGAAAACCCAGGGGCCCATGGAAAGGCTGCCACCCCTGGGACACGGGGTCCTCGGTCGAAACTGACCCAAGCCGTACCAAGGTGAAGAGCCCGCAGACTCCAGGCCAGGTGCCGCATCCTGTGCACCCGGCAAAAACACCCTCATGGGGCAGGCGGCACAGCCCTTGGCAAGCGCTAACCTCATCCTGCTGCAGGCGGGCGCATGACCCAACTGATCCCGGGGCCCATTGCCACCCAGGGCATGGGCGTGTCCACAGCCAGTGGGTTACGGGGGCCCGACCTCCTAGGAAACGTGCAGTCACTCAGCGGCCCGGTCCACTCACCAGCCCGGTCCACACCCGTGTCCCTGTGACTGTACGGCAGGTCCCCCCGCCACCGAGGTCAAACGGGACTCCCATGTCCAGGTCAGGGATCTTCACCCAGGACAGCCACAAGCGCAATGGATGCTGCGTAAGCTGACCCGGGGAATGCAATGCAGGGCCCCTCTCTCAACACAGGAACAGCACCATGGCCCTCGCAGAGGTCCACACCCGCTGCCCCACAGCCCAGAGGCGCTAGGAAAGCAGGACACTTCTCCTGCCCAAGGAGAGGTGGATGTTTGCCCAGCTCCCCCTCCTGACAGGGCATTTTGCCCGGCTGGCATGGGCACACTTGGGGCCTTCCCTGTCCTCCCTGGCACGCCGACTACCACTGAGAGGTCTCGATCCTGCCACCCCCGCCCAGCAGGATTGGGAGACACCTGGCCCCCGGTCAAACACACCCGGCCGGGAAAACACCTTTCACCTCGGGAGCCCTGGGCCCGAGGAAGCAAGGTCCCCATGACCAAACTGGGCTAAGCCACCTGACGCAGGGCCAGCTGGCCCACAGGTCATCACTAACGCATCCCTGCGGGGCCCTGCGAAGACACCCCCGGAACGCCCCTCCTCAAGGATGCAGATGCCAGGGGCACACCGGTTGGGGACCATGGCACTGGAGAGAGGCCAGAGTGAGGCACCCTGAAGCTATTCGGCTTTCCAGTGGTTGGCTGCCTCGACCTTGAAAGGGCGGGCGGGACTCCCACAACTCAAGGTGCCATGACAGGCTGTGTCGGAAGACACCCACAGCCTAGGGCTGCGCAGGAGCACGGGATCAACGCTCCTGCAGTCCTTCCCGGTTCCTGCAGTTCCTGTCCAGGCCAAGAGGCAGCTCAGTGGCTCCACTCCCGCCCTGGGTCCACAGCACAGGCCCTGCGTGGACACAGTGAGCAGCCACTGGGAGACTCTCAGGCCCCGTAAAGGGTAGCAGCCTGGCCTAGTGCCTCTGCCCTCTGGCCAGCCCCATGGGTCATTCCACGCACATCACCGAGCCAAAGTGCATGGGCACCTATCGTGGCTTGCCCGGCTGGGGCTCTTCTCCGGACCCATGGCAGCTACCGCCGTGAGGCTCCCACCGCACACAACACCAGGAGCTCTGCCTGAAACGCCACCCTGGCCCACATTGATCCATGCCACACGCTCCCATAACCCGTGTCAACTCTGCGCAATGGTACTCCGACGATAGGGATGCCAGCTGCCCGACACACCACCAACACCCGGCCAGTCCATGAGGCCTCCATGCCGAGAACACCCAGCTAGGATGGGGAATCACCTCCTGGACCCAGAGGACTCTGCAAGGCTATCCCATGCCGAGGCCCTTGGGGGTTGGGGGATTGTGGGGGGGGGGGTGGCGGTGGGGGATGGGGGTGGTGGCAGTGGTGGTTGCGTTGGCTGAGAGAGTGTGGCCGAGGGCAAGCTGTCCCTCGCTCCTACCTGCCCTTGGGAGACAATGTGCCGGACCTCAGTTTCGATGAGAACGACGGTAGGGAGTTCTCACTCATTTTGTTCAGCTTTTCCAAGGAATGCAGAATGAGGGAGTCATCATCGATCCGAGCACATTCTGGGCCGCCTGGCAAACTGAATGAGGCAGGCTGCACACCTAGAGGGGTAAGCCGATAGCCTCAGAGCCCTCCAGCAGCCTGGACCAACCAGAGCTACGCCGCTGAGCAAGAGGAATGGTGAATCCTCTCTTGGAGCCAGAGCCCGCACCAGTAGGCAACGGCGGACTGGCAGTCTCTCAGGCGGGCGCAGGAAATCCTACAGCCAATGACTCCACCTGAGACAATGGAAGGCTTACCGTCTTCATGATTCGACATCCGCAGTGTGCCCACCCGGGACCACACTTCTTCCAGGGACTAGCCAACCTCCGTGCATCCAAGGACAGGAAAGCCTAGTCCTGTGGGCCGAGGGCGAGCCTGGCGTGAACACCGCACCTGAGAAGTATGACAATACGCACGCACCTGTGAGAAATGGACCGCGGTGCTCACCTTCCAGGAATGCTCGGAACGGATCCAGGGGTGAGCCTTGCACCTGCCTCTCCTGTCCCTCAGTCCCACAGGGCTGGCTGCAGCCGGGCGTGATGCCATGGGCACAGAATAGCACGGTCACGGGTGTGAGTGCCTGAGAGAGTTTGAGTGTGGGTGTGTATCTCTGTGTGTGTGAGTGTGTGGGGGTGTGTGTCTGTACGTGCACACCTGTGTGTGAGCCTGCGGAACGGGTGTCTGTGTTATTGTGCGGGCGGTGTCTTGTGACTGTGTGTAGTCCCTGTGTGCCATGTGGTTGAGTGCATGCGGGGGGGTGCGGCCAGGTCTGGGTGATTCTGATGGGGAGTAGGCATGTGGGGGGGCACTGCTCATGTGTGGAGGCCTCAGCTCGCAACAGAGTCTGCTCGGTACATGGATCCCTGGCCTCACGTCCTGCCTCGCAGCATCACAAGATCGGTGCCATTGAAACACGGAGCACCATGTTTGACCCCAAAGGGCAGCTGAAAATGGCCAGAGATTCCATGTCTTAAGGTCAGCCTGGTGAAGCAGGCTCTCTACGTACACCCTCTGAGGCACCGGAGGACTGACATCAATGCGGACTGTCACCCCGCTAGCTGTCCCAGCGCTACTACACTGCACAGAACCTCAGCCCCCACCGGGAAAACCCAGGGGCCCATGGGAAGGCTGCCACCCATAGGATACAGGGTCCAGGGCCGAAACCGACCCAAGCCGTACCGAGGTTGGGGCCCGCGGACTCCAGTGCAGGTGCAGCGTCCCGCAAACCTGGTTAAATGCCCTCATGGGGCAGGGGGCATAGCCCATGGCAAGCGGTGCCCTCGCCCCGCCGTGGACTGGTGCACCACCCGACTGATCCCAGGACCCATTGCCACCCAGGGTGGGGGTGTGTCCACGGCCAGCAGGCTTTGGGGGCCTGGCCTCTGAGGACACGTGCAGTCACTCGGCAGCCTGGTCCACGCCCGCGTCCCCGTGCCTGCACAGCAGGTCCCCCCGCCACCGAGATCAAACGGGACTCCCAAGTCCAGGCCAGGGATCTTCAGCCAGGACAGCCACAAGCACAGTGGACGCTGCCGTCAAAAACCTGGGGGACGCAAGGCAAGGCCCCTTTCTCGGCACACGCACAACCCCATGGCCCTCACGGAGGTCCCCGCCCAGTGCCCTACAGCCGAAAGGCGTGAGAAAATCAGGACACCTCTCCAGCCCAAGGAGAGGTGGACGTTTGCCCAGCTCCCCTCCTGACAGAACAGTGTGCCCGGCGGGCACCGGCACACTCGGGGCCTTCCCTGTCCTCCCTGGCATGCAGACTACCACCGAGAGGTCTTGATCCCGCCCCCCAGCCCAGCAGGATTGGGAGACACCTGGCCCCCAGTCAAACAGACCTGCCCAGGAAAATACCTTTCACCTCGGGAACCCTGTGTGTGAGAAGGAAAGGTCCCCATGGCCACGCTGGGCTAAGTTAGCTGACGCAGTCCCGGCAGGCCCGTGGGTCATCACAAACCATCCCTCCGGGACCCTGCAACAATGCCCCTGGAACGCCCCTCCTCGGTGATGCAGATGCCAGGGGCACACCGGTCGGGGACCGCAGTGCCGGAGAGAGGCACCCCGAAGCCATCTCAGCTCTCCAGCGGTTGGCGGCCCTGACCTAGAAAAGGCAGGGCAGGGCTCCCACAACCCACGGAGCAGTGAGGGGCCATGTCGGAACACACCAGAGCCTAGGGCAGCGCAGCTGCGAGGGATCACCCCGCCTGCGGTCCTTCCCAGTCCCTGCAGTTCCTGATCAGGCCAAGAGGCAGCTCGGTGGCTTCACTCCTGCCCTGGGTCCACAGCACAGGCCCTGCGTGGCCATAGTGAGCAGCCACTGGGAGACTTTCAGGCCCTGTCAAGGTGGGCAGCCTGGCCTAGTGCCTCTGCCCTTCTGCCAACCCCATGGGGCATTCCAAGCACGTCACCAGGCCAAAGTGCACAGGCACCTATCGTGGCTTGCCTGGCCCTGGGCTCTCCTCTGGACCCACGGCAGCTGCTCCCGCGAGGCTCCCACGGCACAGGACGCCAAGAGCACTGCCTGAAGTGCCACCCTGGCCCACGATGGTCCTTGCCAGGCGCTCCCAGGGCCTGTGCCAACGCCGTGCAATGGAACTCCTACAACGAGGATGCCAGCTGCACCACACACCACTAAAGACCGGCCAGGCCACGAGGACCTCCATGCCGAGAACACCCAGCTAGGATGGGGAAACGCCTCCCGGACCTGAGCCCTCTGTAAGGCTCTCCCATGACGAGGCCTTTGGGGGTTCGTGGGGCTTCTGTTGGTGATGGGGATGGGGTGGGGGTGGAGGTGGAGGGGGTGGCAGTGGTGGTTGCGGTGGCTGCTGGAGTGTGGCCGAGGGCAGGCTGTCCCTCACTCCTACCTGCCCTGGGGGAGACAATGTGCCGGACCTCAGTTTCGATGAGAACGACGGTAGGGAGTTCTCACTCATTTTGTTCAGCTTTTCCAAGGAATGCAGAATGAGGGAGTCATCATCGATCCGAGCACATTCTGGGCCGCCTGGCCAATTGAACGAGGCAGGCTGCACGGCTCAGAGGGGTAAGCCGATGGCTGATGGACCAACCAGAGCCACGCCGCTGAGCAAGAGAAATGGTCAATCCTCTCTTAGAGCCAGACCCCGCACACCAGTAGGCACCGGCGGACTGGCAGCATCTCAGGCGGGCGCAAAAAATCATACAGCCAAAGGCATCACTTGAGACAACGGGAGGCTTACCGTCTTCACAATCTGAAGTTTGGAGCGTGCCACCTGGGACCACACTTCTTCCGGGCCCGGCCAACCTCCACGCGTCCAAGGACAGGAAGGTCTAGTCCTGCGGGTCGACGGCAATCCTGGCGTGGCCACCGCATCTGAGAAGTCAGGATGATACACACGCACGCGTGAGAAACGGACCGTGGTGCTCAGCTCCCCAGAAGGCTCGGAACGGATCCGGGGGTGAGTCTTGCCCCTGCCTGTCCTGTCCCTCTGTCCCACAGGGCTGGTTGCAGCCGGGCATGATGCCATGGGCAGAGAACAGAACGGCCGCGGGTTTGAGTGCCTGTGTGAGTTTGAGGGTGGGTGTGTATCTCTGTGCCTGTGTGTGTGTGTGTGTGTGTGTGTGTGTGTGTCAGTACCTGACCACCTGAGTGTGAGCACACGGAATGGGTGTCTGTGTTGTTGTGGGGGGGTTGTCTTGTGACTGCGTGTAGTTCCTGTTTGCCGTTTGGTTGTGTGTGTACGGGGAGGTGGGGCCGGGTCTGGGTGATTCTGATGGGGGGATAGGCACGCGGGAGGGGATGCTCACATGTGGAGGCCTCAGCTAACGACAGAGCCTGCCTGGTACGTGGATTCCTGGTTTTAGGTCCTGCCTCGCAGCGGCACGAAATCGGTGCCACTGAAACCCTGAGCGCCACATTTGACCCCTAGGGGTGGGTGAAAATGACCGGAGACTCCCTGTCACAAGATCAACTTGGCGAAGCACAGCACGCCCTCTACGTACAACCGCTAACGCACCAGAGGAGTGACGTCGACACAGACTATCACCCTGCTAGCTGTCCCAGTGCTACTACACTGCACAGAACCTCAGCCACGACCGGGAAAACCCAGGGGCCCATGGAAAGGCTGCCACCCCTGGGACACCAGTTGCAGGATCAAAACCGACCCATGCCGTACCAAAGTGAAGGGCCTGCGGACTCTAGGCCAGGTGTCACGTCCCGCGTACCCAGAAAAAACGCCCTCGTGGGGCAGGCATCACAGCCCTTGGCAAGCCATGCCCTCGCCCCGCCGCGGGCTGGCGCACCACCCGACTTAACCCAGGGCCCATTGCCACCCAGGGCACGGGCGTGTCCACGGCCAGCAGGCGTCAGAGGTCCAGCCTCCGAGGAAACGTGCAATCACTCGGCGGCCCAGTCCACGCCCGCGTCCCCGTACCTGCCCGGCATGTCCCCCTGCCACTGAGGTCAAACGAGACTTGCACGTCAGGATCAGTGATCTTCAGCCAGGACAGCCACAGGCGCTGTGGATGGTGCAGTCATCCATCACGGGGGACACAAGGCAGGGCCCCTATCTCAGCATAGGCACAGCACCATGGACCTCGCGGAGGTCCACACCCACTGCCCCGCAGCCCACAGGGGCGAGGAAAGCAGGACACCTCTCCTGCCCAAGGAGAGGTGGACGTTTGCCCAGCTTCCCCTCCTGACACAGCACTGCGTCCGGCTGGCATCGGCACACTCGGGGCCTTCCCTGCCCTCCCTGGCGCGCAGACTACCACTGAGAGGTTTCGATCCCGCCCCCCCCCCCCCCCCAGCACGACTAGGAGACACCTGGCCCCCAGTCAAACAGACCCACCCAGGAAAACACCTTTCACCTCGGGAGCCCTGGGCCCAAGGAGGCAATGTCCCCAATGCCACGCAGCTAAGTTAGCTGACGCAAGCCCGGAGGGCCCGTGGGTCATCGCAAACCATCCCTCCAGGGCCCTGCAATGATGCCCCTGGAGCACCCCTCCTCGGGGATGCAGATGTCAGGGGCACACTGGTCGGGGACCGCAGCACCAGACCAAGGCACCCCGAACCCGTCCCGGCTGTCCAGTGCTTGGCCACCCTGACCTTGAAAGGGCAGGCGTGGCTCCCCCAAACCACAGAGCCATGAGGGGCTATGTCGGAATACACCAGGGCCTAGGGCGGCGCAGGTGCGTGGGATCAACCCACCTGCGGTCCTTCCCGGTCCCTGCAGTTCCTGTCCAGGCCAAGAGGCAGCTCGGTGGCTCCACTCCTTCCCTGGGTCCACAGCACAGGCCCTGCGTGGCCACAGTGGGCAGCCACTGGGAGACTTTCAGGCCCTGTCAAGGTGGGCAGCCTGGCCTAATGCCTCTGCCCTTCTGCCAACCCCATGAGGCATTCCATGCACGTCACCGGGCCAAAGTGCACAGGCACCTATCGTGGCTTGCCCAGCCCGGGGCTCTCCTCTGGACCCACGGCAGCTGCTGCCACGAGGCTCCCACCGCACACGACGCCAGGAGCGCTGCCTTAAGTGCCACCCTGGCCCACGATGGTCCTTGCCAGGCGCTCCCAGGGCCTGTGCCAACGCCGTGCGATGGGACTCCTACAACGAGGATGCCAGCTGCTCCACACGCCACTAAAGCCCAGCCAGGCCATGAGGACCTCCATGCCGAGAACACCCAGCAAGGATGGGGAAACGCCTCCCGGACCTGAGCGCTCTGCAAGGCTCTCCCATGCCGAGGTCTTTGGAGGTTGGTGGGGTTTCTGGTGGTGGTGTAGTGGGGGTAGGGTGGTGGTGGTGGTGGGGAGGTGGTGGTGGTGGTGGTGGTTGCGGTGGCTGAGAGAGTGTGGCCGAGGAGAAGCTGTCCCTCACTCCTACCTGCCCTGGGGGAGACAATGTGCCGGACCTCAGTTTCGATGAGAACGACGGTAGGGAGTTCTCACTCATTTTGTTCAGCTTTTCCAAGGAATGCAGAATGAGGGAGTCATCATCGATCCGAGCACATTCTGGGCCGCCTGGCCAATTGAATGAGGCAGGCTGCGAGGCTCAGAGGGGTAAGCCGATGGCCTCAGAGCCCTCCAGCAGCCTGGACCGACCAGAGCCATGACACTGAGCAAGAGGAACGGTCAATCCTCTCTTGGAGATAGACCCCACGCACCAGTAGGCACTGGCGGACTGGCACCGTTTCAGGCGGGCGCAGGAAATCCTACAGCCAATGGGTACACCTGAGATAATGGAAGGCTTACCGTCTTCGCGATCTGATGTCCACAGCGTGCCCACCCTGGACCACACTTCTTCCGGGCCCAGCCAACGTCCGCGCGTCGAGGGATGGAAAGCCTAGTCCTGCAGGCCGACAACGAGCCTGGTGTGGCCACCACACCTGAGAAGTGTGTACAATACAAACGCATGCGTGAGAAATGGACCACGGTGCTAAGCTCCCCAGAAGGCTAGGAACGGATCCGGGGGTGAGCCTTGCACCTCCCTGTCCTGTCCCTCTGTCCCTCATGCTGGCTGCAGCCAGGGGTGATGCCACGGGAACAGAACAGCACGGCCGCGGGTTTGAGTGCCTGAGAGAGTTTGAGTGTGGTTGTCTATCTGTGTGCGAGTGTGTGGGTGTGTGTGTACACACACGCCCTTGTATGAGCCCACGTAAGGCATGTCTGTGTTGTTGGGGAGGGGGTGTCTTGTGACTGCGTAGAGTCCCTGTGTGCCGTGTGGTCGAGTGCCTGCGGGGGGGTGGGGTCGGGTCTGTGTGATTCTGATGTTCGGATAGGCACTCGGGGTTTGTCCTCACGTGTGGAGGCCTCAGCTCCCTACAGAACCTGCCCGGTACGTGGATCCCTGGCCTCACGTCCTGCCCCACATCAGCACGAGATCGGTGCCACTAAAACCCCGAGCGCCACGTTTGTCCCCTAGAGTGGCTGAAAATGTCCAGAGACTCCCTGTCTCAAGGTCACCCTAGCAAAGCACAACACGCCCTCTCTACGTACTCCCCCTGAGGCACCAGAGGAGCGACGTCGGTGTGGACTGTCACCCCACTAGCTGTCGCAGAGCTACTACACTGCACAGAACCTCAGCCACCAACGGGAAAACCCAGGGACCCATGGGAAGGCTGCCACCCCTGGGACTCCGGGTGCAGGGCTGAAACCGACCCAAGCCGTACCGAGATGAGGGGCCCGCGGACTCCACTCCCGACTGCTTTCCTGCTCACTCCACCACTAGCCCTTCATATTGCAGCCAACACGCCCTTTTGCAATATGTTCCCTTGTCTGTTGGTTGGGCAGCTTTACACCCTTCTGAACCCAAGGACAATACAATTTTCTATATGATAACTCTTGAAAATTTTACTCTCAGTTAATTACTAGAATAAAATATTTTGAATATTATTATTCATATTAACTCCTCACATTATTATAATGTAGGAATGGAATATTAATAAGCTAATGAAAAATATTTAAATGTGTTCACATATGGATACATAGACATATACTTCCTAATATGATGATTTCCTGCATCCCTATGTTAAAGACATAACTTTTTTTTTTTAGGTTAATTATAAATCCCGCATGGTGCTTGAATTCACCTCCACTGTTCAAGATTTGCAAGCTCTACTGGTTGAGGTAGCCAGGAGCCGGAAACAGAGAACAGTCTTGTGTTTCCTAAGAGTTCAACCATCAGTTCCCACATAACACACTGTCTACTGGACAACATTCCTCGGAAATATATTAACCAATATTTAGACCACATTTTTTTTCTGATATTTTAAACTTTCTGTGTGAGTATAACAAATAGATGCAGAAACAAACATTCCCAGCATTACTGAAGCACCCATGGTATCTTTCTCCATGACTACCTTGAACAGATATTATCTTCTTTGTATTATGTGTTAATTCCTTCACTAACACACTATATTGTCTACTACAGTTTTATAGTAAGCCTTAGAATTACATAATGTGAGTTCACTGACTTTACATTTTCTTAATCACTTTTGCTATTTTAGTTCTTTTACTTTGATATGAATTTTTGAATTACCTTGTTGGTATCTACAAAGTAGCTTGCAATTATTTTTACTTAGATCGTAGTAAATCTACACATGAAATTGTGGTAACATAACAATATTGAGACTTCTGATCCATGAACAGAGTATATCTCTACATTTACTTAGGTCTTCTTTGATAATTTTCATCAGCATTTTGCAGGTTTTGTCATTGAGATACTGCACATATTTTACTGCATTTTATTACAAAAGTAGCTCATTTTTTGTGCTATTATAAATGGGATTTATTTCAAATTCCAATTGTTCATTGCTAGTATATATTAATATATACTTTTATATATTGATCTTGTACCCTGCAAACTTGCTAAACTCAGTTTTTAGCCCTGGGAGTGTTATTGTAGATTCTTTGGTCTTTTCTAACATAGGTAATTGAGTTCCTACAAAAAAGCTTTGTTTCTTACTTTCTGATTTTTATGCCTTTTACTTACTTTTCTTGGTTTATGACTGCACAGAACAATATAAATAGCAGTGATGGGAGAGGACATTGATGTTCTTTTCCCAATCTTAGGAAGAAAGTACTTCTTTTTAAAACACACTGGGTCATACATTTTTAATTTTTAAAAAAATATTTATTTTAGAGAGAGACAATGGGGGGGAGGAACAAAGGGAGAAGAAAAAAGAGCAAATCTAAAGAAGGCTCTGTGCTGAGCAGAGCCTGATGTTGGACTCAATCCCACGACCATGAGATCATAACCTGAGCTGAAACCAAGAGTCAGATACTCAACCAACTGAGCCACCCAAGTGCCCCTAGTTGTACATTTTTAATACCTGTCCTTTACAGCATAAATATTATATGTGATATACTTTTATACCTTGAAACAACAACCATGCACTAAAAATATACTTATATATTAAAATAAGTATTATATAATACACAGATGGGAAAATATACAAGTGATTATTTGTAAGATCATATTTATTATACCAAAATATATACTAGTGTTCCTGTCATTTATATTCATCCTCAAATATCTCTCTCTCTCTCTCTCTCTCTCTCTCTCTCTCTATATATATATATATATATATATATTTTTTTTTTTTTTTAATAATGAAAGTTGTGGAGTCTATTTCAATATCTGGTGGGGCTCTTTTACTTTCTGATGTTACAATTATTAGTGTTCAAGGCTATTTTATTCATTATTATTGAGCTAATTTGAATGACCTTGATAGATTCTGGAGAAATAAATACACACATTAAAATACGTACATACATACTTACATACATACATAAGTACAAAGAGAACACAAAAACAATTACTCATTGAAAGAATGTGTGACAAGAACCTTGTCAAGAAAAAAACATTTACCTCTTCCTAAACTATTAGACACCAGGCCCAAGGTAACATAAAACCTTCTATATGATTATGACAAGGAAGATACAGGCTATTTTTCTTATTGATGGATGTTTCAAATTTTAAAAAAATGATTAATAAATTAATATATGTAATTTCATTATCTATTCACTTAACCAAAACTAATAGTGTTTATGAGACAAACACTATATGGAAAATTGAACTTTTTTGTGTTTTAGAAAATCACTTTTGAGTTTGATTCTTTATCATTTATTTATTTATTTTTTGCATATGAAGTTTTATTCTTAAATTTTATAATTGTACTTTATTAACATCTCAATTTTTTAAATCTTTTTTTAATAATAATTTTTTATTATATGTTAGTCACCATACAGCACATCCTTATTTTTTGATGTAGTGTTCCATGATTCATTATTTGCGTATAACACCCAGTGCTCCATGCAACATGTGTCCTCCTTAATAAATGAAGGCCTTAAGGGACGTCTGGGTGTCTTAGTGAATTAAGCAACCAACTCTTGGTTTTGTCTCAAGTCATAATCTTAGGTCCTGAGATCCAACATTGTGTCAGGCTCTGTGTCCAGCTTAGAGTCTATCTGCAATTCTCTCTCTCCCTCTGCACCTACCCACTCTTGCATGCCTGCTCTCTCTCTCTTTAAATAAATAAATAAATAAATAAATAAATAAATAAATAAAATATTTGAAAACAAAATGAAGGCCTTAGAAAGATGTCATAAAATTTAGCATATACTTTTCCACACCAAAAAATGAAAAGATAAATCTAATTAATATAAAATTTCAATGATGCAAAAAGTAGCAATAATGATCCATAAGGATCTTACAGATCTGACTAAAATCATCTGACTATCATAATCATGGAGTCAACATTATGAAACCATCATAATTTTAAGGAAACTCCCAAGCATAGCTTAATTTCATAAAAGAATATTTCACTGCAATAAAATTAAAACAAATCAACAATTTTCCAAAGCTCTACATCTGTCAATCCATACAGAACTCAGATAAAATAAAATTTAAAATGTGGAATGGAGGGTGAAGATACTCACCAAAGAAAATGACACATAATGGGGGTGCATGGGTTGCTCAGTCGGTTAAAGTCTACCTTCGGCTCAGATCATGATCCCAGGGTCCTGGGATGGAGCCCCATGTCAGGTTCCCTGCTCAGTGTTGAGTCTGCTTCTCCCTCTCCCTCTGCCTGCCACTCCCCCTGCTTGTGTGCTCTCTCTCTCTGTCTCTGTCAAATAAATAAATAAAATCTTAAAAAAAAAAAAGAAAATGACAAATAATGAAGGTATTATCCAGTAAGTCATTGAAAAGATGAGCACAGAGACCTCAGGATGTGGCACAGAACACATGACATATGAATTTTTGTGTAGTTACTCACTGCTCTTCTCTGAAGTGGAGGACTTCATTCCATCCCATCTACTTCAGGAAAACATGACAGAAAGAAAAACAAACATATAATCTCTGAAAACTCTTTACACTGAAAAATAACAAATACTAAAATTGATTCTATTGTCAATATTTAATATAGGTATGCAGTGTTTCCTCCTTTTAGCCAACACAAATGAAATTTTTAGTACTCATCACAGTTGCTTGAGTTCTTAATCCAATTTTTCTTTTGTTTCCTCATTTATTACTCAAGAACATGTTTCCTATATACAAATGTCTACTGACAACTCTACGTTCAAAGTGAGCAAAATGAAGCAAGTCTGGGGCCATATGGCATATCTGAAGTTGCACACTGCCTCATGAGATAGGAGGCTAATTCTTTGCTCCAAAAGAAATAAAAGGTATGTTCACAGCAGTATTGTTTTGTCCCTTAAGGTCATCAAATACAGCCAGGCTTTGAGAGTCTTATTTGTCCTATTAGAGGGCCACTCATCTGGACCTCAGATTGACATCTGGAATGAGTCCCTCAGCATCCTCAGACAATTGTGCTCATCATTGATCCAGACAAACATCCTCCCAAACAAATAAGCATTTCCATAGCCAGGCTTATTTTCTTCAGGCTTATCTACTGCATTATAAATAAATAATAGTAAATGCAGAAGAGATATTTTATTTAGTATTCAAATAATGGAACTCTTAATGTACATAGAACATTGGTGTATAACCTTGGATTTTTCTAATAAAATTACATAAAATCAATTGTTTTTTTTTAAATAGTCAACTAAAATTTAAAGGAGAAATGGGGAAGTATTTGTAAATGTGGTAGCAAATAAGGTATGATTACAGTAGAAATATGAGTAGAAACATCTATATTCTGGACTTGGCAATATTAAGAAGATAAATCAATATTTTGGCACATTTAATTTTCTTTACAAGATTATTTGTATATGCTATATAATGGTATAAAAAGGAAATATATCAATGATTCCCAGAAATTGATCAGGTTACTTCCAGAAGAATTTTTTTTAATTAATGAAGGAAAGAAATAATAATGAATATTCATTTAACAAAGTAGGTACACTTATGGGGAACACAAAATTATTATCAAAATATTCTACCTTGGGCTTCTGAAATAATGAGTGCAGAGAACGTAATGTTCTGACACCACTGGCCACAACACACACAGAATTTCAAAAGCATCAGAATAGCTGCTTATCTCTCTTCCCTAAATTATGTTACTTGTTCCAGTCTGTCCTGCAGCAAAACATCACAAATAATATAAGTTAGATCCAAAAATACATGAAATTCATTTAAAAGTAAAGCTCAATCATTTGTTCTATAATGATTGTCATAGAGGAATCCCCACACTTCTAGTCTGTGCTACACATATCATAGATGCTTGGTTCTTAGCCATCTTTGCCAGTTCATCTCTTCACTTATTTCCTCTCTGAATTACTCACTCTGCAAATAGTCAGTAATCCTCTCTACTATGCTATGTAAATTGATGGCACAGCGATTTTCTTTTTGAATGAGAAATTCTAAAGTTGTATCCTATCAAATAAAGACTTTATGAAAATGTTCTTTGATGGGTAAAATGAAGGGCACACGACAAGGGTGTGGTAAGACTTATATTCTGGAAATAAGAGATAAGAACTTCGAAAATCTATTACAAACAACATATAAAAACTGATGAAAAATGGTAAGAATTAAAAAAGACATGAAAATTACATAAGAAAATGAAAATTATAAAAAGAACATCAGAAGAACAAGACATAAGAAGACTAAGTTAAAATAAGCATGGCTGATCTTTATTCAAAACAGAATGCAATTAGTAATCCTACGAGTTCATGGATTGGCTAACATAGCTCTTTGAAGGATAAATGCTTGCAAGTAAACTAGGGAACTCAAAGTGCTAGGTACAAGGAGCTGGACTTAAGAGGTTATGTAATGTTTGATTCCATTTAAATGACATTTTGTTAAAGGTAAAACTATAAAAACAGTGGTCACAAAAGATTATGGAGTAGAATGAGGGGTTGACTACGAAGGAGTAAAATAAAGAAGATTTTTAGCAGTAATGGAACTCCTCCATATCATAATTGTGGTGTTAGATATAATATTCTATACACTTGTCAAAATCCATATAACTGCACATGACAAAGAGTGAATTTTACTGTAGGTAAAATAAAAAACAAATTAAATAAAAGGTACAACAAATGTTGGTGAGGTTGTGGAGAAAGGGGTACCCTCTTACCCTGTCGCTGGGAATGAAAGCTGGTACAGCCATTTTGGATAAAAGTATGGAAAAAGTTAAAAATAGAGCTACCCTATGACCCAGCAATTGCACTACAAGGATATTTACCCCAAAGATACAGATGTAGTGAAAAAAAAGGGGCACAGGCACCCCAATGTTCATAGCAGCAACGTCCACAATAGCCAAACTGTGGAAGGAGCTGAGATGCTCTTCAACAGATGAATGGATAAAGATGTGGTCCATATATACAGTGGAATGTTATTCAGCCATCAGAAAGGATGAATACTGACCATTTTCATCTGCATGGATGGAACTGGAGGGGATTATGCTAAGTGAAATAAGCAGAGAAAGACAATTATCATACGGTTTCATTTATATGTGGAACATGAGGAATAGCACAGAGGACATCAGGAGAAGGAAGGGAAAAATGAAGGGGGGGAATCAGAGAGGGAGACAAACCATGAGAGACTATGGACTCCAAGAAACAAACCGAGGATTTCAGAGGGGAGGGGGTGGAGGGATGGGTTAGCCTGGTGATGGGTATTAAGGAGGGCAGGTATTGCAATGAGCACTGGGTGATATACGCAAACAATGAAGCATGGAACACTACATCAAAAACTAATGAAGTACTGTATGGTAACTAACATAACATAACAAAAAATAAAAGGTATAAATATGAAATTGAAAACAGGCTGGGACAGACACATATTCATTGCACACTCTCATGTATTAAGCCCATATATTTGTTAGCAGGGACACATGCAAAGAACACCATTTAACCAAGGAACAAGATATCCATAGATTAAATATTTAATACATGCAAGACTGGTAGAATTCAAAACCATGAAAACTGTGGGCTGACACTAAAATGAGTAAGTAGAAGTCCACCCTCATTTGCTTAGAATAGAAACAGCGTACTGTTCACCAACAGTGGTTTTGTCTCTCATTTTCTTCAGATTTTTTACAAGGTATGAATATATAATCCAAGCACATTCACTCAATAAGACACTTTTCCCTTGCTGTTTATGAAAAAGGATAGGCCTAGGGGCGCCTGGGTAGCGCAGTCGTTAAAGCGTCTGCCTTCGGCTCAGGGCGTGATCCCGGCGTACCGGGATCGAGTCCCACATCGGGCTCCTCCGCTATGAGCCTGCTTCTTCCTCTCCCACTCCCCCTGCTTGTGTTCCCTCTCTCGCTGGCTGTCTCTCTGTTAAATAAATAAATAAAATCTTTAAAAAAAAAAAAAAAAGAAAAAAAGAAAAAGGATAGGCCTTGAAGTCATCCATGCACTCACACAACCATTCATAATGCTAAGACATACTGAGCCACTTGATTTACACATAGAAACTGGAGATGACAATAAATGATGGAGGCTGCATCAGCTATGAAGCCCACAAGTAAAAGTTTTTCATTGTAGTTCTACATGAACATTAGTAAGAAAACCAGTATAATTTCTGTGGCAAAATTCTACTGATCTGAACAATCTCTCCTATCCTTGAGTATTATGCAGCTCATTTATTCTAGATACCCTTTCTGCATCTGAATGTTACAAGGCAAGGAAATGCTTTATATTCAAACCAACATTGATTCTATAATATCTAAAACTGAAAATACAATAACAACAATGTATAATGATAAAAAATACACACACCCACCAAATCAACAAGTGTGCGGAAGTAAGACTTCGATGGTCTATATCAAACTTACTCAATTTACTTAATTATGTCTACGATAAGAGTTTCCACCACTATTTAACAGAATATTCACTCTGCACAGACTTTTCCTTTAAATGCAACAAATATGATCTTAGAAATCCTGGTCATACAGTTCCCCAAAAACTTATTCATAACAGACAAAAAGTGGTAACAAAACAAATATCCACTGTGATAAATGGATAAACAAATTGTGATACAGCCACACAGTGGAATATTACTCATCCGTAAAAAGGGAATGGGGTTCTGATACATGCCACCACACGGCTGAACTGTTAGAACACTGTGCGAAGTGATTAAGGGTAAAAGTACTTGTCTGCACCTGTATTTGACCCATTTACATTACAACGAGCTATGATTTTCTGTTTTTCCATACATCATTTTAATTTCTTCAAAACAAGAATCTTCTACTACATAGCCACAGTATTATTATTATTAAAGCTATGCAATTATCACCTGCTTTATATAATATACTATAGTATTTTTTTTGGACATTCTTCATTTTTTCCTTTAATATCTTCTATAAAAAAATCCTGAATCAATATTATACTCAGTTTTCATATCTATATAGTCTGATATAATCTAGAACATTTCCTGAGGAATATTAATATGTTTGAAGACTAAATGACAGTTCGTGGGAGATTTGTTTTGTAGAATGTCACTCAACTTGGGTCTAATATTTTCTCATGAATTGATTCAGGCTTATTCACTTTTGTCTGAGGTACTACAGAAATAAGGCTAGGTTCTTCTCAGTGCTTCCTATCAGTGATGCCAGATGATTCCATCACTGCTAGTATTATCTTTTATCTCATACTTAATTCAGGTGGTATCTGCCAGGTTCTCCACTATTATTTTCTCTTTGCAACTGATAAGTATAACACAGAGGAGATAATCACAATCTATAAAAGTATCCTGTTTCTCCTCAAATTTTCTCCAAGAAGTTTTAGCCTTCTTTGATGTCTCCTGGTTGAAACAATTATTATGATCATTCCCAAAAGTCTATATTTTATATTATATAATTTCTACCTCATTTACAGCTGTCATATGGCACTTTACTTTCTACCCTATTTATCCATTCACTCACTCATTCATTCACATATTAGTTTAGTAACATTATAAACATCTCATCATTATCAATCAGGTTTTTTTTCATTCCTAAAGAGATTTACCATGTCCAGACATGCCTGAATTTTATCAGCCAAAACCAGAGGTGGCTTACTGCTGTGCGTCAAGGGGTTCTCTTTGATGAATGCAGCCTTATCCATCCGTGAAAGCTTTCTCCTTCTGTACTTCCACTCCTCCTTCAGTCTCCACGATGTTCCAGAGCCCCAACTGGGAGTATTGCATATAGTCCACTTCCCCTCAAAATGCCAGAAGATAAAAAGGCAAAGTTAGAATAGCTTTGCACATTCCTTACATTATAAGCCAGTCAAATTTCTAAACATAATCTAGCCACTGTTGTGGCATAGTCAGGCAGATTTGTCACAATTCTCTTTGTTTATCATTTTGGCCAATATTCTAGCTACTAATTCTGAGTTGATAATTAATTATACTTGCAAGACACAAAGTCTTATCTTTAGAAAAGGGCTAGAATGAATACAGATAACTGGGGAAAAGTAAACCGATTGTGAAACACACATTCAAAGGAGGTAGACAGTTTAGAATCCAGACTATATGGTCATTAATCACAGAAAGAAAGAAAATATTCCAATGGGAGATGATGACATTTAAATTTCTATCAGTTGGGAATTGCTTCTTCACTCAGACTCTGGCCCTTTCCCTACTATCTATAGTATTTATTCCTGGGTATTGCCTATCATCATGTCCTGTCTATTCCAAAGTTCATTTCTTCCATTTAGTGATACTCTTCCTATTAGCCATTTGTTTGGGATTTGATCTGTGCTCCCATGGCATCCCAGAGCTCTATCTATGAGATGGTTTCTGCTAAGGAAGACAGTGTCCCATCTCCTAAGCACTGGTAACCCGTATTTCCAGACATCATTCTTCGTAGCTTTATACCATGGAATTTTCCACAAACCAATGTCCTGACATTATTTTGCTCCTATTCCTGCAATATCTTAACAGTTTTACTTTTTAGCCTGAGGAATTGCACTTGCAATTTCTTATGGCTCTGACCTTAAAAACACAGGGAGAATGAATATGACCTCAGAAATGGGCATTCTTCCACAAAACATGGTTTTGCTCAATAGATTTAGGAGAATACAAGTTTTTTTTTTTTTTTTTTAGTAGGTTCCATGTCCAACATGGGGCTAGAACTCACCAGATCAAGAGTCTCATGCTCCACTGACTGAGCCAGTCAGGTGTCCCAAAGTATAAGTATTTTAATTAATATCGTCCAATGGCTGTTACACCATAGGGTTTTGTTTTTATTTTTAAGTTGCAAACAGTAGTATGAATTGCACAAACAGCCTAAAACTCAGTTTCTGTTTTCTCATTTTTTAAAAAGAAATATACTGCTTTGTATTATTATTAACATTAACTGAGACAATTCATTAAATAGTGTTTATCTTGGCATTTGATAGACTGACTTATACTAACAACTCAATAACTGCTTTATGTAATTAAAATATGTGTATTTGAAACCACACACACACTTACACACACAACACACAAATGAAACAGCAAAATAATGACCAGAACTCATTATAAAAATTTTTTAATATTCTTCCTATACAATTGGTTTATTGACCATATCTGCACAAGCACATATTTATATCATTTTACATGAATGAAATACAATGTTATTGCCTCAAACATACTTGGTACTCAATAAGTGGTAGATAAATAAACTTCTGAAATGCTTGGATTCGCATATCAATTAATTTAAACATACATTACCATAGATAACTGAATATAATCCAACTGGATAAATGTACCAACATTAATTTACTTAGAATTATGATTTTAGGTAAACAGGTTACTTACAATTTTACAAGTACAACTAAGGCTATAATGATTACCCTTGAGTTTACATACACCTTTGAACACTTCCTATTACATACTTGGGTACATTTCTGAAAATGAAATTGTTAGTCAAATGTGCTAATTTCCATCTAATATACTTTCCAATGTCTTCTGGAAAGACTATAACATACCAGAGGTTCCAAATTCTCCATTGCTTGGTTAACAAATGTACCTATTAATCTGATAGGTGAAAAAAGACAATTGTTGATTTACTGCATTATGTGTGTGTCTATGTGTGTTCACACACATTTAATTTTATTATATATTTATAATAATAATTATTTCATATATATTTAATTACAAAGATTGGTAGAGTTGAGCATATTATTATATGCTCTTGGCCATTCACAATGCTTTTCTCTTATGAATTGTTCATTGATGTGCTTCCCAATTTTGTACTGGAAAGCTTGTCTTTTTCTAACTGATTTGAGTGAGGCTTTCATAGAATATTAACACTAAATTCGTCATATAAATTTTAAGTAAATACTCATATATTTATTTGGCTACAAAGAAATAGCCCAATCTTAAGTTATCAGGTTTTAGAGATTCTGTTTTTCTCTCCTCTAAATTCTCCATGCAGATAACATGAGAAAACAAGAGTAAACGTGGAAAACACAGTTTAACTGGATTAAATATTGTATCCATTGCCTATGTATATTGTTGACTCAAGTTTTTATAAATGAGATTAAATATTAGCCTTGGTGGGGGGCGCCTGGGTGACTCAGTTGTTAAGCGTCTGCCTTTGGCTCAGGGCGTGATCCCAGAGTTCTGGGATCAAGCCCTATATCAGGCCCCTCGCTGGGAGCCTGCTTCTTCCTCTCCCACTCCCCTTGCTTGTGTTCCCTCTCTTGCTGACTGTCTCTCTCTCTGTCAAATAAATAAATAAAATCTTAAAAATAAATAAATAAATATTAGCCTTGGAATATAGGAATCCTATTTTGAGATGTTGAAACAATTACACCTGCTCAGATAAAATCAAAAGAGACTGAAGTCATTGCATAAAGAGACTGGATACCATGAAGGAAGCTTAGAGACAACATTTCAACTCAATCTATGCTAAAGGAGAAAAGAAAGGAGGCAGGATTTTGGTCACTAATTCCTTGGTGCCCTTACAGTGGGAATGTGGGAGAAATACATTCAATTTTGAAATTTAATTTATTGGTTATAACTGGAAAGGGGTTCATATCATTCTAATTCCTTATACAGTGCTGGTTTCACATTGTTCAGGTTATGATGGTATGTAACAGTGATTTATATAGCTCTCTTGTGAAGAAAATATAGCAAAGGAGCTAAAATAATTTTAATGAAAATAAAATGGATATATAATTCTCAGATATTTTTACTATGTGTCTGAGTTAATCTGATCATTTTTCAGGTTCTTGTTTAACCAATGCCCTAGTTCAGGGATTGGTAAACCAAGCCCACAGTCTGCTGTTGGAATACAGCAACACTTCCTCATTACACATGGTGTTTGGCTGCTTTCATACCATAATAAGAAAGTGGAGTAATTCCAACAGCCTAAAAAATTAACATGGTTGCTTGGTCCTTTACAGAAAATATTTGCCAATCCATGGACTACTATAATAGAGACTGAGGTGATAATTCCAAGTAATGAAAACTTGAATATTAAAATATGGAAGTATAGGAAGATTGGAAAAGTAGAGTCCTCATATTTAGCTTAAATTTTCTCATGTCAGGCTAACATACAATGGAGGCAGCTCTTTTTTGATTTTTTTGAGTTCAAGTAATAAGGCCAGAGTTCCTGCTAGGCAAGTCCCTGAATTAATGGTCCTCAGTCATGCTTTCTTTTTGCTTTTCCTTCTTATACATCCTCACCACAGAATCCACTATTAACCACTGTCCTCACACATGGGAAGTAACTCCGTTGGTTCTCCATTTCTATGCTCTTCTGCCTCTTATATATAATGGCAGGATGGACATACAGATAGACAAACAGGTAAAATGGATGACAGACAGATTACTGATAGGTAAAGGTATACAGACAGAATATGGAAAATAAATTGGCAGGTAGAGAGATAGATGAAAGTAGAATTTGGCTGAATTTGAGAATCATTAACATAAGACCTAACAACATTAATCAGAGTGTTTCTCAAAACTGAGCATTTGTTTCCACAAAACCACATTTTATCTTACATGTCCACTGGAATGCTAGTTCTAAGTTTCTCATGAGATCATAGAAGAATAATAGTAGAGAGATAGATGAAAGTAGAATTTGGCTGAATTTGAGAATCATTAACATAAGACCTAACAACATTAATCAGAGTGTTTCTCAAAACTGAGCATTTGTTTCCACAAAACCACATTTTATCTTACATGTCCACTGGAATGCTAGTTCTAAGTTTCTCATGAGATCATAGAAGAATAATAGTATGTTTTGTGATGGCGTGCATGGCAAAAAATACAACAGCTTTCTTTTTCTGCATGGTTGTCATGGGAGTTGACACATGGGAGTCATGCCAAATTGAAAAAAAATGCCATTCATATAAAATTTTATCTTTCCAAAATTCAGAAGTTATAAAATGCCTATGCCCCACTTATCTTCAATAAAAAGATGGTATTTCAAGAGCTAGATCAATTCTGTGTTAACAGAATTCACATCAAATGTTTACAATACAGGAAAATTCATAAAACATTCCATATTTCTATGCTTTGACCATAATGGTACTGTTATCAATTAATTAAATGAAATTATACTTCTATCATCAATTCACCCCAATCTTTTTACCCTGCTTTTTCTCCTTAACACCTTTGCAACCATAAGTCATCCATATACTCTCTAACTTATTTGTTCACTATAAACACCATGAAAGCATAACCAGCCATTTAAAAATATGGAATGATTATTTTTATGACTTTGCATGTAAGATAAGAATATTTTTAAAAAAACCCAATTCCCTGTCAAAGGAGCTCATTTTATCAAAACCATGAAAGAGAAACAGAGAGGAAGACATAAGACAAACTGTTTAATTAAGTGCTCTTCAGAACTACCCTTTGTTAAAATATCAAATCCTGCTTTGCTAGCCAAAATTTTTGTTTCTACTATTTCCTACAACTATCCAAAGAAGGAAATGGTTATATGTAATCCAAAGAAGAAAATGGTTTTTTCATTGAAAAAAATGTATAATATTGTTTTTATTATCTTTAAAGTACCAGGGATAAAAAAGTCAAACCAGAATTCTACATTTGGTAACAACATACCTCAATAAAGAATGCTAAACTTTAAAAAATGCTAAATAAACTACTGTCAAATAAAAGAAAACTGTAATATAAAAGAAAACAGAAAAATTACCATTAGTGGTTCTGATGCCTAAGAAAATTCTTTAGGAAGATAGATAATAATAACAGAAGGAAACATGGATCTTCAGGATAGAAGAGCACTGAAACTGGTAAATATTTAAGTAAGTAGGACTTTTTTCTCTTATGTTAGGAAAATATACCTATTTAGAAGAATTATGTCATTGGCTGTAGGGTTTATGGCAAATGCAGATATATGAAAATTCTAGCATATAAGGGGACAGGAACTAGGGAAATGAACATATATGGTTGTAAGATTCTTATGTTTATGTGAAGTGATATAATAGTCTTAAAATATTAAAAACAACTAAATATGTATATTTTAATCACTAGAATGTTTGCTAAAATATGCAAGGAGTTAGAGTTAAAAAGGTAAAAGAAGATAAAATTCTGAAAAAAAATGCAATCAAAGAAGGCAGGGAAGAACAAATAGAAAAACAAAAAACAGGAGAGAGGCAAGGGAGGGGAGTTCACAGTTACAAATAAATGATAAAAATGGTAGACTTAAATCCACCATTTCAAAAATTACATCAAATGCAAATTGGAATAAATAATCCATCTGTTAAATAAAGCTCAAAACATATACCCACTATATGCTGTCTAAAATGACAAAACTTTACATTTAAAGATAGAGATTGGGGGGGGGGGAAGATGAGAAATATACCATGCAAACAGTAAGCATATGAAGACTAGAGTGGCTTTATTAATTTCAGATAAAGTAAACTTCAGGACTATGTTATCAGAGATAGAGACATTTTATAAGAGGGTCAAATTATAAGGAATACATTAATAATTATGAATGCTTGTGACTAATAACAGTTTCAAATTATGTGAAATGAAACTGATAGAAATAAAAGGAGTTGCAGACAAATCCATAATCACAGTTGATGATTTTAAATCCAACTCCTGGAGCGCCTGGGTGGCGCAGTGGTTAAGCATCTGCCTTCGGCTCAGGGCATGATCCCAGCATTCTGGGATCAAGCCCCACATCAGGCTCCTTCGCTGGGAACCTGCTTCTTCCTCTCCCACTCCCCCTGCTTGTGTTCCCTCTCTCACTGGCTGTCTCTCTCTGTCAAGTAAATAAATTAAATTTTTAAAATAAATAAATAAATAAATAAATCCAACTCCTTCAGTAATTTATAAAACAAGACAAAATATCAGCATAGAAGAATGTGAAAATACTACCAAACCCGTCCAAATGGTTTATAAAACACTATAGCCAATGACTTTAGAACAAATGCACTTTTGTTCAAATTTTCCATGGTATGTTCACCAAGATAAACCACATATTAGGCCAAAAACCAAGTCTCAAAAACATTAAAATCATTCAATTGATAGAGAATATGTTCAACAACAATAATAAAAATTAGAAATCCATAAAATAAAATATATTTAAATAAAAAAGAAATGGTGAAGGACATATATATTTGTGTAGCTAATGAAATTTGTATAGCTAATGAAACTCTAATTTTCTACTGTTTCAAAGTTAAGCAATACTTACATGAAAGAGTAAGTCTGCAAAGAACTAAAATGCAATTCCTTAATAATGGTTCCACACCTCAGGAAAAGATTTGGCATAAAAAAATATTTTTACTGTCATTAAAGTAAAACATCTTACCCAAAGCTATGAAAACTCGTGCTATTAAAATATCATTGAAGAAAATACTTCAAATTTGGGGGAAAAAAACAATGTTAGAGCAAAGGAAATAATTTTGACTGAGAACTCAAATTCAAAACTATTGAGAATCAACTAAGATGGTGACTCAGGAGGCTCCCTAGTTTTTCTCCTACCTCACACAGACTGAATGTATAGCTACAGATTGAGCAATTTCCTCTGAAAGGGATAAAGAAACTAGCTGATCTTCTAATTTGGCAGGCATCTAGGAGTTGGCTGCAATATTCTACAGAAACCAAGGAAGAAGGTGGACACTTCTCACACCTTCTCCCTTTTCCCTACTCCAATAATAAAACCAAGTTACCATTATTTCCCTGGAAAAACTTTCTACACACATCTAGTGCCCCACTTTTTGCAGCATTCACCCAAGTGACAGGCCATAAGATCACCTGGCTTTAACAGCCAAGAAGTTTACATTTGCAAATTCCACAGGACTGTAGCAAACAAAGTAGTTCTTAATGGGTTCAGGAGCACACTCCCATGGCTATACACCCAGAATACAGGAGAAGAAGCAGGCAAAAAAATCCAAAGAAAAGATTTGGCAGAAATAAATATTTTTATTTATTTATGAACACACACACACACACACACAGAAGTTCCCTCTGGAGGGGTTTAACTATAAAGTTTCCCACCTACTGCACAAGGGGCAAGCTTCTCATCAGCCTGCATCTAGGTGCTGACAGATCCTTCCCTTTAGGACACTTATGGGTCTTGGTGCACTCACAACTAATGAGAGCCACGATATACAAAGAAGGCTTGGACAATCACGAAGGTTTGAAAGACAACTAGGAACTCAGGCTGAGCTGATCAGTGTGACTTGATAAGGGACAATTCTAATTAATAAATCTAATTAGTCTTAAAAAGTCTTAATAAAATGGAGATAAGTGATTTACCTGATCAAAATATACCAAAATAATGTTCACAGATATGTTCAACAAGGTCAGGAAAGCAATGCATGAACAAAGTAATAATTTCAACAAAGATAGATTTTTAAAAAGATTTATTTTTAAATAATCTCTATACCCAATATGAGGCTCAAACCTACAACCCTGAGATCAAGAGTCACATGTTTTTCTGATTGAGCCAGTGGGGCATCCCTACAGTTTTTATTTTTTTTTTAAGTACCAAGTAAATGAATGGATAAAGATGTGGCATATATACACAAAAGAATGTTACTCAGTTGTAAAAAAAAAGAATGAAATCTTGTCATTTGCACTGACAAAGAAGTACCTAGAGGGTATTATGGTAAATAAATCAAAGGAAGAAAAATACTATATGATTTCACTTACATGCATGATCTAAAAACCAAAAGAACACACACACACACACACACACACACACACACACAGAGTCTCATAAATACAGAGAATAAACTGATGATTGCCAGAGGGAAGGGTTCAGGGAGGAACAAAGTAGGTGAAGGAGATTAAGAGGTACAAACTTCCATTTATAAAATAAATCACTAATGAAAGTACAGCATAGGGAATGTATAGTCTATAATATTGCAATAATTTTGTATGGTGACATACAGTAACTACACTTACTGTGGTGAGCACTCTATAATGCATGGAATTGTCAACTCACTATGTTGTACACCTAAAACGAATGTAACACTGTATGTTAACTAAAGTCCAATTAAAAAAAAGTGCAAAAAAAGTAGCAAACATAAATTACAGAGGTAAAGAATACAATAACTGAACTAAGAAATTCTATAGGGGTGTCTGATAGTAGACTAAAACAAGTGACAGAAAGGATTAGCAAAATTGAGGAAAGGTAATTTATCCAGGCAATTTAGCTAAAAGAAATTAAATGAAAAAGTGAAGATAGTTAAGGGGCTTAGGAAACATCATCAACACTATATTACAGAGGTCCCAGAAGAAGAAAACAGAGAAAAAGGGATAAGAAGTCTTATTCAAAGAAATAATGATGGAAAACTTCCCTAAAATGGGGAAAGAAACATATATCCAGATCCATAACTCACAGAAAATACCATATAAAAGAAACCCAAAAAGATTCACATGAAGACACAAAGACTAGGAAGAAAATCTTAAAAGCATCAAGAGAAAGCAACTTGTTATGTACAAGGCAATCCCCATAAGGTCTTATCAATAAATCTTTCATCAGAAACCTTGCTGGCCAGATGGGAGTATGAAGATATATACAAACTGCTAAAAGGAAAACAAAAAAAACAAAAAACAAAAAAACAAAAAAAACCTACCAACCAAGAATACTCTACCCAAGTCGTTCCTCAGAATTAAAAGAGATCTAGAGTTTTCCAGGCAAAGAAAAGATTAAAAAGTTCATCACTATGAGACAAACCCTACAATAAATGTTAAAGGGTGTTCTTCAAGCAGAAATGAATGGATATTAATTAATAATAAGAAACCATATTAAAGTATAAAAATTACTAGTAAAGGTAAATACAGAGATAAATTCAGAATAGTCTAAAGTTGTAACATTAATGAGTAAATCACTTATAACTAGAATTAAGATTAAAATAAAAAAATTAAATAACTATAATAACAATTTATTGATGGATACACAATGTAAAACAGATGTACATAGTAACATCACAAATATAATATGTTGTGTTAGGGCGTATTTCTATCCATTTGAATTTATTAAATAGAATGCTATACATAAAAGGTGTTTTATGTAAGCCTCATGGTAACCACAAAGTACAAGTCTATACTAGATACACAACAGACAAAAACAAAGGTATCAAAGCATACTACTATAAAAAATTATCAAATCACAAAGGAATAGATTAAGAAAGGAAAAGTAAAACAAAGGTATTATAAAACAATTTAGAAAACAATTAAAATAGCAACAGGAAGTCCAAAGCTATTAATAATTAATTTAAATGTAAATGGACCAAGGTCTCCAATCAAAAGACAAAGTGGCTGAACAGATTATTTTAAATTAATAAATAAACAAAGAAACAAGACCCAACTATATATTGCCTACAACAGACTCAACAAGTTTAAAGGACATATGTAGAAATAAACTGAAGGGATGGAAAGAGATAACCATGAAAACAGAAAACAAAATAATGCAGGGGTAGCTATACTTAGATCTGAAAAAAATACACTTTAAGCCAAAGACTGTAAGAGGAGACATAAAAGTCATTATACAATGATAAAAGGATAAATTCATTAAGAGAATATGACAACTGTCAATATTTATACACCCAACATTAACACCTAAATACATAAAGCAAATATTAACAGATCCAAAAGGAGATATATATGACAATACAATAGTAACAGGGAACTTCAATAATCCATTTTCAACAATGGATAGATCATTCTGATGGAAAATCAGTAAGGAAACACTGAACTTAAACTACTTATTAGACCACATGTACTTAACAGATATATAAAGAGCATTCTATCTAAAAGCAGCAAAATGCAAATTGTTCTCAAATGAACATGGAACATTCTCTAGGACAGATATCAGACAACAAAACAAGTCTTAATATATTTAAGAATATTGCTTATAGCAGCAATGTCTACAATAGCCAAAATATGTAAAAAGCCCAGATGTCCATCAACAGATGAATGGATAAAGAAGTGGTATATGTATACAATGGAATATTACTCAGCCACCAAGAAGAATGAAATCTTTTTGATGATTTCACTCATTTATGGAACATAAGAAGTAGGAAGATCGGTAGGAGAAGAAAGGGATAAAGAAAGGGGGGTAATCAGAAGGGGAAATGAAGCATGAGAGACTATGGACTCTGGGAAACAAACTGAGGGCTTCAGAGGGGAGGGGGGTGGGAGAATGGGATAGGCTGGTGATGGGTAGTAAGGAGGGCACGTGTTGCATGGTACACTGGGTATTATACACAACTAATAAATCATGGAACTTTACATCAAAAACCAGGGATGTACAGTATGGTGACTAATATAATATAATAAAATATATTATTATTTAAAAAAAAAAGAATGAAATCTTGACATTTGCAAAGCTGTGGATGGAGAGTATTATGCTAAGTGATATAAGTCAGTCAGAGAAAGACAAAAATTGTATGATTTTACTCATGTGGAACATAAGAAAAAAACCGACGAACATAGGAAAAATAACATGTGAAGGAAAAATAAAATAAGATGAAAACAGAGAGGAGGGCAAACCTTCAGACTACTAACTATAGGAAAAAAACTGAGGGTTGCCAGAGGGGAGGTGGGTGGAGGGATGGGGTAAATGGGTGTTGGGCATTAAGGAGGGCACTTGACGTAATAAGCACAGGGTGTTATATGCAACTGATTAATCACTAAATTTTACCTCTGAAATAATACAATGTATGTTAGTTAAATTGAATTCAAATTTTAAAAAGTAAAGTAAAAAGAAGATTAAAATCATATTAAACAGCTTTTCTTACCACAATGGTATGAAATTAGAAATCAATTATAAGAAAACTGCAAAATCCACACTTTAATATAGAGATGGAATAATATACTCCTGAAAAATCAATATGTCAAAGAAAAAATGAAAAACAACATACAAAAACTTAAATATGCAGTGAAATCAATTTTAAAAGGGCAGTTTATTGTAATAAACACCTACATTAAGAAAAAGAAGATCTCAAATAAACAAACTTTCACCTCAAGGAACAAGAAGAAGAACAAACTAAGCCAAAAGTTAACAAAAGGAAAGACATAACCAAGATTAGAGCAGAAATAGAGACTACAAAGACAATAGAAAATCTCAATGAAACTAAGATCTAGATTTGTGAAAAGATAACCAAATAACCAAAATAGAAACAAACAAACAAGAAACCTTTTACTAGACTTACCAAGAAAAAAAAGAGAAAACACTCAAATAAATAAAATTATAAACGAAAGAGGAGACATAATGGCTGATCCACAGAAATACAAAGAACCATAAGAGACTAACAATGTATGCCAACAAACTAGATAATCCAGAAGAAATGGACAAATTCCTAAAAACATAAAACCTATGAAGACTGAATCATGAAGAAATAGAAAATCTGAGCAGATTAATTACTAGTAAGGAGGTGAATTAGTAATCAAAAACTTCCCAATAAAGAAAAGTCCAGGACCAGATGGCTTCACTAGTAAATTCTATCAAACATTTAAGTAAGAACTAATCCATGCTTCTTAAAATATTCCCAAAAAAATAGAAGATAACGGAGCACTTTCAAACTCATTTTATGAAGCCAGTATTACCCTAATACCAAAACCAGACAAGGACACACATGGAAAGAAAATTATGGGCTGATATCCCTGATCAACACAGATGTAAAAATTATCAACAAAATATTAGCAAACCAATTCAACAATACATTAAAATGATCATAGACCATAGATCATAGACCATCAAATGGTATTTATTCAAGAGATTCAAGATAGTTCAGCATCTGCAAATCATTTAAATAGGATATACCAAATAAACTAATGAAGAATAAAAATCATAGAATAATTATTTAAATCATTTTTAAAAATCAACATCTGTTCATGATAAAAATTCTCAACAAGGTGGTTTTAGAGGAAATATACCTCAACACAATAAAAGCCATGTATGACACACCCACAGCTAACATCATACTCAAAAGTAAAAAAGCAGAAATTTTTCCTCTAAAATCAGGAACAAAACAAGATGCCCACTCCTGCCACTTTTATTCAACACTACTGGAAGTCCCAAACAATTCAATTAGGCAAGAAAAAGAAATAAAAGAAATCCAGATCAGAAAAAAATAAAATTGTCACTATTTTCAGATGACATGTTACATATAGAAAACTCCAAAGATTCCAACAAAAATCTGTTAGAACTCATAAACAATTCCAGTAAATTTGCAGGACACAAAAATCAATATACAAGAATCACTTCTGTTTCTATACACTGACAATAAACTTTTGAAAAGAGAAAATTGAGAAAATAATCTAATTTACAATAGCATCAAAAATAATAAAATACTTGGAAATAAATTTAAGCAAGGAGCTGAAGGATTTGTTCACTGAAACCTATAAGACATTAATGAAAGAAATTGATCAACTAATGAAAGAGATATTCTCTGGATTGGAAGAATTAATAGTTAAAATGGCCACACTACCCAAAGCAATCCACAGATTAAATTCAATCTCTATAAAAATTCCAATGGATTTTTTACAAAAGTAGGAAAAAATTTCTGAAATTTTTTATGAGAGCAGAAGAAACCCTGGTCAGCCAAAGCCATCTTGAGAAACAAGAACAAAGCCAAAGGTATCACATTTCCTGATTTCAAACTACATTACAAAGATATACTAATCAAAACAGTATAGTATAAAAACAGACACACAGATCAATAGAACAACATAGAGTGAACAGACATAAATCCGTTCAGCTTTGGTCAATTAATTTTCAACAAAGAAGCCAAGAACACACAAGAAGGAAGGAATAGTCTCTTCAATAAATGGTACTGAAACCCTGGACAGCCACATATAAAAAATAAAATAAAACTAGACCCCTATCTTACACAATACACACACACACACACACACACACACACACAGACACACACACACACACACACACACACACACACACACACAAATTAACTCAAGATGGATCAACGACTTGAATGTAAGACCTGAAATCATAAAACTCCATAGGGACAAGGTCCTTGACATTGGTCTTGGCAATAATTTTTTTTGGATTTCACCTGAGGCTACGTCAAACTAAATAGCTTCTGCTCAGAAAAGGAAGTCATTGGGGCCCCTGGGTGGTGCAGTAGTTAAGCGTCTGCCTTCAGCACAGGGTGTGATCCCAGAATTCTGGGATCAAGCCCCACAACAGGCTCCTCCCCTGGGAGCCTGCTTCTTCCTCTCCCACTCCCCCTGCTTGTGTTCCCTCTCTCACTGAATGTCTCCCTCTGTCAAATTAATAAATAAAATCTTTTAAAAAAAAAGAAAGAAAAGGAAGTCATCGACAAAATGAAAAGGCAACCTATAAAATGGGAGAAAATATTTGCAAACCACATATCTGATAAGAGGTTAATAGCCAAAATACACAAGGAACTCCTAGAACTCAATAACAAAACAATCAAATAACCCAATTTAAAAATGGGCAAGGACCTATGTCTTCCAAAGACATACAAATGTCCAACAGGCACCTAAAAAGGTGTTCAACATCACTCATAATGAGAGAAATGCAAATCAAAACCTGAATATGATATTACCTGGCACCTGTTAGGATGTCTATTGTTAATAATACACCAGTGGCACTTGGGTAACTCAGTTGATTAAGCATCTGACTCAAGGTTTCAGCTCAGGTCATGATCTCATGGGTTATGAGATAGAGCTCCAAATCAGGCTGCGCACTCAGCAGGTTGTCTGCTCGGAAATTCTCTCCCTCTGTCCCTCTCCCCACTCTCACAGGTGCATACAATTCCTCTCTCTCTCTCTCTCTCAATCTTTCTTTCTAAAGTAAGTAACTTTTTAAATTAAAAAAATAAGACATGAGATAAATGCTGGTGACCATGCAGAGAAAAGGGAACCCTTGTACACTATTAGTGGGAATAAAAATTGGTACGCCCACTTGGAAAACAGTATGTAGATTTCTCAAGAAATTAAAAATGGAACTACTACATCAACCAGCAATCCCACTTTTGGGTATACATCCAAAGGAAATAAAATTATCTTGAAGAGGTAGCTGTACTCCCATTTTCACAGCAACATTATTCAGAGTAGCCAATGTATGGAAACATTCGTGTCTATTAACAAATGACTCAATAAGGAAAAATGGTGTGTGTGTATAAAATAGGTAAATATAGATAGATAAAATGGATTAAATGATAATTACATATTATGTAATTATAATTATGTAATATTTTACTATAATATAATGGAATATAATTAACCCTTAAAAACAAAGATATCTTGTCTTCTGTGACAACCTGGATGAACCTGGAGGTCATTATGCTAAGTGAAATAAGCCAGATAGAAAGACAAATCAAATACTGCATGGTATCACTCACATGAGAAATCTTTTAAAATAAATGAATAAATAAAATCAATGTCATAAGCAAAGTAGAAAAGCAGTTTTCAGGGGCTTGGGGATGTGGTAAATAGGGAGAGGTTGGTAAAGGGTATGAAACTTCAATTATAAGATGAAGGACATCTGAAGCTCTTATATAAAGTATGGTGACTATAATTTTTAACATTGTATTGTATAGTATGAATTTGTTAAGAGAGTAGAACTTAAATATTCTCACCAAAAAAAAAGCAAATATGCAAGGTGAGAGTTGTTTTAATTAACTTAATGGGGAAAATCATTTCACATTGTATGTGTGTGTGTATATTACACACACACGTGTTAATTAAAACATCTATATACATATATTCATATATGTGTGTGTATGTGTAGTATACATGTCATATACATATATATGCATATATGTGTATATTATATATATCAAATCATTTTTAATTATCACTTTATAGATCTTAAAATTTCATATCATACTTTAAAGATCTTACAATTATATATGTCAGTTATATCTCAATAAAACTGACAAAAAATTAGGAGGATTTTTTAAGCAGTAGTAACTGACACAACTAAGTCCTTATATTACCATAGGCAACAGAGAGAGCGTTTCCCTTGCATCACAATAAAGCTGAAGACAGACCCAAAGTGATGTCAGTGGTGGCCCTCTCCCTTCCCTGCATAAATGCAAGAGTTAGCCAAGTGACAATGCTAAAAGAGAATTATACAACATTCATACGGAACATACTTAGAAGGGAGGCCCAAAGAATAAACCTATTCTCATTTTGCAAATTCAGACATGTATCATGGGTTTTATCCATTATTTTTAAGTACAGACGTCCCTGACTTATGATGGTTTGATTTATGATTTTTTGACTTTATGTTTCTTAAAAATGGTACATACTCAGTAGAACTGAACATCAAATTTTGAATTTGAATCTTTTCCAGGGCTAGTGGCTTAGAGTATGATACTCTCTTGTGATTCTAGGCAGAGGCAGCAAGTAGCAGCTCCCAGTCAACCAAAGGGTCATTAGGGTAAACAATTGATAAACTTAAAACCACTCTATACCTATACAACCATTCTGTTTTTCACTTTCAATAAGCAATAAATTACATGATAGTCAACACTTTATTTATACATTTATAGGCTTTGTGTTAGATGATTTTGCCCAACGGTAGGCTAATGTAAATGTTCTGAGCATGCTTAAGATAGGGTAGGCTAAATTATGATGTTTGGTATGTTGGGTGTATTATAATGCATTTTCAACTTATGACACCTTCAACTTGTGATAGGTTTATCAGTACATAACCCCACTTCATGTTGAGGAAGAGCTGTAAACCATTTTATTCTCAGAGTTATATCTACACGTCTATGTTTCAGAAAAAAATAATCACTAAATTTTATGTTCTTCTCTTTCAACATTGTCAAACATGAGGTTCTCAAATTACTCAAACAATATCACTTGTCTATCTGAATCACACTGTCATTCCTTTATTGTTATATTCTCTCATTATTTATGACCTCTCTCACTCATTCTTTCACAAATTTGTTTATTTCCTGAACTTTAATGAAATTCTTACTTTCAGATATTGCAGCATAAGACAATTGAAAAAAAATCCCTGTCAAGTAGGAGCTCATTTCATTTATATTTATATATTATATATATAAATTATATATATTATATATAATTTATATATATATTATATATATAATATATATATATATAATGTACATTATATATATCTATATATTGGGGGCAGAGACAGAACACCAGGCATAAAATGAATCAAAATGGGTGTGTGCATTGAAAAGGATATAAACACAACACTTACGTGTTCGAAGTAGGGAGCCAAAGCAAATAGGATTCAATGAATGCAGCTATTTACATTAAGGCAGACTGACCAATACTGAGACACTTCAGATCTGGGTGCCATTCAACAATGGTCTCATCCCAAATTTACCATTTTATTAATGGATCATTAATGAATCCATTCAGATGCTCTCTCCAAACCAGCACTTTCTCCACTAACAGAAGGGAGGTATGGGTGTGGGTGTCCAGGTTAAACAAAACATTTCTAGACTTGGGGCTCCTGCTGACTCAGTCAGTACAGCATATGACTCTTGATCTGAGAGTCATGAGTTCAAGCCCCATATTGAGTACAGAGATTACTTATAAAAAATATTTCTAAATCATTAGTTAGGGAATGACAAAGCACAATAGTATTATGAATGAAGATAACCATGAATCAATGACATAATTTAAAAAGGCATTGGTTGGATCTATCACTCCTCAAAATTGAACCAATACCATACTTTTCTAAAGGTACTGAAGGTAGGGAAATCTAAAGGTGATATAGTCAGAAGATATCTTAAACTTACTTGGAACAGCTGATTAAAAGACAAAAGGAAAACAAGGAATAGAGATCCTATTTACCTAACTTTTTATTGTCTTACTAGAAATCAACACTTTCTGACAACTTGGTCAGCCCTTACTGAAAGGGCAGTTTTCACCTCCTCATAATCTCCACAAAGGTGATTGTTTTCACTCTTCTGGACTTTCCAACCTAAGAGTAATGAGAAAGGCTCACATCTAGTTCCTTCTTGTCCTTATTATCTCTTCTGGACTACCATTTAAAACACACAGACTGTGTGTGTGTGTATATATATATATACACATATATACATGTATATATATACACACACACACACATTCTGGACTACCATATATATCATCCCCATTCATCATTAGTCAGTAGACTTTTCTTCAGCACTCCTTGAATCTTAATACTAAACAAATGAAATGGGTCACATAATGTTTATAACTAACATACTTTTTTTGGGAAATACCCATATCATACTTAGCATGGTAGAATGGCATACAGATACACAAAAGAATATTTTTTAAAAGTTAGAAAATTCAAAGACAGCAATATTAATACAATATTATAGGGACACTGAATGGTCTCACTGAAGTCAGTCATGTACATTGTGCTATACTGTTCCTTTCCATGATTGAATGCTATTAGTGACTATATTCTACAACTTAATGTGTTATCATTAAACTGACCTGTCCATAGTCTCTCGTCAAGAACAACTCTTCTCTTTCAAATTAATTTCATTTTATTGTTTCCCAAGGGAATTTTCAAAGTAGAGAAGTGCAAAATAGATAGAAAATAAATGTATTCTAGGAACAGATTACACATAAAAAGATAAATACTACAAAACATGTTCATTCTATCCAGAGGGAAAAGTCTACCATCCACAAGGCTTCCTATTTGGATTATTTTTGTATGAGGGAACACTGTAGAAAAAAAGGACACCAATGGTACATGCCATATAAGCAGGAAAAAAACAAAACAAAACAAAAACCAAGGGTCACATTCTACTCCTCCACAATTATCAATGGGAATTTATAACTCAACCCACAATTTTCAACATGAAAAGTCTAATCCAGCAGATACTCAATTTCCCTATACTATAATTTACAGTTGCAATTTCCAACACAGAAGAGTCTAAAGACTGGCCTCAGTAATGGCCAAAATACTCCCAAAAAATATCCTCAAGGAACTGCCTCATACTGGGTCTCTATAAATTTTACTTTCCTAGCCCTTTAAGTGATTAACTGATTCATCAAAATCTCACTCATCCACACACTAAACAAGAAGTCAACACAATTATAAAATTATATTATCTGCTACATACTAGGCTCTGTAAGGTAATGGAAAGTTAAATATGAATAGGAAAACATCCCTGTCAAAAGGAGCTCATTATTTCTAGTCTGTTAAGACACATAAATAAAACAAAATGTGGCAACTGAAATGTTAGAGGCATAAAGCATGATATAAATTAAATGATGGTAATTTGGACCAGTCAGATAAAAAATTCCAGATTCATTCTTAAAACATTAGGGAATGACAATGTATAATAAAATTCTGGAACTAGTCCAGATTGAATTAAGAAAAATCACCTTCCACATTCGTATCTTCTCCTTAACCTTAGTGATGTCATTTATATTTACTATCCTAAGGAACTATTATTTAAAATATACCTTCAAAAAAAAAGTACCTTCAGAACACTCTGACCTTGTCCTTGTAGCTCTGCCTTCTGTACATTTTGTCTTGCTTCACTCCCTTGATTCCTAGCACCATCCTTTCTTCATGCCTTTTTCACTTGTTCGTGATTAGGTTGTTAATTTTTCTTTCACCTTGCTCCTCACCTATTCCTTTCTTCAACAATCTTTGCTCAACATCTCACAAAAACCAAGATCTCTGGAACTGGAAAGCAATTTTGCCTTAAAGAAATATTCTACTGTGTTCATTAGATGTGGGAGCAGATCAACACAATGCAAGTGGGAACTCAATGGATGAAGTGGCACAAAGATTATTATCGGAAGACTGAGTAGTTGTAATGAAAACAACCAGTTCTATCCTGTATGGATATAATGTACAATACTGGAGAAGACCTCAAATTGTACAACTGAGATGTATCTTCATTTAATTATGATACATGCAAGCAACTCACAAGACATCAGCATGTGTCTGTGCCAGGTTGACACCGGTAACAATATTATACAGCATATTGTGGACTCAGAGGGCTCCTTTGATTAAAAGCACCATCTACCCTACCCCACCACATAGCACTTTTACTTAAAATCAAGACATTCTCTTTATTTCCAAAATTAACTGTGCCTTTCAATGTCGTGTGAAAGCCACCTGCTACCCCATTATTATTTTTTTTATTTTATTATGTTATGTTAGTCACCATGCGGTATATCATTAGTTTTTGACATAATATTCCATGATTCGTTGTGGTGATGGGTATTAAGGAGGGCACGTATTGCATGGAGCACTGAGTGTTATACCCCATTATTATTATTATTATTATTATTATTACCATTATTATTATTTTGAAATTCATTCATTTCCCTTCAGGAACAATGAAATCCTTTAGTTTTCACTCAGTGACTCTACCCATGCTTGATAATCTCTTTTAATGCATTCTCCTCATTTACTCAATACCTAAATTCTAGAATATCCAAGGCACTGTCTTAAGGTGAATATATTCTTACTCCCACATATACACCATCTCTAGCTGTCAGTCTTTCACATGGCCATAAGTAACAGCCTGTACTGATTCATCCATATCTCCATCCCCAATCTACACCTTGTGCCCCGCCTGAGTCCTATATCTACATTAAAAATCAACATCTTAACCCATAGGTTTAATAAAACTGGCAAAATAGATCTCTTTCTTACCATGCATTTTGAGAAAATCAACACTGCCTAGCATAGGACATGGTATTACCATTTACAAGGTTGTTGAGGCCCGGATCACAACTATCCTATTTGAATCCTCTTCTTGTTTCACCCAGTTCCATTCAATACTTGATCAAGTAGGTCTGACAATACTTTCAAAATACATCCTAAATCCTGTTACTTCTCAATACTTCCACATCATCAACCTAGTATAACACTTTTCATATGACTTTTGAAATAACCATGTATCTTGCCTTCTTACTTCAAGTCTTGCTATCTCATTAGTATTTTATTTACAGTGATCTTTATCTTACCTAACTGGTTTATATAAAAATATAGAAAACTGAAGAATGGTAGAAGTCAAAATTTGGAAATTTTAAAAATGAAAGTAGTTGGCATGTTAGTTATGAAAATACAGCCATTGAACACGGCAATAATCCTTACCCCAGACACTAAATGAGAACACTCTACCTTAGAAAATGTTGAATGAGAAATTACGGGAGGGAAGACTTCTTAGGGTCTATAATTTTTGAAGCTAAATGACATATCAATTTTAGAATTTATTTTGTGGTAAAATTAAAATAAAGATAACATGATTGTTACACAATCTCATATGATGAACTATGTAGAACAATATAGCAGAGAATTATTTCAAACTGTCAAGTAAATACAAAGTGGTATTTTTAACCAATCGCATAGTTTTTCCTTGGAACTTAATGTTCTATCTTATTAAACCAATTATGAGAAAAGCCATAGGCCTGAATTTTTGTGCAAATGATTTATCAAAGTAACAAAACTCAAGAGACATAAGGAGAGAAAAGAAGCTACAATCTTCTCCTTAAATTTTTTCTTGGTCACCTCACACTGCTCCCTCTGGCAGGAAAAGGCTTCACCCTGATTGGAGAGACTTTATAGTAATTACTGGACCTCTCTTTAAGGGGACTTCAGTGTTCTGAGGTCAGCCATGCCTTTACTCTCATTTGCATTCTTATTTCAAATTCATGAGCTGTTACCCTGAAAGTGCCTTGCTAGATGAAAAGACCCAGCTACACTGCCCCCTTGTCCTCTTCTCCAGGGTAAGAGCATATGGATTCCATTTAGATTTGAAATTTGAGAGGCTGAATTTTCTTCGGGACTACTCTATATTTCTTCCTGTATCAAAAAGTTTTTGGCAGCACAGTTTCTATTATCATCTCGGAGAATAATCAAATAGTAACACACTCTCCTCTTGTGATCTATTTATTTTTTTAAAACTCCCTTCACACCATGGAAATTGTTAAGGGTCTGCTAAATTGAGGCTCAATTTATTAATCTAGTAATAAAACTGGTCTTAATCACAACAACACCAAAACAATAATCTGATACATTTGGCCTCATAAAAGAGAGTGAGATGTTTTTTAGCCAGACAGATTTCAAATTTTCCAAGATACCTTTATTATGTTATATATGAAAGTAACAATATCTATATTAATACAGTAACAGTCTTCTCTTGGACCCTGGGTGCCTCCTAAACTGTTTTGCCTTTTTTACTTGACAACCTTCTTCACTGGCTATTTATTTACCTATTTGCATATTCATTTAGTTGGTACTTCACGTGTTTACAATCAATAATTTTGGCCTTACTTCTGTTTTCTCCTTTATGCTGAGCCTCTGCTAACAAGTTTGTCACTAAGGACAGTATAAAATTAGATATGGGAACAAGGGAGTATTCAGATTACCATTTTGATCCAAATCCTTAAGCCATATCCATGCCTCTGTAAATATTCTGCCTTAGTTTACAATTTAGGTGACATTTCTATTCATATCAGGCAGCCTGCACTTCAGCAATACTGAGCCAGACTTCGAAAATCATTTTCAGATGACTAAAACATTTCATCAATTCAACCAAGTCATTTTTGGAAATGTAAAACCTCTTTATTCTGGAAACCTTCCTTAAATAGGATGAAATTTTTGACTGTGAGTAAATTTTTTAAAAAATTCCCTGGTTTCAGAGAACATAGAACAGAATTTAGGGACATATAGGTTTTAGCCAACATAAGCACTGCCGCAGTCTCTGTCATCTGCACACAGCACTGCAGAGGGCTGGGGAAACAGTGAAAGTTAAAACATGAATAAAAGCTCAGAAAGCTGAGTGTTCATCCTCAGATACACCTCAAATAAAGTTCCTTCAATATCAATCTCAGACTCTGTAAAGGGTTATGGAAACCTAACAAGGCAATGATGAACAAGAAGAAGAAAACTGTTGATTTACCATCTACATAGAATATCAGGTGCATCTGAACCTGGACCCCACTGCCATGCCTCACAGTCAGTTTTAAAAAAAAAAACAAAAAACGAAGCCAACAAAAAAAACCACTGTTAAACACCTTTCCAATAATGAGGGCACCATCACAATCCCTTGCTGGAACTTATTGCTAAAAACATGCTCTTCTTGGGCACCTGCGGGACTCAGTTGGTTAAGCATCTGCCTTCAGCTCTGGTCATGATCCCGGGTTCCTGGGCTCAAGCCCCATATCAGGCTCCCCCTGCTCTGAAGGGAGCCTGCTTCTCCCTCTCCCTCTGTCTGCCACTCCCCCTGCTTATGCTCTCTGTCAAATGAATAAATAAAATCTTTAAAAAACAACCAAAAAAATTAAAAAAAAACATGTTCTTCTCCCTCTGCCATGTGAATGCATTTCATCAACCACCTCTAAAAAATTTCTACCTGCCACCTGCATTTCACTCCATAGTTTAGACACAAACTTCACTAAACCCTTTAATTAACTCTGCTTTGTCCTGTGGATCACCATCTCATTTTTTCGTCAATTATTTTCAATAAACACTTTGTCGAACATTTCTCACAAGTCATTATGCACAAATTCCTTCTACAAGAATACCAGCTAATATGCATAACCAATAACAGAGATTTTGAAAAAACACCAATGATTTTGACTAAGAATCACTTGTAACTGCTAAAACTACTAGAGTAAAAGTTTGATGATAAATAGGAAATTTGCATAGTTTCAAATGATTCCCCTACAGAATATTTACTAATTACCAAGGAATGTTAACTTTAAAGTAGATAAATCTAATGGACATCAACTGAACCAAGTGATCAAAATTAATGTCATTAATAATAGGATAAAGTAATATCATTTTCCACCTATTGTGAATCACTGAGGTAGACAGACATAAGTTATGAAATATTCTTGCCAAAATTGCATAACCTAAACCTATTTAAGAGGAAACATAAAAAAAATCAAATTTGAGGGATCTTGTAAAAAACTATTAGCTAATACTTTTTCAAGAAGAGTGGTGTCATCAAAAGACAAAAATGAATGAGAAACTGCTCCAGATTAAATGAGACTAGAGAAACATGACACTTGAACACAATACAGAATCTTTTTTCCAGGTCCTGAAGGATGAAGGAAATTGCCATAAAGAACAGTATTAGAACTGGTGAAATCTAATAATAGACTATATATGAATATAATATGTTGGTACTAATAATACATTTCCTGATTTTAAAAAAATGTACCAGAGTTAAGATAAGAGGATTTGCAGACTCTCAGAAAGTGAATGCTCAGGCATTTTGGGTTACACTGACATAATATCTCTACCATACTCAAAAAAAAGTAAGAACAACATAAGGTGTGGGAGAGAGAGAAGAGACAGAAAAAAAGAGGGAAGGAGGGATGAAGGATAAAGAGCAGAAAAGTAAGAAAAAAGGAACAAAACAATATAAAAAAAAAGTCTGGGTAAGAGTGTCTCAGGGGGGTCTCTATAGGATTCTTCCAACTCTAAATCTAAAATTGTTTCAAACATAAAAAGTTAAAAAAAAAAAAAAACACCCACTGGTATAAGGTACACTAAAGAAGTTTACATACCAGGACACCTGGGTGGCTCAGTCGGTTAAGCGCCTGCCTTCGGCTCAGGTCATGATCCCAGGGTCCTGGGATACAGCCCTGCATCGGGCTCCTGCTCAACGGGGAGCATGTTTTTCCCTCTCCCTCTGCCTACCCCTCTGCCTACATACCCCCCCTCTCTCTGTCAAATAAATAAATAAAATCTTTTAAAAAAATAAAAGTTTATGTACCTCCAAGAAGCACTGCACTGAGAAAAGGTCAATGGTTTCTATCTCTAAACAAACAGGATGACTCTTGTGATTGGAGGAAATGTGTATTCTTCTTTTTTTTTTCTTTCTTAAATAAATAATATATCACTTTTGGGTCTTTTTTTACCCATGGCCATTTACTGTTTAAATTAGACTTAAGTTAAAAATATGGTTTTCACCTATTAGATTGGTTAAAAATTTAAAGGACTGATAATATATATGCTGTACAAGTTTTTATGAAAATTAGCACTGCCATTACACCACAGCTGTGTGCTGGCAATTTCACAACATCTACTGAAATCAAAAGTATGCAGAACTGATGATCCAACAATGCCACAAGTAGAAATCTATCTTACAGAAATAGAAGCCCAGATGCTTATATATATAATTATATACATTAAAACATTTTATGCAGCAGCAAAAATTAAAAAAAAACATTTAATCTGCATTTCCCAAAGATAAAGAAATGGATAAACCCATTATGATGCCTACTTTACATCCAATGAAAAGGTTGTAGGTAAGCTACATTTATTGGTTTAGAAATACGTCCACAATATATTGAAGAAAAAATATAGTTGCAAAACCATGATGACGTCATATTTATAAAATAAATTCCAGATAAACTTATATATGTTTAGAAATGTTATAGACTACTAGCACAACTGAGTAACTCTTGACACAGTTAGGAAGTAGGAATGAAAGATGGAATATGAATGACCACATTTTGCTTTAATTCTTTAATAACCCATTCATTCCTTATGGCCCTGATTCAATGTAGGAGGGGTCAAACTTATCTTTTGAGACAGGCTGGATAATTCACCTAGTAGCTCTCTGATGATAGTGCAGTTTATGTTCCAGACTAGTCAATTAAAACATCCAATAGATACAGTCATCTATCCTAAGCCCATTTAGGTTAAACAGAAAACAAATGAAAACCAGGATAATGTGAATGAAAGTGAAATATCTTTGTTGCTTGGATTTTTTGGTCCAATTCCAGTGATAGTAATAAAATGACAGAACCGTGTATTCTACAGGATGGCATCACCATGGCTGAAAATGTCAGTGCAAGAGTCTGGCTCTTCCTTACATAACTGGAATTGTGATAGCATCTGAGTCTTAAATTTGGGCACTAATGAAAACATCAATTATGGTCAGGCTCAGATCCAGTTCTAGAGGGAGACCTACTAGGTTCCATAAAAAGGAAAACTACAAATGGTTTAGTTGCTTGTTTGGGAGGATCTTGTTGTAAGAGGATCTTGTTGTAAGAGGATCTTGCTTGGGACCTCTCTAAAAACTGGGCTCATGATTCAAATGAGGAACAAAGTATTTTACAAATGGCATCCAAACTGGCATGTGAGAGATACTCAGCTGGTGAGAAAGCCTGGTTATAATCTGTAGTGTGGCCAAGGTGTCCATGGGATTGCATTAATTACATTTACCACATACAAATCTTAGTCCTGTTTCTAAAGTAAAACACAAAGAAAAAAAAATCAATGAAATAAATAACAATAGAGGAAAACATAAGAGATATTCAGAGAACAAAGAAGTACTTAACATTCTGGGCAATTACTTGCCAAAAAGCAGACCACTTCTATTCCGGTTGCCTTTTGAGATATAAAGATGCAATGAGCTTCCAAAAGGGGAAATAATGACAACAATTGGGTGATGCTGTGCACTGTACCAACGCAGAAGATATCAATGATCCTTTTGTACGCATGTTTGCCACCTGGGATAGTACAGAGGGATAGATTTCAAATGGAAATAAACAACAGGTTATCACAAAGCCATGCATTGGGACATATGGATAACATCTTCAAGTCAAGTATTCTACTGGTATTCATGAAAAACAATTCCCATGATCCAGATATTAAGTATCTCCAATCTATAAAAAACAGGTATATTTATAATAGGAAAACGACAAAACCATAATTTTACTTCCTCAGCACATTTACTGTGATTTGAGTACCAATGTTATATTCCAAATTATTTCATGTCATTTAACCATCCATACATGTATTTTTTGAACAACCATTTCTTATGTAACTTCTTAGTGTTAATTTATATACCATTCCAGGGTTAAGAAATAAAAGACAATGGTACAAGGAAATACTAATAACGTGCTCTATAAATTTCATAGTGTTTCATAGAAATCTTTCCAAAAACCAAAACCCATTATCACAGTACCCACATTCTCCCTGCTTTCCCAGAAGCTTATTGTGCAGCTTTTTATGGCCCTAACTAGGGGAAAACTACTATATTGTTAAGTGTTGCTTACATACAAGTGACAACACTAAAACTCTAGGTTAAACTATAACTTCAAAATAATCATGTAGGCCCTATAAGAGGTTTGATGAAAAAGAAATTTGGTGTCAAATAACTCAAATAAAAGCCTAAACCATCAATAGAGCCAAAAAAAGATCTCTTAAAAATCAGAATATATGCCTTAATGTCTTTACCTGTAGAAAAAGTCTCTTTGATCCTTGCTTATGAAACACGCTTATGAAAGAGAAAAGGAAGGAAGGAAGGAAGGAAGGAAGGAAGGAAGGAAGGAAGGAAGGAAGGAAGGAAGGAAAAGAAAAGAAAAGAAAGAAAGAAAGAAAGAAAGAAAGAAAGAAAGAAAGAAAGAAAGAAAAAGAAAGAAAGAAAGAAAGAAAGAAAGAAAGAAAGAAAGAAAGAAAGAAAGAAAGAGGGAGAAGAAGGGAGGGAGGAAGGGATAGAGAAAGAGAGGGAGAAAGGGAGGAAATGGGGAAGGGAGGAAAGGGGGAAGAGGGGAAAACGGGAAGGAAAGGAGAGAGAAGCTTGAAAATATCTGGAAAAAATCTTCATTCATTCATCAAATGAAAGGGTGTTAAGGATCTACTTCTTTACATTAATACTGGAATATTCCTCAACTCCTGACTATCCACCTTACCTACCCACAGGTATTAGCAGTACCCTAAATCATGCATGTGGAAAAAAAATTCGATTTCCTGCTATCATTAAGACCCATATTATTTGCAGCAAATTATACTTCCTAATGGCTTTTCTTTCCAGTGCCTTTTTATCCTCCTTTAACTTTTTCCCCACCTCCCTGACTTCCTTGGCTCCCTTTATCCATCCATCACTAATGCATGTACCTCAAAACATTTAATATTTAAATGAATTTAACATTTACTGAGTGTACTGATAGAGATCATAGTCTCTGTCTGCATAACATCACATTTTGTAAGAGTATATAAAAAGTAGTAAGTCAAAATCTATACAATCTATGTATCAACACTGCATTAAAATTTAAGTTTTTTTTAATCTACTCTATTCCATCTAATTGGCAATCACTCCACAATTTGATAATCCTATGTTTTTTGGAATTCATGTATGATTTGGAATCTTAAAATATTACACATTGATTCCACATCAAACTGACCAAAAAATAAACAAATAGAACACTGGTGTTACTGATTCTTACCAGTACTTTTGAAGAACGAAGTCCACAGAAATGAGAAACAAGTACAAGATTTTGGATTGATATAGAAATGTCAGGTAATGAAGCATCTAAAATGTCTCACTTCTTAAGCTGGGAACACCTCAGTTAAAACTGTGGAAAATATGGGAAAATTGTCATATATACCATGACCAACATAAAATACTGAAGGTAAAGTTGACTCTTTGATCAACCTCTTAAGAGTCCTCAAATTATTAAAATATAGAACAGTATCATAGAAAACTACTCTCATAATCTCACTACAGTTGGTTTTTGGTTTCTTTTTGTTTGTTTTGCATTTAAAAAAATTTACTGTCACAACACTTTGAGATAGTGTTCACTAAATTTTTCTAATTTTGTAAATAACAAAATAGACTATATCCCTCAACAGTCCCTCCATTTTTTCATTCAACTTTTACATATTTGATTTTATTGTATTAGCCTATTCTTCCAATAATAAAATTCCTGTACCATTCCTTCTTGAATTAAACCATCTATGCATCAGTATATCTATTAAGCCACCCTGAAAGCATCAATGATGCTATCACACTCACACAAACCATTTATGTATGCATTGATCCCTACATTCATCATTACCGTAGCCAGCCACATTTCCAGCTATTAATCTAAACACCCATTTACCTATTCATGGTGCATGAATCCAACAATCTATTCTGGAATCCAATCAAATTCTAACATCAAGGTATTGAACCAACTGTACCTTCACTGAACATTAAGTCCACCAATGCATACATTCCTCCAATGTTTTTTTCAAAACATTAATTCTTGATCCTTGCATCTAGCAATCCACTTAATATTCTAGTTTCCATCCATTCTTTCAGTCATCCAATTTTGCATTAATTCATCCTCTGTTGTACCCTCAATTATATGAAGCAATAGTTCCTTATATCCACCTTTGCAGCTGACTTTTAAAATACCACATCTTGCATTCCTTCATCCGCTAATTTTTAAATCCATGTAAGCTCACATTATGCAGAAATTTCATCCATCATCCTTACATTCTTGTTATTCACCGCTATAACCAAGTTTTAAACCATCAATCCAACCCTCCATTCTGTGCATGATTCATCCACCAATTCTTCAATTCTTACATGTAATTTATTCATTTATATTAGTCAGTTTGAATTCACAGTGGTTTCAAAATCTCACTGGCTTAACGAAACAAACATTTACTTCTCACTCATGAAAAGACTCTGTGGATCTAATCAAATGGATACCCAAAGTAGCTTTGTTCCATATGGGACTTTATCCTTCCAGGCTATTCTCCTTATGGTACCTCTGACTCAAAACATTCTATGATCACCACCAGTAAGAGATTAAGGAGACTTACATACGTGCTACTCAGGGCATAATTTGACTGAGTTTTACTGCCCAAGGAACTAAAGAATGTGTGACTGTTTAAGACTTAAAATGAACTTTAGGCCCCAACTCTCTATGAATAGAAAAGTTCTGTACTTCCCTTGGAGGATATATCCTACACTGTCTATCTTAAAATTAATTAAGCAGGATAATACAAATGAAACAATACATCAGAAGGTTGAGTTAGGGTCAGGAAGAACACAGGACAAGTAAGCATCTCCCAAGTCCTAGTAAAACATTTTCCATCGTCAAGGTATTACAATATATAATATCATATATTCCCAGTGTATATGTATCTCACATTGTACACTTTAAGTTTTGTAGCTTTTATTATGGTTTCCTTGTCCTTGCTTCATAACTGAACACGGGGAAGTGAGGTACAAATAACTTCTTTTTTAAAGTTCCTATGTCTCCATTCTGATGAATACCTCCATTTGCATCCATGAACATGGATGGAACTGGAGGGGATTATGCTAAGTGAAATAAGTCAAGCAGAGAAAGACAATGATCATATGGTTTCACTCATATGTGGAACATAAGTAGTGTGGAGAACCACAGGGGAAGGGAGGGAAAGCTGAATGGGAAGAAATCAGAGAGGGAGACAAACCATGAGGGATTGGGCTCTGGGAAACAAACAGGGTTACAGAGCGGAGGAGGTTGGGGGATGGGGTAACTGGGTTATGAGCATTAAAGAGGGCATGTGATGTGATGAGCACTGGGTGTTACATGCAACTAATAAATCGATGAACACCACATCAAGAACTAATGACATACTAATGACATACTATATGTTGGCTAATAGAACATAATAAAAAATAAATAAATAAATGGATAATCAATAAAGTTTCTAAGTCTCAGGATGCCTGGGTTGCTCAATCAGTTAAGTATCTGCCTTTGGCTCAGGTCATGATCCCCAAGTCCTGGAATGGAGTCCTGCATCAGGCTCCTCGCTCAGCGGGGGAGCCTGCTTCTCCCTCTGCCTCAGTTGTTCCCCCGTTTGTGCTCTCTCTTGCTCTTTCTCTCTGACAAATAAATAAAACCGTTAAAACACTAAAAATAAATACTTAAAAAAATGAAGTTCCTATGTCTCTGTATCAAGAGTAGGCAAAGTGAGACCTGACACACAAATCAGTGCAAATCACCTCTTGATAAAAGTGCACAACTGAGAAATACTGGACTTTTAGCTAGGTGAGTCTATTCTTTGTTCCCAATGAGAAGGGCACACAATTTAATGTGTAAGTAGAAAGTAAATTCAATATTTGAAGCCAGAGTGGTCTCATATGGTAGATATTATTATTGCTTAATATGTTCTTCCTACTCTCCCTTTGAAGACATGGAAGAAATACACTTTGTAATCTCTCTAAGTTTACAGATGTGTATATGAATGATTTCTAAACTTCTAAAAAATTATTTCTCAACCTATTGTGCAATTTTCCATGTTCTCCCCCCAAATGACAATAAATTGTAAAATCTTATGTTGTGATGGTAGCAATATGAGACGATCACAATCTTTCTGGTATTTGGCCTATCAGTGACTGCCATGAATCCTGGACCCCTAAAAAATTCCTGTTGAAAAGTCTCTGTAAGAAATACATGTTTGTAATTTAAAGTAACTGAGATTTAGGAATTAACCTTTACTGAATCCACCTACCTATATATACTTTCAGGCATATATCCAACAAATCATTCATCCTTATGTCCATCTATTAATCTGTTCATTTTGCATTATCAGTGTACGCCCACACATCTATTTTTTATCCACACTCCCTTCCATTCTCACATTAACAGAGCTGTGAGTATAGCTGTGAGTACTAAACAGGTCCTAAATTATTTGCTTAAATGAACTTATTTTTCACTAATGGGCATCAAATCAGCGCGACCAGAGGACTAACCTCGAATGATCTCTCTACTTTACAGTCTTTGCATAGTTGTGATGAGCACCGAGTGTTTTACCTTAAGTGTTCAATCACTATATTGTACACCTGAAACTAATATTACACTGTATGTTAACTAACTGGAATTTAAATAAAAATACGCAAGTAATGAATCATGGAACTTTACATCAAAAACTTGGGATGTACTGTATGGTGACTAACATAACATAATAAAAAGTTTTATTAAAAAATCAAAATAAATGTAAATGAAATAAAATAGAATGAAATCTTCTCACAGAATCTCAGGTATCTCTGTTATGAGTTTGCAATATTGAACAAATCCTTCAAGAGCTACCTCACATCATTCTGAAGGAAAATGAAAAGAGAGAAGAGCTCAGGATTTTGGAAATGTTCATTATTCCCAGGACACACACACACACACACACACACACACACACACACAAACACACTCCTGCCTTTACACTTACACAACTTTTAAAGGAATACCTATTCTTTTCTCTAGGATGCTAACAAAACCACCAATCCCTTGAATTCCTACCTAAATCAAAATTTATCCCATCCTTTTATTTCTTATTCCATAAAAACACCATTTATTACATAGGACATTGGATGTGAAAATTAGTTATTTATCAAAATTTTGTTGGAAGCCCTGTACTGTTTTCAGAAACCACTCAGGCAACAGAAACAAAGACCATTCACATAGTTGTGATGATAAAAACATCCTTTTGGGGTACCTGTGTGGCTCAGTTGGTTAAGTGCCTCCTTCAGCTCAGGTCATGATCCCAGAGTCCCAGATGGAGTCAGGCTCCCGGCTCAACCCTGGAGTCTCCTTCTCCTTTTGCCCCTCCTCCTGCTCAGCTCTCACTCTCTCTCTAATAAATAAATAAAATCTTTTAAAAAAACATCATTTTGCTATCATCACTTCCTATATCCAGACACTATCTTATTTATACTTATATCCTAAAAATTATTCCATAGTAACTTACATGTATTCACCAATCCATTATAAGGTTACATATTACTGTAAGATGTATTTTGGATTTGCCACAGATTAAGTAAATTCACTAAATACTTGATCCCCATGCATAGAAGTTTTACATTTTACACTACCAACATCATATGATTTTGCCAGATTCCCCTCCCCTCAGCGTGTTGAAGGAGAATGTTGCCAATGTCTGCACTTACTGCATCTAATAGTTAAGAAGTTTATTATATCCAGTTTGTATTGTTAATTGTAAGTACACTTGCTAATAACAAATCCAAGGATACTTCCATATGATTAATAACAATTTCCATTTCTTCTGTGTCTGTTTAAATGACTTTTCCTGAGATTTTATCGGTAGTTTTCTTCCCCATATTAAAATGTCTATATTAGGGAATTTCAGCATTCTTATATTACAAGTATCTTTCCTTAATTATCATTTGATGCTTGCTTTGCCTATTATTTTAACATTACCAAATTTATTGCATTCTTTCTTAACAATTCTAGAATTTAAATTATCAGGAATAAAATTTTCCTCACTCCTAGGTTAAAGAGAAATTCACCATGTTCTGTAATTCTGTAATTTCTTCAGTTTTAATTTAAACCTCTGATTCATGTAAAATCCTTCCTGCTTTATACCAGAAGAAATGGGTCAAACTTCATCTTTCTGAATTTGACTAACAACTTCCACCAATGATTGCAGATAACCCTATTGTGCTTTCCACTTCCTAATGCACCTGTAAAGTTCTTGATTTTCTGGACTATTGCATTACTGTACATTCATGTGTAATAAATTACTTCTTTTTGATGTTCAATCTAAAGATAAACTTAGTGTCAGTTATCATTGCCAATTTTAAAACCTCAACTCTGAAAAATATTAGGTACATCCTACCTTTTGCAGTGATAGATATAAGGAACAGATCTACTGAGAATAAGATTCTTCTGTGACATATTTATTGCAAATATAAATATCTGAATCACCCTAGAGGAACCAGATAGCCTGCATTTATACCCGTTCTCATAAATACAATGCTACCCTTAGCCTGGAAAAGAGCCTTTTATTTTAAGTTCTGGGCTATACTAAATTTCATTAATACTTCTGTCTTCTCTGTCACCTTAATATCAAAAAATGTTGCTTTGATGATTACCAGGCAAGTGATATAACTAGAGCAGAAGGTGAAGAAGGAAAAAGGAAACAACAATAAAAGAAATGGTACTGTTACTTTTTAAAAAAGTGAACCAATATCAATATTATTTCACTCATATCTAAATTTAAGAAACAAAAAGAGACAAAGAGAAAAAAAAAAGTCTTAAATACAGAAAACCGATGGTTACCAGAGGGAAGGTGGGTAGGGGGATAGTGAAAGAGCTGAAGGTGATTAAGAGCACACTTACTGTGATGAGCAATGAGTAATGTATAGAAATGTTGAATCACTATATTGTACACCTGAAACTGACAGAACATTGAATGTTAACTATACTTGAATAAAAAATTACATTTAAAAGCTAGCCAAAGGAAACTTATGAATACAACTCCAGATTCTTTGCTATCTGCTGTTCATCATTTATCTACATTAGAAATTGTTTCTCTATTATTTTCCATGAAGAAGTAAGTCTTCCTGCACTTCTCCCTAATCAAAATCTTTCATACATTTTCTATGCATGAAGACAAAGAAAGGGGCCATACATGTGAGATGTAATGCGAACAGACCGATGATGGCAGGGAAAGGCAATAAGCATTCAGTATAGAATATTATGTGACTTCTACTCTGCAACAAACCTGAGAAGGTGCTATCGTCCATCACTAAAAGAAATTAAATAATCTTTTCTTGGTGCCACTTGATAAAACTTATACACCATAGAAAAACACAAAATAACAAAATAAGGTCTACAGTATTCTTAAGAGATAGTTTTCAGAAAATAATTCAACAAATTGCCACTGCAAAATGGTATCAGATTCACCAACAACCAACTCATTTACTCAGTTTTCATACATTTTATCTTAATTTTTATTTGCTAATGCACTCCCTCTTCTTAAACAAGTAACATATGATGTATTGCCCTTTATATTGAATTTCTGATGGAGGTTGCATACAATCTTTAAGAACATACAACTAATTGATAATGAGCTTTTCTATTTTTCTATTTTTTTCTATTTTTTTTTTTTATAAAGCAGACAATATGTACATTGGGATAGAATTCCAGCTGATCTTCAGGGTCATATAACCAGGTAGAGATGTCTGGGTGGCTCAGTTGGTTAAGTATCTGACTCTTGATTTTAGCTCAGGTCACCATCTCAGGGTCCTGGGATCAAGCCCATGTTGGGCTCTGTGCTCTGCAGAGTTATGGACCTAGTAACTGACCTCTACAACAATTAATATCTGGTCATAGAATAAGAAATTAACACTATACTTGCTACACATGGAACTATTTCTTAACTGGGCTTCTATTACCAAAAAATATGACTGCATAATCAATTAATTTATAATGTAACTCCAAGAAAGTGGATAAACTAATTATATACTCAGTGGCAGCAACCAAGTATTACTCATGATTATATGGGATTACAGCATTAAAGTTATGGACCAAGGACTTAAAATGAGATAAACCAGATTCTACCTGAGTAACCTGCAAGCACAAGTATAAATACAATCAGGAAAAAGAGCACTGGGATAGGCAAGACCTCTTCTTAGCTACTTATGTATAATAACCAATTAAATACTTGTGAATTCTTTGAGATAAACACATTATTTGTCCTTACATTAAAGGTGAGTAAACTGAGACAGATCTATAGATGGAATAAAAGTAAAGTACCTATCTCACAAGAAACTTACAAAGCTATAGAACAAATTATGTAAAAATAAGAGAGAGTGCCATTTAGATTTGGTTGTTGGAGGGGAGGTGGATGGGAGGATGGGGTAACTGGGTGATGGGCATTAAAGAGGGCACCCGATGTAATGAGAATGGGGTGTTGTATATGCAACTGATGAATCACTAAATTCTACCTCTGAAACTAGTAATACAGTATATGTTATTTAAATTGAATTGATATAAAAAATTAAAAAAAAACAATGTTCATGGCAACAGTCCTATTCTTCGAGTAATAATATTTACAATGGAATATGAAACACGTAATTGTTTTCAATATATTTGCAAATTTTTCAAAAGCTCATTCATGCTCATTCCCTATATATATGTGGAATAAAAATGAATTTTATAAAGCTTGAGAAAAAACATAACTACAAGTTGTAAAATATATTCTATAAGTTGAATACATATTTGAATAAATTGGACAAATTAAAATGTATATTACTATTTTCCTATATTTATGTGTTTGTATTGGTTTCAATAACTTTAAGTTGAACACTATCATCACCTTTGCAATATAACTTAAATATTCAAATTGTTTTACAGTTCTATCTTTACACTACAGCACATATACAAATCATCTTTTGTGACTGATCATGCATCGAATTAATTATTCTATATTCTATTAGGAAATGGATCTCATATGCATCATACATTTTCTTTTGAATTAAGAATTTAAAATGGTTGATTTAGAAAACTCTTATTTTCTAACTGTTCCAATAAAGTATTTTATTTGTTTATTATTATGGTATGTTAGTCACCATACAGTACATCATAAACTAATGATGTACTGTTCCATGACCCATTGTTTGTGTATAACACCCAGTACTCCATGCAATACCTGCCCTCCTTAATACCCATCACCGGGCTGGCCCAATCTCCCCCCCTCCGCCCCGCAAAACCCTCTGTTTCCTGGGGTCCATAGTCTCTCATGGTTCATCTCCCCCTCTGTTTTCCCCCTTCACTTTCCCTTCCTTTTCCTAATGTTTTCCCTGCTATTCCTAATGTTCCACAAATAAGTGAAACCATTTGATTAATTGCCTTTCTCTGCTTGACTTATTTCACTTAGCATAATCTCCATCCATGTTGATGCAAATGTTGAGTAATCATCCTTTCTGATGGCTGAGTAATATTCCATCGTATATATGGACCACATCTTCCTTATCTATTCATCTTTTGGAGGGCATCTCGGCTCCTTCCACAGTTTGGCTTTCTGGACATTGCTGCTATGAACATTGGGGTGCATATAGCCCTTCTTTACATTACATCTGTATCTTTGAGGTAAATATCCAGTATTGCAATTGCTGTATCATAGGGTAGCATATTCTCAGACCACAATGCTTTGAAACTGGAACTCAATCATATGAAAAAATGTGGAAGAAACTCAAACACTTGGAAGCTAAGGGCCACCCTGCTCAAGAATGTTTGGGTCAAATCTGGAAATTTAAGAACTTAAACGAAATTAAATGATTTATGGAAACCAATGAGAATGAAAATACATCAGTCCAAAACCTATGGGATATAGCAAAGGCAGTCCTAAGGGGGAAATACATAACCATCCAAGCCTCACTCAAAAGAATAGAAAAATCTAAAATACATACCCTATACTCACTCACACCTTAAACAACTGGAGATGTAACAACAAAGTAGGGCTAAGCCATGCATGAATAGAGACTTGATTATGATTAGAGCAGACATCAATGAATTAGAAACCAGAAATACAGAAGAGCAGATCAATGAAACTAGAAGCTTGTTCTTTGAAAGAATTAATTAGATCGATAAACCACTGTCTTATCTTTTGGGTAAGTGTGGCCAAAGGACCCAAATTATGAATGAAAGGGGAGAGATCACAACTAACAAATGCCAAAGAAATAGAAACAATTATTAGAAATTAGTATCAACAACTACATGGAATAAATTAAGCAACCTGAAAGAAATGGATGTCTTCCTGGAAACCTGGAAATGACCGTGGCTGAAACTGGAAGAAACTGACAACCTCATAGTAGTAACGAGATTGAAGGTGTGATCAAAAACCTCACAAAAAATAAGAGGCCAGGGCCTGATGGATTCCCTGGAGAATTCTACCAACCATTCAAAGAAGAAATAATACCTATTCTCCTGAAGCTGTTTCAAAAAAATAGAAACAGAAGGAAAACCTCCAAACTCATTCTTTGAGGCCAGCATTACCTTGATCCCAAAACCAGGCAAAGACCCCATCAAAAAGGAAATTACCGACAAATATCCCTGATGAATATGGACACAAAAATTCTCAACAAGATCCCAGTCAAAAGGATCCAACAGTACATTAAAAGTATTATCCGTCACGACCAGGTGGGATTCATCCCTGGGATGCAAGGGTGGTTCAACATTTGCAAATTGATCAGTGTGGCAGAACACATTAATAAGAGACAAGAATCATATGGTCCAAATATTTGCATCAACGTGAATGGGACTGGAGGAGATTATGCTGTGAAATAAGTCAAGCAGAGAAAGACAATTATCATACGGTTTCACTCATTTTTGGAACATAAGGAATAGCAGGGAGATCAGTAGGAGAAGGAAGGGAAGAATGAAGGGAGGGTAAACAGAAGGGGAAATAAACCATGAAGAGACTATGGACTCTGAGAAACAAACTGAGGGTTTTAGAGGGGAGGGGATGGGGGATGGGATAGGCCAGTGATGGGTATTAAGGAGGGCACATATTACATGGTGCACTGGGTGTTCTACTCAAACAATGGATCATGGAGCACTACATCAAAAACTAATCATGTACTGTAGCAGTTCAATAAAGTCTCAAAGGATTAAAAAAAATCATATGATCCTCTCGATTGATGCAGAAAAAGCATTTGATAATATTCAGAAACCTTTCCTGATTAAAACCCTCCAGAGTGTACGAATAGAGAGTACCCTCTTCAATTTCACAAAAACCATCTATGAAAAGCACAAAGCAAATATCATTCTCAATGGGGAAAAGCTGAGAGCCTTTCCTTCAGATCAGGAACATGACAAGGATGCCCACTCTCACCACTATTGTTAATGTAGGACTGGAAGTCCTAGCAACAGCAATCAGACAACAAAAAGAAATAAAAGGTACTCAAATTGGCAAAGAAGAAGTCAAACGGCCTCTTTTCGCAGATGACATGATACTTTATGTGGAAAACCCAAAAGACTCCACCCCCAAATTACTAGAACTCATACAGCAATTCAGTAATGTGGCAGGATACAAAATCAATGCACAGAAATCAGTTGCTTTCCTATACAGAAAACTCTTATTTAAAATAAATTCCAGGGGTGCCTGGGTGGCTCAGTCGTTAAGTGTCTGCCTTCATCTCAGGGCGTGATCCCAGAGTCCTGGGATCGAGCCCCACATCAGGCTCCTCCACTGGGAGCCTGCTTCTTCCACTCCCACTCCCCCTGCTTGTGTTCCCTCTCTCGCTGGCTGTCTCTCTGTGTCAAGTAAATAAATAAAATAAAATCTTTAAAAAATAAAACAAAATAAAATAAAATAAATTCCATATTAAGAGTAATTTTACTTAATTAAAGCAAAAGTTCACCTACTAATAAAATAATGACTAGAGGCCATGATTTTTAGATGAAAAGCTGATGGAAAAATTAAACACCAAATGATTCTTGACACTGTATAAAGACAAACAAAATATTACAATGTGATACAATAAGGTGTGTTCTTCTAGGAGGTGATATGGTGGAGTAGGACGACCATAACCTTACCCTACTCCACATTTACAACCAAGTATTACATCACTCACATCCAAGTTAAAAAAACTGGAGAATGGGGGCGCCTGGGTGGCATAGCGGTTAAGCGTCTGCCTTCGGCTCAGGGCGTGATCCCGGCATTATGGGATCGAGCCCCACATCAGGCTCCTCCGCTGTGAGCCTGCTTCTTCCTCTCCCACTCCCCCTGCTTGTGTTCCCTCTCTCGCTGGCTGTCTCTATCTCTGTCAAATAAATAAATAAAATCTTTAAAAAAAAACTGGAGAATGATACAAAGATAACAGAACAAAATCCACAACTAAATGTTTAGAAGTTGCATCAGAGGGGTTGAAACCACAGAGAGCAAGCATAACCCACAACAGGCAGAAAGTTCGTGCAGACATTTGGACTAAAAGGGAAATCTACTCAGGTACATTAGCACAATGCAAGCAATACCCATAGGAGACTCCCCTAAATGCAAAGTTCTGGTGAACCAGGGACATGACACTACAGGAACTCTTCTTCATAAAGCCACTGCATCCAAGAGCAGAGGATGTAGCTAACTTTCCTAACACACGGAAAGAGATATAGACAAATGGAGGAGACAGAAGAATTTGTCAAAATGAAAGAACATGATAAAATCACAGGAGAACAATGAGAAAGAGAAATAAGTATAAGTCTGATAGAAAATTTAAAGTAATAATAATAAAGATACACAATGGACTTGAGAAAACAATAGAGGGACATCAGTGGGACCCTTAACAAAGAGATAAAAAATAACAGATCAGAAATGAAGAACTCAATAAATGAAATTAAAAATACAGTATGTGGAATAAACAGGATGTTACAGGAAGCAGAGGAATGTATCAGTGACCTGGAGGATAGAGTAACAGAAAGCAATCAAGCTGAATAGATTAGAATCAAAACAAAACAAAACACTGCATAATGAGAATAGACTTATAAGAACTCAGTGACTCTATCAAGCATAGTCACATTCACATTATAGGGATCTGAGGAGAGAAAAACTGGGATAGAAAATATATTTGAAGAAAGAACTAAAAATGCCCTTAATCCAGGGATGGAAACACAGATCCAAATCTGGGAAGCATAGAGATCCCCCATGAAATTCAATTCAAGCAGGTCCACACAAAGACACATAGTACTTAAAATGGCAAAAAAAAAAAAAAAAAGTGATAAAAGGTTGAAAGAGAAATGAAGACATTTACATACAAAGAAAACCCCAAAAAGCTATCATCTCATTTTTCAGGAGAAACTTGGCATGCTAGAAGAAAGTGGCATGATACATTCAAGGTGGTGAAAGGTAAAAACCTGCAGCTAAAATATTCTATCCAAAAAGACTGTCATTCAGAATAGAAGGATGCACTACTAGGTATTTACCCCAAAGATATAGACGTAGTGAAGAGAAGGGCCATATGCACCCCAATGTTCATAGCAGCATTGCCCACAATAGCTAAATTGTGGAAGGAGCCGAGATGCCCTTCAACAGATGACTGGATTAAGAATATGTGGTCCAGAGGCACCTGGGTGGCTCAGTTGTTAAGCGTCTGCCTTTGGCCCAGGGCGTGATCCCAGGGTCCTGGGATCAAGCCCCACATCGGGCTCCCTGCTCCACTGGGAGCCTGCTTCTTCCTCTCCCACTCCCCCTGCTTGTGTTCCCTCTCTCACTGGCTGTGTCTCTGTCAAACAAATAAATAAAATCTTTAAAAAAAGTATGTGGTCCATATATACAATGGAATATTACTCAGCCATCAGAAAGAACGATTACCCAACATTTGCAGCAACATAGACGGGACTAGAGGAGATTATGCTAAGTGAAATAAATGCAGCAGAGAAAGACAATTATATAGTTTCACTCATTATGGAACATAAGAAATAGCAAGATTGGTAGGAGAAGGAAGGGAAGAATGAAGGGGGGGTAAACAGAAGGGTGAATGAACCATGAGACACTATGGACTCTGGGAAACAAACTAAGGGCTTCAGAGAGGAGGGGGATGGGGGATTGGGATAGGCTGGTGATGAGTATTAAGGAGGGCACATATTGCATGGAGCACTGGGTGTTATACGCAAATAAGACTCATGGAACATTTACATCAAAAACTAAGGATATACTGTATGGTGACTAACATAATAAAAATTATTATAAAATAAAATAAAATTTCAAAATGAAAACAAACAAACAAAAAATGTTACATAAAGAGTTTCTCAGAAAAATAAAAACTACAGTTCATGACTACTAAACCAGCTCTACTAGAAATACTAAAGGGGACTCTGAGTGGAAAGGAAAGCCTAGGGGACCCTGGGAGGCTCAGTAGGTTGAGCAACCAACCCTTGGTTTCAGCTCAGGTAATGATTTCAGGGGTCAAGAGATCGAACCCCATGTTGGGTTCCATGATTAAGAGGGGGTCTGTTTGGGGATTCTGTGCATCTGACCCTCCCCCCATGTATACACACTCTCTTTCTCTGTAAAATAAATAAATAAATCTTATATAAAAAGAAAAAAAGGAAAGGCTATATGTGAGAGCACAAAAAGTAAAAAAAACACAAAAGCAGTAAAAATAACTATTTCTGGCAATGGCTAGGTGGCTCAGTTGGTTAAGTGTCTGCCTTAGGCACAGATCATGATCCTGGAGTCCTAGCTCAACAGGGAATCTGCTTCTCCCTCTCCCTCTGCTACAAGCCCTCTCTCTCTCTCTTTCTCTCTGTCAAATAAATAAAGTATTTTAAAAATAACTATTTCTATAAAAATCAGTCATTCATAAAATGAAAAGATATAAAATATGATTCCAAATATCTCAAAACTGGAGGGGACAAGAGTAAACAATGAGTTCAAGAATAAGTGACCATCAGCTTAATGTAGACTGCTATATGCAAATGATGGAATATATAAACCAAATGGTAATCACAAATAAAAATACAGTAATAGATATGAAAAAACATAAAGAGTAAAGAACCCAAGTATATAGTAAAGAAAACAAAAAACTAGGGGCATCTGGGTAGCTCAGTAGGTTAAACGTCTGCCTTCAGCTCAGGTCATGATCCCAGGGTTCTGGGAAGGAGCCCCACATTGGGCTTCCCTGCTCAGGGGGAAGTCTGCTTCTCCCTCTAGCTCTGCCTGCCATTCCCCCTGCTTGTGCTCTCTCTGTCGAATGAATAAATAAAATCTTTGAAAAAAAAAACATGAATGACAAAGATCAGGAAAAAACCTACATAAACTATTAAAATCCTAGAGAAGAATACAGGCAATAAGACATCAGCCATAGTAATGTCTTACTAGATAGATAGGTCTCCTGAGGCAACAGAAACAAACACAAAAATAAATTATTGGACCTACACCAAAATAAAAAGGTCCATCATAGTAAAGGAAAAAAAATCAAGAAAACTGAAAGGCAACCAACAGAACAGGAAAAGATATTTGCAAATAACACATCTGATAAAAGGCTAGTATCCAAAATATATAAAGAACTTCTAAAACTCAACAACCAAAAACTGAATAATCCAATTAAAATACATTGTTCCAAGGAAGATATGCAGAGGCCAACAGACATGAAAAGATGCTCAACATCAGTCAAAATCAGGGAGATACAAATCAAAACTACAATGAGATATCACTTCACACCAATCAGAATGGCTAATATTACAACACAAGAAACAGCAGATATTGGTGGGGAGGCAGAGAAAGGGGAATCTTCTTATACTGTTGGTGGGAATACAAAATGATCTAGCCATTCTGGAAAACAGTATGGAGTTTCCACGAAAAGTAAAACAGAAAAAAAAAAAAAAATAGAACTACATCACAATCCAGCAAATTCACTACTGGGTACTTACCTGAGAATACAAAAATACTAATTCAAAGGGACATGCACCCCAATTTTTCTACCAGCATTACCTAAAATAGCCAAAATATGGAAACAGCCCAAGCGTCCATCAACTGATGGATGGATAAAGGAGATGTGGTATATATACACAACGGCATATTAGTCAACCACAAAAAAGAACAAAATCTTGCCATCTGCAACATGGACGGAGCTAGAGAGTATTATGCTAAGTGAAATAAGTCAGTCAGAGAAAGAAATACCATATGATTTCACACATATGTGGAATTTAAGAAGAAAAAAAATGAGCATATGGAAAAAAAAGAGAGAGGCCAACAAAGAAACAGACTCTTAAGTATACATAATAAATTGATGGTTACCAGAGGGGAGGTGGATGGGAGGATGGGTAAAATAGGTGATGGGGATTAAGGAGGGCATTTGAGATGAGCACCAGTTGTTGTATGGAAGTGTTAAACCACTAAATTGTACACCTCAGTCTAATATTGGACAGTATGTTAACTAACTGGAATTTATTTGAAAACCTCAAAAAATAAAAAGACAACCACAAAACAAGTAACAAAATGCAATAAATACATATATATCGCTAAGCATTTTGAATGGAAATGGACAAAATGCTCCAAAAGACATAGGGTATAAGATTAGATGAAAAATGAAGACCCAGAAGTCCCTGACTGGTTCAGATGATAGAGCGTATGATTGATCTTGGCATCATGAGTTCAAGTCCCATATTAGGTATAGACTTAAAAATATATAAAATATTTTTTTAAAAATAGAAACCATCTATATGCTACCTACAAGAGACTCATTTCAGACTGAAGTCATCCACAGACTGAGGGTGAGGGGGTAGAGAAACATTTATCATGCAAATTGGCTTAGCCAGAGTAGCAATACTCAGAGTGGACAAAATGGACTTCAACATAAAGTTTGTAAAAGGAGACAGAGGGAGGGCCTGAGAGATGGCTGAGGGATGAAACCTTAGTTTTGTCTGGTCCCAAGAATTAAGCTAGATATCTATCAAATCATTCTGAACACCGCAAACTCAACCAGAGATCCAAGAAAAGAATAGCTTCAACTCCGCAAATAGAAAAGCGAACACTTTCTCCAAGGTGGGAGGGGTGGAAAAGTGAATCCCAGGAAATACATGGGAAGCTAAATCGAGAGGGGAGACTCCATTAGCTGATGACCAGAAAGTCCTATAGCAGCACAGCACAAAATCACAACTTTTACAAGTCTGCTCCAGTGAGGGAAGTCCCTGCCTGAAAGGTGCTCAGTTGGTAAAGATGGGTGGGATCCTAGGTGGGACAGTGTGGACTCAGGACACAGGGTCGCAGAAGACCAGGCATGCCTAAATGAGAGTTCCCAGGCATCTGAACAGGGAAGCTGGCTGCGATCGGTGACCCCAGGAGTGGGCTTTCAGTTCAGGGTTGCCCTATACAGTGAACCGAGGCATAGTTGGGGGACTGCTCTCTGAGCAGGAGCCCAGCAAGCGGAAGAACTAGCAAGACCCCTCTTCTTCCCCAGGGAAGAGCGGTATATGTATGTTTTTCTTTCCTTACAATTTTAGGATGCAGGTTCTTCTAACAGACCAAAATACACTCAGAATCTAGTCTATGGTTCTGTTCTCTTCACCTGTCTGATTGTATTTGATTTTTTTCTTGTTTTGTTAAAACTTTTATTAATTTTCATTTTTACAGTTACCTTCTATCCTTTCAATGTATTTAATTTTTTTTGTGTTTGTGTGTGTATGTGTATATATATGTGTGTTTCTTTCTTTACATTTTGAGATGTAGTTTTTTTCTAACAAACCAAAATACACTCAGGATATGATGTATTGCTGTGTTCTGTTCACATGTCTATACTCCCTTTTTTCCCCTTCTGTTTTCTCTCTGAACGTTCATTTTGATAGTTACATTCTATCCTTTCATTGTATTTTGGTTTTGTAATACACTAAATAAATCAGAAAAGACTCAAAACCAAAAAAAAAATAATAAAATTTTTTGAAAAGAGAATATAATCAGACAGGTAAACACAGTAGAGCAATACAGTGGATCCTGTGTGTAATTTGGTTTGTTTGTTAGAAAACTAGATCCCAAAATCATAAAGAAAGAGGAATGGAATATTACAGTCTTTTTTTTTTAACCTTTTTTTTTAGGTTTCGGGTCTCTTCTGATTTATTTAGTGTATATTTTGCTGTGGTTGTTGTTGCCATTTTATATTTTGTTCTCTTGTTCATCTCCTCTTCTCTGGAAAGAATGAAAAGATGGAAAAACTCACCTCAAAAAAGAGAACAAGAGGCAGTGCTGACTGCCACAGACCCAATCAGTATGGACAAGTAAGCTGCTGAAAATAGAGTCAAGAATAATGATTATTTGAACAGACACTTTTCCAATGAAGACATACAAATGGCTAACAGACACATGAAAAAATGTTCAAAATCATTAGCCATCAAGGAAATTCAAATTAAAACCACACTGAGATACCACCTTACGCCAGTTATAATGGCAAAAATAGACAAGGCAAGAAACAACAATTGTTGGAGAGGATGTGGAGAAAGGGGATCCCTCCTACATTGTTGGTGGGAATGCAAGTTGGTACAGCCACTCTGGAAAACAGTGTGGAGGTCCCTTAAAAAGTTAAAAATTGAGCTACCCTATGATCCAGCCATTGCACTACTGGGTGTTTACCCCAAAGATACAGACGTAGTAAAGAAAAGGGCCATATGCACCCCAATGTTCATAGCAGCAATGTCCACAATAGCTAAATCTTGGAAGTAGCTGAGATGCCCTTCAACAGATGACTGGATTAAGAAGTTGTGGTCCATATATACAATGGAATATTACTCAGCTATCAGAAAGAATGAGTTCTCAACATTTGCTACAACATGGACGGCACTGGAGGAGATAATGCTAAGTGAATTAAGTCAAGCAGAGAAAGACAACTATCATATGATTTCTCTCATCTATGGAACATAAAAACTAGGAAGATCGGTAGGAGAAGAAAGGGAGGGTAATCAGAAGGGGGAATGAAACATGAAAGACTATGGACTATGAGAAACAAACTGAGGGCCTCAGAGGGGAGGGGGTGGGGGAATGGGATAGACCGGTGATGGGTAGTAAGGAGGGCACGTATTGCACGGTGCACTGGGTGTTATACACAACTAATGAATCATCGAGCCTTACATTGGAAACCGGGGATGTACTGTATGGTGACTAACATAATAAAAAATCATTAAAATAAAAGAATAATGATTATAAAGATACTAGCTGGGCTTGAAAAAAAGCACAAAAGACACTAGAAAATCCCTTTCTGGAGAAATAAAAAAAACTAATATCTAATTAATTGGTCAAATTCAAAAAGGTTATTAATGAGACGGAATAAAAAATGGAGACTCTAACGGTTAGCATAAATGAGTTAGAAGAGAGAATTAGTGATATAGAAGACAAAATGATTGAGAATAAAGAAGCTGAGTAAAAGAGAGATAAACAACTACTAGATCACAAGGGGAGAATTTGAGAGATAAGTGAAACCATAAAGTGAAACAATATTAGAATAACTGGGATCCCAGAAGAAGAGGACAGAGAGGGAGAGGGAATAAGGTATAATGGAGCAAATTAAATCACAGAACTTCCCTAACTTGGTGAAAGAAAAAGGCATTCAAGTCCATAATCCCAGAGAAATCCCCTCAAAATCAATAAAGATATGTCAACACCTTGACATATAATAGTGAAACTTGCAAATCTCAGAGACAAAGAGAAAATCCTGAAAGAAGCTTGGGACATGAGGTCCATAACCTAAAAGAATAGAAACATTAGACTGGCAGCAGACCTATCCAGAGAGACTGGCAGACCAGAAAATACTGCTCTGATATACTGACGTTGCTAAATGAGAAAAAAAAAAAATGTGGCCAAGACTACATTATCAACCTAGGATATCATTCAAAATAGAATGAGAAATAAAGATCTTCCAGGACAAACATAAACTAAAAGGATATGTGATCACTAAACCAGCCCTGTAAGAAATATTAAAAGGGATTCTTTAAGTGAAGAACCCAAAAGTAACATAGACCTGAAAGGAACAGAGAAAATATACAGAAATGGTGACTGTGCAAGTAATACAACGGCACAAATTCATATCTTTCAGTAGTTATTCTGAATGTAAATGGGATAACTGCCTCAATCAAAACACAATGATATCAGATTGGAAAAAAAGCAAGACCCCTTGATGTGTTCTCTACAAGAGATTCATTTTAGACCCAAAAACTCATACAGTTCAAAGTCAGGGGTGTAAAACGATTTATCATGCTAATGGACACCAAAAGGAAGCTGGAGTAGAAATCCTTGTATCAGACAAATTAGATTTTAAACCAAACAATGTAATAAAAGATGAGGAAGGACACAATATTGTAATAAAGGTGCTATACGGCAAGAAGATCTAGTAATGGTAAATACTTATGCCCCTAACATGGCAGCAACCAAATACAGAAACCAATAAATAACAAAATTAATGAAACACATGGTTATAATCCAATAAAATGGACAGATCTATGCAGAAGATCAACAAGGAAACAAAGGCTTTGAATCACACACTGGACCAGAAGGAATTCACAGACATTTTCAGAGTATTCCATCCTAAAGCAATAGAAAACATTCTTCTCGAGTGCACAAGGAACATTCACCAGAATAGATCACATACTGGGTCATTTTTCAGGTCCCAACAGGTATAAAACATTGGGCTCATTGCCTAAATATTTTCAGACCACAATGCTTTCAAACTGGAACTCAATCACAAGAGAAAATTTGGAAAGAACTCAAATGCATGGTAAAGAGCATCCTGCCAGGAAATGGATGGGTCAAACAGGAAATTAAAGAAGAATTTTTTTAAAAAATCATGGAAACGCTCTATCTCTGTCAAATAAATAAATAAAATCAAAAAAAAAATGGGGCTCCTGGGTGGCACAGCGGTTAAGCGTCTGCCTTCGGCTCAGTGCGTGATCCCAGCGTTATGGGATCGAGCCCCACATCAGGCTCCTCTGCTATAAGCCTGCTTCTTCCTCTCCCACTCCTAACCAATCCTAACCACTCCTAACCAATGTTCCATGCTCCTGGACTGGAAGAACAAATATTCTTAAAATGACTATGACACCTAGAGCAATCTAAACATTCAGTGCAATCCCTATCACAATATCATCAACCTTTTTTACAGAGCTTGAACAAACAATCCTAAAATTTGTATGGAACCAGAAAAAGACCCCAAATCGCCAGGGGAATGTTGAAAAAGAAAAGCAAAGCTGGGGGCATCCCAATGCCTGACTTCAAGCTGTATTACAAAGCTATGATTATCAAGACAGCACGGCACTGGCACAGAAACAGACACATAGATAAATGGAACAGAATATAGAGTGCAGAAATGGACCCTTAACTCCACGGTCAACTAATCTTCGACAAACCGGGAATTAATATCCAACTGAAAGACGGTCTCTTCAATAAATGGTACTGGGAAAATTGGACCGCCACAGGCAGTAGAATGAAACTGGACCACTTTCTTAATACATACACAAAAATAGACTCAAAATGGGTGAAAGACCTAAATGTGAGACAGGAATCCATCAAATTCCTAGAGGAGAATGTAGATAACAACCACTGTGACCTGGGCTGCACCAACTTCTTCCTAGACATATCTCCAAAGGCAAGGGAAATAAAAACAAAAATGAACTATTTCACCAAGATAAAAAGCTTCTGTACAGCAAAGGACACAGTCAACAAAACCAAAAGACAACCAACAGAGTAGAAGAAGATATTTGCAAATGACATATCAGATAAAGGGCTAGTATCTAAAATCTATAAAGAACTTATCAAATTCAACACCCAAAAAGCAAATAATCCAATCAAGAAATGGGCAGAAGACACAAACAGACATTTCTACAAAGAAGACATATAAATGGCTGACACACACATGAAAAAATGTTCCACATCATTTGACCTCAGGGAAATACAAATAAAAACTACAGTGAGACATCACCTCACACCTCACATTATGGCAACAGATGTTGGCAAGGATGCAGAGAAGTGGAACTCTCTTATACTGCTGGTGGGCATACAAGCTCTTGCAGCCACGCTGGAAAACTACTGCATATTTACCCCAAAGATACAAATGTAGTTATCCAAAGTGGCTCCTGCACCCCAATATTTAGAGCAGCAATGTTCACAATTATCAAAACGATGGAAAGAGTACTCACGTTCATTGAAAGATGAATGGATAAAAATGTGGTATGTATGTATGTATATATATATACATACATACACACATACACACACACACAATGAAATACTATTGAGCCATCAAAAAAATGAAATCTTGCCATTTGCTACAATGTGGATAGAACTAAAGGGTATTATGCAAGGCAATATTAGTCAGAGAAAGACAATCATCACACCATCTCACTGAAAATGTGAATTTGAGAAACAAATTCCAAGCAAAGGATCATAAGGGAAGAGAGGAAAAAATAAAGACAAAATCAGAAATGGAGACAAACGTGAGAGACTCTTAATCATAGGAAACACACTGAGAGTTGCTGGAAGGGAAGGGGTAAAAGGATCAAGTAACTGGGTGATGGACATTAAGGAGAGCATGCAATGTAATGAGCACTGGGTATTATATAAGACTGATGAAGCACTGAGGTCCACCTCTCACACTAACAATACATTATATTCTAATTAATTGAATTTAAATTTTTAAAAATCCTAAAAATTCCTTAAAAAAAGGAGACAGAGGACAATACTAAATCATAATAAAGGGGACAACCCAACAAGAAAATACGAAAATTGTAAATATTTATGCATTCAATATTTGAGCACACAGATAAATAAAACAACAAAAAATCAAAAAGGAACTATTTGATAGTAATACAATAATAGTAGAGCACTTTAATACCATTGATGTATGGATCATCCAAACAGCAAATAAACAAGGATCCATTGAATAACACACTGGGCCAGATAGATTTAAGACATATATTTAAAACATTCCATCCTAAAACAACAGAATACACATTCTCTTCAAGTGCATATGGTGCATTCTCCATTACAGTTCATATGCTGGCCACAAAACATACCTCAAATTCAAGAAGATTAGAGTTATAACATGCATCTGTTCTGACTTAACACTATGAAATAGAAATAAACAAGAAAAAATATGGAAGACCACAACTATGTGGAGGTTAAAAAACATGCTACTAAATAACAAGTGGGTCAAATAAGAAATTAAAGAAGAAACCAAAATGCACACAGGAAGAAATGAAAATGAAAACAACGGTACAAAACCTCTGGGATGCACCAAAAGCTGTTCTAAAGAGAAAGGTTTATAGCAATACAAGCCTGCCTGAAGAAGCAAGAAAAATCTCAAACGTAAATTTACACCTAAAGGAGCTAGAAAAATTAGGAAAAAAAAGCTGGAAGCCTGCAGAAGGAAATAATAAACATTAGAGCAGAAATAAACGATATGAGGGGCGCCTGGGTGGCTCAGTCGTTAAGTGTCTGCCTTTGGCTCAGGGCGTGATCCCAGGGTCCTGGGACTGAGCCCCACATCAGGCTCGTCCACTGGGAGCCTGCTTCTTCTCCCACTCCCCCTGCTTGTGTTCCCTCTCTCACTGGCTGTCTCTCTCTCTGTCAAATAAATAAATAAATAAAATCTTTTAAAAAAAGAAATAAATGATATGAAAACTAAAAAAAAAAAAATAATACAGCAAATCAATGAAAGCAAAAGCTGGTTCACTGAGAAAAAAAATAATAAAATTGATAAACCTCTATCCAGACTTACCAAAAGAAAAAAATGAGCCCAAATAAATAAAATCACAAATGAGATAGGAGAAATAAGAATAAACATACCAGCGTACAAACAATAATAAGAGAATATTATTAAAAAATATATATGCCAACAAAGTGGACAACCTGGAAAAAATGGATAAATTCCTAGAAACATATATACTCTCCAAATTGAAACAGGAAGAAATGGAACATTTGAAAGACCTATACCAGCAAAGCAATTGAAGTAGGAATCAAAAATCTCCCAACAAACGAGAGTCCAGGGCCAGATGGTCTCACAGGGGAATTCTACAAAGCATTTAAGAGTTAATACTTACTCTTCTCAAACTATTCCAAAAAACAGAAAAGAAGGAAACTGCCAAATTTCTTCTCTATGGACAGTATCATCCTGATACCAAAACCAAAGACTCTACTAAAAAAGAGAACTACAGGCCAATATCCCTGATGAGCATGAATGCAAAAATTATCAATAAAACACTGGCAAAAGGAACCCAACAATACATCAAAAAAATCATTCACCACAATCATGTAGGATGTTTTCCTGGGCTGCAAGCTTGGTCCAAAATTCACAAATCAATCAACATGATAAATCCACATTGACAAAATAAAAGAACTATATGATCATTTTAATAGATGTAGAAAAATGATTTGACAAAGTAAAACATCCATTCATGATAAAAAAAAACCAACCTTCAACAAAGTAGGTTTAGAGGAAATATAGCTCAATATACTAAAGACCATACAGGAAAAACCTGAAGCTAATACCATCCTAAGTGGGGAAAAACAACTTTTCTTCTGCAGTCAAGGATCAAGACAGGGATGCTCACAGTCACAGCTGTTAAATTTAACACAGTACTGGAAGTCCTAGGAATAGCAAACAAAAACAACAAAAAGGAATCCAGATTGGTAAGGAAGGCAAATACTTCTATTTCCAGATGACATGATACTGTATATTGAAAACTCAAACGATTCCACCAAAAACCTGCTGGAACTGATACACAAACTCGAGTAGACAAGTCACAGGATACAAAAATCAATGTACAGAAATCTGTTGCTTCTCTCTATGCCAGTAATGAAGGGGCAGTAAGAGAAATTAAGAAATCAATCCCCATTTAGAATTGCACTAAAAACAACATGACTAGGAATAAAGCAAACCAAAGAGGTGAGAGATCAGTTCTCGGAAAACTATAGAACACTGATGGAAGAAATTGAAGATAACACAAAGAAATGGAAAACCATTCAATACTCACAGATTGGAAGAACAAATACTGTTGAAATGTATACAGTATCCAAAGCAATCTACTCACTTAAAGCAATCCCTATCAAAATACCACCAGTATTTTTCACAGAGCTATAATAAACAATCCTAAAATTTGCATGGAAGTACAAAAGACCCTGAATCGACAAGGCAACCTTGAAAAAGGAAAGCAAAGCTGGAGGCATCAGGATTCCAGATTTCAGGTTACATTGCAAAGCCTTAGTAATCAAAACAGTGTGGTACTGGCACAAAAACAAACACATAGAAAAGTGCAACAAAATAAAAAATAAACCTACCACTATATGATCAATTAATCAACAAAGCCGGAAAGAATATCCAATGGGAAAAAAGACAGTATCTTCAACAAATGGTGTGGGGAAAACAGTAGACAGCAACATGCAAACGAATGAAACTAGACCAATTTCTTACACCATACACCATACACTAGACCAATTTCTTACACCATACACAAAAATAAATTCAAAATGGATGAAATCCCTAAATGTGAGACCTCAAACAATAAGAATTCTAGAAGAGAACACAGGCAGTAACTCCTTTGACATGAGCTGAAGCAATTCATTTCTAGAAAGGTCTGCTGAGGCAAGGGAAACAAAAGAAAGAATAAAGTATTTATTGGGAATACATTAAAATAAAAAGCTTCTGCAGATGCCAGGGTGGCTCAGTCAGTTAAGCCTCCAACTATTGATTTTGACTGAGGTCATGATCTCAGGGTCATCAGATCTGCTGAGCATGGAGCCTGCTTAAGATTCTCTCACTCTCTCTCTCCACTCCCCCTCCACTCGCTCTCACTCTCCCTCTCAAAAAAAATTTAAAATAAAAAAAATAAAAATAGAAAGCTTCTACACAGTGAAGGAAACAAGGAAAAAACAAACGGGCAACTTAGTTAATGGGAGGTGATATCTGCAAATGACATATCTGATAACGGATTCATATGTGAAATATAGTTATTTAAGTCAACATCCAAGAAACAAATAATCAATGGCAGAAGACACGAACAGACGTTTCTTCAAAAAAAGACATACAGATGGCCAACAAACACATGGAAAGATGCTTTTCACTCATCATCAGGAAAAGGCAAATCAAAACTACAATAAGGTATCACCTCACAACTGTCTGAATGACTAAAATCAACAACACAAGAAGCAGCAAGTGTTGGGGAAGATGTGGAAAAAAAGGAACATTTTTGCACTGTTAGTGGGAATGCAAAGTGGTGCAGCCACTCAGGAAAACAGTATGGAGATACCTCAAGAAGTTAAAAATAGAACTACCTTATATCTATGAATCACACTACTGGATATTTACCCAATAATACAAAAGCCCTAATTCAAAGGAATACATGCACCCCTTTGTTTACTGCAGCATTACTTACAATAGCCAGGTTATGGAAGCAGTCCAAGTGTCCACTGACGGATGAATGGATAAAGATGTGATTTTATATATATATATATACACACACACACACATATATAATGGAATATTACTCAGCTATAAAAAATAATGAAATCTTGTTTAGAACCACACGGACAGAGCGGACAGAGCTAGAGAGTACTATGCTAAGTGAAATAAGTCAGTCATAAAAAATAAAAAGACAAATATATTCTTTCACTCATAGGTAAGATTTAAGAAACAAAACAAACTAGTAAAGAGCAGAGAGAGAGAGAGAAACCAGAACTCTTAACTGTAGGGAGAAAACTGATGGTTATCAGAAATGAAGTGAGTGGGGAGGGATGGGTGAAATAGGTGATGGTAATTGAGTTCACTTGTGATGAGCGCTGAGTGATGTATGGAATTCTTGAATCACTATATGGACACCTGAAACTAATATAACACTGTATGTTAACTATACTGGAATTCAAATCTAAAAATTCATAGTATTCTTATAATAAATCAATTATATTGTACTATCATTGAAAATATTCCTGTAAGAAATGAATTAATAAATAAATGAATTAATAAAACCAGTCTGATATGGCATTTAAATCTAGCTATCATAGCAAATTGAGGACAATATTATACCCTACCACAGGGATGCCATATACAATTTGTAGAATATAGAAATGTAGTAGTTTTAAAAGGCAAATAGCCTTATTTCTTCCAAATATAAATAGAAATAATGAAAGTTTTAAAAAAGGGCTGTTGTCGATTCAAAGAATTATATACTAACAAACCAAGTGGAATGCTATGCATGACTATTCAAGTGTCGATGTGAATATATACATTTAAAAAACACATTATGTTTGGATAAGATTTTCTTTTATCTAGAAATACCTCAAAATACCTTAGGTATCCCACTGTGATACACTATAACGATTTATTATTATATTTTACAGTTTTCAGCAGGTAGCATGACTATAGTTTACAAGTACTGGGGTCCCCAAATGAGGCAATACAGCAAAGTACACTGAGAAGACATTATAAAAGCAATGTAGGCCTTAGTTACTATTTCTAAGATAGGACATGAGAAAATGTAAGTACATATTGATATTATATTTTGGGCATTGTGTAAGAAATGCTCATGGAAAATTGACAAAATGGTCAAATATTCAATATGAAATGAAACAAAAAGAAAACTGAGGTTGGGACACCAATGGCAAGTCGTAATAGTAAGACTAAGATGGTCCCTAATAGAGATAGGTATAGAAATCTATAACAAATCTGTTACAGTAGTGAACCTGTCACAATTACTTATAGTGCTTTGTATATTGGAGACAATGCCTCTTTCCAAATACCCCTCATGTATTTAGAAGTCTGAGCTATACTTCTGTTATGGTCTACATAAATGTACATAATAGATGTGTTATACTTCTGTTATGGTCTACATAAATCTACATAAATGTACATTATTATGTACATCTACATAAATATATATATGTACATTTATGTAGACACACACACAAGTATTTATTGGGAATACATTAAAATAAAAATACATTAAAATAATAAAAACTATATATAGTTTACAGATAGTTATACACTCTCTAAATATTATGTTTATAGATAGTTATATAGATATGTGACAGAGAATACAGGAAACAGAGAGAGAAACCTCAAGGTAGAAATAATGTGCAACACTTTAGCTCACCAAAATGCATTTAATACACTAGAAATAGTGGGTAAAATCTATAGGAATGTAAGAAAAGTAAACATTAAGTTCCTCCCAAATAAAATGAATTGCAAAATATTAAGTATTTTTAAAAATATTTAACATATGAAACAAAAAAACAAGGGAAAATGTCCTATATTAAAAGAGATTTAAAAAATATTAAAAATAAATTACTACAAATAACCAAAAATAAGACACTAATGGCCTAGATAAAAATGCATGGTCCCAGCTTGGATCCAGATTTTTTTTCCAATTCTTGTGATATCTTTGGACCAACTCACAAATTTACATGAGAATATTTAAAAACTCATTAAGGGACTCTACTTAATAATGATAGATAGGAATATTGTGGTTATTTAAAATTCTTATCTATAAGCATACAGACAATTCAAGATTGAAAGATCATGGAATTTGTAACTTGCAAAATATGGCAAAATACTGATAATTATTAGTTTTAGTTGCTCATTTTAAGTTATTATCTCATATATAAATATGAAAAAATTTTCTTTTTTAAGATTTATTTTATGGACAGAGAGAGAGAACACAAGCAGGGGGCACAACAGACAGAGGGAGAGAGAGAGAAGCAGGGTCCCGGCTGAGCAAAAAGCCCAATGACGGGCTCCCTCCCAGGACCCTGGAATCATGACCTGAGCTGAAGGCAGAAGCTTAACCAACTGAGCCACCCAGGTGCCTCTGAATATGAACATTTTATAATAAAAACTAACAATCCATTCCTCAAAGAATTAAACATGAAAATACCACATGACTCCTAGCGATTTTACTCTTAGATATATACCCAAAGGAAATGAAAACAGGGACTCAAGACATTTTCATGCTGATATTCATAGCAGCATTATTCAACGTGGACAGCCAGGAGCCATACTATTCACAAAGTAAAAAAGGAGAAACATCCAAGTGTTAAAAAACTAATAAAATTGGATGTATATAAACGTTGGAATATTATTGGGACATAAAAATAAATGAAGTTCTGATACATGATTTACTTCCTAACTACCATTCCCTGTAAGGAACCAGGTATCCTCAGAGAAATTGCTGGTTCCACAACTGGAGCAAGAGAACAAAATAAACCTGGATCCTGTTAGGTGGCCAGAAAGTAAATAGCCCTCAGGAAAGGATATATGGACATGCGGTCAAGACACAGAAGCCAACTTAAGACACAGAGGCCAACTAACAAGAGACCAGAATTTCCAAATGAGGGACAATTTTATTGAAGAAGAGAAATGAATTTCATCTGTATGGCAAATAAAATGTCCATGAGTCCACATAGAAATGAATAATCCAAACTTGGGGGATAAGGAATTAACTCTTATAGTACAAAATTCCAATTCCAATTAATAAAATGTAGGATTCAGAAATTTTTAAAACATCACAATTTGCATTTTCAACAGAGTATCATGTCATCTTTGAAGAGTGAAAGTTTGACTTCTTTGCTGATTTGGATGTAATTGTTTTTGTTGTCGGATTGCTGAGGCTAAGACTTCTACTATGTTGAACAATACTGTGAGAGTGGACATCCCTGTGGTGTTTCTGACCTTAGGGGAAAGTCTCTCAGGTTTTCTCCACTGAAGATGATATTCGGTGTGGGGTTTTTGTTTATGCTTTTTATGATATTGAGGTATGTTCCCTCTATCCCCATACAACAGAGGGTTTTAATCAAGAAAAGATGCTGTATTTTGTCAAATGCTTCTTCTGCATCTATTGAGAGGATCATATGGTTCTCATCCTTCTTTAATTAATGTGGTGTATCACATTGATTTGCAGATGCTGAGCCACCTTTTAAGTCCAGGAATAAACCCCACCTGGCTGTGGAGAATAATCCTTTTAATGTACTGTTGGGTCCTATTAGCAAATGTCTTACAGATAAAGGGATAGTTTCCAAGACCTATAAAGAACTTACCAAACTCAGCACCCAAAAAAACAAAAAAATCCAGGCAAGAAATGGGCGGAAGACATGAACGGACATTTCTCCAAAGACGACACACAAATGGCCAACATGAAAAAATGCCCAGCATCCCTCAGCATCAGGGAAATACAGATCAAAACCACAATGAGATACCACCTCACATCAGTCAGAGTGGCTAAAATTAACAAGTCAGGAAACAACAGATGTTGACGAGGATGTGGAGAAAGGGGAACCCTCTTACACTGTTGGTGGGGAAGAAAGCTGTTGCAGCCACTCTTGAAAACAGTTATGGAGGTTCCTCAAAAAGTTAAAAATAGTGCTATGACCCAGCAGTTGCACTACTGGCTATTTATCCAAAGAATACAAATATAGATTTGAGGGGACACCGGCACCCCTATGTTTATAGCAACAATATCCACAATATCTAAAATATGTAAAGAGTGCAGATGTCCATCAACAGGTGAATGGATAAAGATGTGGTACATATATACAATGGAAAAGTACTCAGCCATCAAAAAAATGAAATTTTATGATTTGCAACAATGTGAATAGAACGAGAAAGTATTATTAAGAAAAATCAGTCAGAGGAACACAAATATCATGATTTCACTCATACATGTAATTTTGTAATTTAAGATATAAAACAGATGAACATAGAAGAAGGAAGGGAAAATTAAATTAAGACAAAATCATGGTGGGGTACAAACCATAACAGACTCTTAACTATAACAAACTGGAGGGGAGCTGGGTGGGGGGATGGGGTAACTGATTGATGGGCATTAAGGAGCAACATGATATAATGAGCACTGGGTGTTACATGCAACTGATGAATCACTACACTCTACCTCTGAAACTTAAAAAAACTTAAAAAAATAAGCTTGTTTTGTCAAAAAAAAAAACACCATTGTGTATTAATTATTGCAAACAACAATACAGTCTAAAATTTACAGATAAAAGTAAAACAATATTTGTAGTTATCTTCCCCTACAGATATCTATTATGTAACACTATGTAATCAAAGTTAACATCACTAGTCACAAGGCCTATCAACAGTATGTGATTTCTAGTGATGAACTGAAAAGGGAGTACCATTTCTGTAGTAATCTTATGCACAACCTCAATTTCTATGACAAAAATCACACAAACCCATAGGGAGCAACATAAATAGTTAGATGTTTTGTAGACTCTTCAAAAACATCAAAATTGTGAAAACCAAAGAAAACTGGGCAACTGCCCCAAGCAGAAGGACATTAAGGAGACTATGATAACTATGTGCAATGTGGGATTCCACATTCAATCATGGATTATAAAAAGTTAACGGTAGTGTATCAATTTCCTGGTTTAGATAACTGTATTAATGCATATGAAAGATGTTAATATAAGAGGAAGGTAGACAACAATATACATTTTTGTAAGCCAGAAGTTATTTGAATATAAAAATTAAAGAATTATTGCGAATACTTCTTGCTTCCAGCCTATAAAAAATAACACTCCAAACATTTTGGTAGAGCAGGTAAACCAAATATAAATACCTACCAAAAACAGAACAATATAAGCTGTTTATTTAGGATCATATTTTCAGAAATTGCAAATAAAACTGTAACAATAGGAAAATATATATGAATGTATATATACACAAATAGACATGCACATTCATACATACACAAAATGTAGTTCAAGAATGTTCGTTTTTAGGAAAAGTGATTTTTAGCCTAATCAATAATTATAATGCCAAGTATGATCACCTATAATACACGACAAATATAAAATATTTTATTAAACTGTCCACAAATTTTGCCATAAATGCCCAATAAAGATACGAAAGTTACCTAAAATGACCCATAAGTAAACGAACCTTAAACTAATAGGATTAATAGTCACTGTCAAATAAGCAAGGGCTGTTTCTGCTTCCATATATTCTGTAAGAACCAGGAATTAAGAAAGAAAAGCAAAATTTTGGAATTTTAATGAAATCCCACTAGAAAAATAAACAAAAATGGCTCTTATATATAAGTAAGAAAGAAACTAGTTGTACAATCCCCATCACTACATTAACAAAACTATGAAATGACTGGGAATGAATAAAAAAATTACACCAGCAGTTTCCCAACATAATAATTTGATTAAAAATAGAAAGACATACCTTGCAGTTGGATAGGAAGACTCAATTTTAAAGAGATCTATTCTCTCCTAATTAATCTATTAAATTTGGTGCAAATGAAATTAAAACTGAATTTTTTTTCCAACTTGCAAAATAATTTTAAGCATCGAGAGAAAAAAAATGCGACTACAGACAGGGAATATTCTGAAAAAAAAAAGAAGAGAAATGAGATAGATCTCAATGGAATAGACTAAAAATCATCAGTAATTTTAAAGTATCAACAGATGGTAAGGCAAACAAATAGAAACGCAGGTGATTATATGTGGGGATTTCTAAATAACTATGGTAGAATTTAACATAAGTGGTAACTGCTTAAGTCAAGGTAAATAATTTGAGTAGGTAATGATTTAAAACCACAGTAATGATTAATGGAAAAAATCAAATGACAGAATAATTGACAAAAAGAACAGAAGAAAATAGAAAGAATGCATGATAGTGATGTACACATGGTTTTAAATAAAAACACAAAACTCAAAAGGCATAAAGCAGAACATTATTATATTTGAATACACAATGTCTGTACAACCAAAAAGTAAAACATCACAGTAAAATGGTGGTGAGAACACATGGTATTTCATTTGCAATGCATGGCAAATGGTTAACATCCTTAATCATAAATGATATCTTAGAAACCAGTAACAAAAACTCTAATATTCTGAGAAATGGAATAAAAAAACACAGAGGAAAATGAAATAACATGTGACTAATAAGGTTTAAGGACATACCAAGATGACTGAACTGAACAGTAAGAGAAGAAAAGCAAATTTTTTGTAATACCACATTGTCAAAGATTAAAACACTGAAATTCAATGTTTATACTGTTTAAGAAAACAGAAGTCTCATAAACAAACACTGGGAGACAAGACTGATAAGGATAATCTATACCATTTGGGGAGAATTTATACTTTTGACTCAGAACATAAATTTTGGATATGCTTAATTCCAATAAGGTGGAAATACTAGGACTATTTCAACAAATTAGCCAGAGAAATTAAAAGTAATTTCTATATAAAGCATGTAACTGCCTAGAAAATTTGTAGCTACATCCAAAATACTACTAGCATAACACTTTGTTCAGTGATATACCCCAAAAGGATATGCACAAAACTCCATTAACAGTAGATAATGTTGGAGAGTAGAATTAGAAGGGGAAAAAGCATTTAAGAAGTAAAAATACTATCCTTCACAAATTTCTTTGCCCTTTGTAATTTGGAAAAAGATAATTTTTATCAATTGATTTTAAATTTACCCTGTAATAAGTGAAAATTATAAATATGTGCAGTTTAAACTTATAGGAATACTGAAATGAAGCCTTGCAATCACACCATCCTGAGCTTCTCTGTGTAACAACATCTCCACCATTCAAGCTCCTGAGATTTAGTCCAATGTCAATAATGAAAACAGTCAACATGCCTGGTTACAGTTCCCTCCAATGACACTGTTTAGTTAACTTCCAAACTTGAGCTTTCTCAGTCCCATTTTTCTGATCTGATAGGAGTATCCACTCCAACACATGGAACAGAAGTCTCCATACATTATGAAGACTGTCTTTTGGATTTGGAGATGGTGGCAGAAGAAATAGCATCAGTTTTCTGTTTGTCATCACCTGAGAGGACACATTAGGAAATGGGTAAAAGTTAGAAACACACTTTTACGCAATTATCGGTAGGAGCTAATAAAATTATGTATAATGAAATCCAACAGCCATTTAATTGTGAAGAAATAACAGAAGGATCAGAAATTCTTTTGGAACTTTCTAGTAAGAAGGCTAGAGATGATAACTACACTTACCGTGTTGACTATTGCATAATGCACATAATGCATTATGTGCATTGATTCACTATCACTATTCACTATTGATATACCTGAAGCTAATGCAACATTGTACGTCAACTTTTTTAAAAAGCCAGTTATTGGTATTCTTTCTTCCCATACTTTTATAATTCTCATGTTATGTCTCTGTTCAACTATGTATCGGAATGGCTTCCTATATCTCTAGAGCGCTCATTCACACACAGAATTATTTCATGTAATCTATATGCATTTCTGTATAAGAAACTGGGCAACAGTGCCAAAAAATTCCAAAAAAAAACAAAAAACAAAACCAAAAGGACCTCAGTCCACTTGGTGAGAAAAATGGTAACTTTACTAAAGATACAGATGCTACAATGGAATTTAGGAATAGATTTGGATCCTAACCCATTATTCCATCTGACTACCAAAAAACTGTTGAGTAGGCACTTCCACCAAGAAGTCCTTAATCTTCTATTTAGTAATGATTAATCCTAAGAACAAAATACTTTATGATTGAAGCCTTCACCTTTAAGGTTATTCTGAGAGTAACAGGTAGGCAGCCAAGGTTCTCTGAAAAACAATGTCTAAATAATTTGTCTGCATTCATGCTTAGTCTCATATCCCATGAATTAACCTTCTAAAGGGGCACAGTGGGAAATGAAAGAAAAATGAGAATCCTAGAACTCCTGATCCATCAGAAGCTGGGATTCACTATTTGCTATAACACCTATGTTTTCCTTAACAACAGCTCCCTGTCACCGTTTTTATAGTTCATTGTTTTAGTTACTTCTAAGATTGAATATTTAAGCATCAGCTTAGTGCACCTGAGCTCTTCCCTCTTTTACATTCCTCAAACTCACTTAATCCAAAAAATTATGTGATTTTTTTTCTCTCTCCAATTTCTTATCTTTTGCGTAATTTACTCCCAAAGTCACAAAACAATTCAGTAAAACTTTACTCTATGACAGGTAATGTGTAAGATGTTCGTTGAAAAATATCTGCAAGAAATTCAAAATGTGTGAGACATGAAATTCTGAAAATTAATTAATTGAGCTCATAAAGACAGATATAGGATTTGATAGGAATATTGTGAATGGATTCCAAAATTGAAAAAAATTCTAAAGTTCCACAGCTGTAGGTCTTAACAACTGTGCCTTCTTCCATATGGTCTTACATGTAACTACAGGTCAGCAGTTACCTTGGCACTACCCTACCCCCACCATGAGATGGAATCTCTACTAGAATTCTGGGTGGTCGTATAACAATGTTAGCCAACAAAATATGCCAGAATTGATACTACATCACTCTAAAGTTGGACCATAAAGGTCACATGCCACTTTCCCAAGGCTCTATCACTTCTTTTTTATGATACTGCCTCTGGGTAAACTTGTATGAAGGTGCTCTATCTAAGCCTAGCCTTTCAAGTCATCCCAAACCAAGTACAGAACATATGTTTGAAGGAGGATCCAGATACCGTAGCTGTCTGAATCATTGTTAAACACTGGTTCTTCCAAGCTGACTCCACATTCTGGCACTGTCAGAAATCTTCACACACAGAATTCATGAAACAACAACACAATAGATGCTTTATGCCACCAAGTTTCAGGATTATTACTCAGCAATATGTAACCTGAACAGATCTCACTCTCTACTAGCTGCCACCAAAAATTCATTAATCTTAATAAAAGCATAATATTAACTCCTGTCTAACCAAAGTGTCCCTCCTTGAATCAAATGAGCACTTATCTGTTCTTACAATAATTTTGCCAAGGGGTATTCCTGGGACCAGAGATAGAGATGAAGAACACTTGAATGAATAATACTGCCAACGAGAGGTCTGGTGATACCAATTCTTGCAATTACAAACATCAAGGGCAGAAGTGGTTTTTCATGGAACTATCATCTCCTGATAGGAAAAAAGAAGAAACATTGTTAAGCTAAGATACACACCATTCTCATAAAATAACTAAAGCAGCAGATTACGTGGAGGCTCATCTTAAAATTTGTTATAAATTTCTTTTAATGCTTAGAAACAATTCCTCATTAATCAATCCCATAGCTGATGCAACTCTCCAACATCAGCCATTACTTTACCAATACTTTTTAAGTTTTTATTTAAATTCCAGCTAGTCAACATACAGTGTACTACTAGTTTCAGATATACAATTTAGTGATTCAACACTTCCATACAACACCCCTTGTTCATCACAAGTGCCCTCCTTAATTCCCATCACTTATTTCATCCATTCCCCATACCTACCTCCCCCCTGGTAACCACCAGTTTGTTCTCTGTAGTTAAGACTCTGTTTCTTGGTTTGCCTCTGCCTTTTTCTTCCCTTTGCTAGTTTGCTTTGTTTCTTAAGTTTCACCTGAGTGAAATCATATGGTATTAGCCTTTCTTTATTGACAAATATATGACTGCAATCCACTTCATTGCAAATGGCAAGGTCTCATTCTTACTTTACGGCTGTGTAACATTCCATGTTTATTTACGACTTCTTCCTTCCATTCATCAGTTGATGGACACTTAGGCTATTTCCATAGTTTGGCTATTGTAGATAATGCTGCTATAAACAAGGGGGGGCATGTATCCCGTTGAATTAGTACTTTTGTAGTCTCTAAGTCAATGTCTCAAGGCTGAATCATATTTTTAACTTTTTGAGGAACCTCCACACACTTTTCCACAGTGGCTGTACCAGTTTGCATTCCCACCAACAGGACAGAAGGTTCCCCTTTATTTTCAGTTTCCATGAACTTCTCCCTTTATCACACTATATACTTGCAAAAATTCTTTCTGTCCAACTAATGAACAATCGACGACTTCCTTTATAACATTATGTCACATCTGATTATAAATAAGGTAATTAATTGAAAGAATACACAAATAATTTCCCACATTCTACATATACTCCACATCTCTATTTCAGTAAAATTATCTTTGGAAAGAATTAATTTTCTCACTAATTCTCAAACATTGTTGAATATTCCAAAGTCTGCACCAGTAATATTTTCCTTAGCCTAGCCAAAGCATTGTCCTAAAAAAGCACTTCTTGATCCAGAACCTTACCTGTGGTTCTCAGTTAAGACTTTTAAATTAAGGAAGTCCATAGCATGAGGAATGTTCCTGATATCAGCTGCCCTCAGGTTATCTATAAATTTCTTCTTTTCATCATGTACATCTGATAAGTAAGTATACAATATAGCCAGTTACAAATGAGACACCAGGACACACACGTTAGAATGACTTCAGAATTATCAGGAATAGTGAATGGAGATAAACAAGCAGTTAACAGCACAGTAACTTCTTAAAAATTTTCTCCCCTTATCAGTGAATGTTTACCACAAATTTATTGAAAGGTTTTTCACGCTTATTCTGAATAATATTTAAAAAATGTAAAGACCTACCTGAAATCCTTCTGACAGACTCAACTACCATAGAAAGTAAAGAATCCATTCTCCAATTACTACCATTAATTAAGAGTAACTTCCAACTTACTCCAACAAACTCCCCCTCAAACAATGTGATCTAGTCAGTTAACCACAAATATGGCAGTACATTATGAAAATTACCCTTTCTATAAAGTTCCAATGACTTATTTTAATCATTCATGTGTTTGTAAACCCAAATATAATTGTTTAGCACTTACCTCAAATCCCATCTTCTCCCATATTCTTTTCTTGGATCCCACAATATTGTTTCAGTGTGTAAAACTCTCGGCTGTACTAGAGTCTCTAAATCACACGTTCTTCTGATCACTCACAAACTATTCATAATGGCCACTGGGAATACAAAATTGGATGTAACAGCCCAATACTCCCAAGATGTCAATAGGCAACGATACAGAGAGGCACAAATTGGTTGTATCCTTAAAATCCCCTTTTGTTATTTAAATGTTCCTTTTGAAATATCTTTAAAATTTCAAATGCAGAATGTAGAAGCAGAAGCAGTCCTTCCACTCCCAACTCTTTACACAATGTTAAATTTTTGCCATATGATTTTCCAGACAACTTTCTATTCAACAATTCATATATTCATTTCAGATTGTCAAGTAGCAATATACAGATAATTAACAATGTTTTGCCATTTAACTTACACATGTACAAAAACCTTAAGAAGAATGCTAAAATAGTCACCATTATAATAACACTGATGAGGAAGCATTACTTAACTCTATAATCACATCAGAATAATTAACATTCCTCAAGAATAGTGAACATTAACATTTCCATTAGAACAACTAGAGGCATATGGGCATACCTCTGTAAACACACTATCAGTTGATGTTTGTTCAAAAATGACATAATTTAAAATATCCATTTAAAACACCCTTTCATATCAGAATATCTTCCATTGTGTAAATTATATTCATATGATGAATAAGATATAACCATTATGACCTTTTACGGATATATATTTCACATGCTCCAATTATTTGATACTCAATGTAGAACATACTTTCTTCTTTGTAAATTTGAGACTAGGAATAGATAAAATCCCAACAAGTTATACCACTTCAAATGTTTACACACTTGAATTTCAACTTTTATTGCCAAACTGCTGTTCAAAAAATATACTAATTTATGTCGTTTATACTTTTTATTTTGCTCTAAGAAATTTTCATAATTTATTACAGTCTACTAAGATGGAACACTTTTGACATTGTTTGACTATCACGTAACATATAAATGTAACTATACACTGGGCACCTTCAAAAAGCTCTCAGAATAATAAAATAAATATTCATAATCACAGAAATTCTGTTTTCATTTAGATGTATATATATACAGGGTAACAGAAGAGAAAACATATAGAGCTACTTATCCATTTTATATTAAAAACAACATACACTTAGATATATCATAAGTGGGATTATAGAAACGTTTTAAGCTTAGATTTGAAATACTATTTCCATAATTTTCAAAAAAAATGCAAAGCAATAAGCTAATAAATGATAAAGAAAACACTATAAGATTTATACTCCTAAAACTAATTTTACTATATACAGGTGCTTAACATTTATTTTATATATGTATATGCACATACACATAAAAATTTGCCACGAGTAGATCTATATAACATAATAAAATAACAATTACTTAGCAATACAATTATCTTTTAACTATGAACATATCTCTGATTTTAAACAACAATTCTCTTTCTCAAGTCTCCCTGCTTCTTTCTAAGGATAAAATACACCCGGGGTATTTTCGTTTGTTTTCTAAGTACAGAATCTAATCTTTTCTTGTACATGAGAACCTAACAATCTGAACAAAAAGGAAGCTATCTCTCTGACCCAAAACCCACCTAACAAACATCAAAATGTTACATAACCCTAAAAGAACAATTATTAGTTACTTCTTGCACTGATAGAATATTTAGAAAAAACAATTTATGGTATTTGACAATGAAATATTTGTAAATGTATACATTGTGAAATTCTGTGCATCTGAAAAAACTAGGTATTTATAAATAATATATTCATCTGTTATTTACAAAGTTGTCTTGAATGTTGTCATGCTGTTCAGTTAAATACAAAACTGAATAGCTCGAAGAGGGAGAATAAAATTTCTTATATAAATATTTCTTATGACTAAAATACATAATGCCCTATTAGCAATACAGCTATAACATTAGGACTTAGGATTTTTAATGTATAGTAAATAAAAAGACTAAACAGTGATTAAAATATAAAATTTTCTTTTAGAGAATGCAAGAGTGGAAGTACACCCTTTTAACTTTCTCTTTCCCCTAACAACTCAATAAACAGATACCAAAATATGTATAGCTCAAGAAACCTAAAATTGGTGTCAATTGCAATGTTAATACAACACTTGATAACAATGACTATGAAATTTTACAATGAATTATTTACAAAATTATACTTTGTGAGACTCTACACATCTAGAAAGACTAGATGTTAAAAATTAAAAAAATTGTATCTGCCTATTATTTACAAAGTTGTCTTGAATATTGTCATGCAACCAAAGGAACACATACAGAACTGTGTATTGTTCCAAGAGGTAGTATAAAATTTTTTTAAGGAAGTCATTTTTATCTCCAATGTAAACAATAACAATAAAAATAAAATGGGGGAGGGATGAATAGGTGGAGCACAGAGAATTTTTAGGAGATTTAACCATAACAAACCATGGACTTTAGGTTATGATGATATGTCAATGAAAATTCATCTGTAGTAACAAATGTACTGGTCTGGTAAGGGATGTTGATAATTGGGGTGACTATGCATGTGTTAGGCAGGGGCTATATGGCAAATCTCTGTACCTTGCCCTCAATTTTGCTGTGAACCTAAATCTGCTCCAAAAAGTAATCCTAACAAAAAAATAATAAAAGAAGATCCTAATGAAATACATTATAATACATTCAGAAACATCAAATGAATTCACATGGTATAAGTTTTTTAATATACGATTTGTACTTATACAATGGCATATACTATTCTACTATGAGAATGGGAAAACGCACAATCTTTTCTATTTCTCCTCTTAAGAACCAAACTAATATGATAAATGTTTCACTGCTCCAAGAGCCTGTATATCAATGATCAATTTCTTTGTCATGTTGATTTTAAAAGACAATAATCCTAACACATTTACAAGAAAAATATATAATATACTGTGACACTCAATATATCTAGAAATATTAGATGTTGAAAAATAAATATTTCACTTGCCAATTAATTACAAAGTTGTCTTATTGTCATATAACAGATGAACACAGAATTTTGTAATTTAGATTCTATAACCTATTCTTCAGAAAAATGAATTTCATCAAAAACCTCAGTACATCTGAGAAAATAAGATATACCTATATGTCCCCTAAGTAGGCAGAAATATTTTTATATAAAATGGGTAAAATTTAATTATTGCAGTCTAGTTTTTCTTCTAAATGAAATTGTGAGACAAAAAACTTTTAACCACTCTGTCCTCCCTGATTATATACGTGTGTGCATGTGTATAAACGCACACAAATGTTAACAAAAATGTAGCTCAGAATCTTTTAAATCAATTTTCAAGTCATTTGTCTTTAACAATCCCATCAATCTATGTAATCCTATACAAGGGTGAACAGTATCAAAAGAAAACGGTTTCTACCCTCTACCATTATGTTCATCAACGATTCTATATACTTCCTAAGTCAAGGTTATAAAGTAACTATTATAAATACTACTGTTTAACAATAAACCACAAGGAGCCATCCATACAGAATTCTTAGAATAATTTGCAAATGTTAAACTTGTCAAACTTATGGTTTATCAATAGCATGACTACAACATACACATGATGTTCAACGTCTCTTTAAACCAAAAAGAATAGTTAAGAAGCAAAAGAATCAAACATTTTTATAGACAATATTGGAAAACAACCGCCCTTACATCCATATTCCTCACAACAAACCACTAACATGCAGAGAAATTAATTACTATATTGATTTTTTAAAGTATGACTATTTAAAAGTATGTTTGTCAGCAATGTCGATATAGAAGTAAGCGTTTTTATGAATAATTACATACACAGCATTCTAGGAATCATACTTAACAATAGAGGCTCATTTTACCATTTCAAATGGTAATGTGCTTTAATTTTAGGTGAAATATATTCAAATATAAAACAGAAATGTCTGCACATCTGTAAAGTTATATGGTACAAAAACAAAGAGCTGATCACATGTGCATTACTACCTAATAACCCCACACACACCAAGAGAAAACACATGGGCGTGGTCTCGAAACACTTCTATTGGTAATATATTTTTTTTTGCCATAGCTGTTCAATGTTAATAGATTTATTGTGTGTGCATGCGCGTGTGTAGAGACTATTTCTACATACCTAGGAAATTAAGATTTAATATAAGTTTGTGTATTATATATGTAGCAGTGAAAGGCTTCCTGCTCTGTTCTCAACATTTAACATCCAAAATTTATACTGAAATAAGTAATTATTCAAGTTTCATATTTAAAAATATGAATGGCAATAATTTCTGTACTTTAACAAAAAATGTCTAACTAAAAATATCTCAATAACACAAAGAGAGAAAGAGAAAGGCAAACCAAGAAACAGACTCTTAACTATAAAGAAACTGAGGGTTACCAGAGGGAGAGTGCGGGGGGAGGGGGGGCATAGATTAACTAAGTGATTGATACTAAGGAGTACACTGGTGATGAGCACTGAGTGTTGTATGGAAGTGCTGAATCACTATATGGTACATCTGAAACTATTATTACACTGCATGTTAACTAACCGAAATTTAAGTAAAAACTTTTTAAAAAGGACAGAAAAATTAAAAAAAAAACATCAAAATCAACCCTAACTCATGAAGGTGCTCACTATCTATACTCAATGTTTCTACCTTTATCATTTCAATGAAAATGTATTTCCAAAATTATTGACAGAAATCATATATCCAACAATGTTTTCTAAAATGACACTGATCTTCTATATCCAAAAACATAATAATAATACAATCTCCATCACCATCCCAAATAGACATGGTATAGTGATTCAATTTGCCAAAATAAAATGTTTTTACATTGTCTCTCAGACTGGTATTCAAAAAATATGTGCCTATCAGCAAATCCTATGCAGATGTTTTCAAACAAAAACTAACACCGGTCTATAATTTAGGTAGCAATCTAACAATATCTTCAGCAACTAAAGCTCAAACTGAAACTCCCTGTATCATGAACCACAAAACAACACAAACAACAGACTAAGGCCGAGTGATAATTACTTGGCCAAAAAGTGTTTGCTATGATTTTTAATAAACACTTATTTTATAGACATTTATACAATACACCTGTGAGTCTATATACAGGCGTACATGAAAGCAACCCCTACAAGGATTAAAAGTTTAAAGCAAAACTATTATGTATTCTAACTATTATACACAGAACAATCTAACAAAATACCCCAAACTTCAGCTGCCCAATTATTTACTAAGAGATAATCTGACAACTGTTACGGTAATTTTCACTCCATATATAATAAATACAAAACATGCTGATATAATAGTTCCTTGGCTTTAAGAAAACATAACAGCTGTGTCTATCATATACACATCGTATAAAACATTTCTTGGATCAACCCAGCCTTTAATGACCATAGGTCTGACAGACAATTGTGAACATCCCCCATAAAAACTTATAATCACCTACACCTATACAACTAGATGTAAGTATTTTAAAACAAGAACAATTCAGTTACCATTAAATGTCAAATTCCACAGACATGAAAACTTTTCTAACCTGTTATGTTTAACCACACCTCTAAAAAAAAAGTAACTATATTTTGTTTGTATACAAACATCTGAAAACCATGAAAAAAGGTAGACCACCAGTTACAATGCCATTTCCACCATGATGAATCTTATGTAAAACAATGAGATATCATACTAAACATTTACCACAACCTAAAAATTGAGCCTAAAGATCTGATGAACACACAAAGAGGCTAGATATAATACCACTTTTGGGAAATAAAAATGTTTATCCTAATAGGGTGATGGGTATTTACAGAGATGCCTATACATGTAGAGAATTAGATGTTAAATAAAAAATGTTACATTATATATAACATTGTAAGAAAAAGTATAACAATATCTACTGAAAAGGAATTAATGTTAAGAGGCAATTCAATAATTCCACTGGTTAAAACAATAACAAAAACCCACACCTGTTTAACAATACAGTATTAGTAAAATATATGTAGATTCCCAATATCTGAACATGAAGTAAAGCCTGGCTGTTCAAGAACTATCTCTGTACATACGCATATACATAGAGCCCTCAAAATTCCCTGTTCTCTACCTTTTAAATTCTGCTTTTATTTGTCTAGTACAAACAAAGCAGTCTAGAACTCCTCTCAGTAACCAACAAAATTATATTCTAACAATTAAAATGCCCCAAATGTCAGCCATCACCATGCTTAATAGGAGGTCTTAACACAGTCCTTTTTTCTATTATATACAGAGAAATAAAAAAGCCCATCAAATCCTAGCCCATCAAATATGCATAGAGGCTGGCCTCTAATGCAGGAATTCCATCATGAGAATTAAATCTCATACCATACAAATATTAACATAAAGACCACTTAACAGAGTAACATCTACATCCACATATAGCAGCCTTAACGAAACTTATGTGACAACTGCATATAGAACAATCCCTGGCCCCCCCCAAAAAAGCAACAGCAATAATCGAATCAAATGATTTTAAATGTCCATCATTCAGAGGTAACTTCAATTTCTATAGTCACGTATTAAAAATATCTCTTCTACATATGTTAGTAACTGCTTTCTTAGCAATCACAATGCCTTATGGTTACAAAGCAATTGTATTTGGTTATTTCATATACAATATTCTCAAAACGCACATAAATAACTAGTGCCTTACATTTTTTCGCGATAAATGTAGTAAACACTCCCCATGGCCATTTCCTCTTTGCCTTACATAAGCACTCAAACAATAAATACAGGACTGAGTCTATCTTTACAAAATGGCCCATTCCCTTCTAAAATATTCTCCAGAAGGCAGTTTTACCAAACATGTTTTTAGAAACTTCCATAGGAAACCAGCTCTATTATCGCAGCAACCATTTTTAAAAGTATCTAAAAACAATAGATTTGTTTATAAATGCAGGCCTCAGTGCTTGAGCATTAGATTCCAAAAAAGATTAAGCAAAAAAAGAATAAAATACAATAAAAAACTATCAAATGTTGAATTTCATTCTCTTCACCTCCAAACATCCAGTGAACAGTTCATGCATATTCATCATTTACTGAGTATTTTATATTTCCATTTCAATACCATTACCCAATCACAATTTTCTTAAGTACTGAATTCTTAAGCTATATATGTCCAGTAAATTAGTTAATAGATTAGGTTCCTAGCTGTTTTAAAATGGCAGGTGAAGGAAATAAAAGAACGAAAACTAATACTTGTGTTTATCACACACGCAATGTCAAATAAGCAGGGCTCTTACTGGTGAATATTTTGATGGCAAATTGACACCCCATAGAAAGAATAATATTGAGATATTTTTTCCAAATCCAAAGACTGCCAATGAAATATAAATATTTGAAAGGCAAGATGAATTTCAGGACTATACATATCTTTATTTTGTCTGTGATTTTTTTGAAGTTGGTGAAGCTTCTAGCTGAATTCAGGATGTGTTGTCCTTCCCCTTCTTTCCACATATTCCTAGAAGGCTGGCTTATATTCACTTGATTTGCCCACACTAGACCAATACTACAAATGCCATCCACTTGAAATAATTTTCAATTCGGTATCACACAACAGCATTTTGGGGAATAATTTGGAATGAGAGATGCTGTGCTGATCATGCTGGACCATGAAATTAAAATAGAGTAGAAGATCTAGCGTGTCTCTACAGGAGGGTCCTGGTCAATGAACCCTTAAATCAGCATCAGGTTTAGACTTCCATAGCAGTCCATAAGTAAAATTGCACAGGATACTCCAGAAGAATTTGAAAACTACAATTTTATCAATGCAGAGGTACTCAAGCTATCCTTTCCTGTTCATGTTATTGGATGAAAGTTTTGCACATTATCCTACATCATCCTGGATTTTAATCACATTGTTTCTTGCTGCACAAATTTCTCCAGATTCTTATCAGGGGCGTCTTATTCAGGGGATAAAAGTAAAGGAAGATCACGAAATTTATGAATCCAAATGTTCAGTGACTAAAAGTGGAAAAATTCCAGTTTGTCAGTGGCAAAAGATGCTCTAAATACTATTGGTTTATATAATCTTTGTCTTCTTCTCTGATTATTGCTTATTTCTAACACTCTTGAAACATTTCAACTGCAGATTTTTGAAGCAACGTGATGTGGTTTGTCATCTTTTCCAGAAGACTGCTCTGGCAGACAGATGAATTAGAGAATCTGAAGCTAGAAGTAAGGGGACCAGTTAGAAGTTTTAATACAGTCAGAAGACAGCAATAACAACAAAACTGATCTAGAAAGGCAGCTTCAGAACAACCATCTAATGGAGTTTATACAGCATCTACTGTCCAAAAAATTTTCTAAGTTTCTGGATGAAATATGTGTCCATGTTTCTTAGGCTCCATTCATGTCCATGAATGACAGCCACTTCCTGACCTAGCTGGCACTGCCTTTTTACATGTATGTAAAACTGATAACCAAATCTATCATACAATGATTTTTAAGAATATTTATGAGTGATTTTTAGACATTTCATTTTACTTGCTATCATTTTCTTCTCTGAATTATCTGTACGTTTTTGTCACTTTGAATACAATTGTTCCAAGTCTTTTCTTTTAGAGTTGTACAGATGTTTATGTACATTACAAAAACAAAGGGAAGAACCAATATATTTTGCCAACCTAAAAAATGACACATTTTCACATCTTTTTATGTGGCCATGCACTCTTTCCTACTGACAAGTAAATTGTCTTATATCCTCAACAACAATGCTCTCTTGATTTCTAAGAGATATGCACAAAGGGCTAATTTCAACTGAACACGTGCTTTTTTAAATATTTAAACATGGAAGATTTATTTTCCTGTGAGTTATACTAAAACAGGTAGAAATATCCAGTAAGAGTAGACAACCTTAAGGAGCACCCTTTTCCCTTTCCACCAAGGCCCCAAATTAAAATTTGGCACTCTCTAAATGATAGAATGGGCAAGCTGACTTTAAGATAATATCACCTAATTTTATGCTCCCAGGAATGTGGCACAATAAAATGTCCATGTTTCGTGACTCAAAAAAATCACAAAGAATGAAAAATTTGAGCTTTAATATGAAGTCAAGCTTTGCCTATACCATAAGGAAAATTTTTTGTGCCTTTTGTTCATTTATGTATTGATTCTACCAATAGCCGTGTTAACAAAATACCAAATAACAATAATTGCTAACTTTCCAAACTCCTTCTAGATTCCAATTATTGTTTTCTTCTCCCTATAAGGGAAGAATAAGTCTATGCCTTCTTATAACCATTTTTATGAATCTTCCATGTTATAATCTTAGACATACAAATATTATTTGTTAAGTCAGGGCTTTTATGCATTGCTTCTCCATTGTGACTTCAGCAATCTTAGAGGAAACAAGTATTTCTATTGTTACTTTGATATCACTTAGAGCCATGATTCACTCAGTTGAGAAAACACGCCATCTGGGATGCCTGGGTGGCTCAGTTGGTTAAGAGGCTGCCTTTGGCTCAGGTCATGATCCCAGTGTCCTGGGATCGAGTCCCTCATAGGGCTCCTTGCTCAGTGGCGAACCCGCTTCTCCTTCTGCCTGCTGTTCCCCCTGCTTGTGCACGCTTGCTCTCTCTCTCTCGGACAAGTAAAACCTTAAAAAAATGAGAAAACATGCCATCTATCTAAACTACAAAGCCATTGTCCAGATAAGCTCACTAGAGAAGGTTATGTATTATACAAAATGTAAATAAGAAAAATACAATGCCCATATTTTCTGCGATTCTTCAAAAATAAGAAAACCAGTTTCACTGCAATAATTTATGTTCAGAAATCCTAAGTTACAATATTAAAAAATCCATCAAAATCCTAGAGGAGAACATAGGCAATAACTGCTTCGACATGGGCCACAGCAACTTCTTGCTAGACAAGTCTCCAAAAGCAAGGGCAACAAAAGAAAAAATAAACTATTGGGATTTCATCAAGATAAAAGGCTTCTGCACAGCAAAGGAAACAGTCAACAAAACAAAGAGGCAACCCATGGAATGGGAGAAGATATTTGCAAATGATGTTACAGATAAAGGGCTAATATCCAAGATCTGTAAAGAACTCATCAAACTCAACACTCAAAGAATAACCCCGTAAAAAATGGGCAGAAGACATGAACAGACATTTCTCCAAAGAAGACATACAAAAGGCTAACAGATCTGTGAAAAAAATGCTCAACATCATTAGCCATCAGGGAAATACAAATCAAAACCACAATGAGATACCACCTTACGCCAGTTAGAATGACCAAAATTAACAAGGCAGGAAACAACAAATGCTGGCGAGGAGGTAGGGAAAAGGTAACCCTCTTACCTTGGTGGGAATGCAAGTTGGTACAGCCACTTTGGGAAACAGTATGGAGGTTCCTCAAAATGTTAAAAATAGAGCTACCCTACTACCCAGCAATTGCACTATTAGGTATTGAACCTAAAGATACAGAGTAGTGAAAAGAAGTGGCACATGCACCCCAATGTTCATAACAAAAATGTCCACAATAGCCAAACTGTGGAAGGAGCCGAGATGCCCTTCAACAGATGAATTGATAAAGAAGATGTCGTCCATATATATAATGGAACATTATTCATCCATCAGAAAGGATGAATACCCACCATTTGCATCAACATGGATAGAACTGGAGGGGATTATGCTACGTGAAATAAGTCAAGCAGAGAAAGACAATCACCATATGATTTCACTCATATGTGGAACATAAGCAATAGCATAGAGGACCACAGGAGAAGGGAGGGAAATCTGAAGGGGGAGAAATCAGAGAGGGAGATGAGCCATGAGAGACTATGGACCCCAGGAACAACTAAGTGTCTCTGAAGGAAGGGGGTAGGGGGAGGAGATAACAGGGTGATGGGTATTAAGGACGGTATGTGTTGTGACATGCACTGGGTGTTACACATAACTAATGAATCATTGAACACTCCATCAAAAACTAATCATGTACTATACAGTGGCTAGCTAAACATAATAATTAAGAAACAAACAAACAAATAAATAAAATATGACGAAGCCAAAGAAAAACAAAAAACAAAACAAACAAACGAAAAACAACAAAAATATCCTCTGTAATTTCTTTTACCCACTCCAAGTCACAGAAAAAAAATTCCCTCATTTCAATTACAGGTTCCTTATTTGCTATAGCATGGGGAAGTGATTCTGATTTGACCTGTATCATTATTCTTCAGCACTTTCAAGCCTAGAGAAATCCTTGCCTAATTTTTGTTGTTTAAAAGTAGAAGTAGACAGTCCATTATAACACTATTCCCATGAAGAAGCATCATTAGAAACAAGGCAAGAAACAACAAATGTTGGAGAGGATGTGGAGAAAGGGGATCCCTCTTACACTGTTGGTGGGAATGCAAGTTGGTACAGCCACTTTGGAAAACAGTGTGGAGGTCCCTTTAAAGGTTAAAAATTGAGCTACCCTATGATCCACCAATTGTACTACTGGGCATTTACCCCAAAGATACAGACGTAGTGAAGAGAAGGGCCATATGCACCCTGATGTTCATGGCAGCATTGTCCGCAATAGCTAAATCGTGGAGGGAGCTGAGATGCCCTTCAACAGACGACTGGATTAAGAAGATGTGGTTCAAGGGGCGCCTGGGTGGCACAGTCGTTAAAGCGTCTGCCTTCGGCTCGGGGCGTGATCCCGGCGTGCCGGGATCGAGTCCCACATCAGGCTCCTCCGCTATGAGCCTGCTTCTTCCTCTCCCACTCCCCCTGCTGTGTTCCCTCTCTCGCTGGCTGTCTCTCTGTCACATAAATGGATAAAATCTTAAAAAAAAAAAAAAAGGCATTTGCTATGTGTCGAGAATGATTTAAAAAAAAAAAAAGATGTGGTTCATATAAACGATGGAATATTACTCAGCCATCAAAAAGAACGATTTCACAACATTTGCAGCAACATGGATGGAACTGGAGGAGACAATGCTAAGCGAAATAAGTCAAGCAGAGAAAGACAATTACCATATGGTTTCGCTCATTTATGGAGCATAAGAAGTAGGAAGATCGGTAGGAGAAGAAAGGGAAGAATGAAGGGGGGGTAAACAGAGGGGGAATGAACCATGAGAGACTATGGACCCTGGGAAACAAACTGAGGGCTTTAGAGGGGAGGGGGGTGGGGGATTGGGATAGGCCGGTGATGGGTATTAAGAAGGGCACGTATTGCATGGTGCACTGGGTGTTATACGCAAATAATGAATCATGGAACACTACATCAAAAACTAAGGATATAGTGTATGGTGACTAACACAACGTAATAAAAAATTATTATTAAAAAAACAAAACAAAACAAAAAAACAAAGCATATGGTGTCTTAGTGTGAGTCTTGACAGCAGGACAATTGTCAGTTTATTTTAAAAGAAATAAAAAAGAACAGAAACTTAAAAAAAAAAACAGCACTTGGGGCACCTGGGTGGCCCAGTCATTAAGCATCTGCCTTCGCCTCAGGTCATGATCCCAGGATCCTGGGATTGAGGGCACCTTGCTCAGTGGGGAGCCTGCTTCTCCCTCTCCCACTCCCCCTGCTTGTGTGTCTCTCCTTGCTAAATAAATAAATAAAATCTTTAAAAAAAAAAGAATGAATGAAAACAGCACTAGAATAATGATCAAATAGAGCCATCAGAGTATTCACAGCCCTGCTGTAACACAGTGGTTGAAATTTCCCTAGAAAAGAGACTCAATCCCAAACTCAACACAGAGAAATCCATTCGTATTGCCAGTTTCTGGCCTACTTGAAATGATCCAGAAGTGGATGCTTAAAATAAAACAAAACAAGGGCACCTGGCTCTCTTAGACAGTAGAGCATGCAACTCTTGATCTTGGGGCAATTGTAAGTTTGAGCTTCACACTGGGTGCAGAAATTACTTAAAAATAAAATCTTAAAAGAAAAAAACATATGGCCAAATGCAACATAATTCAAGTTATATTGTTCTGTGACTAACAGAACACAAAACAGATAAACCTTGCCCCAAAAGTAGAATTATTATGCAGAAATTACCATGTCCTGGTAATCACACTATTCACTGAGATCACATCTACTTTTGAAATGTCTTAAAAAACATTCATGGTTTTCTTGTAAATTTTTGTTTATTGGTCATTTTACCAAATGTGAACTTGGTGAAAATTTGTGTAGTTGACGCATTATCAAAAAGAAATTTACTGCCTCAAATGAAGTACATAATTTAAATGTATACTGGCAATTTGTTCTCTGAATAAAACCCAGGTGTTTTCTACATGTGGTGGTCAAATCATCATCTGCCAACTTCTCAGACCTAGACCTACTGTCGATCCAGAAACTCTCACTCAAACTGCACAAGCCCTTCCAGTGTCTGTTTTTTTTTTTTTATTTTTTATTTTTTTAAAGATTTTATTTATTTATGAGAGAGAGAGAGAGAGAGAATGAGAGCGAGCGCACAGCTGGGGGAAGAGGCAGAGGGAGAATCAGACTCTCTGCTGAGCAGGGAGCCTGACACAGGGCTTGACCCAGGACACTGGGATGATACTGGAGCAGAAAGCAGACGCTTAAATGACTGAGCCATCCAGGCGCCCCAACGTTCCAGTGACTCTTAAAGTGTACTGAAGTTGAAGAAAGTTTGATTTAATCTAAGTTGCCTATAAATATACAACTCTACCCATTCCAGTAAGTGTATAATGAACAGATATTTGATCAGCACATCTTGCTAATCACAGTAATTTCAAAAGAGGACGTAATACTGCCTAGTCACCTCAAGAAAAGGCACACAGAATCTAACATTCCAAAGCTGCTGAAACCTATACACTTAACGACAAAGGAGAGGGTAAATGGTAGCTAATTCTGACTCCTAACCTACCCCTACTGGTCCAATATTCCAACAGGGGAACTTTCCTATTTCCAACAACTGAAAGAATCCTAACACTGCTCTCAATTTACTGGTCTCCATCACACTTCTACAACACTAAGGACATGCTATAATCACTTACACCTTGTCTTTCTTCCTTCTTACCTTCCTTTCATTCACCAATGCTCTTACCACCTACTGCTAACTCATTCTTTCTAATACTCTCAACAAAGCACTCTATCATAAATTAGCTTGGCTGAACCCCAGATTCTCTTTGTAGGAATGAACACTATCATCAGGTTCAAGAAACAATGAATCTGATCATCAAGTCAACTCCCCCCCCAAAACAAAAATAAAAACTGAAGAACTGATCATCTTCTAGAGATTCCTATTATAGAGGATTTTCTTTAGATCACTTATAAAGCAGCAGCACCCCAAGAATGGGGTTATTTGGGGGCACCCAGGTGGCACCCGTTAAGAAGCCTACTCTTGGTTTTGGCTCAGGTCCTAATATCACGATCATGAGACTGAGTCCTGCATCGGGCTCTGCAATCAGTGCAGTCTGCTTCAGATTCTCTCCCCCTCTCCCTCCTGAGTGCGCTTAGGCCTCTCTCTCTCAAATAATAAAATAAAATAAAATAAAATAAAATAAAATAAAATAAAATAAAATAAATTTAATTTAATTTAGTTTAATTTAATTTAATTTAATTTAAAAATGAAGTTATTTGGATATGGCTGAGCCAGCAAATACCACTGCATGCTTCCTCACAGTTATTCCTTCCTCATCTAAATGTATGTTTCTAATCTAACTCAGTTAGTAGAAAGGGTAGCACATTTCTCTCAATTCATCCAGCATATCCCTATTTGGGCAGAATCAGGAACACTGAGAGAAGCCAAGCAAGTATGAGGTTATAAATATTCTAAAATTTCTGGCAGGGAAACAGGGACTTAGTAAGGGAAATACCTGTGAAAAGACTTATCCATCTTGCTCTTAAAAAAAAAAAAAAGGAATGTAATTTTTCTGAACCTCAAAAGCTTTTCCCTATAAACTATCACTTGTCATGGTATCAATACCCATGTTATTTATACACACACACCACACATACTCCTGAAGGTTATGATAACTATTTAAGAATAAGATCTTGGTATATTCAGCTATCCATGGTACATTTCTATAAAGGTTTTTTTCTGAATTACCTGTTTAATTCCTACTCAACTCCTTCAAAACTAAAATAGGCAAACCACAAGGACCTAATCATAGAATGCCAATCACAGATAACAAAAGGTCCATTACTCATTCAAGTAAAGATAAATTAAGAACAATTTGAGATTAAAGTCCTGATTCAAAACAAAATGCATGGTACTTGTCAAATCAGTTCCTCTCTAGGGCTCAGTATTAACTGCAAAATGCCACTTTCATCCCCTTGAATCACAGTCAAAATTTCTAAATCTCCATGTAGGACTTGCTAAGATACAGAAAGTAGTACCTTATTAAGAAAATTAGAGTAATCCATCTGATGTATCTTTAGCATTCTGCTAAAGGTGTAACTTAGGACTTGCTAAGATACAGAAAGTAGTACCTTATTAAGAAAATTAGAGTAATCCATCTGATGTATCTTTAGCATTCTGCTTAAGGTGTAACTTATTTCAGACCAAAGCAACAGCTCAACAACAAACTAGCACTTACTTATTCGTGTGGTAACTGGAGCTGCCTCATAGTTTGGGGACATGCTTTTGGGAAACAGGAATAAGGCTAGAGCTGAATGATGGTAATAATATATATAAAAAAAAGAAAAAAAAACAGCATAGTAGCTATCAAGTCTTTACTCTCCTGAAATTATTACTTGAAATTCATAATGAAAAACACAGGTGAGATATACAAATGTTACAAACATAGAAGACACTCTACAAAAGGAAACTGCAGTAGTGCAATTCGGAATTCACTTCCCTTCATCGCACTGGAAAAACCTACACTACTGTCCTCCCTGATCTGCACAGTATTGCTCAAAATAGCTTGTGAAATTAACAGCCTAAGAACTTATGTTCAGAATGTGTGTGTCCCAAGTACTTGGACTGAGTCTTAGGCTACACTTCAGAGTACTCATACTGAGCTTCACTCCATCATGGTCAGTAATTATAACTCAGCATAAACCCAGTTAAGGTCTTTCCCAACAACTACTGCAACTCTGTGAAGGAATTAATACCTGCAGACAGCACCTTTCTACTAATGCAAAGTCTTTTAGCTAAGGAAAATGATCATCTTCGTGTAATAATGTAAGTTAAAGGGAAGCAAATCATTGAACTGACACAGAATTAAGGTAAAAACATGGGAAAAATTAAAGACAATAAAACCCCAGCAATGTGACAGAGTAACATTAAGATCTTTGGTATCTTAGAACTAAATAGAATAGTTTATAATCTATTTCTACAACCAAACCATTCAACAAATTGAAAAATGATATATTCAAATAGCTTAAGGACCTAGATTACATTGAAAACATCCACCAAAATATTGCGGAGGTAAGTGAGAATAAATGTGAATGGTCAAATAAAATTAAGGCAAATCAAACAGATAAAACACAAAGTCCAACAAGTCCACTGATACAAGGTGTTGACGATCCTGAAGGAGGTCTAACATCTCTAATACAAAGAAGTGATATGGTAATATAATCCAATCCATCATGGAAATAATAGAGCACACACTCCTTTTCCTGATATAGATCTCCTAATAGACAATAAATTATTCCTATCAGGAAGTGTACTTTTTAATTTTCTTTCTGTTATAATAGCACAAATAAGGGGAGGTAGGGGGATGCGTTAAATAAGTGATAGGATTAATGAGTGCTCTTGTGATATACCAGGTGCTGTATGGAAGTGCTCAATCACAGTATTGTACACCGGAATCTAATATTACACTACATGTTAACCAACTATAACTTAAAAACAATTTTTTAAAAAAGAAAAAAAAAAAGAAACTCTCTATATAGGGATACAAATAAATTTCATATAATATGGGAACAGATATTACCATTTACATCAACATGGATGGAACTGAAGTGTATTATGCTGAGCGAAATAAGGAGAGAATGACAATTATCATATGGTTTCACTCATATGAGGAATATAAGAAACAGTGCAGAGGATCATAGGGGAAGGGAGGGAAAACTGAATGGAAGTCATTAAAGGAGAAAAACCATGAAAGACTCTCAACCATAGGAAACAAAATGAGGGTTGCTAGGGGGTAGTGGGTGGGTGGATGCGGTAATTGGGTGATGGGCATTAAGGAGGGCACATGATGTAACACTGGGTGTTACATGCAATTAATGAATTACTGAACTCTATATCTGAAACTAATGATGTACTATAGCTTGTCTAATTGAATTTAAATTAAAAAATACAGGAACAGATAGCTCAGTGATTTCAGATGTACAAATACCTAACCCCTCTGGGTCATTGTGTTATCCTCACCAATTGTAAATCTAACACAAATGATTCAAAATCATCAAATATCTGGCTGATCTATGAGGCTTTTTATTGAATTTTGGCTGTCTCATCTACTTTTTAAGATTAATTTTGCTCACCAAAGAAAATTAACCTAGTCAAGTCTTCTCCTATGAATCACTTCTATTCCACATTACAATTTCCTAAATTATAGCCAAAAAACATAATGTTAGCAACATGGATTCCAAAGCAAAACTCAAGTGATACTGAATGCAGAAGAAACTACTGAGACTGTTTCTTCCAGTCTGCATCCTTGCCACCAGAGGATACCAGGGTCAAAATAGCACATCCCTTTTAGTATAAGGAAAGTCCCTTGAGGTTTCCTCATCTATCATTTGAGAAGTTGAAAGAAGTATACTGTAGCCAACACCCAGCTGCTCCCCTTCACGGTCTACTCACTTTTGGCAGAGATGGACTTGCTGCATTAACATCTGAAGCTGTTAATCAACATTCACATCTAGAACAAACATATCCTTGGATTTGGATCTCAAATACTGCTCTCTTACTGGGCCTTCATCATCTCACTTACGCAAGAGAGATACACTCACCCCTGTAAAATCAAACAGAACTTTCTTATTTCTACTTTTTGACCAAAAATGACTAAAAGGTATCCCTACAAACACACTGTCAACTTCATGACAAAGTACCTAGCTTTACTAAAACAAGTCCAGATAAACACCGAATAGTTTTGACTGGCTCCTATTTAGGAAAAGCTCACCACTTCCGTGTTAAGATTATGGAGCTCGATATTAGATAGGCATAGATTCTAATCACAGACATTCCACTACATGGAAGGAACCATAATAAATCTAAAAACTTGCACCAGAACATTTAAAAAATTGGTAATGCTGACACATTTCTTAAACATCTACTTTGAGATAGGCTCTATGCCCACTGATCACTACAGACAACTGAAAAAAAAAAAAAAACAAAACCAAAATAAATTGTCTTCAAACACCAAATGTGTTCACTTACCATACTCACTGCATTTCATAACACACGTTCCACAAATATTAGTTCACCTCTTTCCTGGACATCACTTAGACACCTCTAATTCTGGCATTCAATGTTTGATCCAAGAGGTAGTCGTCTCCCTTTCACATGTCCTTGCTTCCATCTCAGCATATGTGTGTGCCCTCTGGGATCTAAGGATGTGTTTCCTTTTTTGCTTTCATCAGCATGTATGTTTAAAAAAAAAAGGGAAAAATAATGAGCTCAGAATATCTTATGAAAATTTAAAAAAAAGCTGTCTGAGGAATTGGCAATGTATACTGCTACACCTGCCATTTCTAAGTATTCAGAGTTTTCGCAGTAAGCCAAATTTTCTACTGAAATAATATTCTCTTAGAAGTCTACTGAGGCACATTGACTGGATTTCAGAGTGTCATTTAAGCTCAAATTTTGAAATCATTATGTTCAGACAAGGTCCTTTGTCATCACAAACCTAGCCAAGGCCTCTATAATACACTATTCCTTTTTTTTTTTTTACAAGGTTATTTTACCTGGAGTGGTTTATGTTTGTCCTAAACGCAGCTAACACCATTTTCAGCTTCCTTGCGATACTACTGAGTAGGATCCACACTGACATGTCAGATAATTGAGTGTTCAAATTCTCTCCTCCTCTCAGAGTAATCAACTATGTGGGAAAAAAAGACCTTCATAAGACTAAAAAAACTGCAATACAAAAAAATAATATCTTGCTTTACTTATTTACTATAATTCAAATATTGAGCTTTATTTTATGAATGGCCAGTCCCAAGGGAACTGGAGTGCAAAGATGAGTAAGAATGTGGCGATGTATTATCAACTAGATAACATGTGACTATTTGCTGAAATCAATTAACACAGAGGCTGTAAGTGACTATTTGCTGAAATCAATTAACTTTTATTGGAAATGAACACAATAAATTGTTTTCCTAATCTCTGAAATCAGATTATGAAAATTCTAGACAAGTATTACTAGTATCACATAATTACATAAGTTACTTTCTACTACATTATTATTCTACTACAAGTTAAGACCTGCAATAAATAAAACATCAGATAGGTTTACAAAAATTACAAGACTTCTGGGCAACCCCCTCGGGTCCCCTCCCTCCATAGGAGCTTTGCACCACTTGGCTATCACTCAATAAACCTTGCTTTGCTGCCCAACAAAAAATAAATAAATAAAAAGAAGAGTTCTGTTATTACCTGCATGTGAATCCTGAAAAAGTTAAACTCACTGAAACAGACTATAATGGTGGTTGCCTTGGGCTGATGGGGTGTGCAAAATGGGGAGATGCTGATTAAAGGGTATAGACTTCATTATAAGATGAGTAAGTTCAAGGGATCTCATGTACAACATGGTGACTACAGTTAACAGTACTGTATTATAATATTTGAAATTTGCCAAGAGTGGATCTTAAATGTTACCCTCCCCCCCACCCCACACACACACAAAAGCTAACTATGGAAGGTGATGGATGTGTTAACTAACCTTGTTGGAGTAATCTTTTCACAATATAGGTGTATAGTAAATGATCATGTAGCACATCTTAAAATTACACAATATTATCAATTATATATTGATAAAGCTGAAGAAAATTACAGGACTTCTAAAATTTTACATGATTGAAGAGTAACGAGTTTATGGAGGCAGGAAGCCACATCACTTTTTACACACTGTTTACTAAGTCCCAGTTTACCCATCATATCATATAGACACAGAATATCACAAATAACTCAAAACCATGAAAATTTAAGGTAGCATAATTATTAAATCCCAGAATTCTGTTTGAAACTGTTATTTAAACCACAATGAAAAACCCATTTTGATGTGCAATGGGTACATAATTATGAACTTACTGCTAATAAATGTAACTGGGAAATCAAGAAGTCGTTGCCCAACTGTGCTTTAGATATAAAGTGCAATTCGTGTGAATGCAGAATGGGAAAAACCCTAAGGGACAAGTATCTACTGCCATGAATGTTTGAAAACTCTTATGTTATTATGTGTTCACAATGGAACTCTGTAGAAGCTTAGATCTAGCAATCCATAACAAAAGATCCACATTCATCTTATACTCCACATGCAATTACAGGAGTATCTGTGCCAAGTATTTTTTCAATGTATGTTCCCACAATCAAGGTTATCAAACAATTCAAGGAAGTTCTAGGCAGAGAATATTATGGCCAAATCGAAACACCCACTAGAAATAAGCATCTTGCAGAATCTAGAGGTCTTGTCACTCACCTCTACCTTGCAAAAGTGGCCATCAACTTTACTTAAGGAAATATGAGAGAACAGGTTTCCTTTGAATATGATGCACAATCTTACTCATGCCAAAATCTAAGGACCATCCATATCAGCAGATCTATGCAAGTTTGAAAGCTTTCCTTTCAAAACAGGAAAAAGTACCATAAATTACTCAAAAGTTGGTCTTGAGAACCAACTGGATAGAAAACAAGGCTCTTTGCATACCACCCACACAATTTAGAGCAAAAGTTCTAAAGTCATATATATCAGAGTCAATTTTATCTTAACAGAATTCCTTTGCCTTCAGAGATAGATAAAGTCCTTTGCCTGGGGCTCTAATAACCAAGGAGTTCCATTGTAACAGTCACAATCTCTTAAATAAGTATCACATTTCTCTTATATAAACCAACCAAACCAAGGAGGACCTGGCTACTTTATGTTCCCTTCCTGAGAGTGGCCATCAATACTAGAAAACTACATTGGAAGAGACCATATAAATTTGGTGGCACCAACTGCAGTAATTTTGGGAGTCCTTTTTCCTTGGGAGACTATTAGTTGAAAGGCCGTGATTTAAAATATGGAAGCTGGAGGGGCACCTGGCAAGCTCACTTGGTAGAGCATATGACTCTTGGTCTCAGGGTTGTGATCTGGAGCTTCATTTTGGGTATAGAGATTATTTAAAAATAAAATCTTTAAAACAATTTAAAAATAAAAAAATAAAAGATGGAAATGCTGATACACATACTACGTTTTTTGGTAAAATCAAAGGAGAGGTCACAATCAATCTACCAGTCTGATGTTAGTAAGGACTTAAAACCGATCTTTAACTCATATTTTACAAGCTACTCTTACAATCAATAAGTACTGATTCATTGCCCAGTTGAAAGCTTAGCAGTAAAACCTAAAAACCTCTTCTCTCTTCCTTTTAAAAGTGAGTTCATCACTGTTGCATAACCAACTCAATCTGGACCTAGATATTTGGGCATCCATTAGCTATTTAACTGGAAGAAACTGTCCACTCCTCTAATCACTTCCAGTACATCACTAAGTGATGCAATTGGATATTTTGTACTCAAGAGTATAAACTACATTTTAGGGTATAAGTTATTTGTATTTTAAGTAATACAACTTATCCCAAGTATGAAATCTCCCTGGCTCCCAGTACCCAGGCTCTTCCATTCATTTAAAAATTTTTAAGTAAATACTTACTTGTAGGTAGTGATGATCATTCCAGGATATCATCTACTCTGATCACACAAGACACAGGGCACTGTAAAAGCTCATCAACTGAGATAAATATCCATGAAAAGGAGTATCTCCAATTCCAAATGATTTAATGAAATCTGATTCAGTACCACAGTTTCCTTCCATAGGTGGACTTACAAGGCCTTTCATCCCATCCCTTCTTCCCTTCAGGTATGTATGACATAGCAAAGAGGAAGATGCCATATGTGAGTCTTACCCTAGCCACTTAAACCCCTGGTTAAGGGTTTTCTTTTCAAGGTTACGGACTGATACCAGTCAATCAGTCAATGCACAAAATCAAAGTTAAGAAGCTTAATCAGGTATCACAACCATTTTATCTTAAGAGTTAAAGAGAAAATTATTTAAATGCAGTGCTTAACAGAATTCACCACATCCACAACAACTTCAATCCCAGAAAAATACCAGTCTTCACTTTTACCTCAACAAAATCAACAGGCAAAAAAATGTACAACATACAACAGTACCTCGCAGTTTAATTGCTCTGTGCATTTATTAGCTAATATTAATGCAGCAAGAAGGGAACAATAGCTCACAAACACTCTACACAGTTTCACAAGACACATTGCAGGGGAAAAAGTGACTTAAGAAGGATCAACAGTTTCCTAGGGTCTTGGTGGACGCATTCCTGGGGGAGGTGGACCTGGGGAAAAAAAAAAGCAGAATTCCATGGGACCATTAAAAAAAACATCACATAAATATTAAGGGGCCCGGCTGCCACCATTGCACAAAAGTGCAGCCACTCACCTCTAATTCCTGGTGGAGGGGGTCTCATTCCTGGAGGGGGCATGCCTATTGGCGTCCCTCGAGCAGGGGGAAGCCCAATTGGTGGGCCCATGGGTGGTCTCATACCAGGTGGAGGAGCCATAATGCCTATACAAGAAAAATGGTAGAAATAAAGGCCTCATAAATAAGCTGACAGAATAAAATACAAGATAATATTTAAACAAAGGGGCCCAGATACTAAGTAGAGGGTTGAACAATTTCTTCTGGACCATTACCATGTAAGCTATCCCCAACTCAATAGAGTCCACAGCTTTTCATTAAAAACTACTGTTTAAAAGTAGGAAACATAAACTAAGCAACTAGTTCAGTACTTAGGCTGTTCCATAGTTCAGTATCTTCTTAAGAGTTTTTTTAGTCATCACTTCCTCCAGATAATACAATTTTTTCAGATAACTATACACACACACACACACACACACACACACACACACACATACGTATCTCCAAATTTTCTTACTTCTGGATCGATTCCTTACCTGGAGGTGGTGTTGCTCGGCCCACAGGAGTGGGTGGGGTCCCTCGTCCTGGTGGGTACTGAGTTGGGGCTCCAGCAATGCTGGCAGTAGCAGCAACTGCAGCAGCTGCTACAGTGCCTCTTCCCTGTGGAGTCATTACCTGAGAAGGCATGGTCAGATATAGTAAAGAAAAGGCACCTCCTCACATTATTTAAACACAAAATAATTGGTGGATACCACGGCCTGTTAAATATGAAATAATTATAGCAATTTTGTATTTCTCCCATTATTTTCATTTAAAAAATCTTGGCACACTAATACATTCTCCTAAAACCCTACATTCCCTATTTTAACCTATTAAGTCATTTCAGATTTTCTCAACTCTGATTTACCCATCCACATTTCCCTTTACTCACCAATAGTGGTAAGCTCTTCTTATCAAGGTGGCTTTAATCCTTTCCCCTCAATGTGTATTTGTCTTTCAGCACAGTCTACAGCATATGCTGCTTACATAGAATAGGATGTGCGCTCAGGCTTTTAAATCTAGTCAGCCGCTAGGTACTTTCTCTCAATAATATAAAATCTTCTCCTAGTTCCTCACCTGTTGGGATGGCCCCCCAACCCCTCGGACAGGGCCTGCTAATCCAGCAGGAGCCTGGGGAATTGGAACACCAGCTGGCACTCCTCTGCCAGCTGCCCTGCCAACACCAGGACCTCCTGCAGCTCCAGCAAGTGGTACCCGAGCAATGCCAGTCTGAAATAAGAAAAACTATTTGAAATCAAATGATTAACCAACATTATGAATAATCTTATTCCTAAAAGAGCACTCCTTCCTATTATTTTCCCATACCACCTATCTTGTATTAGTTCTATATTCAAAGGAGTAGACAAGTACAGCATGGAGGCATTCAACAGATTAAATGTACATATCTCAAATTTTGAGTACATATAATCAACCACATATAGTCCCCAGCATAAAATAATTCATAAGAAAGTCCTTAATCACCAAATATGGACAAGTAAGCACTGACATTAAGTGCTGGGCACACTTGATTTGACAAATGTATACTACTATTGTGCCTCACTGTACCCTAATTTAGCAAACATCTCAAATAATGTGATGTCCTTCCACATTAATGTTCTGTCCTACCCTACAGCTTCCTTACATCTTTAGGGGGTGGTCCTTCCACAGTCATGGAAACCAAGTTCTCCCCGCGTAGTAACACCAGACCCAAAACCCGCTTTTCTTCACGCTCTGGCTGCTTCGCATTCTTTGGCCTATAAATCACAAGTAAACTTTGTTAAGATAAGTTAGAAATCACCCACTAAACTTTACAGTTCATTAAGTATCAACTAAGACAATAACTGATGGAAGACATTCATGCTCAGTTACTAAGTAATGAGAAAATAAAAAAATACAAAAACACTAGACTCAGTAACATTAAGGGTAAATTGTAAAGCCCTTTTCCTATCAAAATTTTCCAGAATGTTCCCTCAATGTTGTATTTCAGCAAGATTAATTTCTTCTTTGTTAAACACAGATGAAAATAATGTGGCTAAAACTTTTAAGACAAGTGAAATGTGTTTTCATGTTAACATGGGGTGTAAATTTTTTTAAATCATTTTTTAAGTAAATCTAGATGACAGACAACTAAAATAGTAACAATAACAGGCAATGAGGTCATAACAAATGATAAAGAAAAAAAAAAGGCTTTGAGTAAGAGATGCCTATGCATTCCTGGACTTACCACTTACTATATAACCATGGGGAATTAAAAACAAATTAACAACAACAAAAAAAAAGAGGAACCTTGTGTAGAGTCACAACCGTCAGCAGCAAAAATCATTCATGAGGCATATATTACATAATACATGTAAAAGCAATTGACAATGCCATTCAACAATCCTAAGTATTATCAGAGGATAATGCACAATTTAAAGCATTATGCATGTGAAATTATCCCTATAACTTAGTGAGAAAAGTGAAACATAGAAATTAATACGCCTAAAACTCTCATCAAATACCTTTAAAATTTTCAGTATCATAGGGTTTCTTGTATTTTAGGGAAAAAATCTGGATTATTTACACATACACACACACACACACACACACACACACAAAGTAACACTGAAATATCCACCATCCTAGACTATCTGAAATATTCCTACTTGGCATGCAGGGAGGAGACTGAGAATACATGAAGAGGGAAAGATGATGGTTATGTTTTTTGCCCGAGAGGAACTGACTTAAGAGTACAGTAGACAACTGGTGTTGAGCATCACCTTTTTCTTCAAATTTAATAAAAGCTATGTGAAGTAGGCAAATTAAGCTTCTGGATAGTTTATCACTGACTGTGGAAATAAACTAAATCAAGCCAAGAATCTAGGGTGATGCCTCGCAAGTTCTGCCCCATGATAAAAGCCTGAAACAAAGCCATCCTGAATGTCCAGAGATCTTCACAGGCACCAACTCAACTGCTCTAAATGAAAAGTCAACTGAGTGGAAGTAGGATGCCACTAAGATGCACCAATTTCTGTGATCTTGTTGCAGATAGTTAACAGCGCCCTGTGAAAGAAGCTCCCTGGTCACAGATAAAAAGAGGGTAGCATAATGTGGTAAGGCGCAAATACAGAGGTTATTCCTGAAGAAATGAAATGGGCAAATCACAAATACAATAAGCGAAGAAGGTTAAGAATAGACACCAAATCAACACTGCACATGATGATTTAGACAAAACAAGGAGTATGTGCAAAGAGGCTAGGAGAAAAAATGTTAAACCTAGTCTGGAGTACTCTAATCATATCCCAACTCCTCAACCATTAAGAGAAAACTGTTATTCTTAAGATTCCTTCAGTCTGAAGGAATGCTACAGAACCTAACCTATTCATAACATTTCATAACTTTTTAAATAAATTTAACTTGATATTCTGCTCATACTGTGAGTTCTATTCCAAATTAAGTTCATGAGTATGTTTGCAAACTTGAAACAGTACTGTAAATACAGTGACTTTAAGACTGGGAGACCATGATCCAATTCAGTGATGGTTTAGGTGGTTAGGCAATAGACTAGCCCTGACACATTTTCCCTCCCTCCTTCAGTTACCCTCTATAATCCCTTACTCCTATTACCCTCTCCCTCAGTCTCCCAGTATCCAGACCCAAAGTGGTCTTACTTGATCTTTCTGAATTCATCACAATCACAGAGGATCAAGTTCATATGCTTGTCAAAAGCCTTAAAGGTGCCAATGAAGATTCGGCCATCTTGCAAGATACATCTCATCCTATAGTCAATGTGCTGCAGCATCTTGCTGCTCTTTCCCACAGTCTGAAAGGAGTAAGAAAAGTTGTCAGTCATCAGCCTGTCTGCAATTACATTATAACCCTCCCTACCATGTCCTCCTATTCCTGTATCAATCCAAACTTGGTTTCCTTAACGCATCTTTCCTCCCATGTTTTCTCCAAAAATCCCTTCACAGTTTCAAGATACCGGAACAAATTTAGGCCCAGGACAACTATACTCCTCTGTGGAACCCTCAACTTCTCAGAATGTCTCCCTATGCAGTTTCCCACCATCCTAATATTTCCCTAACTATATTTCTTCCCCAACAGATTCACGAACCTAGTTTCATGTTAGTATTCTGTCATTCTAATTTCTTTCCTTTCCCAATTTTAATCCCAAATCCCACCCTCTTTCAGAACACTTGTCCTTGTGGACTATTTCTTTTCCCCTAGACACATAGCCAAACGATGGGAAATTCCTACCTCCATCAGAAACTTTCCAATCCCTATCATCCTAATGAAAATACGAACTACTATTTAGTTCCCCAATGACCTTTATCCTAGTTACATCACACCCCACATCGCCTCCCATTCAGAACTTGGCTCAGTGTTTCTCAAACTTCAGTTTCATTTACCCTACTAAGTCACCTTTTAAAAATATTTGTATCCTAAATCACCCACTCCACTGAAATTTTAGTATGTTGATAATACTCTATTTATATACTGTAGTCGTTAGGAAGACCACAAGCTATTGTAAAATCTAATATTCCTTCCACTTCTCCAAATCAATTTTTGCTGCCTTGAGATTCCTTTCCTGTTGGGAACACATGCTGTAAGTTATCTAAACTTTAACAGAACCACAAAACCGATTAGGATGTTTTATCTTTATGGATTGTTTATTATTGTGTGTGTACTTGTCATATCATGAATTGCTAAACTCCTCTATTTTTAATGTAGAATGCAGACTTTACATCTATTACAACCTGAGTCTTCCACCCACTGGATGGTCCCTTACTATTATAAATTACAATGAAAACTCTCTTCTGTATTTTCTCACATGTAAAATCCCTCTTAAGATGGTTTCAACCATTTATTCCCTACAATAGGAGAACAGACATAGCTCTTCTTCAGCTGGTTTGTCATACAATGAGATACCATCTCTAAAAACTGATTCCTTATTCCTAACATTAAGAACCCAAAGACACCCCACACTCTGGTAAACCATTATATTAGGCCCTTCCAGTAGCTTTTCACCCTTCTATCTTAATATAGATCTTACCATGGTTGCTGTTCCACCAAATCCAATGTCCACAGTAAGGTTTCAGGATCCTTAAGACCTAAGGGAAGGCTACAGATAAAGGTATGACGCAGGTTCTCCTACAAACAATGCAAGCTTGGGGCAGAAGCTTCAAACAGTAGATGGAGCCTGCAGAGGAAAGCATGATCTAGCTGCACTGCGATCTACCATGTTTAAAAACAGGCAGACAATTTTTCATGAAAATCGTTTTAACAGGAATGTTCAAAAGACTTCCCATGTTCTTACACCCATCAAGTAAACATCAAATTTCACTATTCCCTTACCTTAATTCTCCCATTTTATGCACCTAAAATTGATAAAGTTTATTAAATTTTTATTTCATGCAGAAATTTTTAAATGATTCCAAAATTATTTCATTTTCCATTCCAAAAATTGTGATCTTTTCTCTTTCCATTCTTATTTTAGGTAGTGTTTCATTTTCTGGTCCCAAGTTACCACCATGTCATCTCAATTTCAATACTTTGATATCCTTAATTTAGCCATCTGAATTACTGTTCTGAGTTACATTAAAACTTTTCCTTCTTAGCTAAACCACCTAAATGTTTTCAACTTCAATCTCCCCCCCACTCCTCAGCCCTGCCCAAACTGCTTCAAAATAATGTTAGATTATCTTTCTTTACCAAGAATCAAATGCATTACCATGTACCTGCTTATGACTTCCTACATTAAAGTAGGGTACAACTGAGTACTTGTTTATATGGATATATGGGCAACTTTCTTAGTAATCAAAAAAAAAAAAAAAAAAACATGCATTATTACAACGGTGGTATTTTTCCCAATATACTAAAGGAAATGCTCTTGATCTGGCAACCAAATATAGTCAAAATTGGAAAAGGGTCTCAAACTACTAATTATATGTATTTGAAACGTAAACACACAAATTAGACTTGAATGGGAATTCGGCTTTATGCATAAAAGTAACCCCATATCACACACAAAATCTGATATAATTTTACTTTTAACAATACAGACATTTCCAGTAAAATTGTTCTCCTCTGTTTTCAACAGAGACACTTTTCAAACAGCAATGTACACTGGTTAAGTAAATTATGACTTATCTATTTCAGGATGTGAAAATAAAATAATTAAAATAGTGGGTATGAACTGTAACATCAAAACAAGGTAAAAGAATGTTTTGAGGATACAGTTTTCCATGTGGAACTATAGGACACTAGATCAGAAGAGAACAGAATGGTATTAAAGAAATAATTCAGTTAAGGGTGGTAAGATGTAGATTACAAAAATCTGATGGTAGTTAAATTCATTTGTATGAGAATCTGGAGTATCAGGTTGTCTAAAAAATAGATTCATTATTATTCAGAATATCTACTAACCTTTGTTCTCCAAATGCATACTGCCATGTACCATTTGTGCATTTTTTCTGAACGCCAATTTACCTATATCCTCAGCATGGTCCATTCTTCTCTAACATTTTTCTTTTTTAAAAAAGATTTTTATTTATTTATTTGACAGAGAGAGAGCACACAAGCAGGGGGGTGGGGTGGGGTGGCAGGGAGGGGCAGAGGGAGAGTCAAGACTCCTCACTGAGCAGGGAGCCTGATGTGGGGCTGAGCCAAAGTCAGATGCTCAACAGACTGAGCTACCCAGGCGCCCCTCTAGCATTTATCTTAACTGACTATGATATCTATACACTTGCTTCTTCTCCCATCTACCTAATCTTCGTCTTCAAAGATACAATGACATCAGGGATACCCCCTTTTGTAGCATCCAGTATTTGTACATGAATTAATGTTTTGCATAAAAATGGCATGTAAAGATCTCAAAAAATCTTTTCAAATCAGCAGACTGATGTACCCTCCCTTCCCCCAAATAAATGTAGTTTCTTTTTATAATTTAAATTCAATTAGCCAACATATGAGTAGTTTAAGGCCTATAATATACATGTTCTTAATCCGGACAGGATTATCTATAAAGCAGAGTCTAAATCCTATACTTGGTTATTTTTAAATTAGCAATTTTCATTTTTTAGCAATTTTCATTTTTATAATATTGTGTCTATTAAGATATAAAGTCTTCAGCAATCCATTGTAACAGAAAGTAAATTATCTACAGAAATAGAAAAAATACACATAGATACAGAAAGTAAATTAAATGGTAATCTGAAGTTGAGAGCGGAAATAGGGAATGTATGTAAATGAGCATGAGGGATCTTACTTTGGTAACACAGCATCCTAAAAGCACCTGGCAATGGTTGCAAAAGTCAGTAAATTTACGAAAAAATTAGGTGCATTTTATGGTATATAAACTATACATCAATAGAGCCATTTTTAAAATGTAAAACGTCAAGACGTTCACATAATGTACAAAGTTTGTAACATTACTTTTTATATCTCCATTAGTGAAAAAAACAAACAAAACAAAAAATACAAAAAATGCTAACCATTCAACAAGACACTATTACTGGAGTACATCTCCTCTTCCATCAACAATGGAGGCATGCTACCAAACACTGAGCCACAAGACTGTGATTATTAGAACAGAGGGGAAAAAAAACAAAAACAAAAAACAGTAAGGCTAGATTTCAAGACTTCATTTAAGGGAAAAAAATGTAATCACTGAAAAGTTTCTTATTTAAAGAATAACGCAATGGAACCCCACATCAAATCTGTATTTAAGGTGAATTTGGAGTCACCTTTCCAGTAAAAATTTAAAATGCAGAAACAAAATGTTTACCTTCAGACGCCAAAAAGATTCGAGTACAGATTTCCCTATGAGCTTCAGTTTAAATGTTCTGTCACAACTGGCATTTTAGTGAACACAGAACTATCAGGCCTAATTCATAGTTTAACTACAAGAAACCAACAAATTCAAACATTTCCTTGTATAGAGGAAGGGCAAAAAGGAAAGGCCAGTTGCAGTCTTGTTTCTGTCCATCACCTAACCTGTTTGAGTTTCCAAACGCCTTCCGCATCTACTAGATGTTGTTGACCAGTTACCAAGTATAAATGTGTACCTGCAGAGGTGAGTCATAATCTAAAGAACTGGAGACCTAAAGAACTGAGAACACGGACACGTAATATAATATAGAATATTCTATATAAATAAGAGATATACATTTTATTCATAGCTCAGAATAGGGGTTCACTGAAGTGGTTAAGACAAACCCTCCTTAACGAACAGGACCTAAAATTTAGAAAGTTATCTCTTATCCCTAAATCTAGTACACCATAATCGTGAACCCTTATAAGGGAAAGGATGTTTCACTTTGGAGATTGACCAAATTTATCTCCATAGCAAATGACAGCAAAATGCTTCATGAAGAAGAGCATAAGAGCAGTGACATACTACGGTGATGAATTAGCAGTTATGATAAATCTCCTTATATCAAAAAGCATATAAACAAATAAATGGCCTCAAGTCCCTGACTCAAACATCCTGAAATTCCTCACAGAATTTCTTAAACTTTTGGAAAGCCTGGATTTTCAAATGATTGAACTTTATAAAAATGTAAGTGAAAAGATAAGATGGTCAAACTTGGCCACGATACATACAACAAAAGAGAAATCATATAATAATGGTAATGCATTAGTTCACATTCAAATCTGGTAAAATATCACACCCTTCACAGAAAATGTGCAAAAAGGAGAAAACACAAATAATTGGAAAAGTATTCATCCACAAAGCAATGCCAATTAAAACCATACACACACACACACACACACACACACACACACACACACACACACCCAATTTTCCATTTTTGGAATTGTTTATTTATCAAAGAAAAAAAAATGACACCAAAGATGGTACTGAAAAACTAGCACTAGTAGTAATTATTCTTAATAGCAATTAACAATGCTTATGATGTTGTCAGAAGCAATGTAACAAAACATTTAGGAGTCATACTAATATGTATACCCTACAGTCCACAACTGGATTCTTACCGTAATAAATTTAAGATACCAAATATCTCTTTTAAAATATAGAGTATTTATAAAAACATAGCAAACTAGCAAAAAAAAACAAGTACAAGGGAAAAGCAAATCATGAATGAACTATCATTTATTCATTACAAAGGGAAATTATGATGACTATAATAAAATGAGGAAACATTAGTGATATACATTTAAGTGGAATAAATACAAAATAAATTCATTTAAAAACATGATTCCAACTAAAAAAAAGCAAATGGGCAAAATGAAAGAAAATTCAACCCTATGCTGTGGTTTTAAAATCTTTGGCTTACTTCCCCATTTTTCTTGTCTATCACTTGGATGCTTTGGATTTTTGTTTTACTTTTTGTTTTTGTTTGTTTTGTTTTTTGGACTTGTTGATTTGGATTCACTTCCATTTTTAAAAATATAATTTCTGAAAAGAGCAAAGGGTTTTCTTCCAAATTCTTTTATTATGTTCAGTTAGCCACTGTACAGTACATCATTAGTTCTTAATGTAGTGTTCAATGAGTCATTAGTTACACACAACACCCAGTGCTCATCAGGGTGATGGGTATTAAGTAGGGTATGTGTCGTGATGTTTTAGATTTTTATTGTAAAAAAGAAACATACCAATTGTTAAGATGTCTTTAAAAACTACCCATCTACATTTATTCTTTAGACATGATTCTTTAACATGATTCTTAGACTTGACCCCTAACCCAGAAATTCATCTGGTTCCCTACCCTGTAATATTTACTTTCATATACCTTCCTTCCTATAACCCCTTTCTCTTCATCACCTTTTATAGTATCACCAGTTCCCCATTGTCCCAACTTGGTGTTTTCATCTTTAAATGTAATTCTCTAAGAAAGATGCCAGAGAACTTTATTTTAAGGGAGAAGATAGTATTTCAAGCTTTGCCTGCCATTCAATATGTCACAACTACTTCAATCTGCTGCTGTAGTGACAAATACAGCCACAGACCATACACAAATGAAAGGACATGGCTGTATGCCAATAAAATTTCCTTTAGGGAAACAGTCAGTGGGTAAGATACTTTACTAACCCTGCTCTAAAATAATCCTAGTAACCAGTGCTGTTTAACTAGCACTTGAGACTAGAATAGTACATAGCATCAGAAAATCAGATGATCCTATATGCACATCATAATGTATGATTTAAATATAGGGGTTCTTGGCTGGCTCAGTTGGTAGAGCATGTGACTCTTGATCTCAGGGTCATAAGTTTGAGCCCCATGTAAATAAATAAATTAATTAAATTATAATTAGGAACTTACAAGAGTGTATTAACTGCACTGAAGATCCAAAAAATTCCTGGTAAAAAAAAAAATTTGCTTTTCTCACTTAATTATTTAAAAATGGCCTTACTCTGGGGAACAGCTAGGGACAATGATCAGATTCCACTGTTCAAAATCAATCCCATGCCCTGCAATCAGCTCCAGGTAATTACTGGAGAATGCTGAGTAAAGGATTCAGCAGGGGAGAATTCTCAGAAAATTTTTTTCTATCTTTTAAATTAAAACAAAATAGTGGCTGTAAACAGGCCTAATTAATGTGAGTTGAGGGGTAATATATACCAAAACAGAAATAAAATCTAGAAGAAAACTCATCTATAAGCCTCCTGCCTCCTAGTTTCTAAAAAGTGTATTAAACCCTTTGGACTACAGGCATTCAAATCTTAAAATTTAAAAAAGGTCACATAAAACATAAAAAGACAGACTGTAAATAAATCTACATCACATTAAAAAAATCATGGGTAATATTTTTATTACATTGTCAGCTGAATCAAATACATTGATACATTGTCAGCTGATTCAAATACATTGCTGAAAACAAAAAAGTGAAAAAAAGACAAAACAAAAAAAAAAGGAATAATTAGTAAATATGCATGGGAAATTATTTAGCTTATCTGATTATGAATGTGATGTGTTATAATTCAGTAGGCACAAATGGTATGTAATTAAAACCACCAATGCGTGTGTAGTGTATCGTAACTGGCATTCCATTTTCTCGGGGCAACAGAGACTAATACTTTGTAATACAATTTAGAAAATGTACCTAAGCTTTTATTTCTGTTCCAGTTTATTTTCACATCTGCATATCTGAGGAAATGATCCTATCTAGTATGTTATGCTCAGCAGTTCACTGAAGCTTTACTGAAACTACCAGGAAAAAGATGAAGTTTCTCAAAAAAGGTAATTACAAAACATTCATTACCAGGATATTCAGCAGCATTTATAATGTAGTATGTTTATATAATATTAATTGGAAAACCAATAGAAATTAGATACAAATAAAGCTACCTAAAAAGCATGTACTACAATGACTGCGAAACTTAAGTGTCTGGTTAAGAAGACCAAGGTCCTACTGCTGGCTTTTACTTTTTTAATCTTTCTGCAATGTGCTTATAACATGATTTTTTTTAATTAAATTCAATTAGGAAATTTTTAAGAAAGAATTTATTTTAACATATCCCAAATAATTAAGTGACCTCTAAACACATTATTTACTTATTCCTAACTGTGACTGAATCAGTTCTAACCTGGTTTTTCACTTGGAAATCAGCTACCTGGATGTTCCAATACTGCTTTAACCACCTCTTGGTGTCTCAGCTAAGAATGCCTGTCTCAGTTCTGCCTGGAAATCCACCACAGGTACTTGCTGCTGCTGAGATCGCCTTGGGTACAGCTGACACCTATGACAAGAACACAATACATAAAAATTAATACAAATGGAAAGAGATTTGCCTATATGGGCAACAATAAGAAAGAAAATGTAGAGACCCTTACATTTAAAGAGAGCCTCAATTAGGGTCAGAGCTTCCCATTATCTTGTGAAGAGACTATAAGAAACAGGAGTCTCTCTGTACACAGAATATGCAAGGAACAGAAAGATACTTACTACTTTGGGGATACTACCCGAGAAACTTTAAAAAAAAATTCTTTTTGTTTTAAAAAGCCCCGTGGAAAAACCATCAGAACCATATGCATTACTGACTTTCCAATCCTATCTGGAAACAATTCTTTAACCCTTAGTAAGAAGACAGAGGCATTTGCTAGGCATTTCCAGCAAGACACTAAGGCTGATATCCATACTAAATACCCCAAGGAGTAATCACCTGAAACAAGGAACTACCAGAGCCCAGGCTTTTAGGCTCTCAAACTATATAAACTGACTACCAATTATTTGAAAGGGAATTCCAGACAAAAGTCCTCAACATATCCCTATGGATCAGTAATCTGGCTGTGAATCTGATTCTGTGAATAATGATGTAGGAAGTGTTACCAGTTAATAAGACAATCGTAAAACAAAACCAAAAAAATCTCCACCAATTCTGCCCTTAAGTGTGTGTGTGTGTGTGTGTGTGTGTGTATACAAGTGTGTGTATACATGTCTATTTATGAAACTACTCAATAGCTGTTAGACTTGGAAATGGGCCCAAAAAAAGGTATTCCACTATTTTTCTACAGTTTTTAAATGACATTTTTAACATTCTGTTATATAATAAAGAATTAGGTTGGACTTTGTCCATGGCTCATGGGAGGTCATCTCTACATTCTCTAATTTACCAAGTGTTAGAACTATCTTCATTATTCTTGGTGGGCCCCTTGGATCATACCTGAGTTAATGCTAACAAGATGATTCAGGATAGGGGCTGGCCAATCCACAAAGACCAACTATGTGATTAGAGTGGAGGGATGTGGCCTGACCTCTTGGGAAGTGATGGCATCAAGGGAGATTGAGTTCAACCACATGATCACTGATTCAATCATGTTTAAGTAATGAAACTCTAATAAATAAACTCTAGAAGGCAGGGTGCCTGGGTGGCTCAGTTGGTTAAGCGTCTGCCTTCAGCTCAGGTCATGATCCTGGGGTCCTGGGATCCAGGCCCATGTCAGGCTACCTGCTCAGCAGGGAGTCTGCTTCTCTTTCTGCCTCTCCCTCCCCCCTGCTCATGTTCTCTCTCTCACGTGAATAAATGAAAACTTAAAAAAAAACACAAAAAACTCTAGAAGGCACCCAAAGTTCTGGTGAGCTTCCTGGTTGGTGATATATGTACACTGATGAGCTGAGAGTGTTACAACCTAAGGACATGAAGTTATGGATCTTGCCCTATAAGCCTGTACGTATGGCTTATCCTGATTTATAGCCCCTACAGTAAACTTAACAGTAAGTATAGCACTTTTCTCAAGTACCATGAATCATTCTAACAAATTATGGAACCTGAGGAAATACTGGAAACTTCGAATCTCTATCCAGCTGTTCAGAAGTGCAGGTGGCCTAGAAAGTCTACGACTTGCAGCTGGTATCTGTATTAAGGGTAATCTTAGGGAGGGACTGTACCCTGAACATGCCAAATCTGCACTAACTCCATCAAGACTCTGAATTTCATTGCTCATGCTTTTAAATTGTCCTACTTTTATTTGGGTATTCTTAGTTCCAATAATTCATTACCAAATGGCAACTTAAAGTCTGACCTAATATGGTTCTAGAAGTGTTTCAGAGAAAAAAAAAAATTATATCCTTCGGCTTTTTTAAACTCCTATTGGAGTGTTCCTCTTGGATTTAACCTGAAACCCAGCTGCAGACTAAACTAAAACTAATAAAATAAAATGCAGTACACGTAACATTCAGTTCATAAAATGCAGCATATAATTTAGAAAGACATCTAAAAGGGTACACAAAATAGACTCTCCAAAAGACTCTCCAGCCCCAATCCCCAAATTCTCTCAAATTCATAATACATCAAGAAACAGGAAAGACATTCACCAGCCCCAAAAATCAAAAATTGATTTACTTTATAGATCTACTGGAAGATGGTATAACCATCAATTCCAAGAATATAAACCAAGGAGCTTCTATTAACAATTATTGTTGGCCTGTGAGAGGTTTTGTCTGCATCGTTTTGCTTTTTATTCAATTTTGCTTGTATCTTGGATGGAACATGAATCACAAATCTTAATTAGCATTAGAACCAGTAACCACATAATTTCTCAGGGATACTGACTTTTAGCACTTAGGGTTTGGGAAAATGTGGGATATTGATGGATTATCATTAAAATAAACAGACTGCAACTATTAACTATCCCAATTATGAGAGAATTCTGAGCATATGTATCAGTATGCAAGGCTTAGTGAGTATTAATACTGCTTACCCATTTTATAATCCACTCTCAAAATGGAGAGAAAGGACTGGGGAAATTACACTATTTCCCTAACTCAAAACTCCCCTCCCCGTTTAGCACCCTGTAGTATTTATACATAATATAAACATCAGAGGTCAGGAAATGAATTTATTTCTTCTTTGAAAGCAATAAAATGTTTCCATAGATTTGGACAAGAAAATGACACCTAAACAGGGCTTAAAGATGAGAATGAGATTACCTGTTATGCTGGTTCACACTGGTCCTGCATAAGATAAAGGCTCTAATGAAATTTAACTATGATAGAACCATTACCCACTAACAAAAGATCACCCCTCAAGAGAATACCCCATACCTCAACCACAATCTCTAAACAACCTCAAGATACTTCCCAAGATTCTGGGTAAAAATGCCACTTTTAGTTATACACAACTAATGAATCATCGAGCCTTACATCGGAAACCGGGGATGTACTGTATGGTGACTAACATAATATAATAAAAAATCATTATAAAAAAAAAGCCACTTTTAAAAGCTTTTAAGTTACAAAAGACGTTACAGGAGAAAGTTAATAAGGCAAAAAGTCTATTATAAAGGACAAATTATAGGGGCAATTGGGTGGCTCAGTTGGTTAAGTGGCCAAACTCTTGATTTTGGTTTAGCTCATGATCTCAGAGTTGTGGGGCTGAGCTCTCCTAGGGCTCCAGGCTCAGCAGGGAGTCTGCTTGAGATTCTCTCTCCTGCCCCTCTCCACCCTCACTTGTGAATGGCCTGCACTCTCTTCCTCTCTCAAATAAATCAATCTTTTTTAAAAAGAACAAATTAGGGGCGCCTGGATGGCTCAGTCAGTTAAACGTCTGCCTTCAGCTCAGGTCATGATCTCACAGTCCTGAGATCAAACCCCACATCGGGCTCCCTCCTCAGTGGGGAGGCTGATTCTCCCTCTGCAGCTTCCCCTGCTCGTGCTTTCTCTCTCTGTCAAATAAATAAATAAAATCTTTTAAAAAAAGAACAATTTATATAGACTATCCATTCACAATACTTCTTTTAAAGGAATTCCCAAAATAAAAATGTAATAAAATAATGAGCTCAGATGAATAAACAGGGAAGATCGGGAAACTGTTAAACTCACCAGTAATTTAAAATGTGCAAATCAATATATTGCAATTTACCCATATATGAAATGAGCAAATAACAAAAACAGAAGACAATATTCTACCCCTATTTTATAATAGCTTTTTTAAAAAAGCTTTATATTTGAGGAACTGAAATGTAAATAATATTAATAAGGAATATTAACTTTCAAATTGACTGCCCTTATCTTTGTTAATAGCTAGGAAATGCAAACCTATCCATCAGTAAGCTAATCATAAATGCAATTGTTATTAAACCACCCATCCTCTACAATTTGTAAAATAAATAAAGTATTTATATGCATTGGCATAGATCCCCAAGACCTATTGCTGCAGAATAAACCTCACATATGTAAAGAGATCACAAGTATGCCTCCCTCCCTGTCCCCCCTTCCATGTGTGCATACATATGAAAGAACAGGAAAAGGTCTGGAAGTATAGACATCTACATATCTGTGGATTATCTCTAGGGAGGGAAGGAGATGAACTGATGGTCAGTTGAAGTAGATTCTTTCTATGTCAAAGTTATGTGTTTTATAAAGTGATGATATTCATGTATTTTTAATATTTGTCATTTTGGAAAATAACCAAGTAAAACAGCTTTGGGAAAGGAAAAAAAAGGTACCCACTAATTCTGTCAAGATTTGTGATAATAACAAAATGCAAGATCCAATAAATACTATGTATCAGATCATTAAAAATGTTGGCATATTTTCTATTAAAATTGCCCTGCTGGAAACCTAAATTCAAAAGTGTGGGGGGGTGCCTGGGTGGCTCAGTTGGTTAGGTGTCTGACTCTTGATTTTGGCTTGGGTCATGATCAGGGTCCTGGGATGGAGCCCTGTGTTAGGCTCCATGCTTGGTGGGGAGTCTGCTGGAGATTCTCTCTTTCCCTCTGCCTCTCCCCTCACTCACTCTCACACTCTCTCTTCCTCAAATGAATAAATAAATCTTTTAAAAAATTAAGAAAATAAAAGTGTATGTATCTATGTGTAGATATCCTATGTAAGGACAGGAATAAATGTATACATTGCAAGTTTTTTTCTAAGATTTTAGTTATTTGAGAGAACACGAGTGAGAGCAGAAGGAGCAGCAGAGGGAGAAGGAGAAGCAGGCTCCCTCTTGAACAGGGAGCTGAAAGTGGGTTGTGGGGCTCAATCCCAGGACCCTGGGATCATGACCTGCGCTGAAGGTAGTCGCTTAACCTACCGAGCCACCCAGGTGCCCCACATTTCAAGTTTTTAATTGGATAAATGTATTAACCAAAAATAAAAATCTGAATAATGCAACATACATACATAAATTAGCATTCGGTCAATGAATAAAAAATTTTTCAAACATAGAAGAAGTGATTTAGTAACAACAAATAAAACAGAAATAATGTAAATATCATAGTTGAAGGATGTAGAATTTTATTGATAAAACCTACCTACACAATTGGGAAAAAATGCATTTTATTAAAATTTTTAACATAAGTTAGTACTACACGGACGGTTAAGGTTGATTTAACTGTTTTGCTATATCTTCTATATTATAAACCTAGGTTTCTCTCATTAATTAAATTGATTTCAGTACCCCCTCACTGCATAATACCCCGTTCAAATCTGAACAAGAATTCTAAACTAAACTGGTTCTCAACCCAGACTATACTCACTCTTGGTTGCTCAGTGAGGCTGTCCTTCTACGTTTGACTTGGACTTCCACCTCTGGTACGTGCTGTTCCGTAGTCCGTCTCAGGTGTAAGCGGTCCCTGAAGCAGAAAGAGGAATTTATTTCATAAGACTTCATCAACTTTAAAATAACCACTTATTTAAAGGCTGTATTTATTTTTTTTAATATTTATTTACTTGAGAGAGAGCGAGTGAGAGAGAGAACAAGCAGGGTGAATGGCAGAGGGATAAGCAGCCTCCCCGCTGGGCAGGGAGCCCAATGTGGGACTTGATCCCGGGACTCCAGGACCATGACCTGAGCTGAAGGCAGACGCTTAACTGACTGAGCCACCCAGGCACCCCTAACGGCTGTATTTAGAACTGTATTTAATATGATGGAGTTTTTAAAGTACTTGTAGTCTAATTACAACAAGGTACGGTAGTAATGTACATCAATTGTATCTCAAAAAAAATGGGGGAAAAGAAATGAGGCAAAATTTTAATAAGAATATCCTGCAGTAGTCAGGATCTATCCTAAAGCCACTTTCTCCCTTTAGAAGCCCCTTAAAATCAGGGTGGCCTGGGTGTCTCAGTCAGTTGAGCATCTGACTCTTGGTTTCGGCTCAGGTCATGATCTCAGGTTCTCAGGTTGGTGAGATCAAGCCTCATGTCGACCTCTGTGCTCAGCAGGCAGTCTGCTTGAGTTTCTTTCCCTCTGCTCCTCCTCCCACTCACAAGGACCCTCTCTCTCTCTCTCTTAAAAAAAATAAATAAATCTTTTTAAAAAGCCCCCTGGGGCACCTGGATGGCTCAGTCAGTTGGGTGTATGCCTTCAGCTCAGACCATGATCTCAGGGTCCTGGGATCCGGCCCCACATTGGGCTCCTTGCTCAGTGGGGAGCCTGCTTCTCCCTCTGATGCTCCCCCTCCTTGTTCTCTTTCTCTCTCTCTGTGTGCCAAATAAATAAATAAACTCTTAAAAAGAAAAAAAAAAAGTCTCCTGACATCTGGGAGAAAACTGGGGGGGGGGGGGTGTATATCAGAGAATTAAGCAAAAATATTTATTTCCACTTATTTTTACATACAAATCTATATATTTAGAGATATACTTATATGCACTAAGCTACTACCTACATACCCTGAAAAAATAGCAATATTGATTCCAAAGCTGGTTTGAAAATATTTTTAAGATGTTTTTATTTATTTGAGAGATAGAGAGCGAGAGACAGCAGGAGTTGGGGGTGCAGAGGGAGAGGGAGAAGCAGAGTCCCTCTAAGCACTCTGATGAGGGACTTGATCCCAGGACCCTGAGATTATGATCTGAGCCGAAGGCAGACACTTACCCAACTGAGCCACCCAGGTGCCCCTGGTTTGAAAATATTTTATTAGGACAGATCCTTTAGTATAATGGAATAAACCATAAAGTTTAAATTATAAAATTTCTCCTTAAGCAAACTTCTGCGCAAATGTTTTTTTCCTAGGATCTGCAAAACAAGAAATAAAAGTGATGCTTAAGCAAAAAATTATTATAATACAGAAGACCAACATAGCTACCACCATCTTATGATCTGCTGAACAGCTCACAAAATGGCTGCTCAAGGGATCTGAGCACGTAATCTCCCACCTGGGAGATTAGAAACTACAGGAACCACTCTTAAAGCTGCAATTTAACAATGTTAATCAGAGAAGACAGAGGAAAAAGCATTTTACAAAAGTCATGCAATGGACTATTTCCACGGCAGAATTCAAAGGAAGCATCCCCAAAACTAATTTTTGAACCCCTGCTATTTTCAAATTCATGTTAGATTATGCAAAGTAACCAAATCAAATAGCTTTCCCAAGTTGTTTTACTGGTTCAAAAACTTTAGTGTTAAAAAAAAAAATTAGTGTTTTTATCAAACAATAGAAATCACTTAAAAATCACATATGTACATATCAGATTTTTTAATGATAAAAGTACATAATTTGCTAATCTCCTTGACCTTTGATTAAGCAATGGTTTCTTAGATACCTGAAGTACTAGAGAAAGGAATCCATACATTGGATTTCATCAAAAGTAAAAAACATATTTGCTTCAAAGGACACTATTAAGAAAGTGAAAATACAACTGGCCAAATGGGAGAAAATATTTGCAATTCACACAGCTCATTAAAATTCAGCATCCAGAATACTGAAGAACTCTTACAACTCAATAATAAAATGAAAAAATTCCACTTAAAAATGGGTGAAAGACTGGAACAGATCGCTTTCCAAAGACATACAAATTTACATCAACACAAAAGATATTTAATATCACTACAGTCATTGGCGAAATGCAAATAAAAACTACAAACATACCACTTCACACCTCAGGAGTGGAGGAGGAGGTGGAGAAACTGGTAGTGGGAATGTGAAATGGTGGAACCTCTGGCACTTCCTAAAAATGTGAACCATGTAGTTAGTATTTGACACTAACTGCACTCAAAGGGGGAATAAATATGTATGTGCTGCTGAAGCAAGCACAAGAGGTGGTAAAATAGAAAATATATATATATATATTTGAGTGCGAATGTTCCTAGCAGCATTAATTGTAAGAGCCAAAAAGTGGAAACAACCCAAAGTACAACCACAAAAAAATGGACAAACCAAATATGGTGTGGCATGGTATATTCAATACAATGGAATGTCATTCAGTGACAAAAAGGAATGATTTACTGATGAAACATGGCTTCATAAATATATTTGTAAATATTATATTAAAATTATATAATAAAAAGAACTATCAGAGACCTCCATATTATAGACCATAATTATGATTACTCTAATAGTAAAATTGAAAATACGCCATTACCAAAAAATTAAAAAAATAAAAATCTTCAGTTCCTTTATCCCTTCACAGCAGTTGCTCGGTATGAAAAGGTCTAAGTTCATAGGAGAAATGAAACAGCACACAAAATTATTCAATTTTCTAAATCCACTTTTATTTTTTTCCTGTTCTTTTCTTTTTTATTATGTTACGTTAGTCACCATACAATTCAATTTTCTAAATCCATTTTTAAAGCTACATGTAAAATCATCAAGGAGCAGCACTGTTTTCATAATATAGGAAGTTTGTTCTAAATATACATACATGTGGGTACATTTATAATCTTCCTACTGTATTTCCAACCTAGAAACCAGCTTTCAGAAAATAAGCATTTAAAGGAAAAATAGAGAGGTGCCTGGCTGACTCAGTCAGTGAAGCATGCAACTCTTGATCTCAGGGTTGTGGGCTCAAGCCCCATGTTGGATGTAGAGATTACTTCAAAATAAAATCCTAAATAAATAAGTAAACACTAAAGGAAAAAAAGAGGGGGTTTGTTGGCTTAGTCGGTAGGGTATGTGACTTGATTTCAGGGTTGTGAGTTCAAGCCCCACATTGGGCATAGAATATACTTTAAAAAGTTAATTAAAAAGAGGGAAAAAGTTATATGTGCACAATGTTCATTTTCTGCTCCAAAATTACTTTCATTAAAAAAAATAATAATTTGGAAATACACTGAGAAGCAACAAATGATGAGATCACACAATATTTTTCCAAATAGACTAACGTTCTGTCAAATATATGCCTTACATCCTGCCAAAAACCTAGTAAAATTCAACTACTCAGATCTCAAGAATGAAAAAGAAAAAAAGAAAATGTGAGGTAATCTCAGTCTACAGATATTCCCATAATCATGAGAAAATCAGTGCCTCTAAACCAAAACTTGTGGAACCATCAAAAAGAAAATTCTAAGCCAGCCAACATTCAGGCACTGAAGACCAAAGAAATGACTCCCTTACACAACCTTTGTTAGTTAGAGACAACCTTAACCATCAACAACTCTTAAGCTTTCTGCCTCTGGGCCAGAAAAATGGAAGGGGCGAAGGAGACCAGAAAGAAAAGCCTAATGTACACTGAAGAAAGATAAAAAATCTCATTGTCCCTGTCATGTTGGACAATACTCATACCCTGCTTAATTCAAGGATTCTTTCTAAATATAGCTAAGTAGCAGAGTACAGTGTCAAAGTAAGAGATTAAACTCAAAATAGACTAAAGACCTAAATGTGAGACCTGAAACCATAAAACTCCTTAATTAAAATATAAGCAGTAATTTCTTGGACGTTGTCCTTAGCAACATTTTCCTATGTAGGACTCCTCTGGCAAGGGAAACAAAATCAAAATTAAAACTATAGGGTCTACACGAAAATAAAAATCTTTTGCACAGCAATGGACAACATCAATAAAAAGAAAAGGGAACCTACTGAATGGAAGAAGATATTTGCAAATGATGTATCTAATAAAGGGTTAATGTCCAAAATATATAAATAACATAAAACCCAACACATACACGTGCGCGCGCACACACACACACACAATCAAAAAATCCCGTTAAAATATGGGCAGAGGAACTGAAAAGACATTTTTTTCAAAGATACACAGAGGGCCAACAGACACATGAGAAGATGCTCAACATCACTAATCAACAGGAAAATGCAAATCAATACCAAATTAGATTTCACCTCACACCAGTGAGAATGGCTAGTATCAAAAAGACAAGAAATAACTCTTAGTAAGGATGTGGAAAAAAGAAACTCATGCACTCTTGGTAGGAATGTAAACCAGTGCAAAAACTGTAAAACAGTATATACGTTCCTCAAGAAATTAAAAATAGAAATAGCACATGATCTAGTAATTCCACTTCTGAGTATTTACCCAAAGAAAACAAAAGCACTAATTCAAAAACATACATGCACCCCTGGATTGACTGTAGCATTATGTATAATAGCCAAGATATTAAAGCAACCATCTAAATGTCTGTCAATAGATGAATGGATAAAGATGCAGTATATAAATACAATATTATACAACTATAAAGAAAATTTTGCCATTTTTGACAAGATGGATGGACCCAGATGGTACTATGCTAAGTGAAATAAGTCAGAGAAATTCAAATACCTTATTATTTCACCTATATGTGGAATAAAAAAAAAAATAAGCAAACAAAGAAACAGAAACAGACACCCAAAAGTACAGAGATGAAACTGGGGGGGGGGGGGCAAAATAGGTGAAGGGGAACAAATCTGAGCATATTCAGAGGAAAGGGCAGGAATAAAGATGTAGCATCACCACACATGGGGAAAGTATTTCAGCAATGAAACATAGGAGAGATGCACTGCGCAAACCAAGATAATACAAAGTAAACTGAATAAACCCAAACCAGACAGTACCTTGTCTTAAATAGCAATACAACAATCCCTGAACTGTTTCCTTGCACTAAACCACAGAAACGGTTCACACTGCCTTGTCATTTTTGAAAAGCCCTGATACTAAGCCAAATATTCGGTGGGCAGGGCAGAGACCTTGAAACCTCAGAGGTCTTTCCAAAGGGATCCGCCATATTGAGATTCTGAGCCTGTGTGAAAAACTACAAAATGGCTGACCAGGATAATACACACTCATTTTGCAAATAGCTAAAATGATCAGAAGTTAAAGCAAAATATAATTATTTGAAGCAGTATGTGTATGCAAGTAGGAAAAAATGAGCAAACCGTTAAGTATCACAGAATTCCAGCCTTCTGCTATTTTTAAAACTACTCAAAAAGAAACAATTCCACAACAAAGCTTTCCAAGGCTTCTGGGTTTACATTTTCCTTCATTACATTCCAACTTAGCACAACCATATTGTTTGTGACAGAGGGGGAAAAAAAAGAAAAAAGGCAAGCCCATCAACGTTCTGGAAAGAAAAACAAAGTCCTTGAAAATGCTCCCCTACAAAGGTGGAAGAACACAGATCACTGGAATAGTTACTTTGTTAATTATATATTCTCACCAAATTTTTATAGTACCTCCAACTTCAAAAACGATGGATCAAAAGCATCACTTTAAAAACCTGACTGGGGCAAGAATTCTCTAATCCAATGTGTACTTACAGCCGTTTAGCATTCTACTTTTCTGATTCTCTGTTCCCCTTCACCAAACAAAACTTAGAGGTCTCAGTTCCTAAGAACCCTGGAGGAGCCCTGATCCCCAATTTAAGGAATCTGTATATAAAAGCGGCATCACAAAAAGAACATCCACAGATTAAGAAGTACGACAGACCTTAAAGGTGATGCAGTAGTACAATTATCAAACCTGCGAAGTGGAAATCGAATGTAATAAGGCGTTTTCTAAATGGTTACTGAATCCCCTTTGAATATTAAGAACAATTAGACTGCTTATAATACAACCCAGGGAATCTACAAAAATGAAAATGCAGGCCTCTCTAAAAAGTCAGAGAACACTTAAACTCAGCACCACTGATAGAGACTGCCTTAAGTAGTAGCACTGTGGTTCATGGGATGACTTCGCCTTTCGTGCCCTGCCTGTAGGCCCATCTCTCCCTTCTACAGCGCAATAAAAAGGCAGGGGCACAGCATGGCTGCCCGTCTAGGCAGGCACAGAATGTACACATCCATTGCCCCGTTGCCCTCTCCACTCCAATGTAGCCTTATGGGGAAGGGGTGTCCCAAGGTACAAGCTCAGCAAATCCGTGTCTTCCTTCCTTCCACCACTGCAGCACAAGAGGAAAGGAGCAGCCTTTACAGCAGACAGGTGAAGGGGGTAGCTGCCAGCCCCACCAAGCGGACGCTGCGCAAACCCCCTCCCCTGGTGCCCGCCCCATTGCCGGGCGGAGACGCTGTCTTCCCCGTTGCGCCTGCGCACCCAAAATCCCGCACCCTTCCCCACTGCAGCACTTTGGGGAGGGGGCAGCTGCCCACGTTGCCGCCTCCTCCCCTCAGCACTGCGCTTTGAAGATGCCGCCGAAATTATTGCCTGGGAGACGCTGCAGAGACTACCCTTCCCCCATTGCGGCACTGGGGGAGGGGGAGGCTGCCCCCCACTCTGTCACGCCTGCGCAGATCCACACATCTGCAGCGGCAGCCATCTTTGGTGAGCCGCACAATGGTCGTGACGCGGCAGTGGACCCCTGAAAACCTTATTCCCAATGCAGGGAAAATCAGTGCAAAGAAGACACGCCTCTGCAGTATTACATCCCAGAACCCGGCGTGACTCTCACAAGTTCATAAAGCAAGCTCTGCACAGCATATTCCTAATCTTACACCAAAACCACAAAGGAAGGAATTATAAAGGAGTAAAATATCTAAAGACAAATCTGCAGCTATCCCTTCAGGTGAGCAATGGATAGCAGGTTCACCCTAATACAAACTCTTAAGACTGCTTCAGATCAGAGAACAAGTGAATGTTCTTCCCTTTTTCTCAAACTAAGGGTTGTGGACCACTCGGTGCCCCTTCCGTCAGCCCACCACCAGACGCCTGGTCCACCACCCCCGCCCCCTCTTACCACGCTCACTCATTCAACCACCAGCATGGCGGCCACTCTTCCAAGGGTTCCCACACACCACCATCACCGCCCCCACTGCCACCCAATCACCCCTCCTGTCAAGACCATAATGGCTGCCTTGCCACCCCCACACATACCATATCCAAGGTGGGTCACCCCTTTCACCGTGTCACCCTCTTTGTATCACCCTCACGGTAGCCTCCCTGCCACCGCCCCCAAACACCGCCATGGCAGCCACCCCCACCGCCCCGTACCACCTCCGCCTCTCCCTATCGCCACCATGACGGTCACTTCGCTGCCTCCCCCCACCATAGCCACCATGATCACCTTACTAGTCACCCTGCCATCTCTTCCAGTGGCCACCTCGTTGACCCCCGAACTACCAGCACTACCACCGTGACTACCCCCTTACCTCCGTCACCACCAAGAACAGCTTATACTCCCTACCACCACCACCACGGTGGCCACCATTGCTACAACCACGATCACATCATAGAGGACACCTCACCCTAAAGACCCCTCCTTATCACCACTGCAGCCACCCTGCTACCCCCCTCCAGATACCACTGTCACCAATACCGGATGCCCTACCATGTCACCCTCTCCTTGGTACGGTGGACTCCCCACTGATCCCACACCGTCGAACCTTCCCCTGCCCTTCGCACCACAGCCATCACAATATACCCTCCCCAACCACAGTCATGGCCTCAGATCTCAAGGACAAAGGGCCACTCTAGAGAGGATCTGATGGGACACGATACAGTGGCGTATACCAGCTGCGATACGACACAACATGATCAGAGCACCGTCCACGGAGGTACAACCAATCCCCAAACCTTCAAAAGTGTCCCATTCAGTTCTCCAGAACAAAGAACTTTAGAGCCCAGATTCCCACTATATACAACAATACTATTAAGTTCTGCAAACTTGGAACACTGAACAAATAAAAATGACTATTCCCCAGGTTGTCCCTAAGGGAACAGATCCACACAGCTAACCTGGCCCGCTCCATCGCGCTGTTAGCCGCTCCTCAGAACAGACAGTCAGGCATCTCCGGCGACCCCTCCACTCTGCGCTTGAGTCACTGCAGCAACACCAACTAATCACACCAGTTCTACCTGCGCATGCGCAGCAAAACGCCCCTCCGGCTTTGGCTGCGCAACCGCAACAGTTTGCCGCAGTGCTGAGGTCCTGCCGCAGTGCAGGGGTGCCAGCGCCCCTGCTAACTGGAATTACCAGGGCCTGATGTCTACTGGACTCCAAATAACCAAGGCTTTAGCGCCTTAGCAGAGGGACTCCAGGGACGACATCACCACCCTGGCGTTCAATGGCACGATCTCTCTTTTTTTAAATACGTGTAAAATGTTGAGGAAATAATTCTTGCTTCCCCAACAAATATTTGCAGACACCATGGGCCAAACAATCCTGATTTAAAATTATCTTCATGTCTTCCTATACCATGTCAGAAATGCTGATTTGGAAAAGTTAAATTGGTGCAAAACCACAGTCAATCCTATATTGCTCGATAATCGAAGCCCAGTCTAGAAGACAATCCCTTTTAAAAGATATATTATTTGAATTTGGTGCAATTTCTTTCCCTCTTTTTCTGCTTTCTACGGGTTTGGGGTGTTTTTGCTTGTTTTTGTTTTGCAAATTGTGAAAATTATGCCAAAACAATCATAATGTAATTAAACTCTTCAATACAGAATGGATAAGTAACTAAATTGGAAAAGTTGTCTACTCAATTCGTATAAAATGAAAAATGAACTTGGATTCCAACATAAAACAAAACCTTTACATAGGTATATTGAAATTTTTGCCAATAATCAGTGATAACTGGAGTGGGGAAGATAGCGCTTTCGCACAACAGCAATGAGCAAGTAGATACAATGATTTTTTTTTCCCCCTAATAACACCCTCTACAGATTTAAGAGACACTTTGGTAACTCCAAAATTGTTACATATGTGTAACATGGAAAAAGACAATGCTAAGGAGAGAAAGTTAAGGAAATAATCCTGAAGCTGTATTTGCATAGAATTTTACATAGCTTTGCTATTTTCTCAATTCTCCATGTCAAAGAACTGAGAGTGAGGGTGGGCTAATGGTGACTAAATGGCTAAAATCCCTTCCCCATCCCCCTAAGCTAATGCTCTCTTTCCAGTCATCTTATGCTACACAAACGACTGTGAAGAGACATGTCAATACAGACATCTATCATAATAAAATCTTGAAAACTATGTAATGTGCCTCATGAAAGATACATAGGCTAAGTAAAATTTTACCTATATATAGAAATAATAATAGACTGATATATATAAATATAATTCAGCTCATATAAAAAATGAATCATTTGAAATTATCAATATTGAACAGATTTTGATCTACAAAATTGCACTAATAGTTCATTTTTACACATTCTTGTGAAGTAACATAGGAAGGAGTTCATAACATACTACTCCAAAATATGCCACTCTGGCATACTATTTTTAGTTACTCCCCTATAAATAGAAAGTCAATGCTGATCATGGGAGTGGATAGCAAAATATTATGTAAAATTAATGCTATGTGAATATTTTATGTAAATATATGTTTATATGCACGTTTAAAAAAATGTATGAACCAATACACAACACTATAGTGTTGAAAACCATCCTTGGACTCAGACTCATTTGATTCAAATTCTAGTTTTGAAACTTGACAGCAGTGTTACTTCAGGCAATTATCTAACTTTCGGTGTCTAATTTTTTTTTTAGTCTGTAAAATATGGGGGAATTGTACTTATCTTATGCAATGATTTGACAGCTAAATGAGTTAATATGCATATATAGAACAGGGTTTGATTCAGACCAAAACTATAAAAGTGTTAGCTCTTCAAACAGCCCCAAATATTACTATTTAATATTTAATAATATTTAATAATATTACTATTAAACAGTGGTAACTTCCACTGGGAAATAAAAATTGGGTATATATATTATTTTTGTTAATTAAAATCTGTACCTTAATCATATTTCTTCAGATTTTTCTTAATGTCATTTTCTCATTGCAAGATACTGCACACATGTTCAATAGTCAAGTCCCTTTAGGCTCCTGTTGGCTGTAACAATTTGGGTATTTTTTTTTAATGTTTTTACCAGGTTTATACTTTACACAGTGATAATTACTTTTAGAATTAAAAAATGAATATTAAGATAAAACAAAATTATACTTAATTCTCAACTCTAAAATACTTGATTATCTAGTTTATTGACCCATCTTTCAAATCCTTTCAAGCCTGCTCTTTTTGACAATTCTGACCACACTCCTGATAATTTTCTGGCTGCTCTACCACCTTAAGAAGCTGACTTTAGATGCCAAAGAAGACAGGATAAGCTCCCTGAGCCTTACACGCAATCCAAAGAGAGCTGCCATATTGGATCACTCATATACTTAAAGAGTATAATTTATATCAGTTTACAAGCCTAATTGAGCATGCCCTGTAATTGAGAAGTAAATATGCAAAAGAGAGAGAGGGAGAGAGGCTTCTCCAATACGCTTTGTTATAAGGACTGTTTTGCTAGACAGATGTGTCTCCCAACAATTCCATTTTTTCCAAAGTCTAGACCTATCCCCAAGTCATACTCTAGAAGGTATAAGCTTAAGGGACAACAAATCTGGAGTAAAACTATTCTCAAAATAAAAAAAACAAAAACAAAAAATAAAAAACAAAACCTTTTCTCTACACAACTGAAGGTAAAGAATCTGCAAAACTGATCAGACTCCTCATATACAAAAATTAAATCAAAATGGATTAAAGACTTCATGTAAGAGTTTAAAATATAAAACTCTTAGATGAAAACATGGGTGTAAATCTGTGTGACCTTGACTTAAGCAAGCAACATTTTCTTAGATAGGATACCTAATGCGCAAGCAACCAAAAAAAGAAAGTGGACTTCATCCCAATTACATAAAAGTTTTTGCTTCAAATAACACTATTAAGAAAATAAAATGACAACCAGCAGAATGGTGGAAAATATTTGCAAATATCATATAAAGGAAGTCTTACAACTCAACATAAAAAGATAAAATAAACTGTGAAAGAGTTGAATAAATAATTCACCCAAAAATGATAAACAAATGGCCAATCAGCACATGAAAAGATGTTCAACATCATTAGTCATTAGGGAAATGCAAAAGATTAGCTCAGTGAGGTGCCACTTCACACTCAGTAGGAGGGCTATAATCAAAAAGACAATAACAAGTGTTATGGAGGATGTGGACAAATTGGAACCTTCATACTTTGCTGATAGGAATGTAAATTAGTGCAGCCACTTTAGAAAAAAGTTTGGTAATACCTAAAAATTTAACCATAAAGTTATCTATAACCCACAACTCTACTTTTAAGTATATAACCAAAAAGAAATGAAAACACACATCTATGCAAAAATTTGTACATGAATTTTCATAGCAGCCTTATTATCACAGAGAGAGGAAATAACTCAAATGTCTATCAGCTAATGAATGGATAAACAAAAATATGTGGCATGGCATATCTACAATATAATATCATTTAGCCAAAAAAGGGAATGAAGTATTGATTCATGCTGTAAAATGGATGAACCCTGAAAAATGTTAGTGCTAAGTGAAAAAATCCAAACATAAAAGGCCACATTTTTATATGAGTTCACTTACATGAAATATCCAAAAGAGTCAAATCCATAGAGACAGAAAGCCAAGCAGTGATTGCCAGAGAATAGGGGAAGGATGAATACGGAGTGACTGCTAATGGTTATTGGGTCCCTTTATAGAATGATAACATGTTCTGGAATTAAATAGTACGGATGTTTGTAAAACATTGTGAATATACTAAAAATCACTGAATTGTACAATTTTAAAAAGGTAGATATTATGCTGTATACATTATAATTTTTTTTAAATTTCCAACTGAGGGAAATTTTACAAAATACCTGAAGAGTAATCCAAAAATTGTCAAAAACAAAGAAAGTCTGGGAAGTTTTCTGAGTTTTGTTACAACCAAGAAGAGCCTTGAGAGAGGAGTCCTAGATGTAATGTTATCCTGGATGAGATCCAGGAACAGAGAAAGGACATTATGAAGAGACTGAGGACATCTGAATAAAATATGAACTTCAATGTTGGTTCATTAATTGCAACCAATGCACCATACTAATGTAAGATGTTGATAATATAGAGGAATATATGTGTGAGATATAGAATAACTGCACTATCTTTGAAATAATTATGTAAATATAAAGCTGTTCTGAAATAAAAAGTTAATTAAGAAAATAAACTGATCAGAAATTACATACAAAAGTTTCCTAACATGGTCACCTACAAAGGAGAAGGCTGGTGGACTGGGTAGAAAGGAGATGTACCACTGAAGTATCTCTAAGTCTATTTTTCTCATTGTCATTTGAATTTATGAACTGTGCCAAATAAAAAGCAAGCAATCAAATGATACACAAAAAGCTGTTTAAGGACACTTGTCTGGCAAAATATATGATAAAGTTAGAAAAGACAGGAGAATCCATTTGTGATATACTTAATATATACCTACTACATCAAAAACTCATAGAAATCAATAAGGAAAAGAGAATTTCAAAGAAAAAAGGGCAAGGATGTTCAGTCATTGTATGTATTTGCTCTTTATGATCTCTCTACTCTCTCTCTGCTGCTGATCTCTCTACCTAGGTGGTCCTTCCCCGCCTTCTGCTTTTGCCACAGTCAAAACTACACAACAGGTAGACTCCCCACTTTGGCCCGTCTAATTCCTCTGACTGCTCCGTCACTAGCAGTGGAGCCCATCAGGAGGAGTAGAGGGCAAGCAGGTAAATAGGAAGAGATCAAGAGGCAGCCAGCCAAAAGAAAATGTTTGGATTCTAACCATGAGGCCTTCCAATTTACACACACACATTCTGGTCCTTAGAAAATCTGCTGCTTGGGCAAGGTCTGCATAAATCCCAACAGCATTATTCTGAATTTTCTTGCTTTCTGAAATAATCCAAATAGACAGTGACAAGTTCAAATATACAGACTTGACGTTTTCTAAAGTAACTCAGTCAATGTTAGGGGAAAAGCTTGAGGAAGGGAAAGAACAAAGAAAAAGTTTGTTTTGAAAGTGGATTTCTTTTTTTTTTTATAACAACATTTTTTAATTATATTATGTTAGTCACCATACAGTACATCCCTGGTTTTTGATGTAAAGTTCGATGATTCATTAGTTGCGTATAACACCCAGTGCACTATGCAATATGTGCCCTCCTTACTACTCATCACCAGCCTAGCCCAATCCCCCAGCCCCCCTCCCCTCTGAAGCCCTCAATTTGTTTTTCAGAGTCCATAGTCTGAAAGTGGATTTCTGTCTGGCATTTGTTATATTGTGAAATTATTATATGGTGAAAATGTATATAATTAATACAACATTAATAAATTTTCATAGAAAAGTGAGTGATAGACTGTGATGGTTTTGACTCATACAAATTGCTTTGTATTTCCTGAATGTGAGGGGAGTATAAAAATCCTGCCCAGGTTTGAAAATAAGATGTCCTGCTACTTGGATAAAAGCCCCTTGGAGAGGGTTAAAAAAAAAAAAAAAACTTTAAAATAAAATAAATACAACCATATTACAGAAGAAGGTATAAAATTTTTTAAATATAAAATAAGATATTATGAAGTTTTGTTGGTGGGACCACTAGATAATCTCTAGTCTATCTTTTCTGCCATTAGGAGGACTTCTGTGGAAGTCTTTAAAATATGATATCTGCCTTTTTTATTCAAAAACATTTTTGCTAGTATGAAAATCAAGGTCATACCCCCTTAAAACAACTTTTTTGAAATTTTTATTCCAACATATCAGAACTAAAACAAATATAAAAGTTTAAATCATAAAACAAGATGCAAATAATTTGAGATACAGGTAAAAGGACTTCATATCTTAAACATTTGTGGAAAGTGGACAATATTTGAAATGATACTGCAGAGAGACTGAAGTCCTTTTTATGACAAAATTTAAAATTCAGAAGCAGAAATTCAAGGCAATAAAGACTACCTGGTTTGAAGTCTGCATTGTATGTTAGCAGCTATTTTTCATTATTCATTTATTTATTTTACAAACACATATTCTGCTTACTATGTATCAGGTAGTTTTCCAGGTATTTTACCATTAATCCAAACAACCACCATATGAGCTGCTTTGCATTTCCATCCCTCTTACATATTAGGAAACTGAGGCCCAGAGAGGACCAGAACAACACCGAAAGTCACACAGTTCACAAGCAGTTGAACCCTAATTCAAGCCCAGCTCTCTGGTTACTTTGCCCCTGCTCTTAACCACTACCCTAAGTTGCAGTGACTATTACGGGCAATGACTTTCACTGTAATTCGAATTCCACAAACCTAAAGCCCAAGCAGAAAGCTGGGTGAAAAGACAAAACAGAACACACACTATGAGCACAAAAGCCCAAGACAGCGCCTAGAGGCACATTGCTCAAGGCACTGGGTGGCAGCCTTTCCCTATGGGCACAATCTATTCATAGGAAAACTGACCAAGAGGTATTTTTGCCATAGGCTCCCTTCCCCCAATCTGGGGAACTGCATTCTTGAAAGTCCCAAAACCAGCTCCAGAAGAGGCTGAGCAGGGGAAGGAAGTACCTACTCCTCTGGAGAATATTCCAGCAGGTTAAAAGTAACAAAAAAGACACTCTTCCACCCATGGCTTTTGCACACACTCTCCCTGTATCCAGGCTTTGTGCAAGAACACCCTAGATGCTCAGCAAAGGACACCAAATCTCATCTATACTTGTACATTTTTAAGTAGTTGGGAGGGAATCAAAAGAAAGGCAATTTTGTGACACATGAAAATTACATAAAGTTCAAATTTCATTATCCATAAATAAAATGTAATTAGAACACAGCTGAATAGAAAAGCCCAGTGTTTCCTTCCTGAAAGGGAAAAATCCAGTTCTCCACTCCTGTGTGTTTCTCTTTTACTCTCACACTACTACCCCATTCACTTGGAATACTTCACTTTTGATACTTCTGTCACCAAATATGTGGGGTGTTTTCTCCACACCAAATAATTCTCCATGACACCAGCCAGGTGTTGTACAATTCAACTCAGCTCTGGTACTATCCTACCTGGAAGTAGTGTCAAGATTCTACAGTTAAGACTCGGTCCAAGAAGACTGCTCCCACCCACTCCAGACGCCAATTGCAAGTAGCAGGTCCAAAAGTTCCCCACGTCTGTCTGGAGTGGCTACAAATCAGGGGTTTCTGTGACTTTCTGTGCCTTTTGGTTTAATCAATGTCTTAGAGTGGCTCACAAAACTCAGGGAAACATTTATAGTTGACCCTTGAACAACACAAAGTTGAACTGCATGGGTCTGCTTTTGATAGGTGGATTTTTTTTTTTTTCAGAAAATAAATTAGAAAGATTTTCGGAGATTTGTGTCAATTTGAAAAATCTTGCAGGTGAACCATGTAGCCTCAAAATACTGAAAAAATTAAGAAACAAACTGAGGGTTATAGAAGGGAGGGGTTGGGAGGATGGGGTAACTGGGTATTAAGGAGGGCACGTATTGTGATGAGCACTGGGTGTTATACACAACTAATGAATCATTGAACACTACATCAAAAACTAACGGTGTACTATATGTTGGTTAATTGAATGTAATTAAAAATAAATAAATAAATAAAAATAAATACCAATGCTTTCTAATAAAAGAAAGAAAAAGTGTTGTTGTAAGAACATGATATATAATACACGTAATGTACAAAATAGGTGTTAATCAACTATTTGTTATCACTAAGGCTTCTGGTCAATAGATATCAGCACCCCTAATCCCCACATTGTTCAAAGGTCAACTGTACTTACACTGACCAGTTTAATTAAGGATATGATAAAAGGATACAAATGAACAACCATATGAGGAGATACCCAGGCCAAAGTCTGAGAGGTTCTTAAGAGCAGGAGCATTTGTCCCATAGCTTGGGCTGTATCATCCTCCAGGTACATGGATGTTTTCACTAACCTGGAAAAGCTTAGTACCATACATTGGGGATTTTCGTGGAGACTTCTTTAGGGAGGCATGATCAATTATTAGCTCCATTTCTAGCCCCTCTCTCTTCTCTACAGAAGTGGGGGGTGGGGCTGAAAAATTCTAAGCTTCAAATCATGACTTCATCTTTTTGGTGGTCAGCTCCCATCCAGAAGCCATCCAGGAACCCATCCAAAGTTGCCTCCTCAGAACAAAAGATGCTCTTAGGGTTCTTACCACTAAGGAATTTACAAGGGTGTTAGGAGCTCTGTGTCAGGGATGGGGTTGAAGACCAAATATTAAAACAAGAGTTGCTTTTAGTGTTCTTATCAATCAAAAAATCACAAGGGTTTTAGGAGCCCTGTGCCAGACACTGTGAGCGTGTGTGTATATATATTTTTTCTTTTATTAAAGTATAGTTGATATATATTTTTATCTATTATCTCGCACAGCCATACCCATTTGTTTATATATTTATCTATGGCTACAACTTCACAATTGAATTATTACAGCTGATGGGGTTCAGGCCACACTACCCCAGAATATGGCACCTTGGCATACTGAATAATTTAAGCTAAAGGAGTTTGAGAAAATGGCAGAAGAAAAAAAAGTTCACTTTGGGGACACGTGGCTGGCTCAGTTGGTTAAGCACCCCTCTTGATTTCAGCTCAGGTCATGATCTCAGAGTTGTGAGATATAGCACCAAATTGAGCTCAGCACTGGGCATGGAGCCTGTTTAAGATTCTCTCTCTCTCCTCTCCCTCTGCTCCTCCCCACCCTCCCTCTCTCTCTTTCTCTCTCTAAAAGAAAAGTTCACTTTCATCTCCTTCCGCACTCTTCTCTGAAATAGGACATAGAATCCTCATGCGAGAGGTACTTTCCCTATGCCTAGAGGGAAAATGTATCCTTACTTCTGAAGACAAAGGGATGCCAAGAATCCAAACAAACAGACCTTGCTAAATTTCTCCCAGTTTGCTACACTAACCTCATATTCTCTGACCTATCGTATTCTTCCATGACTGCCCACCTTTCATCAAATATGGCAAAAAATAATCATCTCTGTTTCTTTGGATCCTCATTTCCTTAGAAATAAAGGCTTTGGGCCACATAAAACTTACATTAAATAAATAAATAGATGATAGATAGATAGATAGATAGATAGATATAAAATTATTTTAAAAAAATAAAATAAAACTTAACATTAATTTTCAGACCTAGCCAGCAGTCCTAAGAGGCTTGAGGAAAACTCTTCCTCCCCTACATAGCAGAAACCAGATGGTCCACAAAACAAAAATATTTACTATCTGACTGTGATGGTAATTTTGTGTGTCAATTTGAGTAGGCCATAATATCCACATATTTGGTCAAACATCAACCTGTATATTTCTGTGAATATATTTTTAGATGGGATTAATATTTAAATAAGTAGATTTAGAATAAAGCAGATAACTTTCTGTAATGTAGGTGAGCCTCATTCAATCAATTAAGGTTTCTTGTTTTTTTTGTTTTGTTTTTGTTTGTTTGTTTGCTTTGTTTTGTTTTGAGAGACAGAGTGTGCACAAGTCGGGGGTGGGGGCAGAGGGAGAAGGTCAAGCAGGCTCCACTCTCAATGGAGCCTGACTTGGGGCTCAATATCATGGTCCTGAGATCATGACCTGAGCCAAAAATCAAGAGTCAGAAGCCTAACCAACTGAGACACTCGGGCACCCCTCAATTGAAAGTCTTAAGAGAAAACAGAGGTCCCCTAAATGGGTATTCTGCCAGTAGACTGACTTTGGACTCAAGCTGCAACGTCAACCCTTCACTGGATCTCCAGCCTCCTAGCCTACCCTGTAGATTTTGGACTTGCCAGCCTTCAAACCCACATGAGTCAATTAAAAAACAAATAAGATTTTATTTTTAAGTAATCCCTACACCCAATGTGGGGCTCCAACTCACAACCCTGAGATCGAGAGTCACTTGCTCTTCCAACTGAGCCAGCCAGGTACCCTACATGAGTCAATTTCTTAAAATCAATGTCTCTCTTCCTTTCAAAATAAAGGGGCAGAGAGGGACACACACACACACACACACACACACACACACACACACACTGCCAGACTGACCAAACAATACACATACCAAATTGGTTCTGCTTCTCAGGAGAACCTTAAAACAGATTTTGGTACATAGAGTGGTTCTAGAGGAACAGAATCTGAAGGATGGATTTTTGGAATTGGTTCTGGGGTTTCAGTAATTAGTTCTTTTTTAAAAAAAGATTTTATTTATTTATTCATGAGAGACAGAGAGAGAGAGAGTGAAAGAGAGGGAGGCAGAGGGAGAAGCAGACTCCCAGCTGAGCAGGGAGCCTGATGCAGGACTCTATCCCAAGACCCTGGGATCACGACCTGAGAGAAGGCTGACACTCAAGTGACTAAGGCACCCAGGTGCCTTGTGTAAATGGTTCTTTAAGCCGATTAGGCTTAAAGGGTTCCATAGCTAATAGTAAAGAGAACATGGATAGTCTACCGTATGATGTAGGAATGGAGATATGCAAAATATAAACTTTGGATACCCTAATCACACACTACAAGAGGCAAGATTCTAGGTGACTCTGTATATAATACCCTCAATTTTTTTTCTTTCTCAAACTAATAAATAAAATAAAATTGGCTGATTATATTTTCCCTATGATCATATGATAAAGAGAAAACTCAGGCCTGCAGAATATGCAAACACCACCCAAAAGTACACAGCTGCAGCACTATGTCCCTTTTCTGTAACATTCCTGAAGGACCACAAAAAAGTGGTAAAGGGAAGTCCTTCCAGTGGGCAGAACTTCTAGCAGTACTCCTAGTTGTTTACTTTGCTTAGGAGAAATGGCCAGACTTGTGATTATATGCTGATTGTTGTGTGATAGCCAATGGCTTGGCTAGATGGCCAGGGATTTGGAAAGAACATGATTGGGAAATTGGCAATAAGGAGGTCTGGGGAAGGGGCATACAGATAGACTATTCTGAATGAGCAAACAACGTCAAGATATTTGTGTCCCCTGTGAATGTTTACCAAAGGATGAATTCAGCAGAGAAGGATTTTAATAATCAAGTCAACAGTATGACCTATTCTGAGGATACCAGTCAGCCCATTTCCCCAGCTACCCATCATCACTCAACAGACCCATAAAGAGAGAGATGATGGTAGCAGGGACAGAGGTTATGCACGGGCTCAGGAACATGGACTTCCACTCACCACCGCTAACCTGGATGCAGCCACTGCTGAGAACCCAATCTGGCAGAAGCAGAGATCAACACTGGGTCTCTGATATGGCACCATTCCCTGGGGTGATCAGCTAGCTACTTGGTGGCAGGCTGATTCCATGGACCCCTTCCATCATAGAAAAGGCAACAGATTGTTCTTCCTGAAATAAATACTTACTCTGGATATGGATTTGCCTTCCCTGTGTGCAGTGTTTCTGCCCCAACTGTCAAACTACCATCCATAGACTTATAGACTATCGTATCCACTGACATTCATTGCTTCTGATTAAGGAACTCATTTCAAAGTGATGGAGTTCAAGACCTGCTACCCCCAAGTATGTCACCTTAGCATATTGAATATTTGAAAATGAAGGAGTTTGAGGGGGAAAAAAAAACAGAATCAGGAAGTTCACACATACTCTATCCCCCACTTCACTCTTCTTCCCTAAAACAGGCCATAAAACCCTCCCAATATCCGGAAAAAATAAACACCCTTATCTCTGAACACAAAGGGATACTGAGAAAAATCTGAACAAACAAGACATATTACGTTTCCCCATATTTACTGCAATTACCTCAGAAGTCTTAATGTATTCCTCCATGACCGCCCACTTTTCAACAAACCTACCATCAATATACTCAGGTCTGTTTCTTTGGGTCTTCATTTCTTTACTAAGGGTCCCATGTTACATAAAATTTATATTAAATGAATTTACATGATTTTCTCCTGTTAATGTACCTTTAGAAATATTCAGGTCCAGGAAACCTGGGTGGCTCAGTCAGTCTGCCTTCAGCTCAGGGTCCTGAGATTGAGCCTCACATCGGGCTCCCTGCTCAGTGAGGAGTCTTCCTTTTCCTCTTTCTCTGCTCCTCCCTTCCCCTTGTGCTCTTTCTCTCTCTCAAATAAGTAAATAAAATCTTAAAAATATATTCAGATCCAGCCAGAGACCCTAGAAGGGTCAAGGAAAACTTTTTCCTCCCCAACAACAGAAAATGAAGTATAGCAATGGTTGGAATTCACTCATCTTACCATGTTTCCCACTATCCTAAAGCTGCTGGCTTGATAGAATGGTAAAATGGCCTTTGAAAGACTCAGATGCAGTGCCAGCTAGTGGCAATATCTTGCAGGGCTGGGGCAAGATTTTCCAGGAAGATGTATATGCTATGAACCTGCATTTAATATGATACAGTTTCTCAGATAGTCAAGATTCATGGATCCAGGAATTAAAGGGTAGAAATGGGAGCGGCACTGTTCCTTATTAATCCTTGTGACCTACTAGCAAAGTTTTTACTTCCTGTCCCTATGACCTAGGCTTTTCTGACCTAGAGATTTTTGTTCCAAAGGGAAGGATACTGGGGTGCCTTAGTGGCTTAGTCAGTTAAGCATCTGCCTTCATCTTAGGTCATGATCCTGGAGTCCTGCAATTAAGCCCCGTGTAGGGCTCCCTGCTCAGTGGGGAGTCTGCTTCTCCCAGTCCCTCTGCCTCTTCCCCTGCTTGTGTTCTCCCTTGCTCAATCTCTCTCAAATAAATAAGTAAAATCTTAAAAAAAATACTTCAAAAAGAAGACAAATTGTGATTCCACTGAACTGGAAGTTAAGACTGCCACCCAGCTACTTTGGTCTCCTTATGTCTCAAAAACAATAAAGGACCTACTGTGCTGGCTGGGGTGACTGTTCCTAATTACCAATGGAAAATTGGACTACTAACCACAAGAGAGTTAAGGAAGAGGATGTTTGGATGACAGGATATCCCTTAGGACATCTCTTAGTATTACTATATCCTATAATTAAAGCCAATAAAAACCTACAACAACCAGGAAAGACTACTCATGATCCAGAATCTTTAGAGATGAAGATGTGGTTACACCACCAGGCAAAGAACCACAACCAGCTGAGGTGCTTGCTGAAGGCAAAGGGGATACAGAATAGGTAGTGGAAGAAGGTACTTTTAAATACCAGCTAAAACCACAGGAAGGAGGACAATAATAGTAATAAGTATTTTCTCTCCATTTTGTTATATGTGTGGGTGGGTGTGTGGGTATATGTTTTATTTAGGTATCATTAACTTTACATCATAGTATTTCAGTTGCAGGATAGTAAGAAAAAAAAGTTAAGATCACTCAAAGACTTTATATCCTTTTCTGGGGAAAGGGTTAGTGAGTTTTCAGTTTTACGCAAAATAGCTATATCATGTTAGGCAGAAGTAGTACATTGGTAATATCTTTATTTGGAGATTAAGTATGTTTGTTTGTTTGTTTGTTTGTTTGTTTGGGAGAGGAGGGGCAGGGGGAGAGAGAGAATGCTTTTTTTAAGATTTATTTTTTTAACTATTTTATTTATTTATTTGAGATAGAGTGAGAGAGAGCAACAACAGAGCAGAGAGGCAGAGGGAGATAAAGAAGCAGACTCCCTGCTGAGCAGGGAGCCCAATGTGGAGCTTGATCCCATAACCCTGAGATCATGACCTGAGCCGAAGACAGACGCTTAACTGACTGAGCCACCCAGGTGCCCCAAGATTATTCATTTGAGAGAGAGAAAGTGTGTGCAAGAGTGAGAACACAGGTCAAGGGGATGGGTAGAGGGACAGAGAGAAGCAGAATCCCTGCTGAGCAGGGAGCCCCCCAAGAGGGGACCCAATCCCATGACCCTGGGATCATGACCTGAGCCAAAAGCAGACACTTAACTGACTGAGCCACCCAGGTGCCCCTGGAGATTAGTATGGTTTAAGGAAATATATATGAGTGCCAAGTTGACAAGAGATGGACTTATGATGGTAATTTTATGTGTCAACTTGACCATATATTTGGTCAAACACCAGTCTGGATGCAATTGTGAAGGTATTTTTTGGAGGAGATCAACACCTAAATACACCTTTAGTAAAGTGGATTAACCCTCTTAATGTGGGTGGGTCTTACCCAATTAGTTGAAGGTTTTGAGAGAGAACAAATTGAGATTTCCTAAGAAAGAGGAAATTTTGTCTCCAGCCTGGTTTTGGATTAAAGTATGCAACTCTTCTGTGTCGCCAGTCTGTCAGCCTACCCTGCATATTTTGGACTTTTCAGCCTCCATAATCACATGAGTCAATTTCTAAAAGTAAATCTCTCTGTCCCTAATAAACTGACCCTTTAGAAAAAAGGTTTGCTGATCTGTATCCTAGTAATATGGCCTATATCACAAAAGTTGTCAGGGATTCCTAGTCAGAATAGTATGATTTAAAATTTTCCTCACTGTATTTATTCTTATAAGCTCTACTAGGAATGCTAACTTTGAAATGTAAAGCCTAAAAAAACATTATTTTTAATGGAAAACACATAGACCAATGGAATAGAGCCCAGAAATAAATTTTTGCCTATAGGTCAAATGATTTTTAACAAGAATACAAAGTCCATTCAATGGGGGAAAAGACAGTTTGTTCAACACACAGTGCTGGGAAAATTGAATATCCACATGCAAAACAATGAATTTGGATCAAAGACCTAAGCTTAAGAGCTAAAATTATAAATCTCATAGAGAAATGCTTCATGACATTAGATTTGTCAATGATTTCTTCGATGACACCAAAAAGCACAGGAAACAAACAAAAAATAGATTAAATGGGACCACACCAAAATTTAAAACCTCTGTGTATCAGTAGTGTGGAAAAAAAAATGAGCTGCAGAATGGGAGAAAATATTTGCAAATCATATATCTGATAAGTGGTTAATATCCACAATATATAAGACTTCCTACAACTTAACAACAACCACCACCAAAATACCTGGTTAAGAAATGGGCAAAGGACAATCCCTATCAAAATACTGTCAACTTTTTTTCACAGAAATGGAACAAATAAAATTTGTAGGAACCAAAAAAGACCCCGAATAGCCAGAGGAATGTTGAAAAAGAAAACCAAAGCTGGACTTTAAGCTCTATTACAAAGCTGTAATCATCAAGACAGTATGGTACAGCAGACACATAGATCAATGGAGCAGAACAGAGAACTCAGAAATGGACTCTCGACTCTATGGTCAACTAATCTTCAACAAAGCAGGCAAGAATATCTAATGGAAAAAAGACAGTTTCTTCAATAAATGATGTTGGGAAAATTGGATAGCCACATGCAGAAGAATGAAATTTGACCATTTCCTTACACCATACACAAAAATAGGCTCAAAATGGATGAAAGACCTGAATGTGAGACAGGAATCCATCAAAATCCTAGAGGAGAAAACAGGCAGCACTTCTTTGACCTCAGCTGTAGCAACTTCTTGCTAGACACATCTCCAAAGGCAAGGGAAACAAAAGCAAAAATTAACTATTGGGACTTTATCAAGATAAAAAGCTTTTGCACAGGAAAGGAAAAAGTCAACAAAACCAAAAGACAACCGACAGAATGGGAGAAGATATTTGCAAATGACATATCAGATAAAGGGTTATTACCCAAAATCTATAAAGAACTTATCAAACTCAACATCCAAAGAACAAATAATCCAATCAAGAAATGGGCAGATGATATGAACAGACATTTCTGCAAAGAAGACATACAAATGGCCAACAGACACATGAAAAAGTACTCAACATCACTCGGCATCAGGGAAATACAAATCAAAACCACAATGAGATACCACCGCACATCAGTCAGAATGGCTAAAATTAACAAGTCAGGAAATGACAGAAGTTGGCGAGGATGCAGAGAAAGGGGAACCCTTGTACACTGTTGGTGGAAATGCAAGCTGGTGCAGCCACTCTGGAAAACAGTATGGAGGTTCCTCAAAAAGTTGAAAATAGAGCTACCCTATGACCCAGCAATTGCACTACTGGGTATTTACCCCAAAGATAGAAACGTAGTAATCCGAAGGGGCACCTGAACTCCAGGGTTTATAGCAGCAATGTCCACAATAGCCAACCTATAGAAAAAGTCCAGATGTCCATTGACAGATGAATGGATAAAGAAGATGTGGTCTTCTTTTTTGATGCAGCCAACAAAAAAGAATGAAATCTTACCATCTGCAATGACATGGATGGAACTAGAGGGTATTATGCTAAGCAAAATAAGTCAATCCGAGAAAGAATTCCCATATGATCTCACTGATATGTGGAATTTGAGAAACAAGGCAAAGGATCACAGGGGAAGAGAGGAAAAAATGGAACAAGAAGAAACCAGAGAGGGAGACAAACCATAAGAGACTGTTAATCTCAGGAAACAAACTAAGGGTTGCTTTAGTGGAGGGGGGGTGGAAGGGATGGGGTAACTGGGTGATGGACATTGGGGAGGGTATGTGTTGTGGTGAGCGCTGTGTATTGTGTAAGACTGATGAATCACAGACCTGTACCCTGAAACAAATAATACATTATATGTTAATAATAATTAAAAAAAGAAATAAAAAAAAGAAGTGGGCAAAGGATTGGAATAAACATTTTTCCAAAGAACATAAACCAATCAGTAAAAAATCAGTATATGATGAGATACCACTTTACACCCATTAGAGTGGCTATTATATTAAACAACAATAAAAAAACAGAATAACAAGTATTGGCAATGATATAAATAAATTAGAACCCTTGTGCTTTGCTGTTAGAAATGTACATTAAAAGGATTATCCATCATGACCAAGTGGGATTCATCCCTGGGATGCAGGGGTGGTATAACATTCACAAATCTATTGGTGTCTTAGATTTTATCCAGAAACAAAAATTCAGAAATCATATGATTCTCTCAATAGATACAGAAAAAGCATTTGACAAAATACTGCATCCTTTCCTGATTAAAACCCTTCAGAGTGTAGGAATAGAGGGTACATTTCTCAATCTCATAAAAGCCATCTATGAAAAGCCTACAGCAAATATTATTCTCAATGGGGAAAAGCTGGAAGCCTTTCCCTTAAGATCAGGAACACGACAAGGAGGCCCACTCTCACCACTATTATTCAACATAGTACTAGAAGTCCTTGCAACAGCAATCAGACAACAAAAAGGGACAAAAGGTATCCAAATCGGCAAAGAAGAAGTCAAACTGTCACTCTTCGCAGATGACATGATACTCTATATGAAAAGCCAAAAGAATCCACTCCCAAACTATTAGAAGTTATAGAGCAATTCAGTAATGTGGCAGGATACAAAATCAATGCTCAGAAATCAGTTGCATTTCTATACACGAATAATGAGACTGAAGAAAGAGAAATTAGGGAATCCATCCCATTTACAATAGCACCAAAAACCATACGTTACCTTCGAATGAACTTAACCAGAGACGTAAAAGATCTATATTCTAGAAACTATAAATCACTCTTGAAAGACATTGAGGAAGACACAAAAAGATGGAAAAATATTCCATGCTCATGGATCGGAAGAATTAACATAGTTAAAATGTCCACGCTACCCAGAGCAATCTACACTTTCAATGCTATCCCGATCAAAATACTGATGACATTTTTCATGGAACTGGAACAAGTAGTCCTTAAATTTGTATGGAACCAGAAATGGCCCCGAATCGCCAAGGATGTGTTGAAAAGGAAAAACAAAGCTGGGGGCATCACAATGCCGGATTTCGAGCTGTACTACAAAGCTGTGATCACAAAGACAGCATGGTACTGGCACAAAAACAGACACATAGACCAGTGGAACAGAATAGAGAGCCCAGAAATGGACCCTCGGCTCTTTGGGCAACTAATCTTTGATAAAGCAGGAAAAAATATCCGGTGGAAAAAAGACAGTCTCTTCAATAAATGGTACTGGGAAAATTGGACAGCTACATGGAAAAGAATGAAACTTGACCACTCTCTCACACCATACACAAAGGTAAACTCCAAATGGATGAAAGACCTTGATGTGAGACAGGAATCCATCGGAATCCTAGAGGAGAACATAGGCAGCAACCTCTACGACATCGGCCAAAGCAACCTTTTTCATGACACATCTCCAAAGGCAAGAGAAACAAAAGATAAAATGAACATGTGGGACTACATCAAGATAAAAAGCTTCTGCACATCCAAGGAAACAATCAAAATAACTAAGCGGAAGCCCACGGAATGGGAGAATATATTTGCAAATGATGCTACAGATAAAAGACTGGTATCCAAGATCTACAAAGAACTTCTCAAACTCAATACGCGAGAAACAATAAACAAATCATAAAATGGGCACAAGATATGAACAGACACTTTTCCAGTGAAGACGTACAAATGGCTAACGGACACATGAAAAAATGTTCAAAATCATTAGTCATCAGGGAAATTCGAATCAAAACCACACTAAGATACCATGTTACGCCACTTAGAAAGGCAAAAATTGACAAGGCAAGAAACAACAATTGCTGGAGAGGATGTGGAGAAAGGGGATCCCTCCTACATTGTTGGTGGGAATGCAAGTTGGTACAGCTACTCTGGAAAACAGTGTGGAAGTCCCTTAAAAAGTTAAAAATTGAGCTACCTTATGATCCAGCCATTGCACTACTGGGTGTTTACCCCAAAGATACAGACGTAGTGAAGAGAAGGGCCATATGCACCCCAATGTTCATAGCAGCAATGTTCACAATAGCTAAATCGTGGAAGGAGCCGAGATGCCCCTCAACAGATGACTGGATTAAGAAGTTGTGGTCCATATATATAATGGAATATTACTCAGCTATCAGAAAGAACGAGTTCTCAACATTTGCTGCAACATGGACGGCACTGGAGGAGATAATGCTAAGTGAAATAAGTCAAGCAGAGAAAGACAACTATCATGTGATTTCTCTCATCTATGGAACATAAGAACTAGGATGATCAGTAGGGGAAGAAAGGGATAAAGAAAGGGTTGGTAATCAGAAGGGGGAATGAAACATGAGAGACGATGGACTATGAGAAACAAACTGAGGGCCTCAGAGGGGAGGGAGGTGGGTGAATGGGATAGGCCGGTGATGGGTAGTAAGGAAGGCACGTATTGCATGGTGCACTGGGTGTTATACGCAACTAATGAATCATCGAGCCTTACATCGGAAACCGGGGATGTACTGTATGGTGACTAACATAATATAATAAAAAATCATTTAAAAAAAAAAAAAAGGTTGGAATTTTCAGTCCCAGCTCCCTAATGTTGGGGGAGGGGAGACAGGCTGATGGAATCAATTTCCAATAGCCAATGATTTAATCAAGCACCCCTATGTAATAAAACCTCCATAAAACCCCACAAGGATAGGGTTAGGAGAGCCTCCAGGCTGTTGAAACAATGCTTTCATGTGCCATTGTGCCAGGCGCAAACTCATGGATAAACAAGTTCCTTTGTTTGGGACCTAGCCATATGTATCTTTTCATCTGGCTGTTGATTCCTATTCTCTATTATATCCTTTGTAATAAACTGTCCATCTAGCGAATAAACTGGTTTCTTGCGTCCTGTGAGTCAATCTACCAAATGAATCCATCCAACCCAAGGAGGACGTCATGGGAATCTCTGAGGCATAGCCAGTTGGTAAGAAGCACAGGTGACAACCCTGGAGTTGGCAATTGGCATATGAATTGGGGGCAGTCTTGAGGATCTGAATCCTCAACCTGTAAAATCTGATGCTATCTCTGGATAGGTGGTGTCAGAATGGAGTTGAATTATAGGTCATCCAGCTGGTATCTTAGAGTTGCTTGATGGTGTGGGGGAAAAACTCCCCACTCATTGGAATTGAGTGGTGAGAATTAATACCCAATGTTCAGCCAGCATGAGTACCACTCTCCTCTAGCTCCCACACCAACACCAGCTTCAGAACCCCACTGGTTAGGGGATGAAGACAAAGGGGTGGGAAACTGAAAGAACTGGTTAACTTGTGGGCTTCCCTTCAAGTACTTCAAACGTGTTTTTTTGTCTGAGCTTATTTTCTAGCACATTCTCTGAAGAGAGTAAGGAAACTGACACACAGGCAATGTAAGTGATTGCCCATGTTCCCACACCTTTTTTTCCCCTATTATTATCCTAAGGCTAAGAAAATCTGAAGCACAGGCCAGTGAATCGGCGAGATTTAGGTCCAGACAGTACTACAGATGTGGAAGATGTTAAGATGCTTAAGAAAAACTTACTAAGGAATGTGAAGAGGGGCGCCTGGCTGGCTCAGCTGGTGGAGCACATGACTCTTGATCGCAGGGTTGTAAGTTAGAGTTCCATGTTGGGTGTAGAGATACTTAAAAAAAAAAAATAAAAAGGAATATGAAAGAACATGGAATGATAGGAAGGAATGTTAGAATAAATTATCACTTGTTTATAGAGAGAATCACTGATTCAAAGGCTCAGTCGTTGTTATTAGTTATGCAGGTGAAATGTCTGACCACTGAACTCAGTTAGTGACAGAAACTCCCGAAATAATTCCACTGAATGAAGACGATCTGGTAACATAAGGAAGAATTCCAAAAATTGAAACATGATCTTGAAATGGTACTGTCCACCATTTAGTCAAAGAATGAAAAATAAAAAAAATTAAATGAAAAAAAGAGAACAAAGGGTCGGATAAATAGCAACAGCTACTGCAATCTCTTAATGTACTACACTGTAAGTAAATGGAAGCATCACATAATGACATTTTCTGAATTGAGAACTTTCAATAAGCTGAAAGTAAAAATATTTTAAAGAGGGGTGTCTGGCTGGCTTAGAACACGTTACTCTTAATTTCAGGGTCATGAGTTCAAGCCACATTTTGGGTATACAGCCTACTTTAAAAAAAATGATTAAAAGAATAGGAGAAACGCTTGATTACCTTGGGTACCTAGAGACCATTTTCCTCCAACTGACAGTAATGTTAAAAAGAAAAAAAAAGTTCAAGAATCAACTGAATAGGAGCACCCGGCTAGCTCAAATGGAAGAGTGTGCAACTCTTGATTTTGGGGTCAGGGGTTCGAGTCCCATGGTGGGCGTGGAGATTACTAAAAAATAAACTTTAAAAAAAAATCAACTGCATAGCTGACAGCACTGCGTGAAATATTACAGATTCATATAAATAGATTAGATGTTCCATATGATCATGTCAAAATTAGTGACTCCTTTTTTTAAAAAGATTTTATTTATTTATTTGACTCAGAGAGAGAGACAGCAAAAGAGGGGACACAAGCAGGGGTAGTGGGAGAGGGAGAAGCACGAGTCCCACTGAGTGTGTGGGGGGAAGCTAATGCGGGGGCTCAAACCCAGGACCCTGGGATCATGCCATGCACCAAAGGTAGCCGCCTAAGGACTGAACCACCCACGCGCCCAAAACTACTGGTTCCTTTTAGCCACCTTATATTGAGATGCTGTTACTTAATGGAATTGCCTGGAGACATCCAGAAGATCCAACCCAGATAAGATCGAAAACATTCCAACCGTGAAAGGATGGTCTCTTTTTCACAAAGTACATAAAGAATCTTGTCATTCAAGGATAACGGAAGCGCAGAGGACTACTTGGACAAAGAACATATTTGCAAATCAAAGCAATACGCAACTTCCTTTTATCATTAAAATGATGTGCCACGGGGGCATCTGGCTAGCTGAGTCAGTAGACCATGTGACTCTTATCTCTGCCTTGTAAATTCAAGCTCCATGTTTGGTGTAGACATTTTACATAAAAATGAAATCTTAGGGGTACCTGGATGGCTTAGTTGGTTCATTGTCTGCGTTCAGCTTGGGTCCTGGTCCCGGATCCTGGGATTGAGCCCTGCAATGGGGTCCCTCCTCAGCAGAGAACCTGCTTCTTCCTCTCCCTCTGCTTCTCCCCCTGTTCTTGTGTGCACTCCCTGTCAAATAAACAAATAAATAGAATCTAAAAAATAAATAAATAAATAAATAAAATATTAAATAAAAGGCATATGCCACAATCTATTATTTTTTAAAATTATTTTAAAATGGTCCTCATTCAGTCAGTGCTTTAGAGTTTTAAACTATATGGACAGGAATGCAAGTTAAAATATTCTAGGCTTAATCATTATAAAATAATGTACCTTACTTCATGCAATATTCTTTGGAAAATTCTTTAATTTACGGTGTTGCTAATGTAATATTTTCCATTTAAATTTCAACAGGTTTTAATGGACTTAAGTTCCATTTAGTGTTCAACATTTTTTATATTTAGGAATTATATTTTATATATATATATCTCCAACAGATGAGAAGATGCTCAACATCAATCATCATGAGGAAAAGGCACATCAAAACTTATGAGATATCACCTCACACCTGTTGGAATGGTTAAAATAAAAAACACAAGAAATAACAGATGTTGGCGAGGATGTGGAGAAAGGGGAACCCTCTTACACTGTTGGTGGGAATGCAAGTTGGTACAGCCACTCTGGAAAACAGTACGGTGATTCCTCGAAAAGCTAAAAATAGATCTACCCTATGATCTAGCAATTGCACAACTAGGTATTTATCCAAAGGATACAAAAATACTAATTCAAAGGGATACATGCACCCCCTTGTTGTAATGAGCACTAGGTGTTGTTTGGAAGCATTGAATCACTATACTGTACGCCTAAAACTAATATTACACTGTGTAACTGAAATTTAAATAAAAAAAAAAACTTCATTTCTGGAGCACCTGGGTGGCACAATTGGTTAGGCGTCCAACTCTTGGTTTCAGCTCAGGTCCTGATCTAAGGGTCATGAGATGGAGCCCCGTGTCAGGCTCTATACTCAGTACTTAGGATTCCCTCTCCTTCTCCTTCTGCCCCTCCTGCTTGTGATCTCTCTCTCGCTCTCAAAATAAATAAATCTTTTTAAAAAAAAAACTTTTCTGGGGCTCCTGGGTGGCTCAGTCAGTTAAGTGGCTGCCTTCTGCTCAGGTCATGATCTTGGGGTCCCGGGATCAAGCCCCACGTCCTTCTAGCTCCTTGTTCAGAGGTGAGTCTGCTTCTCCCTTTCCCTCTGCCCCTCCCCCACACTGTGCTTGTGCTCACTCTCTCTCTCAAATAAAATCTTAAAAAAATATTAAAAAAAAAACTTCATTTATGATAATGCATAGGTGGAACAGGACAAGAACTCAGAAACTTCTGGAGATGGTGATCTATCTTCTGAGAATTTAAATTATGGACACAGGCAGAATAAAAGAAAAATATCTATTTATAAAATATCCTTTGCCCTCTTAAACAATATAACAATTTATTATCTCCTTTAGTCATTTACTTGAAAAACATGTATTTCTCTCCTGTTGCAGAGACTGGTTGCTGACATAAAAAAATATCACATGGACCCTGACCATGTCATGTTCACTATTCCACAGGAAAAAAAAATGTTGGACCCAGCTTGGAAAAAATGTACATATGCCTTTTGTAGGAAATTGTGTGGCAGCCCCATGGAAGGTTGTCTGGGCCTTGGCACAGGGCTCTGGGCTTCTTCTGTCACCCAATGCTCAGACAGACAAGCTGCTACCCTCATGAGGGGACACCCACCTGACAGGGTCTCTGAAGCTTCCCTGAGCCAAGGTCCCTTCAGGTCCTGGGTGCTTGCAAGTATTCCACATTCCCCTAGACCAAACCCCTTTCACTTTCCAGAAAACTGCTTGCATTTTCTGTGACATTTTTTAAAGTTTGATATTAAACCAATGATGCCTGCATTGTGCTCCTCTGGTCTGTCAACCAGTGGAAAGGAAGGAGAACAGGAGATGAAAAGGGAGAGGAAAAGAGAGGAGGAGAGAAGTCAAAACAGGGAAGAAGACTCTGGGAAAGAAAGCTCTCTGTGTGGAAAAAAGGTAATGTAAATAGGGAATGGAGGAAGGCAAACCAACACCTGTGTGGCTAGATTGGGATTGAAAGTATCATTATAAATACATGGAAAAATACATGCACACACACAGTTTTATGTATCTATATACATATACACAGATCTTCCTCAACTTATATTGGGGTTATGTCCTGATAAACTGAGTTGAAAATATTGTAATGTTTAAGACACCTAATCTACCAAACATCATAGCTTAACCTAGCCTACCTTAAATATGTTCAGAACACTTATATTAGCCTACAGGAGGGCAAAATCACCTAATGCAAAGCCTATTTTACAACAAAGTTTTGAATATCCCATGTAATTTATTGGGTACTGTATAGATAGATAACAGAATGGTTGCATGGGTCCAGACTGGATGGCTGACTGGTAGCTGTGGCTCCCAGCCACTGTCCTGCATCATGAGAGTATCATGCCTCCTACCACCAGACTGAGAAGCAGACTCCCTGCTGAGAAAGGAGCCCGATGTGGGACTCCATCCCAGGACTCTGGGACCATGACCAGAGCCGAAGGCAGATGCTTAACCCACTGAGCCACCCAGGTGTCCCTGTTTTGTTTTTATTCTTATTTTTTTTATTTTAAAGAAATGGGTATATCCATGTTATTTTAAACTTTATTTTGAAGCAAACTTACATATATAGAAATTACAAGAATATTAAAAAGAATTCACATTTACCCTTTACTCACTAATTCTAAATATTTTGCCACATTTGGTTTGTCATGTTTTAAGCCGCCATCACTTTCACCTGGACTGCAGTTTCCAGCCCCCTCCCTCTCTCAGCCCTCCTTCTAAATAATTTGGGGAAAGTAATACACAAAGGAAGACTCCAAGAGGATAATACTGAAAACTTCATGGAGTAGAACACTGGCAGAAATGATAACAGAGAAAGGGGAGTGCTGAGGCAGTAGAGAGTGGGGGGTGCATAAGGAGGCCTTGTAATCCTAATTTTGAGAATCAAAGAATTACACAATCAGTAGGTATATAGATGCTTTACTTGTGTGATTGATATAAAACACTGAAAATGTCCTTTCTCCCAGGAGCCCTTTATAAACTTAATAACACATGTACCGTGCACTAGGTGGCATAGGCAAAAAAAAAGAAAAAAAAAAAAGAGAAACTTTAGCTTTTCCAGCCTCAACCCTGAATAACTTCAGTACAAGCCTTCATACACAATTCTATTTAAGGCAACGAAGAAAAATAATCACATGGATTTTGCCCTTATTGTGTTCACGGTCCAAGAAAGAATTAGAACTAGTTAATGAAATTTGAATTTAAATAGTAAGAAAATAACTACAACTAAACCACAGGTCTCTGTCCCTCAGTCTGCACCCAAACCTCCTGCTAGACATGCACATATCTATTGACAATAGTCATTTATCAGTTTTCACACTGCAGAGTGTAAGTGTCTCGTCTAGTCTTACTTTCAAGTGTAAGGGTCAAAGGATACACACACTTAGAAGTTCATGGCAGCAGCGTTGGTGATAATCGTACACTACACAGGACCCTAACGATCATCAGGTACAGAAGGGCCCCATTTACTTTGGAATTTATTTATATATCATATAAAATGGTATCATTCATACATATATAGATATATTAATATCACGATATACACAGATATGCATAATTATTGGTATTAGATATATAGTGGTGATAGATATAATGATAGAATACTATCTAGAGATAAAAATGAACAACTGGATCTACATACAACATTGATAAATATTGAAAACAAAACAGCCTTACTTTGGAGATATTGTGGGGGTTTAGTTCCAGACTACTGCAACAAAGTGACCATCACAATAAAGTGAGTCAAATGAATGTTTTGGTTTTCCAGTACATATAAAAGTTATATTTACACTATACTGTAGTTTAAGTGTGCAATAGCATAATGTCTAAAGAAAAAAGTACGTACCTTAATTTAAAAATATTGCTAAAAAATGCTATCATCTTAGCTTTTGGTGAGTCATAATCACTATCATAGATCATCACAACAAATACATTTAAAGTTTTAAATTTTATGGATGTGACACAGAGACATGGAGTAAGCAAGCGCTGTTGGAAAAAATGGCACAGGTACAGTTGCTTGATGTAGGGTTGTCACAAATATTCATATTGTAAATGCAATGTTTGGGGCTGCTGGCTGGCTCAGTGAGAAGAGCATGATACTCTTGATCTTGGGGTTGTGAGTTCGAGCCCCACATTTGGTGTACAGATTACTAAAAGAAATAAAAAATAAACTTAAAAAAATGCAATGTCTGTGAAGCACAATAAAATGAGGGATGCCTATAGTAAGTGGGAAAAGCAAAAACAAAATATACAGTTAAGACCAAGCAAAGTCTATAAACTCTATAACTTAAATATGTAATCTCAAGGGATAAAACTGTGAAGACCACATGGCAGATTCATCCCCATTGGAAGAGGACATCAAGATTGGGAAGGGATGGAGAAAGAAGGTGATAAATCTCTTCACGGGGGGAAAAATTTCCCTCCCTGCATCACAGTTGTTAATATTTAAACAAATGTGTCCTAAGTACGCTTGAAAATTTTTCAGTCCTCAAAATAAGAACTATCAGAGACGTTTTGCTGAAAATCTTGCTTTGCATTTATTTCATTGTTTTGTTTTGTTTTTTTCTGTTTAATAGTGTATGAAGATCTTCAATAAATGCTATAACTGCTCCTCCTCACCCTGCAAAAAACCAAAAGATTGAGAAGGGATACCCAATGGTTATGAAAAAGCCAGGGATCTTCCTTAAGACTCTACATCACTGAGTAGAGGAGGTCACTGCAGATTAGAGTAAAGAGACATATAAAGGGGACTGAGTTCTGGGGCAAGCCACAGTATAGATTTCTAGAAGAGGAAAAGTTCCCAGCAAAAGACACAAAATGGAGCAGATGGTGAGGTAAAAAATAATCCAGGGTACAGATCTTCTGGATTTATGATGGGCTTATGTCCTGATAGACCCATGCTAAACTGAAAATATCATAAATCAATAATGCATTTAATACACCCAACCCGCCAAACATCATAGGCTAGCCCAGCCTACCTTAGATATGCTCAGAACACTTTTCATTAGCCTACAGTTAAACAAAATCATCTAACACAAAGCCTACTTATACTAATAAAGTGCTGGGTATCTGATGTAATTTATTGAATACGGTACTGGAAGTGAAAAACAGAATTACCATATGGGTGCAGAATGGTCGTCAGTGTATTGATTGTTAACCCTGGAGATCACACAGATGACCTGGCAGCTGCAGCTCGCTGCCAGCATCAGGAGAGAGTATTGTGCAGCCTATCACCGGCCTGGGAAAAAGGGGAAAGATCAAAATTCAAAGTATGGTTTCTACTGCATGCGTATAGCTTCTGCAGCATCATAAAGTCCAAAAATTCTAAGTTAAGCCATTATAAGTTGGGGACCGTCTGTACGTGATTTCCTGAAAGCAAACTGAGGACAATGGTTCTGATTGAGAGAGCGATCAACTGATCACTCCTCCAAGCTGTCCTAAGGCACCTTGTAGAAGCTTTCAGAATATTTCTCTAGGTGCAAGCAAAAGAACTCATGTTATATTACGGATTTACTATGTATATTTTCTGTATATATTTTCTAATCAATTTCATTTTAGTTTGATGACACAAAAATTGAACTATTTCGTGCTTCCATAGTATTTACGATTTAGGTAAATAAGTAAGGTTGGTCAGTTAACTTAGGGAATGATGATTCAAAATTAGGAAGAGTTTATAAAGTGAGATCTGCTTGAATCTCCTCTATGTCATCCTCCCAAACCTCCTAAGGACTATCTCTAACATACCAGATAATCTTACCCTGTCAACTTAAATAGCTGAAATCGAAGTATACACACTACTGCAAGTTTTTAAATTATTTATAATATTCTGAAACCATTCACTAAAAGAACATTCTTATTAAGGTTAATTCCAATGTTTTGTTTCCTTAGCTTTTACTTATTAGTCCTAGATGTTTCCTCAAAATAAAAAAAAATAGATTAAAAAAAAAAAAGACTCTACATCACTGTTACTTCCACTCCCTTACCTGGAAAACTAGTTGGGATCTCCTTAGACTAACAGAAGACACATTCTTGAGTGCAAATAGACATGATTCCCAGCTTACTCTGCATCAATGCGTTCTGGGAGTGGTTACAACTCCTCCAGGATCCATGTTTTTCAGGCATATAAAAGCATGCACCTGCTTCCCTATTAATTCCCCAAATAAACCCTGGAGCAAACTCTGTTCACCTGTTCACCTGCTAATGTCAATCTTCTTAATCACAGCTGCATCAGAAACCTTCACAAAGCTGAACTTGTAATTCCAGTTCCATTGTCTTTGGATCACATCCAGTCTTGCACTAAGTCAATCCCGTCAGAAGAGCATTACAGTTGGAATATTTTAACTGTCTTTGAATCTACGCTAATCCCAGAATTTGTGAGTGTCGCCACCAGGAAACTTGTGGATATCTCTGCTCTGTCAGTTAGAAGCCGCTCTAAGATGGAAAGGTTGATAGTATACCTCTAGGGCATGCTCATTAAATCCCTACTTGGAAGGGTGCCACACCTGGGTAATTCTCCCAAACAAATCTGACAACTGACTTACAACATAACCACAGAGCAGTAGCTATCTAAATGCTCTCTGAGCTGAGCTCTGCTTCAGGGATTTGAGATTTGGAGGAGAGCCTAGTCCAGTGCTTTTCAAAGAATAAGGAGCTTTGGAATCAATGGAGACCATATGGATTCTGATTCAGTAGGTCTGGGGTGAGAACTGAGATTTGCATTTCTAACAAGACTCCAGCTGATGCCAATGGTGCTTGTTCACAATCCTCACTTAGAGTAACAAAGATTTTGCATCCTGCTTAAGGTTGTACTTGTCAGGGAGACATATCTAGATAGAATCCTAATTTTAACTAAACAGCTGTGGGATCTGAGGGAAAGGAAAGTCCTTTCCCTCCAGAGTTGCATTTATGGGTACCCCCCCTCCCGCATCTGCCTTGATGGAGTTTGAGTATGTAAAGCATTCACTTACATATTAAACTAAGCTTCAGTTCTGCACTCTCAGACTTGGTACACTTCAGTGTATTTTCTATCCCTGTTAGTGAACTCCAGTCTCATTCACTGGTTGCGCTAGTACTTATCTCAGAATGTGGTCCTCAGCTCAACCCGGGCACTTGTCAAAAACAAATTCTCAGGCCCCAAACCAGACCTAGTGAATTAGAAACCCGTGGGGGGGGGGGGGGTTACTCTGTGTCTTAATGAGCCTTCAGATTATGCTGATACATACTCAAGTGGGAGAACAATTGCCTTTGCCAGAGGGATATAGTAGTCAAGCAGAACCACTGGAAAAAATAAAATATCCAAACATTATATTTATGATTGCACAATATTATAATTGAAATAATTGCTTTGTTGACATGAAAAATGGTTTTTTTTAGAGGTTCATTTATTTATTTGAGAGAGAGAGAGCATGAGTGGGAGGAGCAGAGGGAGGAGAGAGAAACTGACTCCATACTGATTGCGGAGCCCCACATGGGGCTCAAACTCACGACCGTGAGATCACAACATGAGCCAAAACCAAACGTTGGCCGTTTAACCGACCATGCCACCCAGGAGCCCTGAAAATGTTTCTGATATTAAGTTAAGAAAAATTTTCTAAGCAATTCTAACAGATAGAGGAGGTGGTGAACTTGACAGGGCATACATGCAAGTAGAGGGTAAGGAGTGAGACACGAGAGATATATTAAGATTTCTACTCACGTAAGAGAAAGCACCTTCGGTGACTAGCTAAAGGGGCAGAAAATTCTAAAACAGCTTCACATACCCTGAAGTCGAGAATTACAAAGAGAAAAGCTGTATCACATTGTTCAAAATACAAGTATATCAATCAAAAATAATGCAATAAAATGCTTTGTGTCTCTTGGAAAGGGGAGATACAGATAGGAGAGAGGGAACATTTTATAAAAAACTTGATTTTCAGGGTGCCCGGCTGGCTGCCTAGAGCGTGCAGCTCTTGATCTTGGGCTGTGAAATTAAGCCTCATGTTGGGTGTAGAGATTATTAACTACCACCACCACCACACTTGATTTCCTGCATGGGCGCGCGCACACACACACCAGAAATAAACAACCTATATTGATACATTGTACAAAACCCACATACTTGTTTAGGTTAAGTAAGTGGCACTGTGGCAAATTTGCTCGAAGAAGCCCTTGTCTCTGCCTTATGTGAGCACACGGACTTCAGAGAAAAGTGATAGTGATGGAATTAAATGAAAACTCTGAATATTTTTTATAATAGGAGTCTCATTAAAATAAAAACAAAATTAACTCTACCATTACTCAAAAATAGCTCAAACATTTGACAATATGTTAAAAACAACACAAAATAATTGTTTTGAAAGGAAGGCACATAAGGAAATTTGCTCACAGAAGATTTCTGTAGCCACAGAATTAATGCAAAATATTTTCAGATTTTGTATAAAATCCAAAGCTCTCTTCAGGACACATTTGTAAAGCCAGAACTAAAGGAAGAAGGCAAAAGATAAGTGGGGAAAATCAGATCATTTAAAGTGTGTATTACATAATGTACATTTCTAAGACTGTAGCTGCAAATTCATGTTTTAAAAACCTAAATCCTAAACATAACGAAAGTACCGAGAAACTCAAATATGAAACAGGTAGATTTTCCAGGGACGCGGAAACGAAAACTTGCAGGGAAACAGCGCCGAAGCAAGCAGGATTGGCCCCTGCGGGCCTCTGTCAGCTAAGTCCCTTCCCGCAGTGCCGCGGGATCGGGGTGGAGCCGGGCTGATGGGCATGGCTCATTGCCTTCGCGATACGGTCCTGGGATGGTTTGCGGAAAGCAGCGCACGCGCGTGGCAAGGGCTTCGTAGGCGCGGAACCTCTAGAGAAACTTCGTGTTATCTTATAATGTAATAATTATAGTTTTTAAATGATTTTAGTTTTCAAGATAGGCAACATTGGTCTGAAAAAAAATACTTCAGAATTACTACTTAAGTTCGTTCCTTCGGGATGCTCCATAAGTACGAATTTTAAATAATCAGGACAACCGCGCGATAAAACATGTGCGTTTAAAAAGTGTTTGATTCAGAGGAATTGAATCATTGAAAAAAAATAGGACAGCATATTATTCCAAAGGGAGTTTTCCTTTATTTCGTTATTTCCCATTTAGAAATTTGTGACCTTCAAAAATTCGTTCTTAATTAAAATTTCAAACTTGGCACATATTACATACTGAACAAATACATGCTGGTACTGGCTAAATTTAATATTAACATGATCTATGTACTACATATACACGTATACAACGGAACACGTATAGAAGCATATAATGGTGGTATTTCTTAAGTGGATATCTGAATACAAAAAAACCAAAATGCAATGTTGTGTAACCGCACAACTCAGAAGGCTGAGGTGGACTTTTATTTACTAATTTTTGAACTGATTACTCTTTCAATTACGTTAGCACACATTCTTCATTTAAAAAAAGTCAAAATGGTGAATTATATATGTATATATATTATTTTTAAAATATTTAATAAAAATTGATCATTAAAAAAAAAGACTGGACATAGTTGAGTTTTATCATGTTGGAATTATTCTCTGCCTCCCTTTTGCTTTTCTATAGTCCTAATATTTATTATCATTACATTAAAAATACATAATAAAATAATAGAATTTTAAAAATTATAAGTCAACTTCCAAATAATTAAGAACAAAGGAGTAAGGAATCCTATTTTTTGGAGTAGTTTGGAGTATTGACTTGTTAAAACATGGAATGCAACAGATAAAAGTTTATGCTATATTTTTGTTATACACTAAAACCAGAAAGTGGAGACCAGCACTGGGGAAATGGGTCCATTGGATAATAAAGTTGAGGCAGAAAAGTGAGTCCCAGTGCAAGCTGGTGAGAGGAAGTAAAGGGAGCAATGATGCATGTAGTAGGGGTGAAAATAAACAAAGATAATTTTGAGAGTTATTTATTTCAAAACTTTGCAGAACACAAAAAATTGTCAAAGAACATTTTTAAAAGTAAAAATTTTGTTATTTTTAACATAAATCTTGAAACTTGGGTGAAATTTTGTCCTAGTCGAACAAATGTTCTTCAGTTGATTTGATTTTTTTTTTTTTTAGGAAAGTGCCAAAAGAATGCAAGACAAAACCGAAAATGTCTCTTTATTAAAATGGAATTCCATTTACATAAACGGATGAAGCATAATAGCTTCCATATAATTTTTAAAGTATTTGAAAATTCAGACCAATGAGATTAAAGAGAAATAAAAACATTATAAATGATTATGTGATGTTTTACAGACAATAATTATAAAACAAAAAGTCTATGGACACAAAACACCACGTTATTTTTCTGAGTAAATGCTAATTACTCTATATGCATAAATTCTAAAAGCAAAGCACAAGAATATCCCCTTCCTTTCCCCCACCTTCCTAGGTGGTCTTTTTCTTCATGGAGCAAACTACTGATGGAAATTTCCCTAATGGAAGAATCCCACAGAAGTCAGGAAGACAGAGGCCAGGAGCCGGAAGGAAGTCACATGGGGCGCCGCACCCCCATGCATTGCAGGAGCTCACCAGATCATCCCATCTGGGCCATTGTCCTCCCTGCCATTCACTTGACCTTCCCTAGTGCACCTGGGAGACCCAGCAGGGCAGAAGTTATGCGTTTTCTGTTGGACTTGGTGCCAGGCCTGGCGCAATGATGGGACCTGGAGCGGTAAACTACCAGCTTCTAGGCTTTGGGACAATGGCTGCATTGTTTCTGGTTTCCCGCTACCCTGCAGATGGTCCAAAAGTAAAATTTTCAGATTAATGCAGAAGATTCAAAATTGATGTAACATAAAATTCAATCTTCCATTAAAGTATTATAAACCAAAACTCAGTATGTACCAACATGCTATCAGGAAACCACAGATTTCAAGACAGTTTTATCCTGTTTTCAAATTTCAAATGTTCTGTAAGTTAACAATTATATTGTTATATAATTTTGACTATATGACAATGATTTCAAAGAACTATAGAAAACAAATGGATAAAGTTAAAGGCATCAGGTACCTCGGGAAAAAAATGCTAACAAAACTTTAGTTGTTAGAAGAACAGAAAAATTCAAAATTAGTAACTGGATTCCTTCAAATGAAAAAATTAACAAATCAAGGAAAGCGAGACTATGATTCACTTAGAGAAACTCCAACAAGGTGTATGTAAAGTGATAATTTTTTCTCAAACGTATTGGAATACTTAAAAAAAAAAAAAAAACAACCTACCAAGGATTTAGGCTGTGAAATTACATTTATCTCATGAACCACCCTTCAGTTGTTGAGGAAAATCACGCACACACGCATTTATGGAAGGATGAGTTTGACACAGGATAAACACAATTGTGAACAGGTTTTATAATAAAACACGAACTACATATGTGTGTCCATGGAAACTCCTGTAGTCCATGTTTGTAATGAAATCCATCACCCTACCAGGGCTTCACACCAACCAGAACAATAGTTAACTAAAGAAAGTGGCGTTAAAAAGTAGATATATGGAGCCAGGCTTCCATGTGTTTTTACTGTAAATAATTCTGAGTTGTGTTTTTTCCCTGGAGGCAAAACATACCATTATGTTTCAGTTTTGAAATAAGGATTTAAAAAAACAGATTTCTACTCAAATGAATGCAGTTATCTTTGGTTCTTGGACCCATCTTTTCCTAGTTATGACTTTTTCTCCTTTCAGCCTTCTGAGACTTGTTCCCTCCCATCACAACTCTGCATTATCCCCAGCCTCTGCTAATAACAACATACTGTGAGCCTTTCAATGAGACTGACTTTGGCCTCTCCTTTTCTTGTTGCCAGATGGCGCTGCAATCCTGTATCCTTTACATGAATTAAAGTTTCTATTCCTGAGACATGAGCAATAAAGGCATGCAAATAACTTGTGCATGGAATATTCACAGACTGATTTGGGATCTCACACAGGAAAGTCTAAGTGGATGAAGACAGTGGTGCGAGTCATAAACCGTTGTTCCTCGTGAGCTTCTCCTTGAACTGAAGGATTTTTTTTTCTCTTTCTGCCAAACCCTTTATTCTTTTGCCTGCACAGACTCTCTCTAAAACCAAGGGTTTGAATTAGTAAATTTTCAGAGAACAAGATACCAAAATTTTCAATTTATAGGCACATCGGTAACATTCTTTTTGAGAAGATGTCAAATGTAGCTAATGAATATAACAGCATACAATCAAGTAACTAAGGTGTCATTAAACAATTTCAAAATTTAGCCCCTGCATGTATGTCCCACTTGATTCGGGTAGATGAAATATTTTCTGCCTCAAGTATTTTGTCATCTGTTCATAACCTATTTCCTGCCTGGAACAGAAATCCTATTTTTGTCTTCCCTGTTCTATTTTCCTTGAGTTTCTACTACCTACCCTTTATGTCTTTAGTCATCATTTGCTCCCTCCCTGACCGCTTAAATCTAAACTACAGGCTCACATATCCTCTGAAATCTTCCAGTACTGGGCACAACCCAAATTACAGCTTTTCTGCTATAGGAGGGCGGCGGGGGGGGGAAGGCTTTTCTTTTTATTGTTCTAGATTCTCCACTGGGACTGTAACAAAAGCCAGATTAACAAGAGAAAAATGTACACATTTATTTAAGTTTTACATGATATGGGAGCCTTCATTATGAAATGAGAGGACTCACAGGAACATTAAACCTGAATGTTTTTACAAAGGTTTGATAAGAGCAGAAAGTCATAGAAAAATGTGATAGGAGAAAAGGGTAAGGGCTAAGTATAGTAAGCCGGAGGAAATTTAACAAGGCCTAAGATTCCTCTTGGTGTCTCTCTGTCTTAGGAGATAAGGATGCTCCTTTCCTCCTTTCCTCCAACCTTGGGGAGGGCACCTCTCACAGAAGTGTCTTAACACTTGCTTCAGGGAAGAAGGTTAGCAAGTCCTTTCAGTAACTCTCTCAAATTCCTTCAACTTAAAATAATATGCCAAGGAGCCATATTTTGGGGCCGTATCTCCAGCCCTGTCACTATTCACAACTTAATTGCCTACTAATTATCTGAATTCCCACTCCATCGATGTTAAATGCCCAAGGAAATCTATGTTTTTCATTCACCTGTTCATCCACTACAGGTAACAAAGTAGATGGCATGTGGTTGCCACTCAAAATTTGTTTGCATACATGCAGCAGTTTCCTTATATCCATCTATCTTTCCCCAGATTAAGCACAATTTAGCACGTAAATAGTACCACCCTAAAGTCCCAAAATATTATTAGAGCTTTTCCCACATGACAGTTTCTCGGTTTCTTCTAATTGCACAGAGGTAAAAATGACATCAGTCCTCCCTGCCTGTTCTGTCTCACCTCTTTCTCCAAAGCTCCATTTACAACTCTAGGAACAGGTCATTATGGTTTTTTTTTTATAATTTGTCAGTGTGCCATGCTTCTTCTTGCCTCCTTACACTTGCAAACTTTCCTTTCTGCTTGTGTGTCCTTTTCTTTCTAAGTTCTGTACACTTGAAATCTGTATTCATCCTCTAAGAATGAACTCCCTCATTATTTTACTCCAGAAACCAATGTTCACATCTCATGTTATTTTAAGGTGCAATTTGATCCTCATTATTTATGGATCCAGTATTTGCAAATCTACTTACTAAAATTTTCTTACCAAAACCAATATTTGTGGCACTTTCAGGGTCATTTGCTGACAAGGGAAGAGTGAGGAAAAATTTGAGTCATTCTTTGAGAGCATGTTCTCAACTAAGATTGAAGAGGGTGATTTGACTTTTTATTTCAGCTTGGATACTTAAAAAAAAAAAAGTGTTCTTTTCGTGGTGTATTTAATGCCACTCTGAATCTGTGATTGACTTAGGTTTGGAAGCTAGGTAGAAATCTGTTGCACTTTTGGCTTTTCCTCTTATACAGATCAAACAATACTCCAGTAAGTTTCCTATCTAGTTCTAGGGACCCTCTGATCAGGTAGCTACTATCAGAGATCCCCATGTGCTAAAACATTCTGATTACTGGTAGATCCCCACTTTATGGTAAATCATACACCATGCCTCTGGCAGTTAAGCTCTCACAAGCGCAAACTGTTCAAGGCTTCAACAGTTGCATAAGACAACGTGATAAAATTTGAATCCTTGGTAATTACGCTGATATCATGAACTCAAACCAGTCACATGCTACATTTTTCCCTCCTTAGTATGACAACCTTAGACTCTACTTCCAAGCATGCAGTAGTTTCAGAGATGGCCTAGTATCCCTTTTAAAGGGTTCTTCTGATCAGGTGATGCTCACAAAGGATAATCTCCATTTTAATTAGTTAAAAGTCAATGATGAAGTGTGGATTCGAAACCCTCTCAGGAGTTTTCCTGGTATCTATGTTCAGCATAGAGCAGGGAAAGACTGAAGAGGCAGGCCACTCCAGGTTGGTAGGTGGTGATTTTATTTATTCTATTTTATTTCTTTGTTCAATAGGAATTTTAACAATAATAATAATGGTAATATTATTATTATAATCACACCCACTCACCAAATCTTAAAAGTTTACAAAAAAGGCCCTAACTGGGCTTAGTCACTCTTTTTTTTAAATTTAAATTTTAGTTAGTTAACATAGAGTGCAATGTTGGTTTCTGGAGTAGAATCCAGTGATTCATCACCTGCATATAAAACCTGGTGCTCATCACAACAAGTGCCCTCTTTAATACCCACCCCCCATCTAGCCCATCACTGACTTTCTTCCCTCCATCAAACTCAGTTTGTTCTCTATTGTTAAGATCTTTTATATTTTGTTTCCCCCTCTCCTTTTTTTCTTTTCCCCTTCCCATATGTTCATTTGTTTTCTATCTTAAATTCCACATATGAAGGAGATGTGGTATTTGTCTTTCTCTGACTGACTTATTTTACTTAGCATAATACACTCTAGCTCCATCTACCATGTTGCAAATAGCAAGATTTCACTTTTTTGATGGCTGAGTAATATTCCAGTGTGTGTGTGTGTATACCACATTTTCTTTATCCATTCATCAGTCGGTGGACATTTGGGCTGTCTCCATAGTTTGGCTATTGTTGACAATGGTGCTATAAACATCGGGGTGCATGTACCCCTTTGAATATGTATTTTTGTATTCTTTGGGTAAATACCTTGTATTGCAATTGCTAGATCATAGGGTAGTTCTATTTTTAACTTTTTGAGGAACCTCCAAACTGTTCTTTAGAGTGACTACACCAGTTTGCATTTCCACCAACATTGCAAGAGGGTTACATTTCTCTGCATTTTCTCTTGATTTTAGCCTTTCTGACAGGTGTGAGGTGGTATCTTATCATGGTTTTGATTTATATTTCCCTGATGATGAGTGTTGTTTAGTACCCTTTTCATGTGTCTGTTTGGGCTCAGTCACTTTTAAGGTGAAGGTGTTTTCAAATTTATATCACCAACTCAAGGCTCATGTTCTTGGTGCAGCCCCTGGAGCAAAAAAGGCAAGTTCTGAGGATGGGGGAGAGGGGTGGGGAGAAGCTTCCAAGTTCCTGGGTCCAGCTCATGGTTCAATCAGTAGTCATATCCTTTTTGATCACATTCCCCAACATTCTACCCCTTGTGACTGGCTCTTACAATATCATGTCCCCCTCTTTTTTTAAAGATTTTATTTATTTGACAGAGAGAGAGCACAAGCAGGGGGAGCAGCAGGAGAGGGAGAAGCAGGCTCCCCGCTAAGCAGGGAGCCTGATGCCGGGCTTGATCCCAGGACCCTAGCACCATGACCTGAGCCAAAGGCAGATGCTTAATGGACTGAGCCACCCAGGTGCCCCTCATGTGTCTCTCTTTTCTGCAATGGGCTCAAGTGGTCAGCAAGGGGTTTCATTTGCATGGAGGTGGCTCTTCTGGTGGCTATCTGGCTGCATTGGAGACAGATATCACAGCAATAATATAGGCACAGGCAAGAGAAAATACAGATAAAGACAATAATTTTTAAAATTAGTAAAATCTTTTTCTACCAAGAGCCCAAGATCCAAACCATTAATTTGTTAAATCTCCTAGGCTAGAGGTTGGGTCACTCAGGGCATTTACTTGTGTCCTCATGTGATTTAATAAAAATGATACATTAGCAGGCTCATTAGGTATTAACATACATCATTCTGTTTGGATAATGGTACAGGTGCCTTCTTGTGAGGTGGTAATAATGTCTAAGGTAATCCTATTTAGAAGGACATTAGAGTCAGTTCAGTGGTTAGTAGGACCAGGCTTTGTTGGTTATCATGCAGGGATCGCTGAGTGAATTTGGTAAGGGCTTATGTGTGCAATGACATCTCCTAGGCCTATGGAGGGAACAAAGGCAGTGACCAAATGACAACACCATTGAAAAACAATGTCTACATGGCCGTGAGGAGAGGGAGATGGCAGCTTAAAAACTTGACTTGGTTGTAATACCATACATAGTAGCCAAGGGAGGAAGCATTGTCAGGCATGAGACGATGAACTGGGGATGGGCTATGCCACAGCAGGACACCCAACTTCTCCCTTCTTCTTTTTTTTTTTTTTTAAGGAACTAAAATATTTATTTATTTATTTATTTATTTATTATTATTTTTTTTTAATAATGATTTTTTATTATATTATGTTAGTCATCATACAGTACATCCCCGGTTTTCGATGTAAGGCTCGATGATTCATTAGTTGTGTATAACACCCAGTGTACCATGCAATATGTGCCCTCCTTACTACCCATCACCGGTCTATCCCATTCCCCCACCCCCCTCCCCTCTGTAGCCCTCAGTTTGTTTCTCATAGTCCATAGTCTCTCATGTTTCATTCCCCCTTCTGATTACCCCCCCTTTCTTTATCCCTTTCTTCCCCTACTGATCATTCTAGTTCTTATGTTCTATAGATGAGAGAAATCATATGATAGTTGTCTTTCTCTGCTTGACTTATTTCACTTAGCATTATCTCCTCCAGTGCCGTCCATGTTGTAGCAAATGTTGAGAACTCGTTCTTTCTCTCCCTTCTTTTAAGGTGGACGTTCCATCTCAGGCATAGTGCATTTCCACAATTTCAGCTTTGCAGCAGGACAGTGGGATCCCAGTACAGATTGAGTAGTTTTCCTTCACACAGAAACTTGGTAAAGTAACTTATCAAACTTGGTGAGATGTCCCATTGCAAATTCCAGCAAATAATGCCTTTATGAAGTGTGATGGGGCTTGGAGTTCTCAGCAGCATAGCATTCTGATCCACAGTGAGAGTTGGAGCAATGCTGTTTCCTATGACTTCTGCACCTTTTCCTTGTTGGGTAACATGGCAGAGGTCCCCATACTGGGATATGGGTCAACAGGCCCTACTCGTTGATTATTTAAATAAGTTTGGGACAGTACTGTAATCTACCTGACCAAATTGTGTTATTTTATTTTATTTATTTTAGTTTTTCATTTAAATTCAATTTAGTTAACATATACTATATTATTAGTTTCAGGGGTAGATTTTGGTGATTCATCAGTTGCATGTAACACCCAGGGCTCTCTACGTCAAATACCCTCCTTAATGCCCATCACCCAATTACCTCATCCCTCCACTTAGCTCCCTTCCAGCAACCCCTGGTTTGTTTCCTATAGTTAAGAGTCTCTTATGATTTGCCTCTCTGTTTTCATCTTATTTTATTTTTCCTTTCCTTCCCCTGTGTTCATCTGTTTTATTTCTTAAATTCCACATACCATTCACATGGTATTTCTCTTTCTCTATATGACTAATTTTGCTTAGCATAATACCCTCTAGTTCCATCCACATCACTGTGAATGGCAAGATTTCATTCTTTTTGATGGATGAGTAATATTCCACTGTATATATATACCACAACTTCTTTATCCATTCAAATGTCGATGGACATCTGGGCTCTTTCCATAGTTTGGCTATTGTGGACATTGCTGCCATAAATATTGGGGTGCATGTGCCCCTTTGAATCACTATGTTTGTATCCTTTGGATAAATACATGGTATTGCAATTGCTGGGTTGTCCAGTAGTCCTATTTTTAACTTTTTGAGGAACCTCCATACCGTTTTCCAGAATGATTGCATCAGTTTGCATTCCCACCAAGAGTGTAAGAGGTTTCCCCTTCCCCCACATCCTCGCCAACATCTGTTATTTCCTAAGTTATTAATTTTAGCTGTTCTGACTGGTATAAGGTGTATCTCGTTGTGGTTTTTATTTGAATTTCCCTGATGCCAAGTGATGTTAAGCATTTTTTTTCATGTGTCTGTCAACCTTTATATGTCTTCTTTGGAGAAATGTCTGCTTTTGAGAATGTCTTCTAACCATTTCCTGTCTAGATTTTTTGTTTTTGGGGCATTGAGTTTGATTAGTTCTTCATAGGTTTTTGTAGTAGCTCTTCATCTGATTAGTCATTTGCAAATATCTTCTCTCATTCCATAGATTGCCTTGTACTTTTTTTTTCACTTTGTTTCCTTTGCTGTGCAAAAGCTTTTTATCCTGATGAAATCCCAATAGTTAATTTTTGCTTTTGTTTCCCTTGCCTTTGGAGATGTGTCTAACAAGAAGTTGCTGCAGCCAAGGTAAAAGAAGTGCTGCCTGTTTTCTCCTCTAGGATTTTGATGGATTCCTGTCTCACTTTTAGGTCTTTCATCCATTTTGAGTTTATTTTTGTGTATGGTGTAAGAAAATGGTCCGGTTTCATTCTTCTACATGTGGCTCTCCAATTTTCCCAACACCATTTGTTAAAGATATTCTTCAATTAGATATTCATTTTTGCTTTACCAAAGTTTTTTTTAAATTTCTTTTTCCCATTGGATATTCTTTCCTGCCTCATTAAAGGCTAGTTGACCATAGTATTGAGGGTCCATTTCTGGGTTCTCTACTCTGTTCTATTGATCTACATGTCTGTTTCTGTGCCAGTACCAGTACCATATCGTCTTGATGATTACAGCTTTGTAATACAGCTTGAAATGTGGAATTGTGGTGCCTCCAGCTTTGGTTTTATTTTTCAGCATTAATATGGCTATTTAGAGTCTTTTCTGGTTCCATTAAAATTTTAGGATTGTGTATTCCAGGTCTGTGAAAAATGTCGGTTGTATTTTGAAAGGGATTGCATTGAATGTGTAGATTGCTTTGGTTAGCATAGACATTTTGACAATATTTTTATTCTAATCCATGAGCATGGAATGTTTTTCCATTTCTTTGTGTTTTTCCTCAATTTCTTTCATGTTTTCTATAGTTTTCAGAATACAGATCTTTTACCTTTTTAAGTTTATTCCTAGGTATCATGGTTTTTGGTCCAATTGTAAATGGGATCGATTTCTTGATTTCTCTTTCTTCTGTTTCATGGTTAGTGTATAGAAATGTAATTGACTTCTGTGCATTGATTTTATATCTTGCAACTTTGCTGAATTCCTGTATCAATTCCAGCAATTTTTCGGTGAAGTCTTTGGGTTTTCTACATAGAGTGTCATGTCGTCTGTGAAGAGTGAAAGTTTGACTTCTTCTTTTCTGTTTTGGTATGCCTTTTTTATCTTTTTGTTGTCTGATTGCTGAGGCTGCAGTTTCTAGAACTGTGTTGAACAACAGCAGTGAAAGTGGGCATCACTTTTGTGTTCCTGAGCTTAGGGGAAAAGCTCTCAGTTTTTCCCCATTAAGGATGATACTAACCGTGGGTTTTTTGTATATGGATTTTATATTAAGGTATATTTCCTCTATCCCTACACTGAAGAGGGTTTTTGTCTAAAAAAGATGCTGTATTTTGTCAAATGCTTTTTCTGCATCTATTGAGAGGATCATATGGTTCTTGTCCTTTCTTTAATTAATGTGGTGTATCACGTTAATTGAATTACAGGTGTTGAACCACCCCTAGAGAGTAGAAATACATCTCACTTGGTCATGGTGAATAATCCTTTTAATGCACTGCTGAATCCTATTAGCTAGAATCTTGGTGAGACTTTCTATGTCCATGTTCATCAAGGATATTGGTCTGTAACTCTCCTTTTTAGGGGGGTCTTTGTCTGGTTTTGGGATTAATGTAATGCTGGCCTCATAGAATGATATTGGAAGTTTTCTCTCCATTTCTTTTTTTGGAACAGTTTCAGAAGAATAGGTATTAATTCTTCTTTAAATGTTTGGTAGAATTCCCCTGTTTGTTGGGAAATTTTTAATTACTTCTTCAATTTCTTTGCTGGTATGGGTTTGTTCAGGTTTTCTATTTTGTCCTGTTTTGGTTTTGGTAGTTTATATGTTTCTAGGATTGCATCCATTTCTTCCAGATTGCCTAATTTGTTGCCATATAATTGCTCATAATAGTCTCTCATAATTGTTTGTATTTCTGTGGTGTTGGTTGTAATCTCTCCTCTTTCATTCATGATTTTATTCATTTGGGACCTTTCTCTTTTCTTTTTGTTAAGTCTGGCCAGGGGTTTATCAATCTTATTAATTCTTTCAAAGAATCAACTCCTAGTTTCATTGATCTGTTTTACTGTTATTTTGATTTCTATTTCATTGATTTCTGCTCCAATATTTATTATTTTCCTTCTTCTGCTGGATTTAGGCTTTATTTTATGTTCTTAGGTGTAAGGTTAGGTTGTATATTTGAGAGTTTTCTTCTTTCTTGAGGAAAGTCTGTCTTGTGTATACTTTCCTCTTATGACTGTCTTTGCTGCATCCCAAAAGTTTTGAACTGTTGTGCTTTCATTTTCATTTGCCTCTATGTGTTTTTTTTAAATTCTTCTTTAATTTCCTGGTTGACCCATTCATTCTTTAGTAGGATGTTCTTTAACCTCCATGTGTTTGTGGTCCTTCCAATTTTTTCTTGTGGTTGACTTCAAGTTTCATAGCACTGTGGTCTGAAAATGTGCATGGTATGATCTCAATCTTTTGTACTGGTTGAAACCACATTTGTGACTCAGTATATGATCTATCCTGGAGAATGTGAACTCAATGTTCCAAGTGAACTCAAGAAGAATGTTTATTCTGCTGCTTTAGGATGAAATCCTCTGAATATATCTGTTAAGTCCATCTGGTCCAGTGTGTCTTTCAAAACCTTGTTTCCTTGTTGATCTTCTGCTTAGATGATCTGTCCATTGCTGTCAGTGGGGTGTAAAAGTCCCCTACTATTATTGTATTATTATCAATGAGTTTCTTTATGTTTGTTTAATTGGTTTAAATGTTTGGCTTCTCCCAAGTTAGAGAGGGGCATAAATATTTACAATTATTAGATCTTCTTGTTGGATAGACCCTTTTATTCAAAAATAAAACTTCAGCTTTTATTACAGTCTTTCATTCAAAATCTAGTGTGTCTAATATAAGGTATAAGTATTGCTACTCTAGCTTTCTTTGGATGTCCATTAGCATGATAAATGGTTCTTCACTTTCAATCTGGAGGTGTCTTTTGGTCTAAAATGAGTCTCTTGTAAGCAGCATATCAATGGGTCCCCCCCCCATTCTAATAACTTATGTCTTTTAATTGGAGCATTTAGTCCATTTACGTTCAGAGTAATTATTGAAAGATATGAATTTAGGGCTATGTATTACTTGTAAATTTGCTATTCCTGTAAATTTGCTGTTCCTTTCTGGTCTGTGTTACTTTTTGGGCTCCCTTTCTGCCCAGTACTTAATGTTTTATTACCTTATCTTGTTTAGAAAAAAGTCTAGATTATCAAAAACATAATTTTACTCATCCTTTAACTTAGCAAAACTTTAAAATTGTAGGTTAGCAAAGATGTAGGAAGCTTTATAAAAGTTTACCTACAAATATTTTTATTTTATTTACATCTATTTAATTTACTTGTTCTTAACACTTATGCTTAGACTACACACAATTCTTCATGAGGCATATAGACAAAGTAAACAATATCCTAAGATTTTATTGACCAATGTTGAAACAGAAATATCATACACTTATTTACTTCTGATAAACAGAAACAGAAACAAGGTTTTTTAAAAAGTTTTTTTTTTTAAATTCTAGTTACTTGCAGTGTTATATTAGTTTGAGGTATACAATATACTGATATCACAATTCCATACGACACCTGGTATTCTTCATGAGAAGTGCACTCCTCAATCCCCATCACTTATTTAACCCATCCCACCCACCTCCCCTCTAGTAACAATTAGTTTGTTCTTTATAGTTAAGAGTCTGTTTCTTGGTTTATCTCTCTCTTTCTCTCTCTCATCCTTTGCTCATTTGTTTAGTTTCTGAAATTCCACAAATGAGTGAAATCATTTCACATTTGTCTTTCCCTAACTGACTTATTTCACGTAGCATTATACTCTCTCACTTCATTAATGTCATTGCAAATGGCAGGTTTCATTATTTTTCATGTTGGAATCCAACATATAATGTTTATCTATCTATCTATCTATCTATCTATCTATCTATCTATCATGGAAATTTTATATAACATCTTTAATTATATATATATATATATATATATATATATATATATATATATATATATATATATATATATTATAGAAACATCTTTATCCATGCATCTATGGATGGACACTTGGGCTGCTTCCATATCTTGGCTATTGTAGATAATGCTGCTATAAATACAGGGGTACATGTAACCCCTTGAATTAGTGTTTTTGTATTCTTTGGGTAAATACCTAGCAGTGCAATTGCTGGATCATGGGGTAGGTCTATTTTTCATTTTTTGAGATACCTTCATCCTGTTTTCCACAGTAGCTGCACCAGTTTGCACTCCACCAATAGTGCAAGAGGGTTCCTTTTTCTCCACATCTTCACTATCACTTCTTGTTTCCTACGTTGTTGATTTTAGCTTTGGACAGCCACGAGGTGATATCTCATTGTAGTTTTTATTTATATTTCCCTGATGATGAGTGATGTTGAGCATCTTTTTACATGTGTTTTGGCTCTCTGGGTGTGTTCTTTAGAGAAGTGTCTGTTCATGTCTTCCGCCCATTTTTAAATTGGATTATTTATCCATTGGGTGTTGAGTTTATAAGTTCTTTATATATTTTGGATACTAATGCTTTATCTGATATGTCATTTGCAAATATCTTCTTCCATTCTGTAGGTTGCCATTTTCATCTTGATTGTTCAGAAGCTTTTTGTTTTGAGATATCCCCAGTAGTTTAACTTTTGTTTCCCTTGCTTTAGAGGCCCTTTCTAGAAAAATGTTGCTTATGGCTATGGCTAATGTCAGAAAAGTTACTAACTGAGCTCGCTTCTAGGATTTTCACACACATAGGTCTTTAATCCATTTTGTGTTTATTTTTGTGTATGGAGTAAGAAAGTGGTCCAGTGTCATTCTTTTCTGTGTTGCTGTTTGCCAACACCATTTGTTGAAGAGTCTATCTTTTTCCCTTTGGGTATTCTTTCCTACTTTGTTAAAGATTAATTGACCATATAGTCATTTCTGGGTTTTCTATTTAGTTTCATTTATCTGTGTGTATTTTTGTACCAGTTCCATACTATTTTCATTATTATAGCGTTTAATATAACTTGAATTGTGATGTCTTTAGCTTTTCCTTTCTTTTTCAACATTGCTTTGGCTACTCGGCATCTTTTGTGGTTCCATACAAATTTTAGGATTCTTTGTTCTAGTTCTGTGAAAAATGCTATTGGTACTTTGATAAGGATTACATTGAATGTGTATATTGCTTTGAGGAGTATAGACATTTTAATAGTATTTGTTCTTCCAATCCATGAGTATGGAATGTCTTTCCATTTCTTTGTGTCCTCTTCAATTTTGTCAGTGTTTTATAGTTTTCAGAGTACAGAAATTTTACCTCTTTAATTAGGTTTATTTCTAAGTATCTTATTATTTTGGTGCAATTATAAATGGGATTGTTTTGGTAATTTCTCTTTCTGCTGCTTTACTGGTGTACAGAAATGAAACAGATTTCTGTATATTGATTTTGTATCCTGTGACTTCACTGAACTTGTTGGTCAGTTCTAGCAGTTTCTTGGTGGAGTCTTTTGAGTTTTCTATATATGGTATTATGTCATCTGCAAATAGTGAAATTTTTCCTTCTTCCATATCATTCTGGATGCCTTTTATTTATTTTTGTTTTCTGATTGCTGTGGCTAAGACTTCCAGTACTATGTTGAATAAAAGTGATGAGAGTAGACAAATCCTTGCTTGTTCCTGACCTTAGAGGGAAGCTCTCTGTTGTTCCCATTGAATATGATGTTAGATGTGCATTTTCCATATTATAACCTTTAATATGTTGAGATAAGTTCTCTCTAAGTCTACTTTGTTGCAGGTTTTTTATCATGAATGAATGTTGTGCCTTGTCCAATGTTTTTTCTTCATCTATTGGAAGGATCATATGGTTCTTATCCTTTCTTTTTTTAAGGGTGTGGTGTATCATGTTGATTGATTTGTAAATATTGAACTTCTTTTGCAACCCAGGAATAAATCCTACTGATAGTGGTGAATGATTTTTTGAATATATTGTTGGATTCAGTTTGCTAGTAATTTTTTTTGAGGATTTTTGCACCTATGTTCATCAAAGATATTGGCCTGTAATTTTCTCTTTTTGTGGTGTCTTAATCTTGTTTTGGTATCAAGGTAATGCTGACCTCATAGAATGAATTTGTAAGTTTTCCTTCCATTTCTATTTTTTGGAACAGTTTGAGAAGAATAGGCATATATTCTCCTTTAAATGTTGGAATTCACCTGTGAAGTCATTTGGTCATGGACTTTTGTTTGTTGGGAGGTTTTTGGTTACTGATTCAATTTGTTTGCTGGTAATTGGTCTGTTCAAATTTCTATTTCTTCCTGTTCCAGTTTTGGTTGTATGTATAATCCTAGAAATTTATCCACTTCTGGGTTGTCCAATTTGTTGGTATATATTTTTTCATAATGTTCTCTTATAATTTGTTTGTATTTCTGTGGTGTTAGTTGTTATTTCTCTTCTTTCATTTGTAATTTTATTTGAGTACTTTCTCTTTTTTCTTGATAAGTCTGACTAGAGATTAAATCAATTTTATAGACTTTTTCAAAGGATTAGCTCCTGGTTTCATTGATATATTTTATTGTTTATTAAGATTCTACATCATTTATTTCTGCTGTAACCTTTATTATTTCTTTCCTTCTTCTGGTTTTGAGCTTTGTTTGTTGTTCATTTTCTAGCTTCTTTAGATGTTAGGTTAGGTTATTTATTTGAGCAAGCAATAATAAAAGTTTTATACTTAATGCTGATAACTCTAAATACATATCTATTTTGATTAAATCAACAACCTTAAATTAGCTTTAATACCAGATATTATCCAGATATATGAACTTGAAAAACATTTGGGTTAGTTTCTGTCTGTGAGTTTCAGAATGTCCAATCCTTACAAACATTTGCCTTCAAAACAACTAAATAAAGCTCTTTTACATATTTTTTGCAGTATCATACAGAGGTAGGGAAAATATCTAACATTTACAGCATACATGGAAACACATGCACACACATACACAGACACACAATAGATGTAAACAAATCTTAATTTTGTTTCCACTAATGTTTGTGGAGAGGATATTATAGATCCAATTTTAAAATTTATTTATTCATTTCATGAAAAAACACCTTTTTTTCTTAAGTTTGTATGACAAAGATTGGCACTTAGGTTCTAGAGAAAACAGGAGTAGAAAATTTATATCAAAGGCAGAGTGAGATTATCTAAGTTTTTCTCAAGGTAGATATTTGTAGCATATCTTCCTGCTATCAGAGGTGCTAGATTCTTGACTAAAAGCCCTTTAACAGTTCATATTTTATTCTATTTATTTATTTTTTAAGATTTTATTTATTTGAGAGAGAGTAAGAAAGAGAGAGAGCACACAAGCAGAGGGAGAGAGAGAAGCAGGTCCCCTGCTGAGTAGGGAGCTCAATGTGGGACTCGATCCCAGGACCCTGGGATCATGACCTGAGCCAAAGGCAGACCCTTAACCAACTGAAACACCCAGGCACTCCAACAGTTCATATTTTAAAAAGGCTTCCTTCTACCTTCTCCTCTTTTTTCTTTCTTTCTTTTTCTTTCTTTCTTTCTTTCTTTCTTTCTTTCTTTCTTTCTTTCTTTCTATCTCAGGAGCTTGTGAGCTGTTTTTACATTTCAAATGCAAGATAAAATTGATAATTTCAAGGGTTAGAAAAAGAATGTAAAGAATTTTTTCTAAATATTTCAAATTGTCAAAGTAATTTTGAAAAAGAAAAACAAAACTGGAGGTATCACAGTTCCGGACTTCAAGTTATATTACACAATTTTAGTAATCAAAACAGTATCATACTGGCCACAAAAATAGAACAGAAAACTAGATATAAACCCACTAGTATATGGTCAATTAATCTTTAACAAAGGAGGAATGAATATCCAATGGGAAAAAGGCTCTTCAACAAATGGTATTGGAAAAACTGAAAAGCATCATGCAAAGGAATGAAACTGGACCATTTTCTTTTACCATACATAAAAATAAACTCAAAGTTCTTTAAAGACCTAAATGTGAGACCTGAAGCTATGAAAATCCTAAGAGAGAACAAAGGCAGTAACGTCTCTGACATCAACTGTAGCAACATTTTCTAGACAGGGTCTCTGAGGCAAGGAAAATAAAAGCAACAATAAGCTATTGGGACTACATCAAACTAAAAAGCTTTTGTACAGTGAAGGAAACAACCAACAAAATGAAAAGGCAACCTACAGAATGGGAGAAGATATTTGTAAATGATATACTTGATGAAGGGTATCCAAAAAATATAAAGAACTGATTCAACTCAATACGCAAAACCTAAATAATCCAATTTAAAAATGGGCAGAACACATGAACAGACACTTCTCCAAAGAAGACATCCTCATGACAAATAGACACATAAAAAGATGCTGAACATCATTCATCATCTGGAGAATATAAATCAAAACTACGATGAGATATCACCTCATGCCTGTCATAATGGCTAAAATCAACAACACAAGAAACAAGTGTTGGCAAAGAGGGAGAAAAGGAATCCTCCTACACTGTTAGTGGGAATGCAAACTGGTACAACCACTTGGGAAAACAGTATGGAAGTTCCTCAAAAAATTAAAAATAGAACTATCCTATGAGCCAAGAATTACAATACTCAGTATTTACCCCTAAAATACAAGAACACAAATTCAAATGGATACATGCACCCTTGTTTATTGCAGCATTATTTACAAAAGCCAAATTATGGAAGAAGCCCATGTGTCCATTGATTGATGAATGGATAAAGGAATGTGAAATATACATTATATGTGTGTGCATATATATATGTATATGTATATGTATATGTGTGTGTGTATATATATGTATATATATGTGTGTGTATGTGTGTGTATATATATATAATGGAATATTATTCACCTATAAAAAAGAATGAAATCTTGCTATTTGCAATGGTATGGATGGAGCTAGAGTATAATGCTAAGTGAAATAAATCTGTTCGAGAAAGAGAAACACCATATGGTTTCACTTATATGTAGAATCCAAGAAACAAAACAAATGTGCAAAGGGAAAAAGTGAGAGAGAGAGTGAAAAACCAAGAAACAAACTCTTAACTACAGAAAACAAACTGATGGTTTCCAGAGGAGAGGTGGGTTGGTACGGGGATGGGGATTAAAAAGTACATTTATTATGATAAAAAATAAAATAAAATGATAAAAAAGGAAAAAGGAAAAAAGTAAGAAAGTTTTTCTAGAGTTTCAGGGTAATTGCTATTTAAAATTTACTATTTTTTTTTAGTACAGAACAATTTTGCGATAGTATCCTGATTTTTAAAATAATATCTACAAACATTTTAAGAAGAATAGGTGAAGTTTGGAGATTGGCAAAAACAGATTAGCTTTAACTTGTTCCTAATACCCTAAAGACCTGGATTATAGCCTGAATATCAAGAGACTGACCCATATTTTTAACTAAATTTGATTTTTTAAATCAGAGAGAATTTTAAATAAAATGGTATCTAAAGAATTTATGGCTTAGTAAGTCTGTATTAAACATTTAATCAAAAGCCTTTTTTCTGGGTACACAATTTAACCTTGGTGTCTATTAGCCCATGGATATTGGCCTTTTTTTTTCTTTTCGAAAGGCAAATTTTTAAATTTATTATGATAATTATTCGAGTGATATATGTAAGTATTAATAACTGTATATTTTGGTAGATAACTAAACATAACCTAGGAAAACTGCATTTTCAGTGTGGGTTTGTCTTTGTTCTTTTTTTTTTTAATAGATTTTATTCTTCCTTAGGAATCAACCACTAATTAGTCTTTTTTCCTCACAATATATAAATACTTTAATTTTTTTAAAAAAATCAATGTTCAAAATATTTTTAAAAGTAATTACATTGAGCTTCTCTTATAATGTTTTTATTAAAAATATTTTCATTTGCATTCCATTATTCCTTCAAGGCATTGGCTTTAATTGATCTAATTTTAATAGTTTCTCACATGATGCATGTCACTGGTTTATGTTAACATTCTGTCATCAACTAAATAAATAGCTTCTCCTTGGTATAGTTAGTTTCTCTATAGTTAAAATCACATTCATAAATATACTTTTTCAGAGTTTAGAATTAGGGGTTTTTTATTTTTATTTATTATTTATTTTTTTTAAATTTTTTTATTATATTGTGTTAGTCACCATACAGTACATCCCTGGTTTCTGATGTAAAGTTAGATGTTTCATTAGTTGCGTATAACACCCAGTGCACCATGCAATACGTGCCCTCCTTACTACCCATCACCAGTCTATCCCATTGAAGCCCTCAGTTTGTTTCTCAGAGTCCATAGTCTCTCATGCTTCATTCCCCCTTCTGATTACCCCCTTCTTTTTTTTTTTTACAGAGTGTATGAACCTTCTAAAATATATCATGATTTTAAATTGAGAAGTGCACTAATTGAAAATGAGAAACTAAGATTATTACCCCAAGAACATGTATATGATAAAATCAATGGAGTATGGAATTTATCCAGTGATCAGATATTGTGCAAAAAGCTAATGAACATTTTGGGTCAGTGCTTTGATAATCATTTTCCCATTTATCATTGAGTTTGCAAATCATTTGAACAAGGGCCTAGGAGAAATTTTGGTCATCTATTTCCTCAGAAGGGAAGGTTGTGAATGTAGCCAAGTAATCTTTCTAATTATTCTCTAAATTCAGTTAGACTTTCTGAAAGTAGAGGTAAGGGGTCTTTATAATTTAAAAGCTCTACTATTACCCAGAGGATACAATTTTTTTTTTCATTGTGTGGGTCTAGGATACTACTGCAAAGGACATGCATAGGAATGCCTGAGGCTAGACAGAGCCTGATTACAGAGGCCTGGAAGGTAGGAGCAAAGCAAGCCTTATTGGCAGTCTTGGGTGCTTTTGTTAAACTGTTCTATGGCTTCAGCATTATCTTACACGAGCAACCTGTATACTTCGAACCTAGAGATTTGGCCAATGTGAGTTTTGCAAATCTTGTAGAGAAAGGAGAGTAAAATCTGGCTGATGGGGTCAGATTTTAGGAAGGGGAATTTACATTGGCTATGGGCATTTCTTTTTATCTTATGTTTAAATTCTGTTCTTTTGGGGCACCTGGGTGGCTCAGTCAGTTAAGAGTCTGCCTTTGGCTCAGGTCATGATCCCAGCGTCCTGGGACCAAGTCCTGAATCAGGGTCTGTGCTCAGCAGGAGGCTGCTTCTCCCTCTCCCTCTACCTGCTGTTCTTCCTGCTTATTCCCTCTCTCTCTCTGTCAAATAAATAAAACCTCTAATAAATAAATAAATTCTGTTCTTTTATCTTGTCAAAGGAGTCCCTAAGACTAGCTGTTATACCAATAGGACAATTGAGAAATCTTTAATATGTATATTTTAATATAGCCAGTTTAAAGGATTAATCATCTGGCTATTGACAAGTAGAATCTCTTAATAGAGATTCAAACCAATAAGACTTTTAATGGCTTAACCAAAGATGTAAGAGGTAACCAGGGATCACATAAATAATACGGCCCCTACGATCCCAAAGTTTATTCCTGAGATTAGTCTCAGAAAGCAAGAACCGTTGTTGTATAGGTGGTCAAGATGGCATAGTGAACTGGATTAAGAAGATGTGGTCCATATATACAATGGAATATTACTCAGCCATCAAAAAGAACGATTTCACAACATTTGCAGCAACATGGACAGGACTGGAGGAGATAATGCTAAGTGAAATAAGTCGAGAAGAGAAAGACAATTATCATATGGTTTCACTCATTTATGGAACATAAGAAATAGGAAAATCAGTAGGAGAAGAAAGGGAAGAATGAAGGGGTGGTAAACAGAAAGGGGAATGAACCATGAGAGACTATGGACTCTGGGAAACAAACTGAGGTCTTCAGAGGGGAGGGGGCTGGGGGATTGGGATAGGCTGGTGATGGGTATTAAGGATGGAATGTATTGCATGGTGCACTGGGTGTTATACACAAATAATGAATCATGGAACATTACATCAAAAACTAGAGATGTACTATATGGTGACTAACATAACATAATACAAAAATATTATTAAAAAAATAGATGGCATAGTAAAAATGGTGTCCCCAGTCTTCCATGAAAATGTGGCATGCTTCCAGCCACAAGCCTGCTAATCTGTGACACTGGGCAGGCAGTTCTGTAATGGACTTCCCAACACTAACAAGCAACAAAGGTTGAGATGACAAAGGCTCCTCAGGTTCATCTCATGACGAACACCTTTAAGGCCAGCATAGCTAGACAGAGAAACTCAGATCCTCAGTCTGTTTGATTGTCCACCAAGGTGTAACCTGGTGGAGACCAAAGAGAATGTTCTCACTGGTCACAAAGTGAAGCTCTTACTACATAGAACAAGATAAATGGAAAAAATCTCAGTTTTATCTAAGCCTTGGGTCTCTTGGAGCCACACTTAGAAAGGATACACTACGAGTTAGGGACCGTGTGTTATTTTCCAGTGTACCTCAATGCACAGAAATTTTCTTGAGGTTGGTGGAACTAGTATGAATCTAAACTATTCCATGACCAACTTACCTAAACTATTCCATTACCAACTTAGAAGACTAGAGTCTTCTTGAGGTGGCAAGTGCTCTAAAAGATTTTAAGAGTTTGACCCATGCAGCTTTGTAGCTTTGGTTTCCAAGATGTTTCTTAGCAATCAATGACAAACAACATAAAAGACACAGCAAAGGAAAACAAAAACTATCTGTTGGAGGAAATGGATCAGTAATCAAAGACTATGCTACTAAATTTAACCAGAGTTACCAGGCCCAAGGATCTAGTTTCACACATATTTTCTCCTGCTAATCGAAATTTAGAAAGAGAGAAAAAGGACTCTCACCATTCTTGTTCCATCAGACTCTCTCTGCAGATAGAGATTAAAGGAGACTGACATGGTAAGAAATCTTACCTTCTGTCAGCCATATGTCAGATGTCCCAGGATATCTCAGCTGCAGCAGTATCTCTCAAGTGGTGTCCAGCAAGGTAAAGTATCCTGCTGACTATACCAACTGTCAGGGAGTAACAACTCCTGTCCCCACAAAGGTCTTTCTAGGTGGTCTAAGAATCAAATTGACGTGAGACAGATTAATAGGAGAAAATAGAATTTAATAGGCATATGTATGGGGAATCCACACAGACATGGAAATTCCAAAGATAATCAGGCAAAATACGGTGTATATGTCATTCTGAACTAAGGAGAAGGGGGTAGAGATCTAGGATTTCAGAGGAAAATACACACTTCACAGGAAAGTAAGCATGCATTTGGCAATAAGATGTTTTCTCTATTATACAGATGGCTCATTCAGATAAAATATATCTCTGTTCTGGGAGAGACCCTCAATTTAGATTATTCTGTGTGATTAAGGGAGAGACAAAAGTTCCTCTCAAGCCCACAAGATATGAAGTGTCTTCAGCCCAAAATAATTCACATGCCAAAGTGGCATGTTCTGGTGGGTCCTGTCCTGAACCCCTTTACCCTTTCTTTAGCAGGTAGCATAAGGGATGGAGGTATTGTGCCAGGTGGGGAATAAAAGTCCTTCAATACTCTAATATCCCTGCAAAGGTTTGCATCTCTTTCACATTCTTAGGGGTTGGATAGGCTTGCAGCTCATCAACCACAATTTTGGGGACAACATGAGTCTTATCCAACAAGACAACACCCAAAATCTTACAGCAGTATCTGTATCTGAATTTTCTGTGGGTTCATTTCTTTTTTTTTAAGATTTTATTTATTTATTTGACAGAGAGAGAGAGACAGCCAGTGAGAGAGGGAACACAAGCAGGGAGAGTGGGAGAGGGAGAAGCAGGCTCATAGCGGAGGAGCCTGATGTGGGGCTCGATCCCATAACGCCGGGATCACGCCCTGAGCCGAAGGCAGACGCTTAACGACTGAGCCACCCAGGCGCCCCTGTGGGTTCATTTACAATTCTCTTTCTGGAAGATGCTCCAGAAAAGTCTGCAAGATGCTACAGCAGAGGCAATTCTTTACATGTTAACATTATATTACCAATGTAATGGGTTCATATCATTGATGTAGGGAAGGAGAACAAGGAGAGATCTCAGGCTACCATCCCATGACATATTGTAGGGCTATGCAGATAACTTTGGGGGAGCACTTAAAGGTTCATCATTGTTCCTTCCACATGAAGGCAAATTGGTCTTACTTATCATTTATAACTTGTACTTATCAGTCTTTCCCATGAATCTTCTGGAATATGAAACACTTTTGCCAAAGCATCGGAGTAAAACAAAACTCTTTAAGTGACAAAAGACTTAAAAATGGCCATGGTTAAAGATATGGTGAGAGTTTCTTATAAACCTGGTAAGTAAAACAGAAACTTAATTTTTCTGGGGAGATTTAAAAAAAAACAACTTTGGTTATAATTTCTTATCAAGAGCAGACCAACAATCCAAGAAAAGTTTGACTTTTTTCTTTTTAAATATTTTATTTATTTATTTGACAGAAAGAGAGAGAGAGTGAGAGAGAACAAGCAGGTGGAACAGCAGAGGGAGAGGGAGAAGCAGACTCTCCACTGAGCAGGGAGCCCAAAGTGGGGCTTGATCCCAGGTCCCTGGGATCATGACCTGAACTGAAGGCAGATGCTTAACTGACTGAGCCAACCAGGTGCCCCGAAAATTTTGTCTTTTTAACAGAGAGAGAGAGAGAGAGAAAGAGAATTCAATCTTATACCGGTATAATTTTAAAAAAGATTTTTACATATTTATTTGAGAAAGAGAGAGAGAGAACACACACATGCAAGAGCAAGAGCAGGGGTAGTGACAGGTAGAGGGAGAGAAAGAAGCAGACTCCCTGCAGAGCAGGGAGCCCAATGTGGCCCTGGATCCTCTGGGATTCCAGGCCTCTGGGATCATGATCTAAGCCAAAGGCAGACTCTTAACCAACTGAGCCACCCAGGCACCCCACTAGTATACTTTTATTATATATTTATTCCAATCTCAGTCAGTCCTGACTGTGAATGAAATTCTGTTCCAAAGATTCCTCTTCACAAACCTTGTACAACTTTGTTTTTCATTCAGATTCTGTACTAAGTTTTCCCTCTGTAAACAACTAGTCTCATTTCAGGACAAAGTTGCTTTCTTTTCCCCTCAACAAACATGTATTCTAATTCCTCATATCTTTCTTACATATCTCCTACTTTCCTACATACAGAGCGCCTTTCCTTATTATTTCTAGCTGTCTGCATTTTATTTTAAGATTATAAGATTTTTTAAAGGTTTTATTTATTTATTAGAGAGAGAGATAGTGAGAGAGAGAGAGAGAGCATGAGCACTGGGGAGAGGGAGAAGCAAGCTGCCTGCTGAGCAGGGAACCCAACGTGGGGTTCCATCCCAGGAATCTGGGATCATGACCTGAGCCAAAGACAGATGCTCAACCAACTGAGCTATCCAGATGCCCCAAGATTTTATTTTTAAGTAATCTCTACACCCAATGTGGGTCTTGAACTCACAGCCCCAAGATCAAGAATTGCATGCTCCACCAACTGAGCCACCCAGGCACCCAGCGGTCTGCATTTTTAATAGCCCACTCCTATCATTTTCCCCCTTCCCCATTATTTTTTTTCCTTCAGTCTCTGTGGGCAATGTTTTGGTAATTTCCTGAGTTGTTTATTTCAAAGACATGATAGGATTTATAATTTAAGGAACAGAGAAAGAATGCAACTTTTCTCTCCAAAGAGTTTTGGGGGTAATTGCTACTAAAAAATTTTCTTTGTATTAAGGGTCAGAAGGCATGGGACATTTTGTTTTCTCATTACTTGCTCTACAACCAACATGAGGTTTGAACTTATGACCCTGAGGTCACGAGTTGAGTGCTCTATGGACTGAGCCAGACAAACACCCCCACAATATATATATATATATATATATATATATATATATATATATACACACACACACACATCTATATATATAGACATATTATTTTTATCACTTTTCAGAGATTCCACCACCTAGCATCCTAATTAGGATTTGTCACAACTGCCCTGATCTTATCTATGGCATCTCGAGCCCTCCTAGCTTTGCGAAACAGCACAGTAGGATCTTTAAATTTTTATCCTACTCTGCCATCTTGTCTGCCAGCCCCAAAGGCATCAGGCTAGTTGGGACTCTCATGTCCTTTTCTAATTTTAGCTCATTTATTAATATCTAGACATGAGCTTCAGCCTCCAGCCTGGTATTGGTGACCCGCTGAACTGCCCATAGTAGAGGCCAGCTGATTGCAGCTACCATGTGTTTTCCTTCCTTGCTGCAGTGTGCAATTTGCAGTTCCTCCAACAAGCACATTAGACTGTCTGGCATTGTCTAGGTGTCCCTGTACTTATGCAGCAGTCTACAAGTATCTGACATATGCACCACCTCTCCCCACACAGAGGTCAATAGTGAACTCAGGATTTGTCCCATGGATACCTCTTCCCCAAGGCCTATTACTTTGGTCTGTTGGTTGGCTCACCAATTGTAGGTTCACAACCCTCTCAGGAGTGTTTCTGGTGTAATCTGAAACTGGACCCCATATGCAGAGGGCAGGGAGAGACTGAAGAAAGAGGCAGGCCACTCCAAATTGGTAGGTGGCAGCTTTAATAATCTCAAAAGAAACTTACATATGAGGCTTGTCTTGGGTTATAGCAAGATAAATGGATCCCCACACCCACCCAAATCTTAAAAGTTTCTAAAGAGGCCCTGACGGCTCCATCACATACACTGTGCAGGTAATTCAACATCACATCATCACCTTGAGGCTATGTCCTTGGAGCAGCCCCTAGGAGTGGGAAATGCAAGTGGAACTCACATTCAGGGACAGGAGGAGAAGGATGGGGAGAAGACTTGAGTGTCTGGGTCCAACTCACAGGTCAATCAGTGGTCATGTCTTTTTTTTTCTGTTTTTTTTTTAAGTTTTTTAAATTTTAATTCCAGTATAGTTAACATATAGTGTTATATCAGTTGTAGGTGTACAATAGAGTGATTCAACAATTCTTTACATTGCTCAGTGCTCATCCTGGTAAGTGTTTTCTTTATCTCCATCACCTATTTTACCCATTCCCCTACCCACCTTGCCTTTGGCAACCATCAGTTTGTTCTCTAGTAGTCAAGAGTCTGTTTCTTGCTTTCTCTCTCTCTCTTAACATTGCTCATTTGTTTTGTTTCTTAAATTCCAATTATGAGAGATATCATATGGTATTGTCTTTCTCTGATTTGATTTATTTTGCTCACCATTATACTCTCTGTTTCCATATATATTTTGCAAATTGCAAGATTTCATTCTTTTTTATAACTGAATAATATTCCATTGTATACATCACATCTTCTTCTTTTTTTTTTTTTAAGATTTTATATATTTACTTGACAGAGAGAGACAGCCAGCGCGAGAGGGAACACAAGCAGGGGGAGTGGGAGAGGAAGAAGCAGGCTCATAGCAGAGGAGCCTGATGTGGGGCTTGATCCCAGGACCCTGGGATTGTGCCCTGAGCTGAAGGCAGACGCTTAACGACTGAGCCACCCAGGCGCCCCACATCTTCTTTTTTTAATTATATTTTTTTTATTATATCATGCTAATCACCATACAGTACATCCCTGGTTTTTGATGTAAAGTTCCATGATTCATTAGTTGTTTATAACACCCAGTGCACCATGTAATACGTGCCCTCCTTACTACTCATCACCAGCCTATCCCATTTCCCCACCCCCGTCCCCTCTGAAGCCCTCGGTTTGTTTCTCAGAGTCCATAGTCTCTCATGCTTCATTCCCCCTTCTGATTACCCCCCCTTTCTTTATCCCTCTCTTCTCCTACTAATCTTCCTATTTCTTATGTTCCATGGATGAGTACAACCATATGATAATTGTCTTTCTCTGCTTGACTTATTTCTTTTTTTTTTAAAGATTTATTTATTTATTTGACAGAGATAGAGACAGCCAGTGAGAGAGGGAACACAAGCAGGTGGAGTGGGAGAGGAAGAAGCAGGCTCATAGTGGAGGAGCCTGATGTGGGGCTCGATCCCATAACACCTGGGATCACGCCCTGAGCCAAAGGCAGACGCTTAACTACTGCGCCACCCAGGCACCCCTGCTTGACTTATTTCACTTAGCATGATCTCATCCAGTGCCGTCCATGTTGCAGCAAATGTTGGGAAATCGTTCATTTTGATAGCTGAGTAATATTCCATTGTATATATGGACCAGAGCTTCTTTATCCATTGGTCTGTTGAAGGGCATCTCGGCTCCTTCCACGATTTAGCTATTGTGGGCAATGCTGCTATGAACATTGGGCTGCATATGGCCCTTCTCTTCACTACGTCTGTATCTATGGGGTAAACATCCAGTAGTGCAATGGCTGGGTCATAGGGTAGCTCAATTTTTAACTTTTTAAGGGACCTCCACACGGTTTTCCAAAACAGTATTGAAAGTGGCCAGGGTAAAGAAAGTTCTAATGTACCAAGGCAAAGGTATGACAATTACATCAGACCTCTCTACACAGACCTGGAATGAGAGAAAGGGTTGGGGGGCATTTTTAAAGCTCTTTCAGAGAAAAACATGCAGCCAAGGATCCTTTATCCAGCAAGGCTGTCATTGAGAATTGATGGAGAGATAAGGACCTTCAAGAATCACCAGTAACTGACGAATTTTTTTAACCATGAAACCAGACCTACAGGTGATATTAAGGAGGGTTCTAAAAAAGTAAAAAGGCCCCAAGAGTGATACAGAACAGAAAGTTACAATCGATAGAAACAAAGACTTTACTGGCAACATAACATCATTAAAATCATCTCTCTCAATAATCACTCTCAATGTGAATGGCCTAAATGCTCCCGTAAAACACCACAGGGTTGCAGATTGAATAAAAAGACATGACCCATCCATTTGCTGTCTACAAGAGACTCATTTTGAACCTAAAGATACATCCAGACTGGACGTAAATGGATGGAAAACCATCCTTTATGCCAATGGACCTCAAAAGAAAGCTGGGGTAGCATTTCCATATCAGACAGACTGGATTTTGAACTAAAGACTATAGTTAGAGATACAGAAGGGCACTATATTATTCTTAAAGGATGTATCCAACAAGTGGATATGACAATTATAAATATCTATGCCCCCAACAGGGTAGCAGCAAGATACACAAATCAACTCTTAACCAAAATAAAAAGACATATAGATAAAAACATATAGATCCTTGGATCTAATATTGCAAATTGCACTATGACATGACGTGGCTTAGGTTTGTCATGGTTGAGCTTGGGAGGGGTCCTCTCTGCCTCTTGGACATGAATGTTTGTTTCCTTTGCTAGATTAGGGAAGTTTTCAGCTACAATTTGTTCAAATATCTCTTCCAGACCTCTGTTTTTCCACCCCCTTGGGGATGCCGATGATTCTGTCATTGGAATGTTTCATTGAGTCAGTAATCTCCCCTAACTTACATTCTTGAGATTGGATTTTTTTTTATTTAATGTTTTTTTATTATATTGTGTTAGTCACCATACAGTACATCCATGGTTTCTGATGTAAAGTTCGATGATTCATTAGTTGTGTATAACACCCGGTGTACCATGCAATACGTGCCCTCCTTACTATCCATCACCAGTCTATCCCATTCCCTCACCTCCCTCCCCTCTGAAGCCCTCAGTTTGTTTCCCAGAGTCCATAATCTCTCATGCTTCATCCCCTTTCTGATTACTCCCCTTTCATTATTCCTTTCTTCCCCTACCGATCTTCTTAGTTCTCATGTTCCATAGATGACTGAAATAATATGATAATTGTCTTTCTCTGCTTGACCTATTTCACTTAGCATTATCTCCTCCAGTGCCGTCCATGTTGCAGCAAATGTTGAGAACTCGTTCCTTCTGATAGCTGAGTAATATTCCATTGTATATATGGACCACAACTTCTTAATCCAGTCATCTGTTGAAGGGCATCTCGGCTCCTTCCACAATTTAGCTATTGTGGACAATGCTGCTATGAACATTGGGCTGCATATGGCCCTTCTCTTCACTACGTCTGTATCTTTGGGGTAAATATCCAGTAGTGCAATGGCTGGATCATAGGGTAGCTCAATTTTTAACTTTTTAAGGGACCTCCACACTGTTTTTCAGAGTGGCTGTACCAACTTGCATTCCCATCAACAATGTAGGAGGGATCCCCTTTCTCCACATCCTCTCCAGCAATTGTTGTTTCTTGCCTTGTCAATTTTTGCCATTCTAACTGGTGTAAGATGGTATCTTAGTGTGGTTTTGATTTGAATTTCCCTGATGGCTAATGATATTGAACATTTTTTATGTGTCTGTTAGCCATTTGTATGTCTTCATTGGAAAATGTCTGTTCATATTTTGTGCCAATTTTATGATTTGTTTATTTGTTTCTTGCGTATTGAGTTTGAGAAGTTCTTTGTAGATCTTGGAATCCAGTCTTTTACATGTAACGTCATTTGCAAATATCTTCTCCCATTCCGCGGGCTGCCTCTTAGTTTTTTTTATTGTTTCCTTGGCTCTGCTGAAACTTTTTATCTTTTTTTTTAAAGATTTTATTTATTTATTTGACAGAGACACAGCCAGTGAGAGAGGGAACACAGCAGGGGGAGTGTGAGAGGAAGAAGCAGGCTCCTAGCAGAGGAGCCTGATGTGGGGCTCGATCCCAGAATGCTGGGATCACGCCCTGAGCCGAAGGCAGACACTTACTGACTGTGCCACCCAGGCGCCCCTGAAACTTTTTATCTTGATTAAGTCCCACAAGTTCATTTTATCTTTTGTTTCTCTTGCCTTCGGAGATGTGTCATGAAAAAGTTGCTGTGGCTGATGTCGTATAGGTTGCTGCCTATGTTCTCCTCTAGGATTTTGATGGATTCCTGTCTCAGTCGAGGTCTTTCATCCATTTGGAGTTTATCTTTTTGTATGATGTGAGAGAGTGGTCAGGTTTCATTCTTTTGCATGTAGCTGTCCGATTTTCCCAGCACCATTTATTGAAGAGACTGTCTTTTTTTCTACCGGTTGTTTCTTCCTGCTTTACCAAAGATAAGTTGCCCAAAGAGCCGAGGGTCCATTTCTGGGTTCTCTATTCTGTTCCATGGGTCTATGTGTCTGTTTTTCTGCCAGTACCATGCTCTCTTTGTGATCACAGCTTTGTAGTGCAGCTCGAAGTCCGGCATTGTGATGCCCCAGCTTTGATTTTCCTTTTCAACAGTTCCTTGGCGATTCGGTGCCTTTTCTGGTTCCATAGAAATTTAAGGACTATTTGTTCCAGTTCTTTGAAAAATGTCATCGGTATTTTGACGGGATAGCATTGAAAGTGTAGGTTGTTCTGGGTAGCATGGACAGTTTAACTAGTTAATTCTTCTTTTTTTTTAAAAGAATTTATTTATTTATTCGACAGAGATAGAGTCAGCCAGCGAGAGGGAACACAAGCAAGAGGAGTGGGAGAGGAAGAAGCAGGCTCATAGCAGAGGAGCCTGATGTGGGGCTCGATCCCATAACACCGGAATCACGCCCTGAGCCGAAGGCAGACGCTTAACCGCTGTGCCACCCAGGTGCCCCTATGTTAATTCTTCTGATCCATGCGCATGGAATATTTTTCTATCTTTTTGGTTCTTCCTCAATGTCTTTCAAGAGTGATTTATAGTTTCTAGAATATAGATCCTGTACGTCTCTGGTTAAGTTAATTCCAAGGTAACATATGGTTTTTGGTGCTATTGTAAATGGGATGGATTCCCTAATTTCTCTTTCTTCAGTCTCATTATTCGTGTATAGAAATGCAACTGATTTCTGAGCATTGATTTTGTATCCTGCCATATTACTGAATTGCTCTATAACTTCTAATAGCTTTGGAGTGGATTCTTTTGGGTTTTCCATATAGAGTATCATGTCATCTGTGAAGAGAGACAGTTTGACTTCTTCTTTGCCGATTTGGATACCTTTTATCCCTTTTTGTTGTCTGATTGCTGTTGCAAGGACTTCTAGTACTATGTTGAAAAATAATGGCAAGAGTGAATATCCTTGTCGTGTTCCTGATCTTAAGGGAAAGGCTTCCAGCTTTTCCCCGTTGAGAGTGATATTTGCTGTAGGCTTTTCATAGATAGTTTTTATGAGATTGAGGAATGTACCCTCTATCCCTACACTCTGAAGGGTTTTAATCAGGAAAGAATGCTGTATTTTGTCAAATGCTTTTTCTGCATCAATTGAGAGGATCATATGGTTCCTGGGTCTTTTCTTTTTGATATGATGTATCACACTAATCGATTTGTGAATGTTGAACCACGCTTGCATCCCAGGGATGAATATCACTTGGTCATGATGGATAATCCTTTTAATGTGCTGCTGGATTCTATTAGCCAGGATCTTGTTGAGGATTTTGGCGTCCATATTCATTAGGGAAATCAGTCTGTAATTCTACTTTTTGATGGGGTCTTTGCTTGGTTTGGGGATCAAGGTAATATTGGCCTCATAGAATGAGTTTGGTAGCTTTCCTTCTGCTTCTATTTTTTTATAATGATTTTTTATTATATTATGTTAGTCACCATACAGTACATCCCCGTTTCCGATGTAAGGCTCGATGATTCATTAGTTGTGTATAACACCCAGTGCACCATGCAATACGTGCCCTCCTTACTACCCATCACCGGTCTATCCCATTCCCCCACCCCCTCCCCTCTGTAGCCCTCAGTTTGTTTCTCATAGTCCATAGTGTCTCATGTTTCATTCCCCCTTCTGATTACCCCCCTTTCTTTATCTCTTTCTTCCCCTACTGATCATTCTAGTTCTTATGTTCCATATATGAGAGAAATCATATGATAGTTGTCTTTCTCTGCTTGACTTATTTCACTTAGCATTATCTCCTCCAGTGCCGTCCATGTTGTAGCAAATGTTGAGAACTCGTTCTTTCTGATAGCTGAGTAATATTCCATTGTATATATGGACCACAACTTCTTAATCCAGTCTTCTGTTGAAGGGCATCTTGGCTCCTTCCACGATTTAGCTATTGTGGACATTGCTGCTATGAACATTGGTGTGCATATGGCTCTTCTCTTTACTACGTCTGTATCTTTGGGGTAAACACCCAGTAGTGCAATGGCTGGATCATAGGGTAGCTCAATTTTTAAGTTTTAAGGGACTTCCACACTGTTTTCCAGAGTGGCTGTACCAACTTGCATTCCCACCAACAATGTGGGAGGGATCCCCTTTCTCCACTTCCTCTCCAACAATTGTTGATTCTTGCCTTGTCTATTTTTGCCATTCTAACTGGCGTAAGGTGGTATCTCAGTGTGGTTTTGATTTGAATTTCCTTGATGGCTAATGATTTTGAATATTTTTTCATGTGTCTGTTGGCCATTTGTATGTCTTCATTGGAAAAGTGTCTGTTCATATCTTCTGCCCATTTTATGATTTGTTTATTTGTTTCTCGAGTATTGAGTTTGAGAAGTTCTTTGTAGAGCTTGGATACCAGTCCTTTATCTGTAGTGTCATTTGCAAATATCTTCTCCCATTTCGTGGGCTGCCTCTTAGTTTTTCTGACTGTTTCCTTGGCTGTGCAGAAACTTTTAATCTTGATGAAGTCCCATAAATTCATTTTATCTTTTGTTTCTCTTGCCTTTGGGGATGTGTCATGAAAAAGCTTGCTTTGGCCGATGTCGTAGAGTTGCTGCCTGTGTTCTCCTCTAGAATTTTGATGGATTCCTGTCTCACATTGAGGTCTTTCATCCATTTGGAGTTTATTTTTGTGTATGGTGTGAGTGAGTGGTCAAGTTTCATTCTTTTCCATGTAGCTGTCCAATTTTCCCAGCACCATTAATTGAAGAGACTGTCTTTTTCCCACCGCTTGTTTTTTCCTGCTTTATCAAAGATTAGTTGCCCAAAGAGCCGAGGGTCCATTTCTGGGCTCTCTATTCTGTTCCATTGGTCTATGTGTCTGTTTTTGTGCCAGTACCATGCTGTCTTTGTGATCACAGCTTTGTAGTACAGCTCGAAATCTGGCATTGTGATGCCCCCAGCTTTGTTTTTCCTTTTCAACAGTTCCTTGGAGATTCGGGGCCTTTTCTGTTTCCATACAAATTTAAGGACTATTTGTTCCAGTTCTTTGAAAAATGTCCTCGGTATTTTGATCAGGATAGCATTGAAAGTGTAGATTGCTCTGGGTAGCATGGACATTTTAACTATGTTAATTCTTCCGATCCATGAGCATGGAATATCTTTCCATCTTTTTATGTCTTCCTCAATGTCTTTCAAGAGTGATTTATAGTTTCTAGAATATAGGTCCTTTACATCTCTGGTTAAGTTAATTCCAAGGTAACGTATGGTTTTTGGTGCTATTGTAAATGGGATGGATTCCGTAATTTCTCTTTCTTCAGTCTCGTTATTCGTGTACAGAAATGCAACTGATTTCTGAGCATTGATTTTGTATCCCGCCATGTTACTGAATTGCTCTATAACTTCTAATAGTTTGGGAGTGGCTTCTTTTGGGTTTTCCATATACAGTATCATGTCATCTGCGAAGAGAGACATTTTGACTTCTTCTTTGCCGATTTGAATACCTTTGATCCCTTTTTGTCATCTGATTGCTGTTGCAAGGACTTCTAGTACTGTGTTGAATAATAGTGGCGATAGTGGGCATCCTTGTCGTGTTCCTGATCTTAAGGGAAAGGCTTCCAGCTTTTCCCCATTGTGAATAACATTTGCAGTAGGCTTTTCATAGATGGCTTTTATGAGATTGAGAAATGTACCTTCTATTCCTACACTCTGAAGGGTTTTAATCAGGAAAGGATGCTGTATTTTGTCAAATGCTTTTTCGGCATCGATTGAGAGGATCATATGGTTCCTGAGTCTTTTCTTGTTGATATGATGTATCACGCTGATTGATTTGCGAATATTGAACCACGCTGGCATCCCAGGTATGAATCCCACTTGATCGTGATGGATAATCCTTTTAATGTACTGTTGGATTCTATTAGCAAGTATCTTGTTGAGATTTTTGGCGTCCATATTCATTAGGGAAATTTGTCTGTAATTCTCCTTTTTGAGGGGGTCTTTGCCTGGTTTGGGGATCAAGGTAATATTGGCCTCATAGAATGAGTTTGGTAGCTTTCCTTCTGTTTCTATTTTTTGAAATAGCTTTAGGAGAATAGGTATTATTTCTTCTTTGAATGTTTGGTAGAATTCCCCAGGAAAACCGTCCGCACCTGTAGTTTTGTTATTTGGAAGGTTGTTTATCACTGACTCAATTTCTTCATAATTAATTGGCCTGTTTAAGAAATCAATTTCTTCTGGTTTCAATCTTGGTAGTTTATAGGTTTCCAGGAAGGATTCCATCTCTTCCAGATTGCTTAGTTTATTGGCATATAGCTGTTGATAAAAATTTCTAATAGTCCTTCCAATTTCAATGGTGTTCATCGTGATCTCTCCTTTTTCTTTCATAATTTTAATAATCTGGGTCCTTTCTCTTTTCTTTTGGATAAGTCTTGCCAGTGGTCTGTCAATTTTATTGATTCTCTCAAAGAACGAGCTTCTAGTCCTATTGATCTGCTCTACTGTACTTCTGGTTTCTGCTTGATTAATTTCAGCTCTAATTTTGGTCAACTGTTTCCTCGTGTGTGGATTAGGCCTGTCCCTCTGTTGCTGTTCCAGCTTCTTGAGGTGAGAATATAAAAACTGCATTTTAGATTTTTCTATTCTTTTGAGTAAGGCTTGGGTGCTATGTATTTCCCCCTTAGGACTGCCTTTGCAGTATCCCATAGGTTTTGGACTGTTGTAGTTTCATTCTCATTGGTCTCCATAAATTGTTTAATTTGATTTTTTATTTCCTGATTTATCGAGTCAGTCCTGAGCAGGATTGTTCTTAGTCTCCAAGTGTTTGAGTTTCTTCCAAATTTTTCCTTGTGGTTGAGTTCCAATTTCAGAGTGTTGTGGTCTGAGAATATGCAGGGGATAATTTCAATCTTTTGGTATCAGCTGAGACCTGTTTTGTGTCCCAGAACATCGTCTATTCTTGAGAATGTTCCATGGGTATTAGAATAGAATGAGTATTCTTTGGTTCTGGGGTGTAGTGTTCTATATATATCTATGAGGTCCAACTCGTCGAGTATGGCATTCAAAGCCTTTGATTCTTTGCTTAGTTTTTGCCAGGGTGTTCTGTCTATTTCTGAGAGTGGAGTGTTGAGGTCCCCTACTATTAATGTATTTTTTATTTATATGTCTCTTTATTCTGGTTAAGAGTTGGCTTGTGTATCTTGCTGCTCCCCTGTTGGGGGCATATATATTTATAATCGTCATATCCACTTGTTTAATACTTCCTTTAAGAATAATATAGTGCCCTTCTGCGTCTCTAACTATAGTCTGTAGTTTAAAATCCAATTTATCTGATATGAGATGCTACCCCAGCTTTCTTTTGAGGTCCATTTGCGTGAAAGATGGTACTCCATCCCCTTACTCTCAGTCTGAATGCATCATTGGGTTCAAAATGAGTCTCTTGTAGACAGCAAATGGATGGGTCATTTCTTTTGATCCAATCTGCAACCCTGTGGCAATTTTAAGGGAGAATTTAAGCCATTAATATTAAGACTGAGTACTGAGAGATATGATTTTAATGATGCCATGTTGCCAGTAAAGTCTTTGTTTGTATGGGCTGTGACTTTCTGTTCTTTATCACTCTTGGGGCCTTTTTACTTTTATAGAACCCCCCGTAATATCTCCTGTAGGGCTGGTTTCGTGGTTACGAAATTGGTTAGTGACTGGCGATTCTGAAATGTCTTTATTTCTCCATCAAGTCTGATGACAGCCTTGCTGGATAAAGGATCCTTGGCTGCATGTTTTTCTCTGAAAGAGCTTTAAAAATGCTCCCCCAACCCTTTCTCTCATTCCAGGTCTGTGTAGACAGGTCTGACATAATTCTGATGCCTTTGCCTTGGTACGTGAGAAATTTCTTTGCCCTGGCCGCTTTCAATACTGTATCCTTGGATCTAATATTTGCGAAATGCACTATGATGTGACGTGGCGTAGGTTTGTCGTGGTTGAGCTTGGGAGGGGTCCTCTCTGCCTCTTGGACACAAATGTTTGTTTCCCTTGCTAGATTAGGGAAGTTTTCAGCTACAATTTGTTCAAATATCTCTTCTAGACCTCTGTTTTTCTCCACCCCCGCAGGGATGCCGATGATTCTAACATTGGATCGTTTCATTGAGTCAGTAATCTTCCGTAGCCAGCATTTGTGGGAGTGGATTTTTTTAAAAGCATCTTCTATTTTCATTTTTTCCTCTATTAACCCATCCTCCAATTCACTAACCCTTTCTTCTGCTTCGGTGACCCTGGCCGTCAGAGCCTCTAGTTTTGCCTGCATTTTGCTCATATAATTTTTAATTTCTGTCAAATTCGCTCTCATTTCTGACCTTAGGGATTCTATATTCTCAGAAACCTTTTCGTTAATACTTTTCTCAATTTTGCTCATCATTTTGACCATCGTTACTCTGAATTCCATTTCTGATAATTTGGTTACATCCATATCCATACCCATTATTTCTGTGGCAGAGGCCACAGACTCACTGTCTTTTCTTTGCTGGGGGGGCTTCTCCTTCTTGTCATTCTGATGAGGAGAGGTTGCGGGGTTGTCCAGAGCCCAAATTAGTGGCTGGATCCCAGGCCGTGCCCCTTGTTTTATAGGGATCTTAGAGATGTGGGCTTCTTCTTTAAAGATTTTATTTATTTATTTATCTGAGAGAGGGAGACAGTCAGCAAGAACGGGAACAGAAGCAGGGGAGTGGGAGATGAAGAAGCAGGCTCCAAGCGGAGGAGCCCGATGAGGGACTCCTTTCCGGAACGCTGGGATCACGCCCTAAGCCGAAGACAGGCACTCAATGACTGTGCCACCCAGGTGCCCCGGGTTGTGGGCTTCTTGATTTTTCAGCCTGCCTTCTGTGTTCTGGGGAAGGGGCCTGTCGCGCCGATACTCAGGCAACCCTGTTTGTGTAGAGTCTCAGTGTCCTTTGCGAGGGGGGATATGGATGGGCACTCTCTGAGCCGGTATTTCCAGGCTTTTGTTCTCTGGCGGCTTTCCCTGGCGGTCTGCTATGCCTCTTCTGAGAGTCAGAGCAGCAGAGGCTGCATTGTCACAGAACAGAGGGATTGCAGCCCGTTCTCCACTGATGTTTTGGCCACTTTAACTCTGTTACTGTTGGTGCTGCTCAGCCCTGCAGCGTCCCGGGATGTGCGCCCCACACCCGGTGTCCCTGCCCTCACTTCCAGGGCCGGCGCGTCTCTGTCCTTTGTGTTTCTAATGCCGCCAGCCACCGGCCGCCCCGCGCTCTCCCGTGTCTCCCGGTCTCAGTCTATGCCCGGTGAGCACACCGCGATTCCGGAGTTCCGTGAGAAGCCTGGTGGCGGTTCAGGGTCTCAGTCTGCTGTTTCGCAGGTGCCGACCGCGAGTCCGCCCGCTCCCCCGTGCAGGTGGCCCGTCAGCCGCCAGCCGCCCTGTGCACGCTCCGGGAGCTCCCGGTCTCAGTCTGGATCCCGTGAGCACACCGGGATTCCGGTGTTCCGCGAGATGCCTGCTGGCGTGCGTTCATGGCTCACCGGTCTCAGTCTGCTCTCTCGTGGGTGCCCACCATGGGTCAGCCTGCTCCCCCGTGCAGGTGGCTGCCACTTCCCCGCGCCCAAATGCGGCGGCTCCCTCCCCCTTCCATTTATCTTCCGATATCTGTGCGCGGTTTTACGTCTCCCCTCTTGGTACCTCAATACTCAGCGCTGGAGATGTTCATTTGTAGAGATCCAGATGTATCTTCCTGCATCTCAGGCTGATTCCGTGGTTAATTAGGCTGGTCTGTTACCTATCCAGCTCGACTCAGGGGACTGGCTGAAAAAGGGGTCCCCTACTCCTCCGCCATCTTAACTCCTCCCTCTGTTTCTATTTTTTGAAATAGCTTTAGGAGAATAAGTATTATTTCTTCTTTGAATGTTTGGTAGAATTCCCTAGGAAAACCCTCCGGGACTGGAGTTTGTTATTTGGAAGTTTGTTTATCACTAATTCAATCTCTTCATAATTAATTAGCCTGTTTAAAAAATCAATTTTTTTCCTGTTTCTGTCTTGGTAGTTTATAGGTTTCCAGAAAGGCCTCCATCTCTTCCAGATTGCCTAATTTATTGGCATAAAGCTGTTGATAAAAGTTTCTAATAATCCTTCCAATTTCCTTGCTGTTGGTTGTGACCTCTCCTTGTTCATTCATAATTTTATTAATTTGGTCCTTTCTCTATTCTTTTGGATAAGTCTTGCCAGTGGTCTGTCAATTTTATTGATTCTCTCAAAGAACCAGCTTCTAGTTCTGTTGATCTGCTCTACTGTACTCCTGGTTTCTAATTCATTGATTTCTGCTCTAATCTTGGTCAACTGCTTCCTCGTGCGTGGATTAGGCTTGTCCCTCTATTGCTGTTCCAGCTTCTTGCGGTGAGAATATAAAACTGCATTTTAGATTTTTCTATTCTTTTGAGTGAGGCCTTGGATGGCTATGTATGTCCCCCTTAGGACTGCCTTTGCAGTATCCCATAGGTTTTGGACCATTGTGTTTTCATTCTCATTGGTCTACATAAATTGTTTAAATTGATTTTTGATTTCTTGGTTTATCAAATCATTCTTGAGCAGGATGCTTCTTAGTCTCCAAGTGTTTGAGTTTCTTCCAAATTTTTCCTTGTGGTTGAGTTCCAATTTCAATGTGTTATGGTCTGAGAATATGCAGGGAATAATTTCAATCTTTTGGTATCGGTTGAGACCTGTTTTGTGACCCAGAACATGGTCTATTCTTGAGAATGTTCCATGGGCATTAGAATAGAATGAGTATTCTTTGGTTCTGGTGTGTAGTTTTCTATATTCAAAGCTCTTGTTTCTTTGCTGATTCTTGCTTAGGTGATCTGTCTATTGCTGATAGTGGAGTGTTGAGGTCTCCTACTCTTAGTGTATTTTTATCTATATGTCTCTTTATTGTGGTTAAGAGTTGGCTTTTGTATCTTGTTGCTCCCCTGTTGGGGGCATATATATTTATAATAGTCATATCCACTTGTTGGATACATCCTTTAAGAATAATATAGTGCCCTTCTGTGTCTCTAACTATAGTCTTTATTTTAAAATCCAGTCTAATATGAGAATTGCTACCCCAGCTTTCTTTTGAGGTCCATTGGCATGAAAGATGATATTCCATCCCTTTACTTTCAGTCTGAATGTATCTTTAGGTTCAGAATGAGTCTCTTGTAGACAGCAAATGGGTGGCTCATGTCTTTTTATCCAATCTGCAACCCTGTGGCATATTATGGGAGCATTTAGGCCATTTACATTGAGACTGATTATTGAGAGATATGATTTTAATGATGCCATGTTGCCTGTAAAGTCTTTGTTTCTATAGATTGTGACTTTCTCTTCTGTATTACTCTTTGGGCCTTTTTACTTTTTTTAGAACCCCCCTTAATATCTCATGTAGTGCTTGTTTTGTGGTTACAAAACTGGTCAATTACTGGCGATTCTGGAAGGTCTTTATGTCTCCATCAATTCTGAATGACAGCCTTGCTGGATGAAGGATCCTTGGCTGCATGTTTTTCTTTGAAAGAGCTTTAAAAATGCCCCCCCCCAACCCTTTCTCTCATTCCAGGTCTGTGTAGACAGGTCTGACTTAATTCTGATATCTTTGCCTTGGTACGTGAGAAATTTCTTTGCCCTGGCCGCTTTCAATACTGTATCCTTGGATCTAATATTTGCGAAATTCACTATGACGTGATGTGGTGTAGGTTTGTCATGGTTGAGTTTGGAAGGGGTCCTCTCTGCCTGTTGGACATGAATGTTTGTTTCCTTTGCTACTTTAGGGAAGTTTTCAGCTACAATTTGTTCAAATATCTCTTCTAGACCTCTGTTTTTTTCCACCTCCTCGATGATGCCAATGATTCTGACATTCGAACATTTCATTGAGTCAGTAATCTCCCATAACCTACATTCCTGAGCATGGATTTTTTTGAGTCCAGATTCTATTTTAGCTTTTTCTTCTACTACCCATCCTCCAATTTGCTGATATGTTCTGCATCATTCACCCTGGCTGTCAGAGCCTCTAGTTTTGACTGCATTTGGCTCATAGAATTATTAATTTCTGCCAGATTCACTCTCATTTCCACCAGATTCGCTCTCATTTCTGCCCGTAGAGATTGTATATTCTCATTAACATTTTCGTTAATACTTTTTTCAAGTCTACACATCATCTTGACCATTGTTACTCTGAATTCCATTTCTGATAATTTGGTTATATCCATATCCATTATTTCTGTGGCAAAGACAACAGACTCATTGTCTTTTCTTTGCTGGGGGGGATTTCTCCTTCTTCTCATTCTGATGAGGAGTGGTTGTGGGGTTGTCCAGAGCCCAAATTATTGACTGGGACCCAGGCCGTGCACCCTTGTTTTATAGGGATCTTATGAATGTGGGCTTCTTGATTTTTCAGCCTGCCTTCTGGGGGAGGGGCCTGCCACGCCGATACTTAGGCGACCCTCTTTGGGTTGAGTCTCTGTGTCCTCTGCAAGGGCGAATGGGGATGGGCACACTGTGAGCCGGTATTTCCAGGCTTTTGTTCTCTGGAAGCTTTCTCTGACGGTTTGCTGTGCCTCTTCTGAGAGTCAGAGCAGAAGTGGCCGAATCTCAGCCTCTGTCTCAGAACAGAGGGATCGTGGACCGTTCTCCACTGATGTTCTGGCCACTTTAACTCTGTTACTGTTGGTGTTGCTCAACCCTGCACTGTCCCGGGATGTGCTCCCCACACCCAGTGTCCCAGCCCTCATTTCCAGGGCCGTCGTGTCTCTGTCCTTTGTGTTTCTAACACCACCAGCCGCCAGCCGCCAGTCGCTCCCACGCGTTCCCTGAGATACTGGTCTCAGTCTGGATCCAGTGAGCACACCGGAGCTCCGTTTCAGTCTGGTGGCACGCATTCCCTGGCTCACGGTTTCAGTCTGCTCTCTCGCGTGTGCTGGTCCATGAGTCCACCCGCTCCCCCATGCAATCGGCTACCACTTCCCAGCGCCCGAACCCGGCGGCTCCCTCCCCCTTCCGTTTATCTTCCGATATCTGTGCATGGTTTCACGGCTCCCCACTTCATACCTCAATACTCAGCGCTGGAGATGTTCATTTGTAGAGATCCAGATGTATCTTCCTGTGTCTCAGGCTGATTCTGCAGATGTTCAGGCTGGTCTGGTACCTCTCCAACTCGACCCAGGGGACCAGCTCAAAAAGGGGTCCCCTACTCCTCCGTCATCTTAACTCTGATTCTGAGATTGGATTTTTTTGAGCCAAGTTTCTGTTTTAGCTTTCTCTTCTACCAACCCATCCTCCAATTCACTGATTCATTCTTCTGCCTCATTTACCCTGGCCGTCAGAGCATCTAGTTTTGACTGCATTTGAATCAAAGCATTTTTAGTTTCTGCCGGATTTGCTCTCATTTCCGCCTTTAGAGATTCTATATTCTCATTAACATTTTCGTTAATACTTTTTTCAAGTCTACACATCATCTTGACCATTGTTACTCTGAACTCCATTTCTGATAATTTGGTTATATCCATATCCATCGGTTCTGTGGCAGAGGCCACAGACTCATTGTCTTTTCTTTGCTGGGGGGGATTTCTCCTTCTCATCATTGTGATGAGGAGATGTTGCGGGGATGAACAGAGCCCAAATTATTGACTAGGACCCATGCAGTGTGTACTTGTTTTATAGGGACCTTAGGGATATGGGCTTCTTGATTTTTCAGCCCGCCTTCTGGGGGAGGGGCCTGCCATGCTGATTCTCAGGCCACCCTGTTTGGGTAGAGTCTCCCTGTCCCTTGTGAGGGGGGATGGGGATGGGCAGACTGTGAGCCGGTTGTTCGAGGCTTTTGGTCTCTGGCGGCTTTCCCTGGCGGTTTGCTCTGCCCTTCTGAGTGTCAGAGCAGCAGTGGCCGATTCCCAACCTCTGTCTCAGAACAGAGAGATCACAGTCTGTTCTCCACTGAGCTCATCTGGCCACTTTAACTCTGTTTCTCTTGGTGCTGCTAAACCCTACAGCATCCCAGGATGTGCGCCCCACAGCCGTCATCCCAGCCCTCACTTTCAGGGCCAGCATGTCTCTATTCTTTGTGTTTCTAACACCGCCAGCTGGCAGCCACCCCCGCACGCTCTGGAGCTGTTTCAGTGTGGTTCACGTGAACTCCAGAGCTCCGGTTTTCAGATAGGTCGCCTGCGTTCCCAGGCTCACGTCTCAGTCTGCTCTCTCATGGGTGCCTGTCTGCAAGTCAGCCCACTCCCCAGTGCAGGTGGCTACTGCTTCCCGGCGGCCGAGCATGGAGGTTCCCTCCCCCTTCCATTTATCTTCCAATATCTGTGCGCGGATTCACAGCTCCCCACTTCGTACCTCAATACTCAGTGCTGGAGATGTTCATTCACAGAGATCCAGATGTATCTTTCTGCATCTCAGGATGATTCCATGGGTGTTCAGGATCGTCTTGTACCTATCCAGTTCGACTCAGGGGACCAGCTGAAAAAAGGGGACCCCTTCTCCTCCACCATCTTAACTCCTCCCTCAGTCATGTCTTTTTTGAACATGTTACCCAACATGAGGGACCTTAATTATGTCTGCAGTATCTCTTCCCTTTTGTCATATAACATAACATAATCATAGTAGTGATATCCTTTACCATATTCTATTGGAAGTTTCCACCTACATTCAAGAGAATGAGATTGCATTAACGTGTGACTAATTGGGAGTCACTCTAAAGTGTTTCCCACATAGGCACCACACTTCAGGAACCATCTGCTGCACTGCAAGTGCACACCAGTTCTCTCATCAGACCAGCTGGTGATTTCATGCTCTATCAGGTTTTCCCTGTTCCAACATAGGTTATGACTTTGTTCTGCTAAGTATATTCCTAGAAAGAGCTTATGCATTCTGTCTGCCTTTATCATGTACTTAGCAGCTTCCTAATATAAGTAGAACGAAACATGAACATTTTATAGCTGAATTTATTATTATTATTATTAATATTGCCATTATCATTAATTATTGAGGTTATATGTGAGAATAAAAAAAAGTCTTTAGTAACAACATATTCCATCTTTGGCTTTGAAAAACATGATACTCATATTTTCCTTTCCACTGGCATCTCTGTGACTATATCGGGGTTCTTAAAATATAGAGTTTGTCTTTTGCTATTCCTGGTCTTGGCTTGTGACTGTACTAGAGCGGGGATATTCAGGTAGTGCCAAGAGTAATGCAAAATACTTCAGTGTTGTGCCCAAAGCATAAATTGCTATAGGACAGGAAGATGATGCAAAGAGTAATACAGAGAGAGTACATTGTAAAGGCAATATATTTTCATAGTGTTTTTACTTACTAATGTTCCAGGAAATGTTAATTCTTTAGATTTCTTACTATATTTGATTCTCAAAAGATTCAATGAATTGATCATTTTTATTATTGACATGCAACAGATAAGGAAATGAAGCATTAGTAGTGAGACAAAATTAAATAAGTATTCTTAGCTCTAGTAAGTGCGGATCCAGGAAAACCTTACAATGAACTAAATGGGTGTATTTACCTCCACAGTTTCAACAGCAGGCACATTATAATTACAACTAAAGCAGCACCGGAGTTAAGGCATTGCCAACGTCTCCCTACAGAAGCAGGAAGGGACACTACTATAGTAAGTTAGTTGACTTATGGGAGGCCGTAGTCCACGCATAGTGTTAGGAAAGGAAAGTACTGGTAATACCACCTTCCTGTGGGCAGGAAGACAATAAGACAGCAGTAAAAAAATTGTTCCAATGAGATTTTGGAAGTAGATGAAAGTCTCTTTGGAAGGTTTTCCTTCCAGAAGAAGGTAAAACTGCATAGGGAGAAAGTTTTTGTTGTTTGTCCTTTGCACTGTCATTTTGTTCCAGAGTGCAAAAGTATGGAGGTCTCTACTTACCACTACCATCTTACAATGTGACTCAAGAAGACCAAGTATGAAGAACTAGACATTGAGACTGAAGGAATGGAATCTGACAATGAGTCCTTGATACTATTGCTGAGCCACCATTTCAGTCCTTTCCTGTTTCTCCTAGGATTGCTTGTTGCATGTGACTGATGAATCCACTCCATGTTAAGATAACTCAGATAGGGGGCGCCTGGGTGGCACAGCGGTTAAGCCTCTGCCTTCGGCTCAGGGCGTGATCCTGGCGTTATGGGATCGAGCCCCACATCAGGCTCCTCCGCTATGAGCCTGCTTCTTCCTCTCCCACTCCCCCTGCTTGTGTTCCCTCTCTCGCTGGCTGTCTCTATCTCTGTCGAATACATAAATAAAATCTTTAAAAAAAACGATAACTCAGATAGATGTTATGTTTCACACAACAAAGCATAATTGAAAAAAAAAAAGAGAAACAGAATTTATCTCCCTGAATGATGTGCTCAGAAAATGCCCAGTTCCTTTTAAGTGAAGAACCAATTCCAGTTGTGTAAATGTGAAAAAGAAAGCAGACACTCCTTAGGAAGCTTTTGCATAGAAAATGGCAAAGCTGAATAAAATGTCATTTGCTGTATTGTCTTAATGCATTGTACTTATCCCTGACAGCATGAAAGCCAAGTCCAATTTACTACCCATGAAACAATACCAGGATGAAGGGCTACACATTAAGTATGGAGAAAATGGAACCTAGATGGAGTTTGGGTCCTTGTTGGCATGGTTGATCTACCATTCCAGCCCTCGTCTGCCTCTCTAAAGGATTTCATGTTGTCCTGATAAAGATTAAATGACCATTTTTTAAAATTTAAATTCCTGTTAGTTAACATAGTGTAAGATTAGTTTCAGTTGCACAATTTAGTGATTCAACACTTATATACGACACCAGGTGCTCATCACAACAATTGCACTCCTGAATCCCCCTCACCTACTTAATCGAACCCCCCATCCATCTCCCCTCTGGTAACCATTTGTTTGTTCTCTATGGTTAAGAATTGATTCTTGGTTTGCCTCTCTCTTTTTATCCCCTATGCTTATTTTGTTTCTCTTTTTTTCTTTTTTTTAAATTTTATTTATTTATTTGACAGAGAGAGAAAGACAGAGCCAAGCACGGGGAACAGGAAAGGGAGAAGCAGGCTCCCCACTGAACAAGGAGCCCAATGCAGGGCTCGATCCCAGGACTCTGGGATCATGACCTGAGCCAAAGGCAGATGCCCAACAGACTGAGTCACACAAGCGCCTCTCTTTATTTCTTTTTAAAAAATTATACTTATTTATTTGAGAGAGAGAGAGAGAAAGAGGGACAGCATGAGTAGGGGGGGAGGCAAAGGGAGAGGGACCAGCAGACTCCTAGTTGAGCACAGAGCCCTGACACGGGGCTTGATTCCAGGACCCTGAGATTATGACCTGAGCCAAAGTCAGCTGCTTAGCCAACGGAGCCACCCAGGTGCCCCTTGTTTTGTTTCTTAAATTCCACACATGAGTGAAATCATATGGTATTTGTCTTTTTCTGACTGACTTATTTCGCTTAGCATATACTCTCTAGCTCCATCCACATAGTTGTAAATGGCAAGATTTCATTTTTATCATTTTTTAAAATAAACAGATTTTCTTTTTGCATAGCAAGCATGTGTTGCCAGCCTTTGCTGCTTAACTCTTGTGGCAAATAAATGTGTTTTTTTTTTTGTTTTTGTTGTTTTGGTTTGGATAGATGTCTCTTGGTATTTCATGTGTGATGGTGTGAGCTTATATCTCTCTCCCATTTGGTTTGGCTTAGATTTCTTCTGCCCATTTGGTTGCCTCTCTTAGCCTCCTTTTCTTGTTTAAGAAAAGGCACACCGGGAAGCCATTTGGTTTAGTCAGTGAAATTTTGACTTTTAGTGAGAAACTAGAAACTAGGAAGCCATTTGGTTCAGTTGGCGAAACGTCAACTTTTGGGGGAGGAACCAATGCTCACAGATGTACTACGGGATTCATTTGGTTTGTTGTTGCAGTATTTGGTAGATTTGAATAAAATAGCCCTGTTATAATTGAAAATCAGAAATGACAATTTATCACTGCATGCAACCCTTTGGGCTATAGTCTCCAAAACTGGGCAATCTTTTTTCTGCAACACTGCAAAAAATACATTAGACTCCTGAGAAAATATGGCCAATTAATCGATCGATAAATTATAATACCATCTTGCAATTAGATTTGTTTTGTAAAATGGAGATATTTGGAAATTGAGCCTTTGAGATTTTATTTCCATCTTGTTTGTGTATTTTTTTTTAATTAATGATTTTTTATTACATTACGTTAGTCACCATACAGTACATCCCCGGTTTCCAAGGTAAAGCTCGATGATTCATTAGTTGTGTATAACACCCAGTGCACCATGCAATACGTGCCCTCTTACTACTCATCACCGGTCTATCCCATTCCCCCACCCCCTCCCCTCTGAGGCCCTCAGTTTGTTTCTCATAGTCCATAGTCTCTCATGTTTCATTCCCCCTTCTGATTACCAACCCTTTCTTTATCCCTTTCTTCCCCTACCGATCTTCCTAGTTCTTATGTTCCATAGATGAGAGAAATCATATGATAGTTGTCTTTCTCTGCTTGACTTATTTCACTTAGCATTATCTCCTCCAGTGCCGTCCATGTTGCAGCAAATGTTGAGAATTCATTCTTTCTGATAGCTGAGTAATATTCCATTGTATATATGGACCACAACTCCTTAATCCAGTCATCTGTTGAAGGGTATCTCAGCTCCTTCCAAGATTTAGCTATTGTGGACATTGCTGCTATGAACATTGGGGTGCATATGGCCCTTCTCTTCACTACATCTGTATCTTTGGAGTAAACACCCAGTAGTGCAATGGCTGGATCATAGGGTAGCTCAATTTTTAACTTTTTAAGGGACCTCCACACTGTTTTCCAGAGTGGCTATACCAACTTGCATTCCCACCAACAATGTAGGAGGGATCCCCTTTCTCCACATCCTCTCCAACAATCGTTGTTTCTTGCCTTGTCTATTTTTGCCATTCTAACTGGCATAAGGTGGTATCTCAGTGTGGTTTTGATTTGAATTTCCCTGATGGCTAATGATTTTGAACATTTTTTCATGTGTCCGTTAGCCATTTGTATGTCTTCATTGGAAAAGTGTCTGTTCATATCTTCTGCCCATTTTATGATTTGTTTATTTGTTTCTCGTGTATTGAGTTTGAGAAGTTCTTTGTAGATCTTGGATACCAGTCCTTTATCTGTAGTGTCATTTGCAAATATATTCTCCCATTCTGTGGGCTTCCTCTTAGTTTTTTTGACTATTTCCTTGGCTGTGCAGAAGCTTTTTATCTTGATGAAGTCCCATAAGTTCATTTTATCTTTTGTTTCTCTTGCCTTTGGGGACGTGTCATGAAAAAGTTTGCTGTGGCCGATGTCATAGAGGTTGCTGCCTATGCTCTCCTCTAGAATTTTGATGGATTCCTGTCTCACATCGAGGTCTTTCATCCATTTGGAGTTTATTTTTGTGTATGGTGTGAGAGAGTCGTCAAGTTTCATTCTTTTGCATGTAGCTGTCCAACTTTCCCAGCACCATTTATTGAAAAGACTGTCTTTTTCCCACAGGATGTTTTTTTCCTGCTTTATGAAATATTAGTTGCCCAAAGAGCTGAGGGTCCATTTCTGGGTTCTCTATTCTGTTCCATTGGTCTATGTGTCTTTTTTTTTGCCAGTACCATGCTGTCTTTGTGATCATAGCTTTGTAGTACAGCTCGAAATCCGGCATTGTGATGCCCCCAGTTTTGTTTTTCCTTTTCAACAGTTCCTTGGAGATTCGGGGCCTTTTCTGTTTCCATACAAATTTAAGGACTATTTGTTCCAGTTCTTTGAAAAATGTCATAGGTATTTTGATCGGGATAGCATTGAAAGTGTAGATTGCTCTGGGTAGCATGGACATTTTAACTATGTTAATTCTTCCGATCCATGAGCATGGAATATTTTTCCATCTTTTTATGTCTTCCTCAATGTCTTTCAAGAGTGATTTATAGTTTCTAGAATATAGGTCCTTTACGTCTCTGGTTAAGTTAATTCCAAGGTAACGTATGGTTTTTGGTGCTATTGTAAATGGGATGGATTCCGTAATTTCTCTTTCTTCAGTCTCGTTATTCGTGTATAGAAATGCAACTGATTTCTGAGTATTGATTTTGTATCCTGCCATATTACTGAATTGCTGTATAACTTCTAATAGTTTGGGAGTGGATTCTTTTGGGTTTTCCATATAGAGTATCATGTCATCTGCGAAGAGAGACATTTTGACTTCTTCTCTGCTGATTTGGGTACCTTTGATCCCTTTTTGTTGTCTGATTGCTGTTTCAAGGACTTCTAGTACTATGTTGAATAATAGTGGTGAGAGTGGGCATCCTTGTCGTGCTCCTGATCTTAAGGGAAAGGCTTCCAGCTTTTCCCCATTGAGAATAATATTTGCTGTAGGCTTTTCATAGATGGCTTTTATAATCTTGAGAAATGTACCCTCTATTCCTACACTCTGAAGGGTTTTAATCAGGAAAGGATGCTGTATTTTGTCAAATGCTTTTTCTGCATCAATTGAGAGGATCATATGGTTCCTGAGTCTTTTCTTGTAGATATGATGTATCACGCTGATCGATTTGCGAATGTTGAACCACCCCTGCATCCCAGGTATGAATCCCACTTGGTCATGATGGATAATCCTTTTAATGTACTGTTGGATTCTATTAACAAGGATCTTGTTGAGGATTTTGGCATCATATTCATTGGGGAAATTGGTCTGTAATTCTCCTTTTTGATGGGGTCTTTGCCTGGCTTGGGGATCAAGGTAATATGGGCCTCATAGAATGAGTTAGGTAGCTTTCCTTCTGTTTCTATATTTTGAAATAGCTTTAGGAGAATAGGTATTATTTCTTCTTTGAATGTTTGGTAGAATTCCCCAGGAAAACCATCCGCGCCTGGAGTTTTGTTATTTGGAAGGTTGTTTATCACTGACTCAATCTCTTCATAATTAATTGGCCTGTTTAAGAAATCAATTTCTTCCTGTTTCAGTCTTGGTAGTTTATAGGTTTCCAGGAAGGCCTCCATCTCTTTCAGATTGCTTAGTTTTTTGGCACATAGCTGTTGATAATAGTTTCTAATAATCCTTCCAATTTCATTAGTGTAGGTCATGACCTCTCCTTCTTCACTCATAATTTTAATAATCTGGGTCCTTTCTCTTTTCTCTTGGATAAGTTTTGCCAGTGGTCTGTCAATTTTATTGATTCTCTCAAAGAACCAGCTTCTAGTCCTGTTGATTTGCTCTACTGTGCTTCTGGTTTCTAATTCATTGATTTCTACTCTCATCTTGGTCAACTGCTTCCTCGTGAGTGGATTAGGCCTGTCCCTCTGTTGCTGTTCCAGCTTCTTGAGGTGAGGATATAAAAACTGCATTTCAGATTTTTCTATTCTTTTGAGTGAAGCTTGGATGGCTATGTATTTCCCCCTTAGGACTGCCTTTGCAGTATCCCATAGGTGTTGGACCGTTGTGTTTTCATTCTCGTTGGTCTCCATAAATTGTTTAAGTTGATTTTTGATTTCCTGGTTTATCTAGTCATTCCTGAGCAGGATGGCTCTTAGTCTCCAAGTGTTTGAGTTTCTTCCAAATTTTTCCTTGTGGTTGAGTTCCAATTTGAGAGCGTTGTGGTCTGAGAATATGCAGGGGATAATTTCAATCTTTTGGTATCGGTTGAGACCTGTTTTGTGTCCCAGAACATGGTCTGTTCTTGAGAATGTTCCATGGGCATTAGAATAGAATGAGTCTTCTTTGGTTCTGAGGTGTAGTGTTCTATATATATCTATGAGGTCCAGCTCGTCGAGTATGGCATTCATAGCCTTTGATTCTTTGCTTAGTCTTTGCCAAGGTGTTCTGTCTATTTCTGAGAGTGGAGTGTTGAGGTCCCCTACTATTAATGTATTTTTATCTATATGTCTCTTTATTCTGGTTAAGAGTTGGCTTGTGTATCTTGCTGCTGCCCTGTTAGGGGCATATATATTTATAATTGTCATATCCACTTGTTGAATACTTCCCTTAAGAAAAATATAGTGTCCTTCTGCATCTCTAACTATAGTCTCTAATTTAAAATCCAATCTATCTGATATGAGAATTGCTACCCCAGCTTTCTTTTGAGGTCCATTTGCATGAAAGATGGTACTCCATCCCCTTACTCTCAGTCTGAATGCATCTTTGGGTTCAAAATGAGTCTCTTGTAGACAGCAAATGGATGGGTCATTTCTTTTGATCCAATCTGCAACCCTGTGGTGTTTATGGGAGCGTTTAAACCATTTACATTGACACTAAGAACTGAGAGATAGAATATTAATGATGCCATGTTGCCAGTAAAGTCTTTGTTTGTATCGGTTGTGACTTTCTGTTCTGTATCACTCTTGGGGCCTTTTTACCTTTATAGAACCCCCCTTAATATCTCCTGTAGGGCTGGTTTCGTGGTTACGAAATTGGTTAATGACTGGCGATTCTGGAATGTCTTTATTTCTCCATCAATTCTGAATGACAGCCTTGCTGGATAAAGGATCCTTGGCTGCATGTTTTTCTCTGAAAGAGCTTTAAGAATGCCCCCCAACCCTTTCTCTCATTCCAGGTCTGTGTAAACAGGTCTGACGTAATTCTGATGCCTTTGCCTTGGTACGTGAGAAATTTCTTTGCCCTGGCCGCTTTCAATACTGTATCCTTGGATCTAATATTTGCAAAATGCACTATGACGTGACGTGGCGTAGGTTTGTCGTGGTTGAGCTTGGGAGGGGTTCTCTCCGCCTCTTTGACACGGATGTTTGTTTCCCTTGCTAGATTAGGGAAGTTTTCAGCTACAATTTGTTCAAATATCTCTTCTAGACCTCCGTTTTTCTCCACCCCCTTGGGGATGCTGATGATTCTAACATTGGATCGTTTCATTGAGTCAGTAATCTCACGTAACCTACATTCGTGGGCTTGGATTTTTTTAAGACCAGCTTCTATTTTCGTTTTTTCCTCTATTAACCCATCTTCCAATTCATTAACCCGCTCCTCTGCTTCGGTGACCCTGGCCGTCAGAGCCTCTAGTTTTGCCTGCTTTTGGCTCATAGAATTTTTAATTTCTGTCAGATTCACTCTCATTTCTGTCCTTAGGGATTCTATATTCTCAGTAACCCTTTCATTAATAGTTTTTTTTCAATTCTACTCCTCATTTTGACCATCGTTACTCTGAATTCCATTTCTGATACTTTGGTTACATCCATATCCATTATTTCTGTGGCAGAGGCCACAGACTCACTGTCTTTTCTTTGCTGGGGTCGGTGGGGGGCTTCTCCTTCTTGTCATTCTGATGAGGAGAGGTTGCGGGGTTGTCCAGAGCCCAAATTATTGACTGGGTCCCAGGCCGTGCCCCTTGTTTTATAGGGATCTTAGGGATGTGGGCTTCTTCTTTAAAGATTTTATTTATTTATTTATGTGGCAGCCAACCAGCGAGAGAGGGAACAGAAGCAGGGCAGTGGGAGAGGAAGAAGCAGGCTCCCAGTGGAGGAGCCCAGTGAGGGACTCCTTTCCGGAACGCTGGGATCACGCCCTAAGCCGAAGACAGGCGCTCAATGACTGTGCCACCCAGGCGCCTGGGTTGTGGGCTTCTTGATTTTTCAGCCTGCCTTCTGTGTTCTGGGGGAGGGGCCTGCCGTGCCGATACTCAGGCAACCCTGTTTGGGTAGAGTCTCAGTGTCCCCTGCGAGGGGGGATATGGATGGGCACTCTCTGAGCCGGTATTTCCAGGCTTTTGTTCTCTGGCGGCTTTCCCTTGCGGTTTGCTGTGCCTCTTCTGAGAGTCAGAGCAGCAGCGGCAGAATTTCAGCCTCTGTCACAGAACGGAGGGATTGCGGCTCATTCTCTATTAATATTCTGGCCACTTTAACTCTGTTACTGTTGGTGCTGCTCAACCCTGCAATGTCCCGGGATGTGCGCCCCCACCCGGCGTCCCAGCCCTCACTTCCATGGCCGGCGGGTCTTCGTCCTTTGTGTTTCTAATGCTGCCAGCCGCCTGCCGCCCCGCGCGCACGCTCCCGGATCTCCAGGTCTCAGTCTATGCCCGGTGAGCACACCGGGATTCCGGAGTTCTGTGAGAAGCCTGGTGGTGCACACCTGGTTCAGGGTCTCAGGCTGCTGTTTCACGGGTGCCGACCCCGAGTCCGCCCGCTCCCCCGTGCAGGTGGCCCGCCAGCTGCCCCGAGTGCTCCAGGAGCTCCCGGTCTCAGTCTGGATCCCGTGAGCACACCGGGATTCTGGTGTTCCACAAGATGCCTGGTGGCGCGTGCTCCCGGCTCACCGGTCTCAGTCCGCTCTCTCGTGGGTGCTGTCCACGAGCCCGCCGGCTCCCCCGTGCAGGTGGCTACCGCTTCTCGGCGCCCGAACATGGTGGCTCCCTCCCCCTTCCGTTTATCTTCCGATATCTGTGCACGGTTTCATGGCTCCCCGCTTCGTACCTCAATACTCAGCGCTGGAGATGTTCATTTGTAGAGATCCAGATGTATCTTCCTGCGTCTCAGGCTGGTTTCGTGGTTGTTTAGGCTGTTCTGGTACCTATCCAGCTCGACTGGGGGGACCGGCTGAAAAAGGTGTCTCCTACTCCTCCGCCATCTTAACTCCTCCCCCCTTGTTTGTGTATTTGAATGTGTGTCCATGTACATTGTAAATGTTTGTATATTTTCTCCAACTCCAGATGGTATTGCTAAAATTAATTCATAAAAGAGCTCTATTTAGTTGGTTTAAAGGTAAGTTCTTATAAGAATTGGACATTCTAAAGCTCAAATAGAAATCCAAATGTTTTACAAGTTTACATGATCTTGGAAAATATTCAATACTAAAGCTAATTTAGGGTTGTTGGTTTAATTAAGTAGATTTGTCTTTAGAATTAATAGCATTAAATGTAAAACTTTTATTCTGCTTGTGTTTACTGAAAGGCAAAAAGTTCATGTCCTCTCCATTGTAAAATTTTTCAGAAAAAAGGAAAAATAAAGCATAAGAACTTTAAGGTCTCATGAAGTTTTATTGGTAATGTAAGAACAAATAAAGAAATTTAAATTTTAATAATTGTAATTAAGACTACTGTAAATTATAGGGGAAACATTTCTGTGTGCAAGGGAATTGATATCAGTTACTTAAAGAGGGAAAATGGAGCAACAGTGGTGCAGTAGGTTAAGTGTCCAACTCTTGATTTCTGCTCATGTCATGAGTTCAGGGTTATGATCAAGCCTCCCATCAGCTCCATGCTCAGCAGGGAGTCTGTTTGAGATTCTCTCTCTCCCCCTCCCTCTGCCCCTCCACCTGTGCACTCTCTCGCTCTCTCTCAAATGAATAAATCTAAATTAATTAATTAATTAATTAAGAGGGAAAATGTAGGAAAAATCAGAATAAATGTAGAAAGGAAAGTTGTAGAAGTTTTGTAAGAAAAGAATATTTGAAAAGGAATTTTGTACGTGGTTGTGACTAAGATTATGGAGATTAGTGTGTAAAGTTTATTAGGGGGCAATCAACATCTGGGGAAGAGATGGGAGAATAAGAGAGCAAGATCAGGCAGAAGTTGTGCAGTGATACAATATCAACAGAAGGCTTAGCTGATTCTCTGAGGAATTCTAAAAGTTGGTTACCCTTTGGGAGCATTTTAAATTGAGGCAAATGCCTGGACTTTTCTGACAGTCACTCAATGTGGGAAAAGGGCATGACCTTGGCAAAGCAGCTGTCTTCAGTCAAGATAATCCCTGATGGTGTCTGAGAGTTGAGAACTCTTGGTAACATTCCTTCAGCTGAGAGTCCTTTATTTCGATGGAGATTATAATCAGCACATTGTGTCATCCACCATAGGAACTCCTATCCATGCAGTGACCTGGATATCCTTGCCTCAGTATTTTTTAAAGTTTTTATTTAAATTCCAATTAGTTAACATACCGTGTAATACTAGTTTCAGGTGTACAGTATAGTGATTCAACACTTCCATATAACACCTGGTGCTCATTTCAGTAAGTATATATCAACATGGGACATAACAGGGAGGGGATAAGGAGAGACTGCATAATATATATATCTACATATAGATATATATATCTTGTTGGAATGAATGGGTTTTAAGATCAGAAGTACACTTGTATAAGATTGGAATTTCTTTTTTCTCCATTAAAATGACAGTTTTCTCAGATTATTGGCTTAAATTGTAAACAAAGATTTTTCCTTACTTTTAATCTGCCTTGAAAAACAAAGTTTCTATGTTTCATCTTTATTAGGTCTTTAATTACTTAGAGTTGAATTTTCTCGACATTAAAAACTAAAGTTTTTAACAAAAAACTCAACAAAAAAAACTAAGTTTTGTTAACTATATGATCTTCTGTATTTGCCTTTAGAATGTCTTATTGCCACCTTGGATAAATAATAAGTTTTGTAATAATCTTTAATATTATTTAAACATATGCTTTAAAACCTTCTGATATTTCAAATGTTCCAAAATATAACTTCTAAATGAAGTCTTCTTGACTAATTAAGCTTGTTTATTTGGTATGTCATATAATTTGGGAAGCATTGTCAAATAAGTGTTGATAAACACAATTTCCTTGTCAATTTCATTGCAATGACAAGTATAGGTATCTGGTACCTTTAAGATTCTTACATTTTCATGGAAATATATATACTTGCATAAGTTCAATAAGAATCTGGTCTTATGACAGGGTACAATTGAAAACATTGGTTATATTACCAAGGTTTTGACTGGAATGTCATATTTGAGGGAGATAGAGACTCAAGTATGACCAGACAGATTTAAGGAATAAAGGTTCACTTTACAGAGACAATGAAGCAACTTGGAAAAAATTGGCCTGGCACTTTGCTTACAGGGTTCCCAACAACCTTACATAGTAAATAAAGAAGTTTACTTCCTGGCAGATGCAGGAACCTCAAGATATTCTGGGAATCTCAAAAAGAGAAGAATTCACTCAAATATTTAGGTATTGCAGGCAAAGTCTGATGACAAGTATTTGGCTTGTCTTCTTAGCCTCAAAGGCTGTTAAAAGTTCAATTTGAAACTCCTTATGGAATGTTCCAGCAAAGTAGACTTAAGAAAAAAAAAAACACTAACTGGCCAATCACTGTTTTTGATTGCTTTTGTAAATAAGTAGGCCAACTTTATTCCAATTTTCTCCCATTTTCTTGGCTTGGCATCATTGACAACTAAAACTGCTCTCCCTTTCCCTGCAAATTGAAGCTTGACAACTTGAAGTAATCTTCAAGGAAAAATTGCCATAGGGACACCTGCATGGCTCAGTCAGTTAAGCGTCTGCCTTCGGCTCAGGTCATGATCCCAGGGTCTTGGGATTGAGTCCCACATTAGGCTCCTTGCTCAGTGGGGGAGCCTGCTTCTAGCCTCTGCCAGCTCCCCCCACTTGTGTGTGGTGTCTTTCTCTGTCTCTCTCTCTCTGACAAATAGATACATAAATAATCTTTTTTAAAAATTTGTCACAACAACCCATGCCTGTGCATGCCTATTGCTATATAGACCACTGAGAAAGATTACCAGAGATACAGATATTTGAACACGTTTATTCCAGCCTTCCTAATTTGGTGGCCCTATCATTAGAAAATGCAGACTTTGAGATGTTTATTGATGGGAACAGTTTTGTGGATCAAAGACAAGAACTGGATGTAGTGGTGACCCATTACCTATTGTCCACTGCTGAGGACACCAGAAATCAAGCTGTTTGAAATAATATTTCTAAATGAATGCAGGAAGTTTCCACTCCTCTAACCCCATTTCTGCCAGAAGTAACTACAGTGGTCATCATCCCAATGCCTTTAAGAATGAGAAATATTCAAAAGACAGTGGGTATTGAAACCAGTATCCAAAGGATTAACGGGACTAGTCACAGCTGCAGACTAATAAGTATAACTCAAACATTTTTATCCATACTGTTTTGGTTTGTTTTTAAATTTCCCTGACCAGCTTTATTTGGGGAAGTAGATTTGACACTTGCCCTCCCATCTCCTCATTTGGCTGCCTCTTGAATAAATCCTTTCTTTGCTGCATATTCAGTATCTTAGTGATAACCTTTGTGCATTGGGCAGAAGTTGGGTTTAGTTATACAGGCAATGCATAAATGACCTAAGATCTTCTCAGTGTGTCCTGTCAGAGAGTCTTATTCTAGGCAGAGATGGAACTTGCCTGATCTAAAAGACAAACTGAACCCCCAGGTTCCTAGGGTGCGTACTATTAATATGAGGGCATTTATTGGCAAAGAATGGGCATTTATGGGTTGGGGATCCATGGGAACACCTTGATAAACCTGGGTACATGGAGCTCCTAAATTTTAATGAGTCTTTTTTGCCTGTGGAAATGGTCCACAAGGTCCACCAAAGCAGTTTCCTTTTAGGTGGCAATGTCAGCAATATACCTTCACTATCTTTTTTTTTTTTTTTTTTTGAAAGCAGAAAATGATTTAATTTTTCGGTGAGATATTCCATGTGTTTTTGTAAGAACTTAAAGCAGTCATTCTATACAGAACATACAATCATCTCACCATACAAGTTACTCCACTTTGAACACTCTATTAAAGTTAAAAAGTTTCTAGTTTAAAAGCCTTCATCTTATGTCCTAGGATAATGGGGCAATATGCTTATTAAAACACTAGTTTGCAGAAGTGAGTACATTATAGGTAGTTCATTACTATTCTTCATCTGTAACTTAAAGGTTAAATGTAAGGAATTAAAATTTTTATTATTAGAACTGCATAGCAAAACCATGTCCAGATGATAGACATACCAAATAATCTATAGATCAAGATAACCTGTAAGCTATTTAATAAATCCAGTTTAAAGCAAAAACAAACATTAGGAGAAATACTAAATGATATCTAGATTAGCAAAGTTTTGAAATGCTTCATCCTATTTTTAATTCTTTATTTAAATTCAATTAGCTAACATATAGTACATAATTAGTTTCAGAGGTAGAGTTCAATAATTCATCAGTTGCATATAACAACCAGTGCTCATCACATCACGTGCCCTCACTAATGCATGCCATCACCCAGGTACTCCAACTTCCCCTTCAGCAACCCTCAGTTTGTTTCCCAGAGTTAAGAGACTCTCATGGTTTGTCTCCCTCTCTGATTTCTCCCCATTCAGTTTTCCCTCCCTTCACTTAAGATCTTCTGCACTGTTTCTTATACTCCACATATGAGTGAAACCATATGATAATTGTCTTTCTCTGATTGACTTACTTTACTTAGTGTAATACCCTGCAGTTCCATCCATGTCGATGTAAATGGTAGGTATACATCCTTTCTGATGGCTGAGTAACATCCTATTTTTTAATGCAACAAATTTCTCAAATGTTAAATAAGCACATACACCTAATATCATTTATCCCATGACAACAAACTGCTGAATCATTTGGTTGTTTGGAAATTATTTGGGCTAAATTCACTCTACATTGTGGCACTGAGCAGTTATAAATTGAAGGTGCCAATGCCTGAACGGAAACATAATTTATGCTACTATTCTACACAGACACACTAATGCTGTGGGAGACATTTACAGTTGTACAAATTCTTGATATAGATTAATGAGCTTGATGAGACAATACAAAAGGCCACAGGTCATGCACAAACTAAAGAATATCTTAACTATGTGGGTATATCAACACTCCAGCTGCATGTTTAGTTTGTAGGGATGTTGATCAATCTTCCTTTCCACAAGATATCACACTTCTCATTACATTGATGACATTATGCTGAATGGAACTAGTGAGTGGGAATAATAAGTACTCTAGACTTAATAGCAATATATTTATGTGTGAATGGGTGTGTAATTAATGCAGGTAAAATCTAGGTAATTTTACCTAAAAGAAAATTATAAGAGTCCAGTGGTTTTGGGGTATATCTAGATATCTCTTTTAAATTTTAGAATAAGTTTTTGCATCTGGATTTTCCTACAATCAACAAAGAGGCACAACGGCTTGTTAGTCACAACCTTTCAATCAATTCTTCAACTTGAGCCAGTTTACAGACCCTGAACTCCTGAATGAATGGGAGACCTTGATGAAAGACCCTGGAACACTACCAAAAATGTATACTGTTAATCTCTCTCTGAGCCTTCCCTAAAGGGACCTATGGCTTTTTACCAGGGTAACTGTACATTGTACGAAAGGAAATAATAAGACCATTCAGGAACTACTGGATTCTGCTCTGAAGGCACATTGTTTCCAGGATAACTAAAACATCACTACAGTTCTCTAGTCAGATTAGGGGCCCATGGTATTCAGGGTATCAGTGGAGTTTTAGCACAGGTCTATCTTACATTGTGTCCAGTAGGTCTCTGAATACATGGTTTGGTTCCTCCCCCAGTTTTAGAATGTATAGTTGGAATAAAAATACTTAGCAACTGACACAATCTTCATATTGGTTCCATGACCTGCAGCGTGAGAACTATTATGGTAGGAAAGGCCAAATATAAGCTATTGGAAATGACTATACCTAAGAAGATAGTAAATAAAGACTAATACTGCTTTCTTGGTGGGATTTCAGAGATTTCCACCACTAACAAGAACTTTCGAGATGCAGGGGTATTGATTCTTACCACACCTTCATTCAGGGTTTTTATTTTGTTTTGTTTTTAAGATTTTATTTATTTATTTGACAGAAAGAGAGAGAAAGAGAGAGCACACAAGCAGGGGGAGCAGCAGGCAGAGAGAGAAGCAGGCTCCCCACTGAGCAAGGAGCCTGATGTGGGACTTGATCCCAGGACTCTGAGATCATGACCTGAGCTGAAGGCAGATGCTTAAGTGACTGAGCCACCCAGGCATCCCTCAGGTCTTCAGTTTGCCCTAGATAGAAGACAGATGGATCTTGGAAAAACGTAGTGGATTATACCACAAGCTTAGCCAAAATTACATCAGAAGCTTAGCACAAGCTTGTGATTCCATCTCCAGCTGCTATACCAGTTTTAGTTATTTTGCTTGAGCAAACTCACACATCCCTGCACCTGTATACATTTATTGTTATAGCAAATGCTTTTTCTTTATATGTGTCCATGAGGCCCACTGGAAGCATTCTTCTTACTGCTGGCAAGGCCAACAACATACCTTTACAGCCTTACCTCTGTGGTTATGTACACTCTCAGCCCTATGTAGCAATTTAGATATTAGGGATCTTTAAAAAAAAAAGTTTTATTTATTTATTTGTCAGAGGGAGAGAGAGAGCACAAGCAGGGAGAGCAGCAGGCAGTGGGGGATGCAGGGTCCCTGCTGAGCAAGGAGCCCCATGTGGGACTCAATCCTAGGACCTGGGATCCTGACCTGAGCTGAATGCAGACATTTAACTGACTGAGCAACCCAGGCGTCCTGATATTAAAGATCTTGATTACCTTTTCTCTTCCACAATATATATTAAAAATCTATCACATTAATGACATTATGTTGATAGAACTTCTAGAACAGGATTTTCAACTTCTCTACACTTATTGGCAATATATTTGCATGTCAGGAAGTATGGAATAATAATTCTGACTAAAATTCAGAGATCTTCTAACTCAGTGAAATTTCTAGGAGTCCAGCGCTGTAAGGGATGTTCACATAACAATTTTAAGGTGAAGGATAATTTTTTGCATCAGGCCCCTCCTACAGCAAGACCGGCACAATGCTGGTGGGCCTCTTTAAATTTTGTGTTTTTTTTAATAATAATTTTTTAAAATTATATTATGTTAGTCACCATACAGTACATCCCTGCTTTTTTTTTAGGGTTTTTTTTTTCTTTTTTAAAAAGAATTTATTTACTTATTTGTCAGAGAGAAAGCAAGCACGAGCCTGGAGAGGGGCAGAGGGAGAAGCAGGCTCCCTGATGAGCAAAGAGCCTGATGCGAGACTTGCCCAAGGCAGACACTTAACTGACTGAGCCATCCAGGCATCCCCCCCCTTTTTTTTTCTTACAGTAGGCTTCACAAGGGACGCTTGGGTGGCTGATTCAGTTAAATATCTCTCTCTCTCTCTTTTTTTATAATCATATTTTTTTATTATATTATGTTAGTCACCATACAGTACATCCCTGGTTTTTGATGTAAAGTTCGATGATTCATTAGTTGCGTATAACACCCAGTGCACCATGCAATACGTGCCCTCCTTACTACCCATCACCAGTCTATACCATTCCCCCACTTCCCTCCCCTATATATTCCTCACAAATAATTGCATGAAATGGCTGTGCACACCTGATTCTTAGTCCTGCTGAGCTTCCTTCCCTCTCCTAGCCTACACCTATTCCATAATGGGGAGTTTCCTGCAACAGTTGACAGAAGAAAACATGTGGGGCTGGTTTATAGGTGGTTCTGCACCACATGAACATACAACCCAAAAGGATACTACAACCCATCTCTGGGACATCTCTGAAGACAGTGGTGAAGGGAAATCCTCCCAGGGACAGGACATCAAGAAATTCATGTGATTGTTCTTTTTATTTAGAAGAAGAAATTACTAGACATGCAGTTATACATTAATTTATGAGCTCTGGCCAATGGTATGTCTCACTGTTCTGAGTTTTGAAAGAAAAATGAATGTAATATTGTTGATAATGACATTTGGGGAAGAAGTATATGGATAGGACATTTCCAGTGGGCAAAATAGCATGAAAATGTTTGTGTCCTGTGTTAAAGCTTACTAAATGATGATTTTGGAAGAGGAAGATTTCAACAACCAAGTGGGTAGGATGACATATTTCCATGGATATCAGTCAGCCTCTTTCCCCAGCCACCTCTGTCACTGCCCAACATGCTCATGAACAAAGAGGCCACGGTAGTAGCAACGGACATTATGCGTGGAATCAATAGCACTGATATATACTTAACAAGTCTGAGTGACCAATATGCCAGCAAAGGACAGCAACACTAATTTCCTGATATAGTACCTGAGGTGTTCAGCCTGCTACTCGGTGGCAGGTTTATTATATTCCTATGCTTCCATGATGGAAGGGGAAGCTTTTTGTCCTTACTTAAATACACCCTTCATTTGGATATAAAATTATTTTTCCTGTATGCAATGCTTCAACCAATACTACCATCTTTGTACTTATGGAATGTGTTTTCCACTGCCATGGTATTTTAGACAGTATTGTTTCAGATCAAGGAACTCACTTCACAGCAATAGAAGTCTGGTAATAGACCTATACTCACAGAATTCACTGGCCATACCGTGTTCCCCACAATTTAGTAGCAGTTGGATTGACAGAATGGTAGAAGAACCTTTAGGAGACTCAGTTACAAAGCCAGTTGGATGGCAATATGTTGCAGTGCTATAGGTCCTTCAGGAGTCTGTATATTCTCTAAATCACCTTCTGCTATATAGTGTTCTTTCCTTTATATTCAGAATTCACAGTTTAAAAAAATAGAAAAAACCCCCACAAAAGCCACATCAAAAAACCCAGAATTCACAGTTTCAGAAATCAAGTGATGAAAATAAGAGTAGGAACATTTTTGCTTCCAGTTCCTGTGATTTTTGTGTTCTGGTGATTTAGAGGCCTTCATTCCCATGGAAGAAATGTTTCCATCAGGAGATAAAACAATAATTCTCCTGAATGAAGTATAAGACTGCAACCTGGCCACACTGGGCTCTTCATGCCTCTGAATCAACATGTAAGGAAGGGAGTTTTAAGTGTAGTCTTGGGTGATTATTTGTGATTACTGCCAGAAAAAAGCGATAGTTAAGCAATAAGTTTAAGTGATAAAAGCAGATTTATTCAAAATTATTGTAATAGGGTAAGAGATCTCAGTGTTGATTAAACTGGAGTCAATTCTGAATACAGCATGAGCATGTAGTTATTTATAGCCAAGGAGTCTGAGAGGAGTTGAAGGACTGAAAATTACTAAAACACAATATAACTAACTGTAAGGAAGTTTTGGCTAAACAGATCTAATATGATTACCACTAAAGACAAGCCAGGCTTGCCAGAAATCACCTGGAGGATGGTGGAGAATGAGAAATCTGATTAGATATCCAGGATGAGAAAATATGGACAATATAGGATACTTCCTATATTAACTTATTAGCATTCTTGCTTAAGAGTTTACAAGGAATTTTAAAGATGGGCGTATGAGAACGTTCGGGAGCTTGGCTAAAGTTTGGTCAGGCAGAGAACCTTTTTCAGTACCCACATTGTAAGAAAGAATGAAAAGACATTCTTCCTTCCTTTGAATAATATGTGTTCATTTCTTGGTTAGTCACTTTTGCTCGTTAAAGACCACCCCAATCATCTGCTGACATTTGGTAGTAGAGGGTATGCTGTATGGTGCAAGCCATTGGGCATTTAATGAGGGGGAGTTTCTATGAGAATAAAAAAAATGATTGATATTAAACCCAGTTTCTGATTCCAGAGGGCAGCCTGTTGAGATTTCTAGATGTTTAGCCCAAAACATCTTTAGATGTTGTGTGTACCACAGTGGCAGTCCAATAGATTTCCTGCTTTGCAGTTTGATTGTCTGTGGTGATGGCATTGCATGTCTGGGTGAACTTTCTGAGTGGTCCACACAGGATAGGCAAGAAATTTGCAAATACATAATCTGTTACGGAGATTTTCTTGATGTTTACATCAAGTCCTTCACCTTCAAATTTCAGGGCTTTGAGAGAAGGGAAGTCTAATTTTCAATGATTCCAAGTCAGAAGGGAGAAAAATGCAAATGTCAATTTGGAGAGTTGCAGCCAGATATTGGAAGAAACTTGAATATTTAAGGATTTGTTAAGGACTGACAAAATGTGAAATACAGAGCTTACAAGGATACACATTACAATTTTCCATTGAAACATAATTTTTCTTTCTATTGTCATCACCATTCAATCAGACACAATTAAAATAAGAATAATTATTTTGCAAAATAAATCCAGAGTTGTTATACTTAGTGTGATTATTTATATAAGTGCAGCAAGGAAAGGGACTGACCACATAGATCTCTTGAGTTTTTGTTGTTGGAACTTTTAATAAGGAATCTTTGGATTTTTTAAAACCTCCCAAGGCTAGCAAACCAAACCAAAAACTTACCACATACTTTTCTGCCATACCTATAGATTCAGATATAATATCTAATCTCTCTTCTAGGAATCTGAAACTCATCCTGAGATTTCTGGTCCTGACAAGAAGTGAACTTTCTTATTGACTTTTAATATGGAAAAACCTATAAGACAGGTTCAGGTTGTTTTTTTCTGAGAAGGGATACACGAATTGACTCCTTACTTAGTTCCTTAAAGCTGTAAGGGCATATCTCATCTAGTGTGCTTATTTTCAAATATGACCTTCCATTCAGAGCTTTGTCAATATAACCAATGTTTTATTTATTTTTTGTTTTTTAGATTTAATATACCATTTATTAGACCTGACCATTTAATGTAGAGTGTCTCTATTTTATTGAGTCCTTAGTATATTTTTAAAAAAATTTTTATTATGTTATGTTAGTCACCATGCAGTACATCATTAGTTTTTGTTGTAGTGTTCCATGATTCATTGTTTGTGCACCCAGTGTTTGAGCACCCAGTGCTCCATGCGATATGTGACCTCCTTCTACCCATCACTGGGCTAGCCTATCCCCCCACTCTCCTCCCCTCTGAAACCCTCAGTTTGTTTCCCAGAGTCCATGGTCTCTTGTGGTTCATTCCCCCTTCTGTTTATCCCTCCTTCATTCTTCCCTTCCTTCTCCTACCGATATAAGTTTTAAGTTAGGTACTGTTATAAGAACAGAGTTGAGCTTATGAGAATATATTGCCATAAAAATAAGAATACTCGGTATGCCTGGGGCACCTGGGTGGCTCATTTGTTAAGTGTCTGCCTTCGACTCAGGTCGTGATCCCAGCATTCTGGGATTGAGCCACACATCGGGCTCCCTGCTCAGCAGGAAGCCTGCTTCTCCCTCTCACACTCCCCCTGCTTGTGTTCCCGCTCTCCCTGCCTCTCTGTCAAATAAATAAATAAATAAAATCTTAAAAAAAATACTCAGTATGCCTGGGTGGCTGTTGGTTAAGCATCTGCCTTTGGCTCAGGTCATGATCCCAGAGTCCTGGCATAGAGTCCCACATGGTGCTCCCTGCTCAGTGGGAGCCTGCTGAGCAGGGAGCCTGCTTCTCCCTCTGTCTGCTGCTCCCCCTGCTTGTGCTCTCTCTCACTGTCAAATAAATAAATACAATCTTAAGAAAAAAAATACTCACTAAGAGTTTTTAAATTCCAGAGGAATCAGTTAGGGAGAAAAGTTGTTTTATCTTTTTCCACAAAATTGTATTTTACCAAATTGCTGTAATTTATATACAGCTTAAGAGAAAAGGTTTTCCATCTATATGGAAAACAAAATTTTAAAAAACTGTGAATGTTAAAGTTATTTTTATAAATTATAATTGTCTCCATCAGTTTATTAAGCCCTATGTAATTAATTTTTGTTCTGCTAGCTCTTGGGCCAGTAGCTTTAGGGATCCATTACCTTCTTTATTACTTCTGGAAATTCCAGAGGCATGATCTCAAAGTTGTTACAGTTTTGCCAGGATGTAGAATTCATGCCTGTAGCTGATTGTAAATGCTTTCGGAGAGGAATCAAAGCAAAACAAAAACAAAAACAAAAGCAGAAACAAAACAAAACAAAAAACTGTGAATAACAAATAAATGTAAAAGACCAGGCTAAACTTCTCATATGAGTTCATTGCACAAGAAAAAAAAAAAAAAACTAGTTATTTCAGTGGCATAGAGTATCTAAGAATAATAACTGGAAAACAAGAGCACTGACAAATTTCTATGAACATATAATTTCTAGACTATCTGTATTAGCAATATATTCATATCTATATCTATATATATCTTGAGAACATTTATTGTCACTTCCTATTTGACAATGCTTCTGACATAATTTTAAAAAGATTTTATTTATTTATTTGACAGAGAGAGAGAGAGGGAGAGCACAAGCAAGAAGAGTGGCAGGCGGAGGTAGAGGGAGAAGCAGGCTCCTTACTCAGCAAGGATGCTGATGTGGGGCTCAATCCCAAGATTCTGGGATCATTACCTGAGCCAAAGGTGGACCCTTAACTGACTGAGCCACCCAGGCGCTCCACCTCTGACATAATTTATCATAGTAAATAAATCTAATTAGTTTACCATACCCATACCCCTTTCATAAGGCAAGAGACAAATCCTTTGATATTTTCCAGAGGCATGTGAAAAAGTTAATTTGTGATAAAAAATATTCCATTTAGAATTTGATTTGGGGGAAATTATTAAAATGTAAAAGTCTGAACACTTGAGTACATGGGACCACAAGTCACTGTGAAACTATCCTTAGTTATCCATTTAATCAAAGTGACAATTAAAATATTTCAAAGGCAACCACAGAAAGTTATGCAGTTGTAAAACAAAAACAGTTCTTTTAATATTGAGAAGACAGTTATCTTAAATAATCAATAAGGACCTGTCCTGATAAGGACAGCAAGAAGCACATGACATTATTTTAAGTAACAAAATCTTGGTTTTCCAGGCATAATACTTAATAGGTAAAGTAATACAATTTCTTAAAAGAACAGATTGATAATCTAAGAAAACTTTGTTTTTATATCAGAGAAGGAGAACCGAATCTAGTTTTGTACCAGTGTACTATTAATTCTAAGGTTAATTAAAAAATATATTATAGGGGGAGGAGTTAAGATGGTAGAGGAGAAGGGTCCCCTTTTTCAGCTGGTCCCCTGAGCTGAGCTGGATAGGTACCAGACCATCCAGAAAACCCACGGAAGCAGCCTGAGATGTAGGAAGATACATCTGGATCTCTACAAATGAACATCTCCAGCACTGAGTATTGAGGTAGGAAGCTGGGAGCCCTGAATCCACGCACAGATATCAGAAGAGAAATGGAAGGGGGATGGAGCCTCTGTGCTCGGGCACCAGGAAGCGATAGCCACCTGCACTGGGGAGCAGGCTGACTTGAGGACGGGCACTAGTGAGAGAACAGACTGAGACCGTGAACCTGGGAACATGTACGCGACCAAACAGAAAACTGGCATTCCCAAGTGCGTGGGAACCCCACTGAAACAGGGAGCTCAGGAGCGCCCGCAGGGGTGGCTGGAGGCTGGCGGTGCTGGAAACACGAAGGACAGAGACGTGCTGGCCCTGGAAGTAAGGGCTGGGACGCCAGCTGCAGGGTTTTTAGCAGTGCCAACAGAAACAGAGTTAAAGAGGCCAGGAGAGCTCAGTGGAGAACAGACTGTGATCTCTCTGTTCTGAGATAGAGGCTGGGATACGGCCACTGCTGCTCTGACTCTCAGAGGAGTCACAGAAAAGCGCCAGAGAAAGCCGCCAGAGAACAAAAGCCCGGCAATACCAGCTCACAGTGTGCCCATTTCCATCCCCCCTCACAGGGGACAGGGAGACTCCACCCAAATAGTGAATATCAGCACAGCAGGCCGCTTCCCCAGAAGGCTGGCTGAAAAATCAAGAAGCCCACATCCCTAAGGTCCGTATAAAACAAGAGCACACTGCCTGGGCCCTGGTCAGTAACTTGGGCTCTGGGCAAACCTGCGACCTCTCCTCATCACAATGACAAGAAGGAGAAATCCCCCCAGCAAAGAAAAGATAATGAGTCTGTGGCCTCTGCCACAGAATTGATGGATATGGATATAACCAAATTATCAGAAATGGAGTTCAGAGTAACAAGGGTCAAGATGATGTGTAGACTTGAAAAAAATATTAATGAAATCATTAACAAGAATATAGAATCTCTAAGGGTGGAAATGAGAGCGAATTTGGCAGAAATTAAAAATGTTATGAATCAAATGCAGTCAAAACTAGATGCTCTGATGGCCAGGGTAATTGAGGCAGAAGAACGACTTAGCGAATTGGAGGATGGGATTGTAGAAGAGAAAGCTAAAACAGAAACTTGGCTCAAAAAAATCCAATCTCGAGAATATAGGTTATGGGAGATTACTGACTCAATGAAACGCTCCAATGTCAGAATCATCGGCATCCCCGAGGGGTTGGAGAAAGAGAGAGGTTTAGAGGAGAAATTTCAACAAATTGTAGCTGAAAACTTCCCCAATCTAGCAAAGGAAACAAGCATTCGTGTCCAAGAGGCAGAGAGGACCCCTCCCAAGCTCAACCACATCAAACCTACGCCACGTCACGTCATAGTGCATTTCGCAATTAGATCCAAGGATACAGTATTGAAAGCGGCCAAGACAAGGAAATTTCTCACGTACCAAGGCAAAAATATTAGGATTACGTCAGACCTGTATACACAGACCTGGAATGAGAGAAGGGGTTGGGGGGGCATTTTTAAAGCTCTTTCAGAGAAAAACATGCAGCCAAGGATCCCTTATCCAGCAAGGCTGTCATTCAGAATTGATGGAGAGATAAGAGCCTTCCAGAATCGCCAGTCACTGAAGAATATCGTAACCACAAACTCAGCCCTACAGGAGATATTAAGGAGGTTCTATAAAAGTAAAAAGGCCCCAAGATTGATACAGAACAGAAAGTTACAATTGATAGAAACAAAGAATTTACAGGCAACATGACATCATTAAAATCCTATCTCTCAATAATCAGTCTCAATGTGAATGGCCTAAATGCTCCCATAATACACCACAGGGTAGCAGATTGGATAAAAAGACATGACCCATCCATTTGCTGTCTATACGAGACTGATTTTGAACCTAAATACATCCAGACTGAAAGTGAAGGGATGGAAAACAATTTTTCATGCCAATGGACCTCAAAAGAAGCTGGGGTAACAATTCTCCTATCAGAAAGATTAGATTTTAAACTAAAGACTATAGTTAGAGATACAGAAGGACACTATATTATTCTTAAAGGATGTATCCAACAAGTGGATATCACAATTATAAATATCAATGCCCCCAACAAGGGAGCAGCAAGATACACAAGCCAACTCTTAATGAGAATAAAGAGACATATAGATAAAAATATGTTAATAGTAGGGGACCTCAACACTCCACTATCAGCAATAGACAGATCACCTAAGCAGAAAATCAACAAAGGCACAAGGGCTTTGAATGACTTACTGGACCAGATGGACCTCATAGATATATATAGAACGCTACACCCCAGAACAACAGAATACTCATTCTTTTCGAATGCACATGGAACGTTCTCCAGAATACATCATATGCTGGGTCACAAAACAGGTCTCAACCGATACCAAAAGTCTGAGATTATTCCCTGCATATTATCAGACCACAGTGCTTTGAAATTGGAACTCAATCACAAGGAAAAATTTGGAAGACACTCAAACAATTGGAAACTAAGAACCCTTCTGCTCAAGAATGATTCGATGAACCAGGAAATCAAAAATCAATTTAAACAATTTATGGAGACCAACGAGAATGAAAACACAACAGTCCAAAACCTATGGGACACTGCAAAGGCATTCCTAAGTGGAAAATACATAGCCATCCAAGCCTCACTCCAAAGAATAGAGAAATCTAAAATGCAGTTTTTATATTCTCACCTCAAGAAGCTGGAACACGAATGGATGAAAAGGCGTAATCCACACAGGAGAAAGTAGTTGATCAAGATTAGAGCAGAGATCAATGAATTAGAAACCAGGAGCACAGTAGAGCAGATCAACAGAACTAGAAGTTGGTTCTTTGAAAGAATAAATAAAATAGATAAGCCACTGGGAAGATTTTTTCAAAAGAAGAGAGAAAGGACCCAAATTAACAAAATTATGAATGAAAAGGGAGAGGTCACAACCAACACCAATGGAATAGGAAGCATCATTAGAAACTTCTAGCAATAGCTTTATGCCAATAAATTAAATAATCTGGAAGAAATGGATGCCTTCCTGGAAACCTTAAACTACCAAGACAGAAACAGGAAGAAATTGATTTTTTAAACAGCACGATTAATTTTGAGGAGATTGAAGCAGTGATCAAAAACCTCCCCCAAAACAAGAGTCCAGGGCATGACGGATTCCCCAGGGAATTCTACCAAACATTCAAAGAAGAAATAATACCTATTCTGAAGCTGTTTCAAAGGATAGAAACAGAAGGAAAACTACCAATCTCATTCTGTGTGGCCAGTATTACCTTGATCCCCAAACCAGGCAAAGACCCGATCAAAAATGAGAATTACAGACTGATTTCCCTCGTGAATATGGACGCCAAAATTCTCAACAAGATCCTTGCTATTAGGATCCAACACTGCATTAAAAGGATTATCCATCATGACCATGTGGGATTCATCCCTGGGACGCAACTGTGGTGCAACATTCGCAAATCTGTCAGTGTGATACATCATATCAACAAGAAAAGTGTCAAGAATCATATCCTCTCAATAGATGCAGAAAAAGCATTTGACAAAATACAGCATCCTTTCCTGATTAAAATACTTCAGAGTGTAGGGATAGAGGGCACATTCGTCAATTTCATAAAACCCATCTAATGAGAAGCCTACAGAGAATATCATTCTCAATGGGGAAAAGCTGGAAGCCTTTCCTTTAAGATCAGGAACACGACTAGGATGTCCACTCTCGCCATTACTATTCAACATAGTACTAGAAGTCCTTGCAACAGCAATCAAACAACAAAAAGGGATGAACGTATCCAAATCAGCAAAGAAAAAGTCAAACTGTCTCTCTTCGCAGATGACATGATACTCTATATGGGAAACCCAAAAGAATCCACCCACAAACTACTTGAATTTATAGAGCAATTCAGTAATGTGGCAGGATACAAAATTAATGCTCAGAAATCAGTTGCGTTTATACACGAATAATGAGACTGAGGAAAGAGAAAGTAGGGAATCCATCCCATTTACAATAGCACCAAAAACCATACGTTATCTTGGAATTAATTTAACCAGAGATGTAAAGGATCTATATTCTAGAAACTATAAAATCACTCTTGAAAGACATGGAAGAAGACACAAAAAGGTGGAAAAATATTCCATGCTCATGGATTGGAAGAATTAACATAACTAAAATGTCCATGCTTCCCAGAGCAATCTACACTTTCAATGCTATCCCGATCAAAATACCAATGACATTTTTCAAAGAACTGGAACAAACAGCCCTTAAATTTGTGCGGAATCAGAAAAGGCCCCGAATTGCCAAGGAAGTGTTGAAAAGCAAAAACAAAGCTGGGGGCATCATGTTGCCAGATTTCAAGCTCTACTACAAAGCTGTGATCACAAAGACAGCATGGTACTGGCACAAAAACAGACACATAGACCAATGGAACAGAATAGACAACCCAGAAATGGACCCTCGGCTCTTTGGGCAACTAATCTTTGATAAAGCAGGAGAAAACATCTGGTGGAAAAAAGACAGTCTCTTCAATAAACGGTGCTGGGAAAATTGGACAGTTACATGCAAAAGAATGAAACTTGACCACTCTCTCACACCATACACAAAGATAAACTCCAAATGGATGAAAGACCTTGATGTGAGACAGGAATCCATCAAAATCCTAGAGGAGAGCATAGGCAATAACCTCTATGACATCGGCTACAGCAACTTTTTTCATGACACATCTCCAAAGGCAAGGGAAACAAAAGATAAAATGAACTCGTGGGACTTCATCAGGATGAAAAGCTTCTGCACAGCCAAGGAAACAGTCAAAAAAACTAAAAGACAGCCCATGGAATGGGAGAAGATATTTGTGAATGACACTACAGATAAAGGACTGGTATCCAGGATCTACAAAGAACTTCTCAAATTCAATACACAAGAAACAATTAAACAAATCATAAAATGGGTAGAAGATATGTACAGACTCTTTTCCAACAAGGACATACAAATGGCTAACGGACACATGAAAAAATGTTCAAAATCATTAGCCATAAGTGAAATTCAAATAAAAACCACACTGAGATACCACCTTACGCCAGTTAGAATGGCAAAAATTGAAAAGGCAGGAAACAACAAATGTCAGAGAGGATGTGGAGAAAGGGGATCCCTCTTACATTGTTGGTGGGTATGCAAATTGTTACAGCCACTCTGGAAAACAGTGTGGAGGTCCCTTAAAAAGTTAAAAATTTAGCTACCCTATGATCCAGCAATTGCACTACTAGGTAGTGAAGAGAAGGGCCATATGCACCCCAATGTTCATAGCAGCACTGTCCACAATAGCTTAATCATGGAAGGAGCCGAGATGCCCTTTAACAATGACTGGATTAAGAAGATGTGGTCCATATATACAATGGAATATTACTCAGCCATCACAAAGAACGATTTCACAACACTTGCAGCCACATGGACGGGACTGGAGGAGATAATGCTAAGCGAAATCAGTCAAGCAAAGAAGGACAATTATCATATGGTTTCACTCATTTATGGAACATAAGAAGTAGGAAGATTGGTAGGAGAAGAAAGGGAAGAAGAAAGGGGGGGTAAATAGAATGGGGAATGAACTGTGAAAGACTATGGACTCTGGGAAACAAACGGAGGGCTTCAGAGGGGAGGGGGTTGGGGGAATGGGATAGGCTGGTGATGGGTATTAAGGAGGGCACGTATTGCATTTTGCACTGGGTGTTATACGCAATTAATGAATCTTGGAACTTTACATCAAAAACTAGGGATGTACTGTATGATGACTAACATAATATAATTTAAAATAAATAAATAAATAAATAAATGAAAATATATTATAAATAGGGGCACCGGAATTGCCCATTTGGTTAAGTGTCCAACACTTTGTTTCAGCTCAGGTCATGATCTCAGGCTTGTGATGTCAAGCCGCAAGTTGCGCTCTATGCTCAGCAGAGACTCTGCTTGAGATTCTCTCCCTTTACCTCTGTCTCCCCCTCTGCCCCCTCCCTGCTTTTTCTCTCGCTCTCTGCCTAAAATAAATAAATAAATAAAATCTTTAAAAAATATTATAAATAAATTAATCCAAATTTTAGACTTCAGCACATAAGATAAATTTCCTTTCCATGATTTATTTCCCACAATCCTTATACAACATTTCCCACTCTTTATCTATGTAGTTTTTGTCTTACTCTTGTATTCTTTCTCACTTTGGAACAATGATTCATTCACTTTAGGACAAAATTATGCTTTTCCTTTTAGAAATACACATGCCCCATTCCTTTCCTTATTAAAAAATGGGCCTTAATTGCCTTGCATTAGAGATTTTCTTTGTTTACCCTTATTAGTCCTAGTATATTTATTGGAATTTTAAATCAATATTCTCCTATTTACACAGAGAAAACCAGGACATATGAAATGGTTTATTCTCTGGCATGTACTACATTTTGTAGCCAATTTGTCAGTACATCATTTCATAATTTTCTAGAGGCATGTGCCTTTTTCATAATACATTTTCTCATGTTTAAAAACACCTGATATGTTAGATTCTGTATGTCATATAAAAACAAGATGCCATGTATTGATAAAATTGTGTTCAGCAATTAATATATCAATATTTCATCCTTTTTGGATATTTTCTATCTATCCAGTGATTGCACATTGTTTACCTTAACAGTATAGCTTTAAGATTTCAAGTTAAAAAAAAAAAAGTATGTGAAACTACTTTTAAGTAGATATTATAAAACACAATTACTATAAAACACGTTTTGAAACAAAACATGATACAACATAATTATTGAAAAATTCACTTACAATTATTATACATTTTCTTGATTTTAATATACGAACTGATGCCACAAAACTCCTAGAAAAAGCAGATAACCTTTTAAAAATTATTTGAATTCATTTTATTTAACATATAGTGTATTATTAGTTGCAGGGGTAGAATTTAGTGATTCATCAGTTGCATATAATACCCAGTGCTCATTACATCAACGGTCCTCCTTATGCCCATCACCCAATTACCTCATCCCCAATCCACCTTCCCTCCAGCAACTCTCAGTTTGTTTCCTATAGTTAAAAGTCTCTCATGGTTTGTCTCCCTCTCTTATTTCTTCCCATTCCAGTTTCCCTCCCTTCCCCTATGATCCTCTGTGCTGTTTCTTATGTTCCTCATATGATTGAAACCATATGATAATTGTCTTTTTCTGATTGACTTATTGCATTCAGCATAATATCCTCCAGTTCCATCCATGTCATTGCAAATGCTAAGATTTCTTTTTTTTTTTTTGATGGCTGAGTAATATTCCATTGTAGGTATATACCACATCTTCTTTATACGTTCATCTGTTGAGGGACATCTGGGCTCTTTCTAAGTTTGGCTATTGTGGACATTGCTGCTGTAGACACTGGGGTGCAGGTGCCCCTTCAGATCACTAGATTTGTACTTCGGGGTAAATACCTAGTAGTGCAATCTCTGGGGAGCTCTATTTTTAACTTGCTGAGGAACCTCCACACTGTTTTCCAGAGTGGCTGTACCAGCTTGCATTCTCACCAACAGTGTAAGGGGGTTCCCCTTTCTCTGCATCCTTGCCAACATCTGTTGTTTCCTGAGTTGTTAATTTTAGCCATTTTGAGTGGTGTGCTGTGTCCTCTGCCCATTTCTTGACTGGATTTTTTGTTTTGTTTTGTTTTGGGGTGTTGAGTTTGATAAGTTATTTATAGGTTCTAGATACTAACCCTTTATCTGATATGTTATTTGTGAATATCTTCTCCCATTTTGTAGTTTTCCTTTGTCTTGTTGACTGTTTCCTTTGCTGTGCAAAAGCTTTTTATCCTGATGAAAACCCAATGGTTCAAAACAAACAAACAAACAACCAGATACCTTAAGAGAGAGGGAAAGATGGTGGTGGAGTAGGAGAAATCTAAGCCTGCCCCATCCCACAAATACAACTAGATAACTATCAAATCATCCTAAATAACCCATAAATTGACCTGAAGACTCACAGAACAAACTTCACAACTAAAGGTAAAGAAAAGACCACATGAAAGAAGGTAGGAAGTGTGGAGATAGAGTTTGAGAGAAAAAGAGAATATGGTCTCTGCAGTGGGAGGTTGTCATGGTCATGGAGAAAGGCAAGAGATAAGCTAACACACAGAGGAGTGTACTGGGAAGATGTATCTCCATAGCAATTATCTTGGAAAGTGAAAGGGGCCAAATTTTGTGAGTTACTGTAACCAACAGGGCATAAAGCTTGGAGTTCTAAAGATCAGTGGGCTTGGCTTGAAGAGAACTTGGAGGCATTGAGGCTACTCTTGGAGGGAAGGCAAGGCAATCAGCCCACAGACGTACAATATGGAAACATCAATCAGAAGAGCACCTGGAAGGACAGAGTGGGGAGGTTACTTGCTCATATCAGAGCATGTCCCAGAGAGGCAACATTCATGGAGAGACCCCTCTAGGAACAAAGGAACTAGTAGGTGCCATTTACCTCCCCCATCCCGCAGTATAAGCACAGCACTCACACTGGCTGACTAACTTGCTTACACCAAGCTCTGTCCCCTACACTTGTGCTGTGATGGAACTGCCCTCCTAATCAAACTTGACACAGTCCAAGTGCAAAGGGCTTCCTCCCCAGAAGACCAGCCCAAATGTTTGTGCAAATGCATCTCCTGACCCAGGAGTTTTACTGGGCCTCAGTTCCTGTGGGAGTGGTAACGGGTCTTATTTCACAAGGAGACCAGAGTTAAAACCTAATTAAACTTGCCTAGTTAAACTTTCCACATTCAGGCCAGGACCAAGCACTTCCCACGACAGGCAAAAAGAGCCTCTACAGATGATTGACCTGAAGGACAAAGTGGACAGGACACAATAATAAAGCACAAATTGGAGACACTCCCTGAAGCACTAGGCCCTGGGGAACACTGCAAGGCATTACAGAAACTCTTCTCTCTAAGGCCATTATCATCAAGATCAGCAGATGGAGCTGACTTTCCTAACACATAGAAGTAAACAGAAAGACTTAGACAAAATGAGAAGACAGAGGAATTGGTCCCAAATGGAGGAAAAGGATAAGGCCATGGCCAGAGATCTAAGTGAAACATATATAAATAACATGCCTGATAGAATATTTAAAGTAATGATCATAAAGACTCTCACTGGACTGGAGAAAAGAGTGGAAGACATTAGTGATATGCTTCACGTGAGATAAGGAATAACAGCAGAGATAAAAGACTCAATAAACAAAATGAGAAATAAACCTGATGGAATGAACAGCAGGATGGAAGAGGCAGAGAAACGAATTAATGGCCTAGAAGACCTAGATGAGTAATGGAAAGTAATCAGGCTGAACAAAAGAGAGAGAAAAGAATTATGCAAAGCAAAAATAGACATAAGGAACTCAGTGACTTCATCAAATGTAATAACACTTGTTCTATTGAAGTCCCAGAAGAAGAGAGTGAAAAGAAGGCATAAAATTTACTGGAAGAAAGAATTATTGAAAACTTCCCTAACCTGGGGAAGGAAAGAGATATCCGGATCTGGGAGGCACAGAGACCCCCCAACAAAATTAATAAAAGCAAATCTGCATCAAGACATATAATAATTAAAATGACAAAATACAGTGATAAATAAAAAATCTTTTAAAGTAGCAAGAGAAAGATATCCAAGTGAAACCCCATAAGGCTATCAGGGGATTTTACAGCAGAAACTTTCCAAGCCAGAAGAAAATGGCATAATATCTTCAAAGTACTGAATAGGAAAATCTGTAGCCAAGAATACTCTATCCATCAAGGCTATCATTCAGAATAGGAGAGACAAAGAGTTTCTTAGACAAACAAAAATTAAAGGAGTTCATAACCACTAAACCAGACCTTCAAGAAACACTAAAGAGGATTCTTGGAGTAGAAAGAAGAGACCATAAGGGTCGGTACAAAGGTAGGAAACACAAAAGCATTAAAAATGAGTATTTCTGTAAAAAGATCAGAAAATAAAAAGGATGTAAGATATGACACAATATACCTAAAATGTAGGTAGGAGAGGAGAAAAGAATGCGTTTAAACTTAAACAACCATCAACTTAACATAGAGAGCTATATGCATATATAATAGTGTGCAAACCTAATAGTAACCACAAATCAAAATACACAAATAGTACGCAAACCTAATAGCAACCACAAATCAAAACACTAAGATGATACATATAGATATATATATCTATATATATAAATACTACAGAGCCATAAAAAGGAATGAATCTTGTCATTTGCAGCAACATGGTTGGAGCACAGAGTATTATGCTAAGTGAAATAAGTCAGTCAGAGAAAGATAATAGCATATGATTTCACTTCTATGTTGATTTTAAGAAACAAATCAAACAAGCCAAAGGTAAAAGGAGAGAGAGAGAGAGAGAGAGAGAGAGGGAGAAGCCAACCAAGAAACAGATCTTAACTATAGAGAACAAACTGATGATTACCAGAGGGGAGGTGGGTAGGGGGATGGGTTAAATAGGTGATGGGGATTAAGGACTGCACCTGTTATGATGAACACTAGGTGTTGTATGGAATAGCTGAATCAGTATATTGTATACCTGAAACTAATATTATACTCTATGTAAATTAACTGGAATTTAAATAAAAACTTAAAAAATATGCAAAAAAATGAAGACAAAGAAATACAAATATACCACTAAAACCCCAGCACACCATGAAAGAAAAACAAGAAAGGATCAGAGAAAATCCTCAGAAACAATCACAAATCAGGTAATAAAATGGCAATAAATACATATTTATTAATAATTACATTGAATATAAATGGACGAAACAATCAAAAGACATAGAGTAAGAGAATGGATTAAAAAAAAGAACTATTTATATATTGCCTACAAGAGACTCATTTTAGACCAAAAGACACCTGAATATTGAGGGGATGGAGAGCAGGAGGAAGAACATGGTGGGGTAGCAGGGGGTCCTAATTTCGTTTGCTCCATGGAATTCAGCTAGATAGATATTGAATCATTCTGAACACCTGCAAACTCAAATTGAGATCTAAGAAACTAAATGCTGCAATTCTACAAGTAGGAAAGTGACCACTTTTTGCAAAGTAGGAGGTGTGAAGAAGTGAATCTGAGGTAATATATCTGAAGATAAACCCTAGAGGGAGAGACCCTCTGAAAGCCAGCTACTGGAAAGTGATATAGAAAGGGAGTGTAAAATCGGAACTTTTAGAAATCTGCTCCAGTGGCAGACATCTCTGCCCAAAAGGCACTCAGGTGGTGAAGTGGGGTGGAATCTTAAGTGGGACAGTATGATCTCAGGATCCCTGGGGTCACAAAAAGAATTCAAGGGGGTGCCTGAGTATGGCAGAGTTCCCAAGCATTGGAGCAGGGAAGCCAGCTGCAAATGGTGAGCTCAGGAGTGGGCTTTAAGCATGGTGTTGCCATAAACCCGGAATTGTGGCATGATCAGGTGATAGCTCTCTGAGCAGGGGCCCAGCAAGAGGCAGAACTGTGTGGAGACTCTCCCCCCTGCCCTGGGAGGAGTGGTGCAGGTGTGTACCACAGGGGTCTATAAACTTTGGAGATTCAAAACGGGGTCACATGCTTGAGATAAAAATGCTAGGTCACAGACTGACTGAACATAGACTGCAGACAGAAACCAGGGAGACAAGAGTGATTGCTTTCTGTGAGGACTCACTGAAGAGTGGGGAGACACGAATTTTCTGCTCTGGGGCTGGAGATCAGGGTGCAGCCATTTTCATCTTCTAAAGCGGTATGGAAAGGCTTCAGGAAACCAAAGCCGCATACAGCAATCTGAAGCTGCTTACACTGAGCACAGCACCTTGGCAAGGGGGTTGTGATTCCTCCAGGGCAAAGACATCTGAGAATCAGGGCAACAGGCCCCTCCCTCAGAAGACCAGCAGGAATACCCTGCTAATGCTAAGTTTACCAATCGCACAGAACTGCAAAACTCCAGAGCTAGGGGAAAATAGTATATAGAATTTGGGCTTTTTTCTCATGATTCTTTAGTCTTTCAGTTAAATTTTTTTCTTTTTTTCCTTCTCAACTACTTTCTTATTTTAACAACTCTTTTTGTAGTCTTAACTTTCATTTTTACATTTACATTTCATAGATATATTTATTTTTGGCTTCCATTCATTCTATCCAATTTTATTTTCATATACATATAAATTTTTCTTTCTATACAATTTTGGAATCTAGTTTCTTCTAACAAACAGAGCAAAATACACCCAGGATCTAGTGTATTATTCTGTTCTGCCCACCTCTTCAATTATATTCACTCTTTTTTTTTTCCCCTTTTGGTTTCTGATCTGTTCTGATTTGTTTAGTGTATATTTTGCTGAGTTTGTGGTTGATATTTTTGTGTTTTATTCCCTCGTTCATCTATTCTTCTGTGGACAAAATGACAAGATGGAAAAACCTACACCAGAAAACAGAACAAGAGGCAGTACTAACTGCCAGAGACTTAATCATTATGTATATAAGTAAGATGTCGGAGCTAGAATTCAGAATAACAATTATAAAAATACTAGCTGGGCTTGAAAAAAGCATAGAAGACACCAGAGAATCTCTTTCTGGAGAAATAAAATAACTGAAGTCTAATCAGGTCGAAATAAAAAGGGGTATTACTGAGATGCAATAAAAATGGAGGCTCTAACTGCTAGGACAAATGAGGCAGAAGAGAGAATCAGTGATGTAGAAGATAAAATGACAGAGAATAAAGAAAATGTGAAAAAGAGAGATAAACAGCTACTGGATCAATAGGGGAGGATTAGAGAGATCAGCAATATCATAAAGCAAAACAATATTAGAATAATTGGGGTCCCAGAGGAAGGGGAAAAGGCTCAGGTCACAATCCCAGGGTCTTGGCATCAAACACTGCCATCAGGCTCCCTGTGGGGAGCCTGCATCTCCTTCTCCCTCTGACTGCCACTTCCCCTACTTGTGCTCACTCTCTCTCTCTCTCTGTGTTGAATAAATAAACAAAATCTTTTAAAAAAAAGAAGCAAGTGGGGCGCCTGGGTGGCACAGCAGTTAAGCATCTGCCTTCGGCTCAGGGCGTGATCCCGGCGTTCTGGGATCGAGCCCCACATCAGGCTCCTCCACTACGAGCCTGCTTCTTCCTCTCCCACTCCCCCTGCTTGTGTTCCCTCTCTCGCTGGCTGTCTCTATCTCTGTCAAATAAATAAATAAAATCTTTAAAAAATAAAATAAAAAAAGAAGCAAGACCCATCAATATGCTGCTTACAAGAGACTGATTTTAGACCAAAGACACTTCCAAACTGAAAGGGGATGGAGAACCATTTATCATTCTAATGGACGTCAAAAGAAAGGTAGCAATCCTCATATCAGGCAAATTAGATTTTAAAACAAACACTGTAATAAGAGATGAAGAAGGGCCCTATATCATAATAAAGGACTCTATCCAACAGGAAGATCCAACAAATGTAAATATCAAAGCCCCTAACATGGAGGCAGCCAATTATAGAAACCAATTAACAACCAAAATAAAGAAACACATTGATAATAATACAATAATAGTAGGGGACTTTAACACTCCATCACTGCAATGGACAGATCATCTAAGCAGAACATCAGTAAGGAAACAGGGGCTTTGAATGACACACTGGACCAGATGGACTTCTCAGATATATTCAGAATTTTCCATCCTAAAGCAACAGAATACTAATTCTTCTCGAGTGCACATGGAACATTCTCCAGAACAGGTCACATCCTGGGTCACAAATCAGGTCTCAACTGGGACCCAAAGATTGGGATCATTCCCTGCATATTTTCAGACCACTGTGCTTGGAAACCAGAACTCAATCACAAGAGAAAATTTGGAAAGAATTCAAATATATGGAGGCTAAAGAGTATCCTGCTAAAGAATGAATGGGTCAAAAAGGAATGAAAAAAAAAAGACTTCATTTTTTTTTATTTTTAAATTTTTTTTTATTATGTTCAGTTAGCCAGCATATAGTACATCGTAAGTTTTTGATGTTGTGTTCAATGATTCATTACTTGCATATAACACCCAGTGCTCATCCCAACATGTGTCCTCTTTATTTATTTTTTATTACTTTTTAAATTTTTTTATTATATTCTGTTAGTCACCATACAGTACATCCCTGTTTTTTTTATGTAAAGTTCGATGATTCATTAGTTAGAAGAAGAATTAGCTGTCGTTTTTAGTTCTCTCAAGCAGCAATTCGATCTTCATAAACTTGTCATTGCTCCTAAGAAAATCCAAACCTCAACCCCTTATTCTTACCTAGGTTACCTAATGGATCATACCACAATACGTACTCAAAAGGTGCAGATCCGACAGGATGCCATTAAAACCTTAAATGATATGCAAAAATTATTAGGAGACATTAACTGGATTAGACCCAAAATAGGCATTCCTACCTATGCACTACAAACTCTCTGAATTATTGAAAGACAATCCTGATTTAAATAGTCCTTGAACCCTAAATGAGGCAGCCATTTCAGAATTGTGATTTGTAGAGGAACAAATTCATAAAATGCAAACTCAAAGAGTATATCAAATATGCCTTTAAAATTACTTCTTTTTTCATACACCTCATTCACCTACTGGTCTTTTAATACAACATGAAGCCCTTGTAGAATGGCTATTTTTACCAACCACACCATAAAAACACTGACTGTTTACTTAGATCATATCGGAACTCTCTTGCAGATAGGAAGAAAACACTCTAAACAATTAATTGGCTTGGATCCTCCCACAATCGTTCTTCTTACTAAAGCACAGATTGAAACTGCCCTACAAAATAATTTATCTTGGCAGATTGCTCTTAGCCAATTTCTGGGGAATTTAGCCTCTCACTATCCCTCTATTTTTTTGGTATCTTTCCTAAAAGGAACTCCTTTCATATTACCCAAAGTCACAGCCTCTTCACCTTTACCTAACGTTTTCACTTTCTTTACAGATGGATCCGTGAAAGGATCTGTGAACCAAAGTAATTGAGACTCCTCACTTATCTGCTCAAAAATCTGAATTAATGATTGTTATTACTCTTTCTCAGGATGTCTCTAATCCATTTAACCTACTCTCTTACTCTATACAGAGCCTACGTCATTAGTCACATTGAGACAGCCTCAATTTCAACATCGGATACCCAGCTCATGACCTTTCTTCAACAGTTGTAGCAACTTATATGTTCCTGTGTTTCGCCGTTTTATATATACTCATATACACAGTCATACTAATCTTCCAGGTCTACTCTTTAAAGGAAATGCCACTGCTTATGCTCCTTGTACCCAGCATTTCAGGATGCCTCTCACTTTCATTACTGACTCATGTTAAAGCTTGAGGATTAGGACATCACTTTCCCCTTATGTGGGAACAAGTTAAAACTATTATATGATCCTGTCCGGCCTGTGCCATATTGAATACACAACCTCAACCAACTGGGGTTAACCCCCATGGTTTACAAACCAACGAAATCTAGCAGACGGATTTCACCCATTATCCCCCTTTTGGAAAAATCTTCTTTCATTCATGTCACCATTAATGCATTCTCCTGATTTATTTGGGCTACTGCTCAAACTGGAGAATCAACCTCTTATGTCATCCCACATTTAACCAGTGCTTTTGCTGTTATGGGACTCCCTAAAACTATAAAAACAGATAATGCCCCTGCTTATACCTCTGCCAAATTACAGCAATTCTTTGATGTTTGGAATATTTCACATTCCATGGGAATCCTTTATAATCCCCAAAGACAAGGTATTGTGGAAAAAGCCGATCAAATTCTTAAACTACACTTACAAAAACAAAAAGGGGGAGTACATTTACACCTATTGAAACATTAGCCAAAACCTTATTTACCCTAAATTTTTTGAATAGAGATGAAAATGACTCCACAACCATTGAAAGACATTTTAATACTTCTCAGTTTAAAGCATGTATTTAGCCCAGAGGAGAAAAGATGGCAGAGGAGAAGGAGACCCTTTCTCAGCTGGTCCTGAGTCGAGCTGGATATCTACCAGACCATTCTGAAAACCCATGGAATCAGCTTGAGACGCAGGAAGATACATCTGGATCTCTACAAATGAACATCTCCAGCACTGAATATTGAGGTATGAAACGGGGAGCCGTGAATCCGCGCACAGATATCGGAAGATAAATGGAAGGGGGAGGGAGCTGATGCGCTCGGGCACCTGGAAGCAGTAGCCACTTGCACTGGGGAGCGGGCCAGACTCGCGGACCAGCACCCATGAGAGAGCAGACTGAGACCATGAGCCTGGGAACGCGCATGCGACGAGACTAAAAACCCGAGCTCTGGAGCACTCACTCGAACTGGACTGAAACCGAGAGCTCAGGAGAATGTGCACGACCAGACTGAAAACCAGGGTTCCAGAGCACACACTTGAACTAGACTGAAACCAAGAGCTCAGGAGCGCACGCATGACCAGACTGAAAACCGGAGCTCTGGAGGACTCACTGGAACCAGACTGATACCAGGAGCTCGGGAGCATGCGTGAAACCAGACTGAAAAATGGCGCTCCAGAGTGCACGGGAACCATACTGAAACAGGGAGCACGGGACTGCCCGTGGGAACAGGGGGCAGCTGGCAGTGTTAGAAGCAAAAAGGACAGAGACGTCCTGGCCCTGGAAGTGAGGGCTGGGAGAGTGGCTGTGGGGCGCACAATGTGGGATGCTGCAGGGTTTTTAGCAGCACTGACAGAACCAGAGTTAAAATGGCCAAGAGAGCTCAGTGGAGAGCGGACTACGATCTCTTTGTTCTGAGACAGAGGCTAGGATATGGCCACTGCTGCTCTCAATCTCAGAAGAGTCACAGAAAACCATTAGGGAAAGCCGCCAGAGAACAAAAGCCAGGAAATACCGGCTCACAGTGTGCCCATCCACATCCCCCCTCACAGGGGATGGGACAACTCTACCCAAACAGGGTTGCCTGAATATCAGTGCAGCAGGCCCCTCCCCCAGAAGGCAGGTTGAAAAATCAAGAAGCCAACACCCTAAGGTCCCTAAAAAACAGGCGCACACTGACTGGTACCAGGTAAATAATTTGGGCTCTGGGCATCCCTGCAACCTCTCCTCATCAGAATGACGAGGAGGAGAAATCCACCCCAGCAAAGAAAAGATAATGAGTCTGTGGCCTCTGCCACAGAACTGATGAATATGGATATAACTAAATTGTCAGAAATGGTGCTCAGAGTAACAATGGTCAAGATGATGTGTAGGCTTGAAAAAACTATTAACGAAAATATTAACGAGAATATAGACTCTCTAAGGGTGGAAATGAGAGCGAGTCTCACAGAAATTAAAAATGCTATGAATCAAATGCAGTCTAAACGAGACGCTCTGACAGCCAGGGTAAATGAGGCAGAAGTACGAATTAGTGAATTGGAGGATGGCATGGTAGAAGAGAAAGTTAAAACAGAAACATGGCTCAAAAAAATCCAATCTAAAGAATGTAGATTACGGGAGATTACTGACTCAATGAAATATTCCAATGTCAGAATCATTGGCATCCCCGAGAGAGTGGAGAAAAACAGAGGTCTACAAGAGATATTTCAACAAATTGAAGATGAGAACTTCCCTAATCTGGCAAAGGAAACAAGCATTCGTGTCCAAGAAGCAGAGAGGACCCCTCCCAAGGCCAATGAGAACAGACCTACACCATGTCATGTCACTGTGCAATTTGCAAATATTAGATCCAAGGATACAGTATTGAAAGTAGCCAGGCGGAAGAAAATCCTTACCTACAGAGGGAAAAATATCAGAATAACCTCAGACCTGTCTAAAGAGACCTGGCAGGCTAGGAAGTGTTGGCAGGGTATTTTCAAAGGTCTATCTGAGAAGATCATGCAGCCAAGGATTCTTTATCCAGGAATGCTGTCGTTCAGAATTGATGGAGAGATAAGGACCTTCCAGGATCAACAGAAACTGAAGGAATTCGTAACCACCAAACCAGCCCTACATAAGATATTAAGAGGGGTTCGATAAAAGTAAAAAGGCCCCAAGAGTGATACAGAACAGAAATTTACAATCCATAGAAACAAAGACTTCAAAGGCAATATGACATCATTTAAATCATATCTCTCAATAATCACTCTCAATGTGAATGGCCTACATGCTCAAATAAAATGCCACAGCATTGCAGAGTGGATAAAAAGACATGACCCATCCATTTGCTGTCTACAAGATACTCATTTTGAACCTAAAGATACATCCAGACTGAAAGTAAAGGGATGGAAAATCATTTTTCATACCAATGACCTCAAAAGAAAGCTGGGGTAGCAATTCTCATATCAGACAGATTAGATTTTAAACTAAAAACTGTAGTTAGAGATAGAGAGGGACACTACATTATTCTTAAAGGATGTATCCAACAAGTGAATATGGCAATTATAAATATCTATGCTCCCAACAGGGGAGCAGCAAGATACACAAGCCAACTCTTAACCAGAATAAAGAGACATATAGATAATAATACGTTAATAGTAGGGGACCTCAACACTCCACTCTCAGCAATAGACAGATCACCTAAGCAGAGAATCAAAAAAAGAAATAAGAGCTTTGAATGACATAATGGACCAGATGGACCTCATAGATATATATAGAACACTACAACCCAGAACAACAGAATACTCATTCTTTTCGAATGCACATGGGACTTTCTCCAGAATAGACCATATACTGGGTCACAAAACAGGTCTCAACCGAGACCAAAAGGCTGAGATTATACCCTGCATATTCTCAGACCACAATGCTTGGAAATTGGAACTCAATCACAAGGAAAAATTTGGAAGAAATTCAAACACTTGGAAACTAAGAACCATTCTGCTCAAGAATGATTGGGTAAGCCAGGAAATTAAAAATCAGTTTAAACAATTTCTGGAGACCAATGAGAATGAAAACATATCAGTCCACACCCTATGGGACACTGCAAAGGCAGTTCTAAGGGGAAAATACATAGCCATCCAAGCCTCACTCAAAAGAATAGAAAAATCTAAAATGCAGTTTTTATATTCTCACCTCAAGAAGCTGGAGTTGGAATAGAAGAACAGGCCTAACCCACACATGAGAAGGCAGGAGATCAAGAATAGAGCAGAGATCAGTGAATTAGAAACCAGGAGCACAGTAGAGCAGATCAACAAAACTAGAAACTGGTTCTTTGAAAGAATAAATAAGATTGATAAGCCCCTGGCAAGACTTATTCAAAAGAATAGAGAAAGGACCCAAATTAATAAAATTATGAATGAAAAGGGAGAGGTCACAACCAACACCAATGAAATAGGAAGGATCATTAGAAACTTTTATCAACAGCTTTATGCCAATAAATTAAACAACCTGGAAGAAATGGATGCCTTCCTGGAAACCTATAAACTACCAAGATTGAAACAGGAAGAAATGGATTTTTTAAACAGACGGATTGATTATGAAGAGATTGAAGGAGTGATCAAGAACCTCCCCAAAAACAAGAGTCCAGGGCCTGATGAATTCCCCAGGGAATTCTACCAAACATTCAAAGAAGAAATAATACCTGTTCTCCTGAAGCTGTTTCAAAGGATAGAAACAGAAGGAAAACTACAAACTCATTCTATGAGGCCAGTATGACCTTGATCCTGAAACCAGGCAAAGACCCCATCAAAAAGGAGAAGTACAGATCGATTTCCTGATGAATATGGATGCCAATGTTCTCAACAAGATCCTAGCAACAGGATCCAACAGTATATTATCCATCAAGACCAAGGGGGATTCATCCCTGGGATGCAAGGGTGGTTCAACATTCACAAATCGATCAGTGTGGTAGATCATATCAACAAGAAAAGAGTCAAGAAACATATGACACTGTCAATTGATGCAGAAAAAGCATTTGACAGAATACAGCATCCTTTCCTGATTAAAACCTTTCAGAGTGTAGGGATGGAGAGTACATTCCTCAATTTCATAAAAACCATCTATGAAAAGCCTACAGCGAATGTCATTCTTAATGGGGAAAAGCTGAAATCCTTTCCCTTAAGATCAGGAACATGACAAGGATGTCCACTCTCGCCATTATCATTCAGCATAGTACTAGAAGTCCTAGCAACAGCAATCAGACAACAGAAAGGGATAAAAGGTATCCAAATCAGCAAAGAAGAAGTCAAACTGTCTCTCTTTGCAGATGACATGATACTCTATATAGAAAACCCAAAAGACTCTACCTCCAAACTACTAGAACTTATAGAGCAATTCAGTAATGTGGCGGGATACAAAATCAATGCTCAGAAATCAGTTGCATTTCTATACACGAACAATGAGACTGAAAAAAGAGAAATTAGGGAATCCATTCCATTTGCAATAGCACCAAAAATCATACGTTATCTAGTAATTAACATAACCAGAGACATAAAGGATCTATATTTTATTTATTTATTTATTTATTTATTTATTTATTTATTTATTTTTAAAGATTTTATTTATTTGACAGAGATAGAGACAGCCAACGAGAGAGGGAACACAAGCAGGGGGAGTGGGAGAAGAAGAAGTAGGCTCATAGCAGAGGAGCCTGATGTGGGGCTCGATCCCACAACGCCGGGATCACGCCCTGAGTCAAAGGCGGACGCTTAACCACTGTGCCACCCAGGCACCCCAGGATCTATATTTTAGAAACTACAAATCACTCTTGAAAGACATTGAAGAAGACACAAAAAGATGGAAAAATATTCCATGCTTATGGATCGGAAGAATAAGCATAGTTAAAATGTCTATGCTACCCAGAGCAATCTACATGTTCAATGCCATCCCGATCAAAATACCAATGACATTTTTCAAAGGACTGGAACAAACAGCCCTTAAATTTGTGTGTAACCAGAAAAGACCCCAAATCGCCAAGGAATTGTTGAAAAGGAAAACAAAGCTGGGGGCATCATGTTGCCAGATTTCACACTATACTACAAGCTGTGATCACAAAGACAGACACATAGACCAATGGAACAGAAGAGAGAACCCAGAAATGGACCCTCGGCTCTTTGGGCAACTAATCTTTGACAAAGCAGGTAAAAACATTCAGTGGAAAAAACACAGTCTCTTCCATAAATGGTGCTGGGAAAATTGGATACCTATATGCAAAAGAATGAAACTTGACCACTCTCTCACAGCATGCAGAAAGATAAACTCCAAATGGATGAAAGACCTCGATTGAGACAGGAATCCATCAAAATTCTAGAGGAGAACATAGGCAGCAACCTCTACGACATCGGCCACAGCAACTTTTTTCATGACACATCTTCAAAGGCAAGAGAAATGAAAGAAAGAATGAACTTGTGGGACTTCATCAAGATAAAAAGCTTCAGCACAGCCAAGGAAATAGTCAAAAAAACTAAGCGGCAGCCCACGGAATGGGAGAAGATATTTGAAATGACACTACAGATAAAAGTCTAGTATCCAAGATCTACAAATAACTTCTCAAACTCAATATATGTGAAGCAAATAATAAAATCCAAAAATGGGCAGAAGATATGAACAGACACTTTTCCAATGAAGACTTACAAATGGCTAATAGACACATGAAAAAATGTTCAAAATCATTAGCCGTCAAGAAAATTCAAATCAACACCACATTGAGATACCACCTTACGCCAGTTAGAATGGCAAAAATTGACAAGGCAGGGAAGCAAGAAATGTTGGAGGGAATGTGGAGAAAGGGGCTCCCTCTTACAGTATTGGTGGGAATGCAAGTTGTTACAGTCACTTTGGAAAACAGTGTGGAGGTTACTTAAAAAGTTAAAAATTGAGTTACTCTATGATCCAGCAATTGCACTACTGGGTATTTACCCCAAAGATACAGACGTAGTGAAGAGAAGGGCCAGATGCACCCCAATGTTCATAGCAGCATTGTCCACAATAGCTAAATTGTGGAAGGAGCCAAGATGCCTTTCAGCACATGACTGGATTAAGAAGTTATGGTCCATATATACAATGGAATATTACTCAGCCATCAGAAAGAATGATTACATGACATTTGCAGCAACATGGATGGGACTGGAGGAGATAATGCTAAGTGAAATAAGTCAAGCAGAGAAAGACAATATGGTTTCACTCGTTTATGGAACATAACAAATAGGAAGATCGGTACGAGAAGGATGGAAGAATGAAGGGGGGTAAACAGAAGAGGGAATGAACCATGAGAGTCTCTGGACTCTGGGAAACAAATTGAGGGCTTCAGAGAGGAGGGGGGTGGGCAATTGGGATGGGCCGGTGATGGGTTTTAAGGAGGGCACATATTGCATGGTGCGCTGGATGTTATATGCAAATAATGCATCATGGGATATTGCATCAAAAACTGGGGATGTACTGTATGGTGACTTATATAACAAAATAAAAATTATAAAAAAAATAAAAAATAAAGCATGTTTTCAATCCCTTCCTGTATGGTGGAGATATACAATCTAATCGATGGTTTCCAGGTACCTTGGTCACTTGGGGGAAAGGTTATGCTTCTGTAATGCCAGACAATGCTGTCAATCCTGTTTGGGTCTCCTCTTCTTTATTAAAGGTCCAACATTTGCATGTGGAGAAGATTTCGTGTTCAACCCTGTTCCCCCGATAATCAGTTTCAAGGGTCTCACCCTACAGACCACCAGGATAATGCTGTTAGGGACCGAGAAAATGAAGATGCCCACATGGGGTCAGATGAAGAAGCTGACCCAGAAAGCAGAAGTACTACATAATGAACAATGTCCTTTTACCCCTGGCAACATGGCTTTTACTATGATGGCTTTATTGACAGTAGCCATAAGTATTCCCCTCTGCCACATGGCATCAGCCACCAATTTTACTTATTGGGCCTATGTACATAATCCCCCTCTTATCAGGCCAATTGAAAGGGATGATGATGCCGTCCCTGTATACATTAATGGATCTAAATGAATCCCAGGAATAGCAGACCCTAGGCTCCCAATTTTCCCTAAAGAAGGAGGACAATAAATTAATAAAACATTGGGCTTTAATACAAGACCTATATGTATTGGCTATTATGAAAATTGCTTAAGACCGTTAAACCAAGGATGGCTGGTGATCTCTCCTGGAAGCATTAATTCCTCCAAAACACAACTTCATTTGGTATCTACCATGGGCTTTGCCTGCAATTTTACCAAAGAAAACATTGAAATCCCACCGATACCTAAATGTAAAACAGTCAGAGTGTGGTCAGATGAAGGGATTCAACCCAATTGGGAGGAATGTAGAGCAAATCATCCCAGTGCACTAATGATTCCTATGGAATAGTATGGGACTGGTCCCTTAAGGGGTTCACAGTCTCTAATTACACTGGGAGGCAATGCTCCTACCATCAAAACCTACGATGGCATGTACTTAATTATACCTCCATTTATATTATGTCCGATGGCCCCATAGTGTCGCATGGGGACGGAATAGCCTCCCCCTCTCCTTTTATGGACTACCACAAAAGACAAAAACATTTATGGAAACTTGCTGCAGCACAGACCCCTATTAAGATTTGGAATGGGACCTATTTTAAAGATGAAAACTATATTTTATGTGTTCAGACAGTTGATAAGGACTATATTCAAGCTTGAGTAAGAGACCCATATGGGTTGGTGGTAGGACCCCTCAATTTGGATATGTCCCAAAAAGAGCTTTTCTGCACAAATTGCAGGTTATATACCTGCCTAAATCGTAATATATATACCAACCAATCAATCATCTTTTTAGCACAAAGGAGAGTCGGAATATGGATACCCATTGAACATCTCTGTCTATGGGAGAGTTCTCTGGACATGCATACCTTGTTAGCGGTCCTACGTATGTGGGTCCAATGCTCAAAAGGCTTGTATGACTCCTTATCATGGCCATTCTTGGCATTATTGCCATCACCACCACCGCTGCGGTTGTGGGAGTGGCATTGCACCAAACAGTACAAACAATGAGATTTGTGTAAGATTGGCATCACAATGCCAGCAAGGCATGGAGTCAACAAACGATTATTAATCAAAAAATAAGTGAACGGCTCTCAGATCTAGAATATACTATGACATATCTAGAAGATGAAATACAAAATATTAAATTACACATGCGCCTTATTTGTGAATGCCACCACATTTTGTGTTACTCCATTTCCTTACAATGCATCTGAAATTCCTTGTGACAAAGTTCAAAGACATTTATCTAACCACTAGGGTAAAAATTTAACTCTTGATATTAAACAGCTACGGGATACGATTCAGGGCATCACTCATGTCAACTTACAAAATGTACAGGCTTGAACCTGGCAGAGAAAATTCATGGACCCTTGTCCTCATTATATCCTTTCCAGTGATTTAACAATAACGGTACTAGCCTTTTAGGAGCTTTACTATTACTTTTTATCTCTTTGCTTGTAATGTGCTTAGTCTTCAGCTGTGAGAGAAGAGGCTTCTGACAAGTGATGGACCGTGAAGTGGCCAAATCCACCTTCCTGCTCCTGCAAAAAGAAAAACGGGGAAATGCAGCAGCCCCCAGCTGAGAGCTTATGCTGAAGATATAATAGGAAAACATGTTTGTGAGCCCCACAGGCTTTAGTGTAGATGTCAGAGCATGAGCAGCTGGGAGTGCCTGGACTGCTCAGGGTAGAACGCCGCCCTCCCCCGAAACCTGATTATTCCTGACAATAGCCCGTGGGGTCTGTACAACATAGATAGGAATATGCTTTGCTTTGTTTACTTGACCTTGATGTACTATAGGCTTTAAGACTCCCTTTGATTACCCTTGATTGTCTTTGATTGTTTATCACCAATAAATACATGAGGCTGTAGCTGCTTGGGAAGATTGCGTTCCTTGCAGTCATCCCCTGCTCCCTCGTTTCTTTCACAGCTAACCTGTCTGTGCCTTATCCTTCTTCGAATTGCCGTGGCTGTGTGGCACAAAAGCTCTGTTTTCCCCCATTTTGAATGATATTCACTGTGGTCTTTGCTTAGATGGCTTTTATGATATTGATGCCTGTTCTCTTTCTCCCAACACTCTGAAGAATTTTTCAAGAAAGGATGCTGTATTTTGTCAAATGCTTTTTCTACATCAACTGAAAGGATCATGACTCTTGTCTTTTCTTTTGTTATTGTGATCTATCACATTGATTGATTTTTGAATGTTGAATCACACTTGCATCCCAGGAATAAATCCCACTTGGTAGTGGTGAATAATCATTTTAATGTATTGGTGGATCCTATTGGCTAGTATCTTGCTGAGAATTTTGGCATCCATGTTCATCAGGGATACTGTTCTGTAATTTTCCTTTTGGGTGGGGTCTTTGTCTGGTTTTGGGATCACGGTAATGCTGGCCTCACAAAACGAGTTTGGAAGTTTTCCTTCCATTTCTATTTTTTGAAACAGCTTCAGTAGAATAGGTATTATTTCTTCTTTAAATGTTTGGTAGAATGTTCCTGGGAAAGCATCTGGTTTCTAGTTTTTTTTGGGAGGTTTTTAATGACTGTTTCAATTTCCTTGCTCATTATTGGTCTATTCAGATTTTCTATTGCTTTCTGTTTCAGTCTTGGTAGTTTACAAATTTCCAAGAATGCATTCATTTCTCCCAGACTGCCTAATTTGTTGGCATACTGTTGCTTATAATATGTTCTTAAAATTCTTTGTATTTGCTTGGTGTTGGTCATGACCTCTCTCCTTTCATTCATGATTTTATTAATTTGGGTCCTTTCTCTTTTCTTTTGGATAAGTCTGGACAGAGGTTTATCAATCTTACTAATTTTTTCAAAGAATCAACTTCTAGTTTTGTTGATCTGTTCTGTTCTGGTTTCTATTTCATTGATTTCTGCTATAATCTTTATTGTTTCTCTTCACCTGCTTAGTTTAGGCTTTATTTGCTGCTCTTTCTCCATAGCTGGTGTATTTGGGATTTTTCTAATTTTTTGAAAGAGGCTTGTATTACAGTGTACTTCCCTCTTAGGACCACCTTTGCTTAATCTCAGAGGTTTTGAACCAATGCATTTTCATTCTCTTTAATTTCCATGAATTTTTAAAATTTTTCTTTAATTTCCTGGTTGACCCATTCAATCTTTAGCATGATGCTCTTTAACTTCCAAGTGTTTGAGTTCCTTCAAAATTTCCTGTTGTGATTGAGTTCAAGTTTCAAAGCATTGTGGTCTGAAAATATACAGGGAATGTTTCAGTCTTTTGGTATTGGTTGAGATTTGATTTGTGACCAAGTATGTGATCTATTCTGGAGAAAGTTCCCTGTGCACTTGAGAAGAATGAGTATTCCGTTGTTTTAGGATGGAATTTCTGTGTGTATCTGTGAAGTCCATCGGATTCAGTGTGTCACTCAAAGCCCTTGTTTCCTTGTTGATCTTCTGCTTAGATGATTTGTCCATTGCTGTGAGTAAGGTGTTGAAGTCCTCTATTATTAATGTATTATTACCAATGTGTTTCTTTACTTTGGTCTTTAATTGGTCTATTTAGTTGGCTGCTCTCATGTTGAGGGTATAAATATTTATGATTGTTAGATCTTCTTGTTAGACAGACCCTTTAAGTATAATACAGAGTCCCTCTTGATTGTGTACTACAGTCTTTGGTTTAAAATTTAGTTTGTCTGATATTAGGATTGCTCCCATTGCTCCCCAGCTGATATTGAAGTCCGCTAGCATGGTATACATTTCTCCACCCCCACAATTTTAGTCTGGAGTTGTCTGTGGTCTAAAATGAGTTTCTTGTAGACAGCATATGGATGGGTCTTGCATTTTTATCCAATCTGATACCCTGGGTTTTTGATTGGAGCATTAAGCCCATTTACATTCAGAGTAACTGTTGAAAGATATGAATTTAGTGCCATTGTATTGCCTGTAAAGTTCCTGTTTCTATAGATCATCTCTGTTTCTTTCTGGTCTGTGTTACTTTTGGAGTCTCTCATTGCTTACAGGATCCCTCTTAATATTTCTTGCAGGACTGGCTTGGTAATCACATTACCTTTCAGTTTCTGTCTGTCCTGGAAGCTTTATATCTATATCTCTCCTTCCATTTTGAATGACAACTTTGCTGGATAAAGAATTATTGGCTGCATGCTCTTGTCATTTAGTACCCTAAATATATCATGCCAGCCCTTTCTGGCCTGCCAGGTTTCTGTGGATAGGTCTGATGTTAGTCTGATGTTTCTCCCTCTGTTCTCAGAATAGCCTCTTTTTCTCTTAAATTTGCAAGCTTCACTATTTTATGTCAGGCTGTTGATCTATTTTTATTGATTTTGGAGGGGTCCACTCTGCCTCATGCTTGTTTCCTTCCCCACATTAGCGAAGTTCTCAACTATAATTTGCTCAAATATATCTTCTGGCCCTCTCTCTCTCTCTCTCTTCCTCCTCAGCCACACCAATAATTATGACATTTGTTAATTTCAAAGTATCTTTAAATTCTCAAAGCCTTTCTTCATTGTCTCTGAGTTTTCTTTCTCTCTTTTCCTCAACTTCCTTCCTTTCCATAAGCCTGTCTTCTATACCACTTACGCTGTCTTCTGCCTCATTCACCCTAGCTGTTAGAGCATCCAATTTAGACTGAATCTCAGTTATAGCATTTTTAAATGATTTTTTATTATATTGTGTTAGTCACAATACAGTACATCTCCAGTTTCCGATATAAGGCTCGATGATTCATTAGTTGTGTATAACACCCAGTGCACCATGCATTACATGCCCTCCTTACTACCCATTACTGGTCTATCCCATTCCCCCACCCCCCTCCCCTCTGTAGCCCTCAGTTTGTTTCTCATAGTCCATAGTCTCTCATGTTTCATTCCCCCTTCTGATTACTCCCCCTTTCTTTATCCCTTTCTTCTCCTACCGATCTTCCTAGTTTTTGTGTTCCATAGATGAGAGAAATCATATGATAGTTGTCTTTCTCTGCTTGACTTATTTCACTTAGCATTATCTCCTCCAGTGCCGTCCATGTTGTAGCAAATGTTGAGAACTCGTTCTTTCTGATAGCTGACTAATATTCCATTGTATATATGGACCACAACTTCTTAATCCAGTCATCTGTTGAAGGGCATCTCGGCTCCTTCCAAGATTTAGCTATTGTGGACATTGCTGCTATGAACATTGGGGTGCATATGGCCCTTCTCTTTACTACGTCTGTATCTTTGGGGTAAACACCCAGTAGTGCAATGGCTAGATCATAGGGTAGCTCAATTTTTAACTTTTTAAGGGACCTCCACACTGTTTTCCAGAGTGGCTGTACCAACTTGCATTCCCACCAAAAATGTAGGAGGGATCCCCTTTCTCCACTTCCTCTCCAACAATTGTTGTTTCTTGCCTTGTCTATTTTTGCCATTCTAACTGGCATAAGGTGGTATCTCAGTGTGGTTTTGATTTGAATTTCCTTGATGGCTAATGATTTTGAACATTTTTTCATGTGTCTGTTAGCCATTTGTATGTCTTCATTGGAAAAGTGTCTGTTCATATCTTCTGCCCATTTTTTGATTTGTTTATTTGTTTCTCGTGTATTGTGTTTGAGAAGTTCTTTGTAGATCTTGGATACCAGTCCTTTCTCTGTAGTGTCATTTGCAAATATATTCTCCCATTCCGTGGGCTTCCTCTTAGTTTTTCTGACTGTTTCCTTGGCTGTGCAGAAACTTTTAATCTTGATGAAGTCCCATAAATTCATTTTATCTTTTGTTTCTCTTGCCTTTGGGGATGTATCATGAAAAAGGTTGCTTTGGCCGATGTCGTAGAGGTTGCTGCCTATGTTCTCCTCTAGAATTTTGATGGATTCCTGTCTCACATCGAGGTCTTTCATCCATCTGGAGTTTATTTTTGTGTATGGTGTGAGAGAGTGGCCAAGTTTCATTCTTTTGCATGTAGCTGTCCAACTTTCCCAGCACCATTTATTGAAGAGACTGTCTTTTTTCCACCAGATGTTTTTTCCTGCTTTATCAAAGATTAGTTGCCCAAAGAGCCGAGGGTCCATTTCTGGGTTCTCTATTCTGTTCCATTGGTCTATGTGTCTGTTTTTTTTTTTTTTTTAAGATTTTATTTATTTATTCGACAGAGATAGAGACAGCCAGCGGGAGAGGGAACACAAGCAGGGGGAGTGGGAAAGGAAGAAGCAGGCTCATAGCGGAGGAGCCCGATGTGGGGCTCGATCCCAGGACCCTGGGATAATGCCCTGAGCCGAAGGCAGACGCTCAACCGCTGTGCCACCCAGGTGCCCCTATCTGTCTGTTTTGTGCCAGTACCATGCTGCCTTTGTGATCACAGCTTTGTACTACAGCTCGAAATCTGGCATTGCGATGCCCCCAGCTTTGTTTTTCCTTTTCAACAGTTCCTTGGAGATTCGGGGCCTTTTCTGTTTCCGTACAAATTTAAGGGCTATTTGTTCCAGTTCTTTGAAAAATGTCCTCGGTATTTTGATCAGGATAGCATTGAAAGCGTAGATTGCTCTGGGTAGCATGGACATTTTAACTATGTTAATTCTTCCAATACATGAGCATGGAATATCTTTCCATCTTTTTATGTCTTCTTCAATGTCTTTCAAGAGTGATTTATAGTTTCTAGAATATAGGTCCTTTACGTCTCTGGTTAAGTTAATTCCAAGGTAACATATGGATTTTGGTGCTATTGTAAATGGGATGGATTCCCTAATTTCTCTTTCTTCGGTCTTGTTATTCGTGTATAGAAATGCAACTGATTTCTGAGCATTGATTTTGTACCCTGCCACGTTACTGAATTGCTCTATAACTTCTAATAGTTTGGGAGTGGCTTCTTTTGGGTTTTCCATATAGAGTATCATGTCATCTGCGAAGAGAGACATTTTGACTTCTTCTTTGCCGATTTGAATACCTTTGATCCCTTTTTGTTGTCTGATTGCTGTTGCAAGGACTTCTAGTACTATGTTGAATAATAGTGGCGAGAGTGGGCATCCTTGTCGAGTTCCTGATCTTAAGGGAAAGGCTTCCAGCTTTTCCCCATTGAGAATAATATTTGCAGTAGGCTTTTCATAGATGGCTTTTATGAGATTGAGAAATGTACCCTCTATTCCTACACTCTGAAGGGTTTTAATCAGGAAAGGATGCTATATTTTGTCAAATGCTTTTTCGGCATCAATTGAGAGCATCATATGGTTCCTGAGTCTTTTCTTGTTGATATGATGTATCACGCTGATTGATTTGCGAATATTGAACCACGCTTGCATCCCAGGTATGAATCCCACTTGATCGTGTTGGATAATCCTTTTAATGTACTGTTGGATTCTATTAGCGAGTATCTTGTTGAGGATTTTGGCGCCCATATTCATTAGGGAAATCAGTCTGTAATTCTCCTTTTTGATGGGGTCTTTGCCTGGTTTGGGGATCAAGGTAATATTGGCCTCATAGAATGAGTTTGGTAGCTTTCCTTCTGTTTCTATTTTTTGAAATAACTTTAGGAGAATAGGTTTTATTTCTTCTTTGAATGTTTGGTAGAATTCCACCGGAAAACCATCCGGGCCTGGAGTTTTGTTATTTGGAAGGTTGTTTATCACTGACTCAATTTCTTCATAATTAATTGGCCTGTTTAAGAAATCAATTTCTTCCGGTTTCAATCTTGGTAGTTTATAGGTTTCCAAGAAGGATTCCATCTCTTCCAGATTGCTTAGTTTATTGGCATATAGCTGTTGATAAAAATTTCTAATAATCCTTCCAATTTCAATGGTGTTCGTCATGACCTCTCCTTTTTCATTCATAATTTTAATAATCTAGGTCCTTTCTCTTTTATTTTGGATAAGTCTTGCCAGTGGTCTGTCTATTTTATTGATTCTCTCAAAGAACGAGCTTTTAGTCCTTTTGATCTGCTCTACTGTACTTCTGGTTTCTGATTGATTGATTTCAGCTCTAATTTTGGTCAACTGCTTCCTCGTGCGTGGATTAGGCCTGTCCCTCTGTTGCTGTTCCAGCTTCTTGAGGTGAGAATATAAAAACAGCATTTTAGATTTTTCTATTCTTTTGAGCGAGGCTTGGATGGCTATGTATTTCCCCCTTAGGACTGCCTTTGCAGTATCCCATAGGTTTTGGACTGTTGTAGTTTCATTCTCATTGTTCTCCATAAATTGTTTAATTTGATTTTTTATTTCCTGGTTTATCGAGTCATTCCTGAGCAGGATGGTTCTTAGTCTCCAAGTGTTTGAGTTTCTTCCAAATTTTTCCTTGTGGTTGAGTTCCAATTTGAGAGCGTTGTGGTCTGAGAATATGCAGGGGATAATTTCAATCTTTTGGTATCAGTTGAGACCTGTTTTGTGTTCCAGAACCTGGTCTATTCTTGAGAATGTTCCATGGGCATTAGAATAGAATGAGTATTCTTTGGTTCTGGGGTGTAGTGTTCTATATATATCTATGAGGTCCAACTCGTCGAGTATGGCATTCAAAGCCTTTGATTCTTTGCTTAGTTTTTGCAAGGGTGTTCTGTCTATTTCTGATAGTGGGGTGTTGAGGTCCCCTACTATTAATGTATTTTTATCTGTATGTCTCTTTATTCTGGTTAAGAGTTGGCTTGTGTATCTTGCTGCTCCCCTGTTGGGGGCATATATATTTATAATTGTCATATCCACTTGTTGGATACATCCTTTAAGAATAATATAGTGCCCTTCTGTGTCTCTAACTATAGTCTGTAGTTTAAAATCCAATTTATCTGATATGAGAATTGCTACCCCAGCTTTCTTTTGAGGTCCATTTGCGTGAAAGATGGTACTCCATCCCCTTACTCTCAGTCTGAATGCATCATTGGGTTCAAAATGAGTCTCTTGTAGACAGCAAATGGATGGGTCATTTCTTTTTATCCAATCTGCAACCCTGTGTCGTTTAAAGGGAGAATTTAAGCCATTAATATTAAGACTGAGTACTGAGATATATGCTTTTAATGATGCCATGTTGCCAGTAAAGTCTTTGTTTCTATCTAGTGTGACTTTCTGTTCTGTATCACTCTTGGGGCCTTTTTACTTCTATAGAACGCCCCGTAATATCTCCTGTAGGGCTGGTTTCGTGGTTATGAAATTGGTTAGTGACTGGCGATTCTGAAATGTCTTTATTTCTCCATCAATTCTGAATGACAGCCTTGCTGGATAAAGGATCCTTGGCTGCATGTTTTTCTCTGAAAGAGCTTTAAATATGCCCCCCAACCCTTTCTCTCATTCCAGGTCTGTGTAGACAGGTCTGACGTAATTCTGATGCCTGTGCCTTGGTACATGAGAAATTTCTTTGCCCTGGCCACTTTGAATACTGTATCCTTGGATCTAATATTTGCGAAATGCACTATGATGTGACGTGGCATAGGATTGTCGTGGTTGAGCTTGGGAGGGGTCCTCTCTGCCTCTTGGACACGAATGTTTGTTTCCCTCGCTAGAATAGGGAAGTTTTCAGCTACAATTTGTTCAAATATCTCTTCTAGACCTCTGTTTTTCTCCACCCCCTCGGGGATGCCAATGATTCTAACATTGGATTGTTTCATTGAGTCAGTAATCTCCCGTAACCTACATTCCTGGGCTTGGATTTTTTTAAGACCAGCTTCTATTTTCGTTTTTTCCTCTATTAACCCATCCTCCAATTCACTAACCCACTCCTCTGCTTCTGTGACCCTGGCCATCAGAGCCTCTAGTTTTGCCTGCATTTGGCTCATAGAATTTTTTTTTTTTTAAGATTTTATTTATTTATTCGACAGAGAGAGAGACAGCCAGAGAGAGAGGGAACACAAGCAGGGGGAATGGGAGAGGAAGAAGCAGGCTCATAGCAGAAGAGCCTGATGTGGGGCTCGATCCCAGATCGCCGGGATCACGCCCTGAGCCGAAGGCAGACGCTCAACCGCTGTGCCACCCAGGCGCCCCGGCTCATAGAGTTTTTAATTTCTGTCAGATTCGCTCTCATTTCTGTCCTTAGGGATTCTATATTCTCAGTAACCTTTTCGTTAATACTTTTTTCAATTCTACTCATCATTTTGACCATCTTTACTCTGAATTCCATTTCTGATGATTTGGTTACATCCATATCCATTATTTTTGTGGCAGAGGCCACAGACTCACTGTCTTTTCTTTGCTGGGTGGGGGGGGGCTTCTTCTTCTTGTCATTCTGATGAGGAGAGGTTGCGGGGTTGTCCAGAGCCCAAATTATTGACTGGGTCCCAGGCGTGCCTCTTGTTTTATAGGGATCTTAGGGATGTGGGCTTCTCTTTAAAGATTTTGTTTATTTATTTATCTGAGAGAGAGCGACAGACAGTCAGCAGGAACGGGAACAGAAGCAGGGGAGTGGGAGAGGAAGAAGCAGGCTCCCAGCGGAGGAGCCCGATGAGGGACTCCTTTCTGGAACGCCGGGATCACACCCTAAGCCGGAGACAGGCACTCAATGACTGCGCCACCCAGGCGCCCCGGGTTGTGGGCCTCTTGATTTTTCAGCCTGCCTTTTGTGTTATGGGGGAGGGGCCTGCCGCACAGATACTCAGGCAACCCTGTTTGGGTAGAGTCTCCATGTCCCCTGCGAAGGGGGATGGGTATGGGCACGCTGTGAGCCGGTATTTCCAGGCTTTTGTTCTCTGGCGGCTTTCCCTGGCGGTCTGCTATGCCTCTTCTGAGAGTCAGAGAAGCAGAGGCTGAATTGTCACAGAACAGAGGGATTGCGGCCCGTTCTCCACTGATGTTCTGGCCACTTTAACTCTGTTACTGTTGGTGCTTCTCAACCCTGCAGCGTTTCGGGATGTGCGCCCCACACCCAGCATCCCTGCCATCACTTCCGGGGCTGGCGTGTTTCTGTCCTTTGTGTTTCTAACGCCGCCAGCCACCCCGTGCGCTCCTGGATTTCCCGGTCTCAGTCTATGCCCGGTGAGCACACCGGGATTCCGGAGTTCCATGAGAAACCTGGTGGCGCGCGCACCGGGTTCAGGGTCTCAGTCTGCTGTTTCACGGGTGCTGACCGCGAGTCCGCCCGCTCCCCAGTGCAGGTGGCTGCCGCTTCCGGCCGCCTGAACACGGCGGCTCCCTCCCCCTTCCATTTATCTTCCGATATCTGTGCGCGGTTTCACAGCTCCCCTCTTTGTACCTCAATACTCAGTGCTGGAGATGTTCATTTGTAGAGATCCAGATGTATCTTCCTGTGTCTCAGGCTGATTCTGTGGTTATTTAGGCTGGTCTGGTACCTATCCAGCTCAACTCAGGGGACCGGCTGAAAAAGGGGTCCCCTACTCCTCCGCCATCTTAACTCTTCCCCCTCAGTTATAGCATTTTTAAGTATAGCCTGATTAGATCTCATTTCTGCCCTTAGAGATTCTCTACTGTCTTTTATGCTTTTTTTCAGGCCCAGCTATTAACTTAATAATTGCTATCTTGAATTACATCTCTGATATCTTACTTATATCCATATCAATTAGCTCTATGGCCAAGAAAATTAGCTCTGGTTCTTTGTTTTGGTGAATTTCTCCTTCAAGTCATTTGCCCAGAGAAGAATGGGTGAATGAGTGAGCAGAGCCCAAACCCCGACCCAAGCAAAATACACTCTAAACAACTCTGAAATGGTTGGAAATCAAAACAGAAAAGCAAACAAAAAACAGAACAGAACAAACAAGAAAAAGAGAAAAAGGGGTGGTGGTGGTGGAGGTGGAGAGAGATATCATCTCACAGGGTGGACAAAGAAGTGTGATTCACTTGTTCCTGATTGAATTTTGGTCTGTGTGTTAGAAGACAGTACCTCCCAAAACTGCAAAGAAAGCAAAATTTACCCATATTTGAAAATAAAATTGAATAGAGTGAAAAAAGGAATAAATGAAACATTTATCTATTAAATGTAGATGTAAAAATTAAAAGTTAAAAAGCGACTTAAAAACATTAAGTTGGTAAAATAAGAAACTGAAGTGGGAAAAAGGTAAAAAAAAAAAAAAAGGGAAAATTTTAGACTGAAAGATAACCATATCCTGAGAAAATAGCTCAAGCTCTATATAGTATTTGCTCTGGGTGCTGGAGTTTTACAGTCTTGTGTATCCATAACTTAGTTTGCTCCTACTCTTCCAGATTGTTTTCTGGGGGCCTGCTGTGCTCCTTCTCAGGTGTCTTTGTCTGGTTGGAGTTGCACCACCCCTTGCCAGGTGGCTGGAATCAGTCTGTGCTAGTCCCCTGTGTGGCTTTTGTTCTCTGGAGGTTTTCAGTGCCTCTTTAGAGGATCAGAATAAATATGACCATGCCCTATTTACGGTTCCCCCTCTTCAATAAATCCTCTGGGACATTCTTCACCTTCGTGTGTGCCAAACTCTGCAGACTCTAGCAGTGCATGCCCAGTGTAATCTTCCTGGGGGAGTCTGAGTGATCCATGCCTATCACTGCCCTTTGTGTGGCTTGGGACTGACAGCAGTTGCAGGCTCATGTGAGTACCCCACTCTGCTGCTCCTGGGCCATGTCTGGGTGTTGCCTCACTGTCCCTTCTGGGGCCATCGCCACCCTGAGAGCTAGTACCTAGTCGTGGGTGAAGCCATTTAACCCCCCCCCCCCCGGTGTATGGTAAATGCCCCATACATTTCAGTCTTTTTCAGGGTGCACAGGCAGAAAGCAGTCATCTGACTGGCCTGGCTCATGGTTTATGGTGACCCGAGCTGAGAGTCCACTCTGGGGCTCACTGACCACAACCAGTTTCCCACTCCACTGCTTACCAGTTCAGCCACCCTTATTCATTCTGTGTCTCCTGGAATCCTAAGACCACAATGGCCCACCTAGAATTCTGCCCTTTTCATCTTTTTCAGAAAGGGATGTTTTCACTGGAGCAGATTCTGATTTTGTGCTCCAGGGTTATTTTACTTTCCAGTAGCCAGCTTATGGAGGCTCCCTCACCTCTCCATTTATCTGCTGATATCTCCCCACAGATTCACAACTCTGCACCACCTACTTTACAAAAAGCAGTCATTTTTCTACTTGTAGAGTTCCAGATATATCTTACAACTCAGGCTGAATTTGTGGGTGTTCAGTATGTTTTGATAGATATCCAGCTAAATTCAAGGGACCAGATGAAATGAGGCCTCCTACTCTTCCACAATCTTGCCTCTCTCCATACTATTTTCTAGATTGGCTGTGCCAACTTGCATTTCCACCAGTTATGTAAGAGGGTTCCTCTTTTTCTGCATCCTCCCCAACATTTGTTGCTCAAGCCAAGCAAGAATCCCTGATTGTTGCTTTAAATTCTTCATCAGGCATGTTACTTATATCTGTTTCATTTAGATCTCTGGCTGTGACCTTATGTTCTTTCATTTGGGATGAATTCATCTATCTTCACATTTTGTTTAATTCTGTCTTCTTCTCTGTGCTAGAAAAGCCCCTACGTATTGTACTCCTGACAGTAATGGCTTTATGAAGAAGAGATCATAGATTGTCATGAGCCTGGGGCTTCAGTAAGTGTCTTTGGTGTGTGCTGCATGCACTCTGCTGCTGTGTTTTGGCTGCTCTTTCAGGCAAGTCATCTGCAAAGGATCTCCTTCCCTGCAGTGTGCAGTATTTGGTGTTTGGCCCCAGTGTGGTGAGTTTTAACTAAGTGTGCTCTGGTCTGCTTGTTAAATGAGACCTGATACTATTTCCACTAGAAATGAAGCTTTGTAGAACCCTCTGGTCTGTTGAAATTGTGTGGGCAGGGACTTCTGCTGGTCTTCTGGGGAAGGGGTTCACCACATTGTGACTGAGACATATGTACTGAGAAAGGCAGTACTGGAAGAGTGCAGAGTTATGGGACTCTGTGTAGGCAGGTTAGGCAGCCAGTGTCAGGCTGTGCTGTTATTACAGGTGGGAGTCTCTAGGTTTATGCTGAATGGGTCAGGGAAAGGGCACCAGCTATCCTTTTTCCCCAGAGAGCCGTCTCTATACTTCTTGTTCCCAGGGAAGCACTCTGAGAGCAGTGAACAATCTCTCCCGTGTAGGTCCCATGTGTGGTATTTTTAAGATTGTTGTTTCCATGCTGTGTGTCTCCAGGTTGTCTTTCCTCATTCTTTCTGGGAACAGCACAGTGCCTTCCAGCCTCTATCCCAGCCAAGTCTGCTGACTTTTAAAACTCAAGGCTTTAGGGATATGGTGTGGGCAGGGGCCTGGACTGGTCTTCTTAAGTAGGATCTTGCATGTTGGCACTGAGGGAGGTTTGGCCAAGAGGGATAGCCATGCCATAGTGCAGACGCTTGGGACCTGGAGCAAGCAGGCTAGGTAGCCAGTGTTTGGGCTGAACTGCCCTGTGCAGGTGAATCTGCACATATGCTGAGGGGTGGGGGAGATAAGAGACATCTTTGTGAATGTCACATCTCAGTGATGAGCTCCAACAGGAGCAAGGTGTCTCCTCTGTGCTTGCTCAGGCATTCCTCAGACATCTGACTCCACCTGCCCCAGGGTTGTTTGCCTTCAGGAGTTGGGCAGTGTCCTCAGGGCTGTATCCCAACCAAGCCCACTGGACCTCTAAAACTCCAGTCTTCAAGCCCCACTGGTTGCAAGAATTCATGAAAATGAGCCCCTCCTGTTTTCCCAGACAGTGGCTTTGTGGAAGTGTCTTCATTGTGTGTTCTTCTGTGAGCCCCTTTCTCTCACTTACCTTTATCCAAGACCATGGTTTCCTCCCCTCTGCAGCACCCACTGTGAGTTTCTCCTCCAAACCATATCTCTGCATTTCTACCTTCTTCGATGTGGCTTCTTCTTTCCGTGTAGTTGTGGAATTTGTTCTGTCAAGCTTCAGGTTGATTTTTTGTGAATTTAGAATGCTTTGATAGTTATCTAGTTGTGTTTGAGAGAAGATGAGCCTAGGGTTCTCCTACTGCACTGCCATCTTCACTCCTCTGGCTCTAAACTCATGCTTTTATGGTCAATTAAACTATAACAAAGTAAACAAGTATATACAATTTAAAGAGACAGTCTTCTCAACAAATGATGTTGGGAAAACTGAATTGTTACACACAAATGAAACTAAGCTACTTTCTTACACCATACACAAAAATAAAATGAAAATGGATTAGAGACCTAAGTGTGAGACCTGAAATCATAAAATTTCTAGAAGAAGATGTAGGCAATAATTTTTTTGACATTGGCCATGGAAACATTTCTCTAGATATGTTTCCTCTGGCAAAAGAAACAAAACCAAAATAAGTCCAGCAGTTAAGATGGCGGAGGAGTAGGGGACCCCTTCTTCAGCCGGTCCCCTGAGTCGAGTTGGATAGGTACCAGACCAGCCTGAACATCCATGGAATCAGCCTGAGATGCAGGAAGATACATCTATATCTCTACAAATGAACATCTCCAGCGCTGAGTATTGAGATATGAAGAGGGGAACCGTGAAACCACGCACAGATATCGGAAGATAAACGGAAGGGGGAGGGAGCCGCCATGTTCAGGCGCTGGGAAGTGGTAGCCACCTGCACGGGGGAGCGAGCGGACTCAAGGTGCTGAGAGATCAGACTGAGACCGTGAGCCGGGGAACACGTGCCACTAGACAAAACCGGAGGTCCGGTGCGCTCACTGGAACCAGACTGAGACTGGAGATCCGGGAGCGCACGGGGGCGGCTGGCGGTGTTAGAAAAACAAAAAACAGAGACGTGCCAGCCCTGGAAGTGAGGGCTGGGATGCCGGGTGTGGGGTGCACATCCCGGGACACTGCAGGGTTGAGCAGCACCAACAGAAACAGAGTTAAAGTGGCCAGAACATCAGTGGAGAAGGGTCCGTGATCCCTCTCTTCTGAGACAGAGGCTGATATTCGGCTACTGCTGCTCTGACTCTCAGAAGAGGTACAGCAAACCGCCAGGGAAAGCCACCAGAGAACAAAAGCCTGGAAAGACCGGCTCACAGTGTGCCCATCCCCATGCCCCCTCGCAGGGGACATGGAGACTCTACCCAAACAGGGTTCCCTGAGTATCGGCGTGGAGGGCCCCTCCCCCAGAAGGCAGGCTGAAAAATCAAGAAGCCCACATCCCTAAGATCCCTATAAAACAAGGGTGCACGGCATGGGTCCCGGTCAATAATTTGGGCTCTGGACAACCTGACAACGTCTCCTCAGAATGACGAGAAGGAGAAATCCCCCCTGGCAAAGAAAAGATAATGAGTCTGTGACCTCTGCAACAGAACTAATGGATATGGATATAACCATATTATCAGAAATGGAATTCAGAGTAACAATGGTCAAGATGATGTGTAGACTTGAAAAAGTATTAACAAAAATGTTAATGAGAATATAGAATCTCTAAGGGCAGAAACGAGAGCGAATCTGGCAGAAATTAAAAATTCTATAAGCCAAATGCAGTCAAAACTAGAGGCTCTGACGGCCAGGGTGAATGAGGCAGAAGAACGTATCAGCAAATTGGAGGATGGGTTAGTAGAAGAAAAAGCTAAAATAGAATCTGGACTCAAAAAAATCCACACTCAGGAATGTAGGTTACGGGAGATTACTGACTCAATGAAACGTTCCAATGTCAGAATCATCGGCATCCCCGAGGGGGTAGAGAAAAACAGAGGTCTAGAAGAGATATTTGAACATATTGTAGCTGAAAACTTCCCTAATCTAGCAAGGGAAACAAACATTTGGGTCCAAGAAGCAGAGAGGACCCCTCCCAAGCTCAACCATGACAAACCTACACCACGTCACATCATAGTGCAATTCATAAATATTAGATCCAAGGATACAGTATTGAAAGCGGCCAGGGCAAAGAAATTTCTCACGTACCAAGGCAAAGGTATCAGAATTAAGTCAGACCTGTCTACACAGACCTGGAATGAAAGAGAGGGTTGGGGGGCCATTTTTAAAGCTCTTTCAGAGAAAAACATGCAGCCAAGGATCCTTTATCCAGCAAGGCTGTCATTCAGAATTGATGGAGAAATAAAGACCTTCCAGAATTGTCAGTCATTGACCAATTTCATAACCACAAAACCAGCCCTACAGGAGATATTAAGGGGGGTTCTATAAAAGTAAAAAGGCCCCAAGAGTGATACAGAACAGAAAGTCACACTAGATAGAAACAAAGACTTTACTGGCAACATGGCATCATTAAAATCATATCTCTCAGTATTCAGTCTCAATGTAAATGGCCTAAATGCTCCCATAAAACACCAGAGGGTTGCAGATTGGATAAAAAGAAATTACTCATCGATTTGCTGTCTACGATACAGTCAGACTGAAAGTAAAGGGATGGAATACCATCTTTCACACCAATGGACCTCAAAAGAAAGTTGGGTAGCAATTCTCATATCAGATAAATTGGATTTTAAACTAAAGACTATATTAGGAATACAGAAGGGCACTATATTATTCTTAAAGGATGTATCCAACAAGTGGATATGACAATTATAAATATATATGCCCCCAACAGGGGAGCAGCAAGATACACAAGCCAACTCTTAACCATAATAAAGAGACATATAGATAAAAATACATTAATAGTAGGGGACCTCAACACTCCACTATCAGAAATAGACAGAACGGCCATGGAAAAAATCAACAACGAAACAAGTGCTTTGAATGTCATACTCAACGAGTTGGACTCATAGATATATATAGAACACTACACCTCAGAACCAAAGAGTACTCATTCTATTCCAATGCCCATGGAACATTCTCAAGAATAGGCCATGTTCTGGGACAGTTGCATTTCTATACACTAACAGTAAGACCTAAGAAAAAGAAATTAGGAAATTGATTCCATTTACAGTAGCACCAAAAACCATAAGATATCTCGGAATAAACTTAACCAGAGAGGTAAAGGACCTGTACTCTAACAACTACAGAACACTGATGAAAGATGTTGAAGAAGACACAAAGGATGGAAAAAAAGTCTATGCTCATGGATCGGAAGAATAAACATAGTTAAAATGTTTATCCTACCTAGAGCAATCTACACTTTCTAAGACATCCCAATCAAAATACCAATGACATTTTTCAAAATGCTGGAACAAACAATCCTAAAATTTGTGTGGAACCAGAAAAGATCCTGAATCACCAAGGAAATGTTGAAAAAGAAAAAGAGAGCTGTGGGCATCACGTTGCCTGATTTCAAGCTATATTAAGAAGCTGTGATCACCAGTAGAGCATGGTACTGGCACAAAAAACAGACACATAGATCAGTGGAACAGAATAGCCTCCAGAAATGGACCTTCAACTCTATGGTCAACTAATCTTTGACAAAGCAGGAAAAAACATCTAATGGAGAAAAGACAGTCTCTTCAATAAATGGTGCTGGAAGAATTGAACAGTTATATACAGAAGAATGAAACGTGATCACTCTCTCATACCATACACAAAGATAAATCTAAATGGATGAAAGACCTTGATGTAAGACAAGAATCCATAAAAATCCTAGAGGAGAGCATAGGTAGTAACCCCTCCAACATCAGCCACAGCAATTTCTTTCAAGACACATCTCCAAAGGCAGGGGAAACAAAAGCAAAAATGAAATTTTGGGACTTCATCAAGATAAAAAGCTTCTGCACAGCCAAGGAAACAGACAACAAAACAAAGATGCAGCCCATGGAATGGGAGAAGATATTTGCAAATGACACTACAGATAAAAGGCTGGTATCCAAGATCTATAAAGAACTTCTCAAACTCAATACCCAAGAAATAAATAATCAGATTTTAAAAAATGGGCAGAAGATATGAACAAACACTTTTCCGATGATGACATACAAATGGCTAACAGACACATGAAAAAATGTTCAACAGCATTAGCCATCAGCGAAATTCAAATCAAAACCACATTGAGATACCACCTTACACCAGTTAGAATGGCAAAAACTGACAAGGCAAAAAACAAGTGTTGGAGAGGATGTGGAGAAAGGGCAATGCTCTTACACAGTGGTGGGAATAAAAGTTGGTACAACCACTTTGGAAAACAGTATGGAGCTTTCTTAAATAATTAAAACTGAGTATCTACCCGGAAGACATAGATGTAGTGAAATGAAGGGCCATATGCACCCCAATGTTAGTAGCATCAATGTCCACAATAGCCAAACTGTGGAAGAAGCCAAGATGCCCTTCCAGAGAAAGGGATAAAGAAGATGTGGTCCATATATACAGTGGAATATTACTCAGCCATCAGAAAGAATGATTACCCAACTTTTGCATCAACATGGATGGAACTGGAGGAGATTATGCTAAGTGAAATAAGTCAAACAGGGACTTTGTTAGGGAAATTGTTAGGAGAAGGAAGAGAAAAATGAAGGGGGGAACAGAGGCGGAGATGAACCATGAGAGACTATGGACTCTGGGAAACAAATTGAGGGTTTTAGAGGTGAGGGCATGGGGGAATGGACCAGCCTGGTGAAGGGTATTGAGAATGGCACATATTTCATGGAGCACTGGATGTTATATCCAAACATGAATCATGGAACACTACATCAAAAAACTAATGATGTACTGTATGTTGACTAACATAATTTAAAAGAAAGAAAAGTTAAAAAAATAATGGCTAAAATTAACAATTCAGGACACAACAGATGTTGGTGAGGGTGCAGAGAAATGGGAACCTTCTTACACTGTTGGTGGGAAAGAAAACTTGTGCAGCCATTCTGGAAAGCAGTAATCAGGTTCCTCAAAAAGTTGAAAATAGAGCTATCCTACATTCAAATAATTGCACTACTTGACATTTATCCAAAGGATACAAACAGTGATGTGAAAGGGTACCTGCACCCTAATGTTTATAGCAACAGTGTCCACAATAATAGCCAAAATATGTAAGATCCCATATGTCCATCAACAGATGAATTGATAAAAAAGTGTTATATATATATATATATAGAGAGAGAGAGAGAGAGAGAGAGAGAGAGAGAAAGAGAGAGATATCTCAGTCATCAAAAATAATCAAATATTGCCATTTGCAATGATGTGGATAGAAGTAGAGGGTATTATGCTAAGTGGAATAAGTCAGAGAAAGACAAATACCATATGATTTCATTCATATGTGGAATTTAAGAAAACAAAGAGATGAACATGAGGGAAGGTATGGAAAAATAAAAAGACAAAATCAGAGGGTGACAACCACAAGAGACTCTTAAGTATAACAAAGAAACTGAGGTTTGCTGGAGGGGAGGTGGGTGAGTGGATGGGATAGGTGGGGTGATGTGCATTAAGAAGGGCAATGAACACTGGGTTTTAAATGAAACTGATGAATCACTGAACTCTACCTCTGAAACCAGAACAACAAAAAAAGGGTTTCCATAATCTGAGGTTATTTAAAAAATGAAACAAAACAAAACACAAAATCCAAGTCTCCTAGGGTATCTACTCTTTAAGGAGGGCATTAAGATTGAATGGTACCCTGTACTGTAGGATAGGGATATATTGGAGGACCCTGATTAAAGTGGAAACATTAAATGTATAGATTATGATGCGTCTTTTTTGCCAATGGAGTGATATCCCCACCTTCACCGACTACAATATCCCGACTCCATGTGGTAGCAGCGTCCCAATCCACAGTGGTGTCAGCCTTCAAACCTGTGTGAGTGTATTAACTCTGCATTGCCTGAGGAAATGTCAGTAACTTACCCTGAAGCATTTTCCACCTATGCTTTGAGGCAACTCCCAAAAGATACCTAAAGATGAGGTACAAAGAGTGACCCATAGCGAAGTGTGCTACACTCCAGGAAAAAAAAAAATAAGTTAAGGTTTCTAAGTTATTTAAGAAGAGATATAGTAATTTGTGTGGGAATGGATATTAAAGCTGTAGGATAATGGTGGAAGAAACAGAAATTTGAATCAGGCTGAATTTATGAGTATGGGCTCACTAAGGAGATATGCATTTAATGTTTCAGTGTGGGGAATTAAAAAGGCTGTAACAGTTTGTTGACTTCATTGGCTGAAACATGGTTCAGAAGATGGTCCACAGTGAGCAAAATAAAAATACCAGATCACCCTTGGCTTAATGTAGAGGAATATGTTTAAAAACTTAGGGATGTTGGAATGTTAGGGTGAATTTGTTATTAAAGACCCACTCAGGACCACCTGGGTGACTCAGTTGGTTAAGCACCTGCCTTTGGCTCAGGTCATGATCCCAGTATCCTGGGATGGAATCCCACAATGGGATCTTGTTCAGCAGGGAGCCTGCTTCTCTCTTTGCCTGTTCTTCCCTCTGCCTGCTTGTGCTCTCTCTCTCTGACAAATAAAATTTTTAAAAAAATCTTAAAAAAAAGACCCACTCACCCTCATTACCAAAATGTGGCCCAAAATGGACACAGTTTATTTGACAAACAAACTTGATATTGGAAACGTAGCACTGTTGATGAGCTTTGTGATTGCTCTTCTCTGTAGGCCAGACCTTACAGTGGGAATCCCAACCACTCAGTTGGAAAAACTAACATACCATGAATAAATTGGATGCTTCAATGCCAGGGCCCAAGTAATTTCACTGAACCACTAAAAGAAAAGTAGGCATATTTGTTATGATGGAGAGGAAAGTAAAACGGTTATCATAATAATCTGGCCTGCACAGACCTAAGGTGTGATTAGTGCATGATGGTGTTCACAAAAGTAAATAGAAGGGAAGCTTACTGAATTCTTACTTGATATGAATAAGCAAAACACTTCTAGGTGAAATGCATGGATGTCTATCTCAAATTATAAAAAATATAATATTATAGAGGCTGAAGGCAGGCCACCCAAGGATGGACCAATTTGGCATGAAGGTTATTCTGAGCTGAAGGCAATCAAGACCTTACAAACTCAAGAGAAACTTTTGCCCCTCCTTTAACTACATAGAAAAATATACATTGGGAGTCTTTCCCAGAACAAGGATTATTAGCAGAGATAGATTTTTATCTGAGTGACCTATCTGTATGGCAGGTCAAACATCTAATTAGCAAACATCTGCCCTTCTTATCACCCTTTGAAGTGCATTATTTTCCTCTGAAGTCCCAGACCCCTGCTCTTTAACTCAGAATGATATTTTGCCTGTCTGAAATTTCCACATCTGTGTGATTTTAAAACCGTATGTACCCTATTAAATTTGATTTTCTCATGTCAATTTGATTTTTAGTTCAGCTTGAAGGACCCTTGAAGGGGACAGGAATTCTTGTTCCCCAAGTGTCTCGATTCTTCAATCAATTCCCAGACATAAGTCTATTAACAGACTGAGAATCACTTGTAAAGTTTGACCAGATCTCTCAGATGTTGGACCCCAGTATATTACCGACATTTATATGTTTATTCTTCTGCCAATCTTTCCCAAAGGGACCTACTGGCTTTTATTAGGGATCCTGTGTAATGTGGGAAAGGAAATAATCAATCTTGGGACTGCTAGAAATGGAACTGATGTTTTCCAGAAGACCACTCCAGTAAAAATAGACATTTTGAGGAATCAGGTAATTAATGGATATTTAGCTCAGATCCATTACAATAGATACACTGTTATTATTTCCCAGGTCCTGAATGTATAGATCTTAGCACATAAGAGGATCCTCACATTAGTTCCTGACTTGAGGAGTGAGGGCTATTATGGTAAGACAGGTCAAATGAAAATCAATAAAACTGCCTGTACCAAAGAGATAGTAAACAAAAGCAATACCATATTCCTACGGGGATTGTAGTAATTCTTGCCACAAGCAAGGATTTGAAATGCAGCAGTGTTGATTCTCATCAATCCCTATTTAACTATTCTCTTTGGTATGTATGGAAGATGGATCCTGGAGAAAGACAGTAGATTGTTACAATTTAACCAACTGGTGACTCCAACTGAAGCTGCTATTACCAGTTGTGGTTTCATTTCTTGAGCAAATTCACACAGCCCTGTTAATCTGTATGCAGTTATTAATCTGGCTAATTTATTTTTTTACATACCTTTCAGTAATGCCCAACAGAGGTTTTGTTTTGTTTTGTTTTGGATTTTTTTTGTTTGTTTTGTTTTGTTGTTGTTTTTTCCCCCAGCTGTGAAGGCCAGTAACAAATCTTCATAATTTTACTTTAAGGGTATTTCAATTCTTCTGCCCAATGTCACAGTTTAGTTGACAGGAATCTTGATTTCCTTTCCCTTCAAGAAGGAAAAGTTACTGATCAGTTACATTAATCACATTATGCTGATAGAACCTATTCAGCTAGAATAGCAACTTCTGTAGACATATTGGTAGAGAGGAGAATAAACCCAGCTGTAATTCAGGGGCCTTTTGAGTGAAGTATCAAGGGGTCCAGTTGTGTAAGCTATGTCCAGATATCCCTTTCAAGATGAAGGATAGGCTGCTGCATCTGGTTTCCCTTACAACCAAGAAAAAGACACACTGCCTCTTGGGTGTGTTTGAATTTTGGAAGCAACATATATATATATATATATATATATATATATATATATATATATATATATATATATATATATATTTACATAGTAATAAATCTAATAAGCCACTAGCAAAACTGTTTAAGAAAAGAAAGAGAAGAACCACAAATGGCCAATATTAGGGATCAAATCTGAGGAATTCCCTACAGTTTGTGAATATAAAAAATATACAAAGATAAGTTTCTAAAAGATATAGGTTGAAAAATTTGACTACAGAAATCAAAATACACAATGTTTTAAAAACTGGCTGAAAAAACACACAAAATACAGTATACACAACATCGCACTGTAATAAAAGAAAAGCAAAAGCAAATCAGTAATAAACAGAGCCAGTGCTGGGGATCTTATGGAATTATCTATGGCCACCTATCCAGGGAGACTTCAAGAGTGTCAGGAAAGGCTACACCCATAGATTCATGACCTACTCTTCATCCAGAGCCTTTTTTTTCAGTAGACCCCACACCCAACAGGGCTTTAACTCATGACCCTAAGGCCAAGACCTGAGCTAAAATCAACAGTCTGACACTTAATCCATTGAGCCATCCAGGCACCCCAAGTCAAGTGCCCTTTCATTATCTGCTATATGCTCTCAGCATGTGGGGGTCAAAGCACAACACGTGGAAGCAGCTTATTTCTAATTTCTGTGTGTTATTCTGGCCCATTTATCCATAGACCCAAAAAGCTGCTAGTTTTGAGTGAGACCCAGAACAAGGGAAGGCTCTTCAACAGGTCCAGGCTGTAGTACAAACTGCTCAGACACTTGGGCCATATATTTTAGCAGTTAAAATGATGGTTGAAATTTCACTGGCAGAAAGGGATGATATTTAGATCTTTTCACAGCCCATAATGTAAATTGTAGCACATGGTGTTTAAAATGCTGGTGAAAATTCCTACTGTCATACATAGATACCTAGTCTCCTTTTGAGAACAACTGTTGGCCTGCTTAGCAGACTGAATGATTGACCACAGGCCACCAAGTTACCATGTGACCTGAGTTGCCCATCATGAACTGACCTACAAGTCCTTTTTTTTTTTTTTTGATGTTATGTTAGTCACTGTACAGTACAACATTAGTTTTTGGTGTAGTGTACCATGATTCGTTGTTTGCCTATGACACCCAGTGCTCCGTGCAACACGTGCCATCCTTAATATCCATCACCGGCCTAGCCCAATCCCCCAGCCCCTTCCCCTCTGAAGCCCTCAGTTTGTTTCCTAGAGTCCAGAGTCTCTCATGGTTCATTCCCTCCTCTCTTTACCCCCCTTCATTATACCCTTCCTTCTCCTAGCAATCTCCCTGGTATTCCTTATGTTCCATAAATGAGTGAAACCATGTGATAATTGTCTTTCTCTGCTTGACTTATTTCACTTAGCATAATCTCCTCCAGTCTAATCCATGTTGCTGCAAATGTTGGGTAATCGTTCTTTCTGATGGCTGAGTAATATTCCATTGTATATATGGACCACATCTTCTTTATCCATTTGCCTGTTGAGGAGCATCTTGGCTACTTCCACAATTTAGCTCTTGTGGATAATGCTGCTATGAACATTGGGGTGCACGTGGCCCTTCTCTTCACTACATCTGTATCCTTGAGGTAAATACCCAGTAGTGCAATTTCTGGGTCATAGGGTAGCTCTATTTTTAATTTTTTAAGAAAGCTCCACACTGATTTCCGTAGTGGCTGTACCAACTTGCATTCCCACCAACAGTGTAAGAGTGTTCCCCTTTCTCCACATTCTCTCCAACATTTGTGGTTGCTTGCCTTGTCAATTTTTGCCATTCTAAATGGCATAAGGTTGACCTACAAGTCTTAAGTTGGGCATGCACAAAAACCCTCCATCGTCAAATGCAAATGCTACATATGTGATTTGGCCAGGAAGGCCATGAAGGCACAAGTAAGTTACATGGAAAAGTCACAAATGCCCATGGTCCTTACTCTTGCAACACAGATTCTCTTTGCTAGCCTACACCTATGGCTTCATGAGCAGGTCTCAAGATCAGTTGACAGAAGAAGAAGACACGAAATTGACTGACAGATGGTTTTATATGATATGTGGCATCACCCAGCTAGAGAACTGCAGCACTACAGTCCTTATCTGAGACATCTCTGAAGCGTAGTGGTGAGAGAAAATTCTCCCATTGGGCAGGAGTTTTGGCAGCACATATGGTCGTTCACTTTCCTGGAAGGAGAAACAACAAACTGTATGATTCTAAATCAATTCATAAACTGTGACCAATTCTTTAACTTGATGATCAAGGATTGGAAAGGAACATGAATGGAAGATTGGTGACAATAAAATTTGGGGAAGAGGTATGTGAATAAACCTCTGCCAGTTGGCAAAAACAAACAAAATATGAAGATTTTATTTTCCATGTGAACGTTTATCAAATGGTGACCTTAACTAGAAGATTAATAACATTATCTGTTGATACCAGTTATCTGCCTTCCCAGCCACTCCTGTCATTGCACAATGGGCTTATGAACCAAGTTGCCATGGTGAAAGGGATACTTATGCTTAGGTTCTGCAATATGAACTTCCCCTCATCAAGGTTGAGTGCCCATCCAAAGACAACTACATTATTTCCCTGACATACCTTTCTCTGGGTTGTTTGATCAGCTACCTAGGGACAGATTTATTACACTGAACCATTTCTGTAAAAAAAGACAGCGTTTTGTCCTTACCTCAATAGACACCTAGTCTTGGTATGATATTGCTTTCCTACATGCAATGGATGACAACACTACCATCCATGGATTAAAGAAAGCCTCACTGATTGCCATGGTATTCCACAAAGCATTGTTTGGGATCAAGGAACTTTCTTCACATCAAAATAATATCTTAATGGGCCCATACTCATGGAATTCAAAACTTTACCATGTTACCCCTCCCCATCCTGAAGCAAATGGCTTGATAGAATCATAAAAGGGCCTTTTGAAAACTTACAGTTTTAGTTATGTGGCAATATGTTGCAGTGGCAAAGTTCCCCAGGAGACTGTCGGTGCTCTGAATCAGCTTCCAATATATGATACTATTTCTTTGGTAGCAAGGATTCACAGGTCTGGGGATCAGGGGTTGAAAATATAACTGTCACCACTCACACTTACTCCCAAGTGACCCACGAGCAACATTTTGCTTTGTGTTCCCACAACTTTATTTTCTACTGACCTAGAGGTCTTAGTTCCAGAGGAAGGAGTGTTTCTGCTAGGAAACAAAACCATGATTGCCATTAACCGAGTGGGGACCACCAACTAGCCATTTTGGCTCCTCAAGCCTGTGAATCAACAGGCAAAGAGAGGATTTACTGTTTGGGCTACAGTGATTAATTCTGATTACTGCCAAAAAAATATAGTTACAATAGCTAAATTGTGGAAGGAGCTGAGATGCCCTTCAACAGACAAATGGATTAAGAAGATGTGGTCCATATATACAATGGAATGTTACTCAGCCATCAGAAAGAATGATTCCCCAACATTTGCAGCAACATGGATGGGACTGGAGGAGATTATGCTAAGTGAAATAAGTCAAGCAGAGAAAGACAATTATCATATGGTTTCACTCATTTATGGAACATAAGGAATAGCAGGGAAATCGGTAGGAGAAGGAAGGGAAGAACGAAAGGGGGGTAAACGGAAGGGGGGATGAACCACGAGAGACCATGGACTCTGGGAAACAAACTGAGGGCTTGGGGGTGGGGGGGTGGGGGATTGGGATAGGCCGCTGATGGGTATTAAGGAGGGTACATATTCCACGGAGCACTGGGTGTTATAGGCAGATAATGAATCATGGAACACTACACCAAAAACTAAGGATGTACTGTATGATGACTAACATAACATAAAAAAATATGTTATTAAAAAATAAAAACAAAACAAAGTTATTAAAATTTTAAAAAAAGAAAAATATAGTTACAAAGTAGCTAAAATGGTAAAAACAAACTTTTTCAGGACTGTTATAATAAGGAAAAAGAGACCTCAGTAGACAATCAGCATAAATTCCTAATGAATAATTTACAAATGGAAATTAATATTCAAACAGCTTGGCAGGAGTCACTCTTTGGAAATAAAAATACTAATAGGAAACAAGGTAAGGGTTGTTGTTTGTCTATACCAATCTAACAAGATTCTTGTCGAAAATTGGCCAGACATATCAATCATCACCTGATGGATGGTGCCTAATGAGAAACCCTGTCAGATATTCAGATTGATTAGATAAGGATAATGATGAGCTCTTGTTACATTGCTTTAGATGGGATCTAGCTAGTAATTTTACAACAAAGTACACAGATAATCCTAGTACATGATTAGGGATGCTAATTAAAGTTTTGTCAAGCAGGGGAGGAGTTAAAATGGCAGAGAAGTAGGGCAACCTGGGCTTTCTTAGCCCCTTGAACGAAACTGTATTGAGTTCAGATCACTTAGAACACCCAGGAAATTGATCTGGGGAGTGGAAGAAGCTACCTCCATGGTTTGAGGGAGACAGTGTGGTACATATGAGGCATGTGTAAGTGAATTTGGGGAGAGAAAAACTGCCATTTTGTGGAAGGAAGGGAGCCCCTTTTGCAGGCTGAGAAAAGGGAGAGAAAGAGAGAGAGGTTGAGAGAGTGTAGCATTGGGTCCACACAAGAAGAAAATCTCTCCCGACCATGGACTAGGGAGCAAGAGGAACTGAGTGTGGGAGATATTTTGCAAAGTGTGTGCAGCTCATACTCTGAGGTTTTGGAAGTGTGTGACTTTCCCCAAAACATAGCTCTTGCACAGCAGAGAAGGAGGGTGCTGGCTGGAGAATGCACAGATTAGTGTAAGGATCTCCTGGGTCACACTGGGAGAGAATGTAACCCTTCCTGGAGTACATTTGAAAGAGGGTATATTGCCTCTCCATGGACAAAGACTCTGCAGGCACCAGCAAATGGTCTTTTATTGGCAGGGGACAGAGGCATGAGCAGAGGTTGCTGCTTTATTGGTTGCTACACCATAGATTCCACATACTGTGTAAGCACAGGACTGTTTTTTTCTGGGACAAAGGACACTAGTTGTACAGTAGGGAGGCTCTACTCACAAGGAAGAAGCAGATCTACATGGTGCAGAGTCCTTTAAGATTTGCAGTTTTCCATATGTACAATGGAATATTACTCAGCCATCAGAAAGAACGATTTCTCAACATTTGCAGCAACATGGACAGGACTGGAGAAGATAATGCTAAGTGAAATAAGTCAAGCAGAGAAGGACAATTATCATATGGTTTCACTCATTTATGGAACATAAGAAGTAGGAAGATGGGTAGGAGAAGAAAGGGAAGAAGAAAGGGGGGGTAAATAGAAGGGGGAATGAACCATGAGAGACTATGGACTCTGGGAAACAAACTGAGGGCTTCAGAGGGGACAGGGGTGGGGGAATGGGATAGGCTGGTGATGGGTATTAAGGAGGGCATGTATTGCACGGTGCACTGGGTGTTATACACAAGTAATGAATCATGGAACTTTACATAAAAAACTAGGGATGTACTGTATGGTGACTAACATAATATAAAAAAACAAACAAACAAAACTTTACAGATTAAAAAGAAAAAAAAAAGATTTGTAGTTTTAAATCCTAGCCACATGCCAAAGATAAAACTCATGAAAGCTGGGGCACTGGGTGTACTGATGGCCTTCATTTTTCTGTGAGGGCTTCCTGAACAGTAATGGGGTGTGAAATCCCCTGTCCCAGGACAAGAGAGTGTGGTGTTGCTGCTTTCCCTTCACCAGAAACATGGTCAAACTTTAGAACAATACAGCAGTCCCCAGTGAAGGTGGGTGCCATTCACAACAAACACTCCCCACCCTGTACTTGGAAAGTGCATATTTACTGGAGCAGGACTGACTCAACCAGCACAGCAGGCCTCTGCCTCAGAAGACCAGCACAGGCAGCACTCTTCATGCACCAAGTCTACAGATTATACACTGCTTCAAAGCATTATCATCAATTCTGGTGGAAATAGGATCAAGCAATATTTTTTTTCTTTGTCCTCCTCCCCCTCCCCTTCCTCTCCACCCCTTTCCCCTCCCCCTTCCCCTCCTTCCCCTCTGCCTAACTCTCCTCCTCACTCTCCTCCTCCCCCTCCTCCATTTTCTTCTCCTTCTCCTCCTTCTCCTTCTCCTTCTCCTTCTCCTTCTCCTTCTCCTTCTCCTTCTCCTTCTCCTTCTCCTTCTTTCTCCTTCTCCTTCTCCTTCATCTTCTTCATTTTCCCCTTTGGAATCAGGCTTATACTTTTTTGTTTCTTTGTTCTTTTCATTTGCTTTTCTCTTTTTTGGGAATACCCTTGTTTTGTAATTTTCTTGTTCCTTTTCTTCCATTTCTTTTTCTTTGGAATCAGGCTTATCATTTTTGGATTTTTTAAAAATAATTTTTATTGTGTTATGTTAGTCACAATACAGTACATCCTTAGTTTTTGATGTAGAGTTCCATGAATCATTGTTTGCATATAACACCCAGTTCTCCATGCAACATGTGCCCTTCTTAACACCCATCAGTGGACTATCCCATTCCTCCACCCCCCACCCCTCTGAAGCCCTCAGTTTGTTTCCCAGAGTCCATAGTCTCTCATGGTTCATTCCCCTTCTGTTTACCACACCTTTCTTCTTCCCTTTCTTCTCCTACCAACATTCCTACTTCTTATGTTCCATAAATGGGTGAAACCATATGATAATTGTCTTTCTCTGCTTAACTTATTTCACTTAGCATTATCTCCTCCAGTCCCATCCATGTTGCTGCAAATGTTGAGAAATCATTCTTTTTGATGGCTGAGTAATATTCCATTGTATATATGGACCACATCTTCTTAATCCAGTCACCTGTTGAAGGGCATCTTGTCTCCTTCCACAATTTAGCTATTGTGGACAATGCTGCTATGAACATTGGGGTGCATATGGTCCTTCTCATCACTATGTCCGTATCTTTGGGGTAAATACCCAGTAGTGCAATTGCTGAGTCATAGGGTAGCTCTATTTTTAACTTTTTGAGGGACCTCCACACTGATTTCCAAAGTGGCTGTACCAACTTTTGTTCCCACCAACTTGCATTTCTCTACATCCTCTCCAACATTTGCTTTTTCTAGCCTTGTCAATTTTTGCCATTATAACTGGCCTAAGGTGGTATCTCAGTGTGGTTTTGATTTGAATTTCCCTGATGGCTAATGATTTTGAACATTTTTTCATGTGTCTATTAGCCATTTGTATGTCTTCATTGGAAAAGTGTCTGTTCATATCTTCTGCCCATTTTTTGATTTGATTATTAGTTTCTCGTTTATTGAGTTTGAGAAGTTCTGTAGATCTTGGATACTAGTCTTTTATCTGTAGTGTCATTTGCAAATATATTCTCCCATACTGTGGGCTGCCTCTTAGTTTTTTTGACTGTTTCCTTGGCTGTGCAGAAGCATTTTATCTTGATGAAGTCCCACAAGTTCATTTTTTCTTTTGTTTCACTTGCCTTTGGAGATGTGTCATGAAAACAGTTCCTGTGGCCGATGTCAAAGAGGTTGCTGCCTGTTCTCCTCTAAGATATTGATGGACTCCTGTCTTACATCGAGGTCTTTCATCCATTTGAAGTTTATCTTTGTGTATGGTGTGAGAGAGTGCTCAAGTTTCATTCTTTTGCATATAGCTGTCCAATTTTCCAAGTACTATTTATTGAAGAGACTGTCTTTTTTCACCAGATGTTTTTTTCCTGCTTTGTGAAATATTAGTTACCCATAGAGCTGAGGGTCTATTCTTGGGGTCTCTATTCTGTTCCATCGGTCTATGTGTCTGTTTTTTGCCAATACCATGATGTCTTTGTGATCACAGCTTTGTAGTACAGCTTGTAATCAGGCAACATGATGCCCCTAGCTTTTTTTTTCCTTTTCAACAATTCCTTGGAGATTCAGGGTCTTGTCTGGTTCCACACAAATTTAAGGGCTTTTTCCAGCTCTTTGAAAAATGTCATTGGTATTTTGATCGGCATTGCATTGAAAGTGTAGATTGCTCTGGATAGCATAGACATTTTAACTATGTTTATTCTTCCGATCCATGAGCATGGAATATTTCTCACAAATTTAAGGGTTTTTTCCAGCTCTTTGAAAAATGTCATTGGTATTTTGATTGGCATTGCATTGAAAGTGTAGATTGCTCTGGATAGCATAGACATTTTAACTATGTTTATTCTTCCGATCCATGAGCATGGAATATTTCTCCATCTTTTTGTGTCTTCCTAATGTCTTTCATCAGTGTCCTGTAGTTTCTAGGATATAGATACTTTACCTCTTTGGTTAAGTTTATTTGGAGATATCTTATGGTTATTGGTGCTATTGTAAATGGAATCAATTCCCTAATTTCTCTTTCTTTGTCTCATTGTTAATGTATAGTAATGCAACTCATTTCTGATAATTGATTTTGTATCCTGCCAGATCACTGAATTGTTGTATGAGTTCTACTAATTTTGGGGTGGAGGCTTTTGAATTTTCTATATAAAGTATCATGTCATCTGCAAAGGAGAGAGTTTGACTTCTTTTTTGCCAATTTGAATACATTTTATTCTTTTTTATTTTCTAATTGCAGTTGCTAGGACTTCTAGTACTTTGTTGAACAATAATGGTGAGAGTGGGCATCCTTGTCTTGTTTCTGATCTTAAGGGAAAGGCTTTCAGCTTTTCCCCATTGAGAATGATATTCGCTGTAGGCTTTTCATAGATGGTTTTTATGAAATTGAGGAATGTAACCTCCATGCCTACACTCTCAAGGGTTTTAATTAGGAAAGGATGTTGTATTTAGTCAAATGCTTTTTCTGCATCAATTGAGAGTGTCATATCATTCTTGACTTTTTCTTCTTGATGTGACCTATCACACTGATCAATTTGCGAATGTTGAACCACACTTGCATCCCAGGGATGAATCCCACTTGGTCATGATGGATAATCCTGTTAATGTACTGTTGGATCCTATTAGCTGTATCTTTTTTTTTTTTAAGATTTTATTTATTTATTTATTTGACAGAGAGAGACAGCCAGCGAGAGAGGGAATACAAGCAGGGGGAGTGGGAGAGGAAGAAGCAGGCTTATAGCGGAGGAGCCTGATGTGGGGCTCAATCCCAAAATGCCGGGATCACGCCCTGAGCCGAAGGCAGACGCTTAATGACTGCACCACCCAGGCACCCCGTTATTAGCTGGATCTTGTTGGCAATTTTGGCATCCATATTCATCAGGGATATCAGTGTGTAATTCTACATTTTGATAGGGTCTTTGCCTGGTCGGGGTTCAAGGAAATACTGGCCTCAGAATGAGTTTGTTCATTTTTCTTCTCTTTCTATTTTTTGAAACAGCTTCAGAAGAATAGGTATTATTTCTTTGTTGAATGTTTGGTAGAATTCCCTGGGGAATCCGTAGGCCCTGGAATCTTGTTTTTTTTTTTTTTTTTAAAGATTTTATTTATTTATTTGACAGAGATGGAGACAGCCAGAGAGAGAGAGAACACAAGCAGGGAGAGCGGGAGAGGAAGAAGCAGGCCCACAGCGGAGGAGCCTGATGTGGGGCTCGATCCCAGAACGCTGGGATCATGCCCTGAGCCGAAGGCAGATGCTCAACCGCTGTGCCACCCAGGCGCTCCTGGACTCTTGTTTTTGGGGAGGTTTTTGGTCACTGTTTCAATCTCTTCATAAGTCTTTTCAAATAATCAATTTCTTCCTGTTTCAGTCTTGGTACTTTATAGGTTTCCAGGAAGGCATCCATTTCTTCAAAGATGTTTAATTTATTGGCATATAGTTGTTGATATATTTCTTTGGTGGTCCTATTTCTTTGGTGTTGGTCATGATATCTCTCCTTTCATTCATAATTTTATTAACTTGGGTCCTTTCTCTATTCTTTTGACTAAGTCTGGCCAGTGGCTTATTGATCTTATTTATTCTTTCAAAGAACAAGCTTCTAGTTTTGTTGATCTGCTTTACTGTGCTCCTGGTTTCTAATTCATTGATCTCTGCTCTAATCTTGATCAACTGCCATCTTGTGCATGGGTTAGGCCTATTCTTCTGTTCCAGGTCCAGCTTCTTGAGGTGAGAATATAAAAACTGTATTTTAGGTTTTTCTATTCTTTTGAGTGAGGCTTGGATGGCTATGTATTTTCCCTTTAGGACTGCCTTTGCAGTGTCCCATATGTTTTGGACTGATGTGTTTTCATTCTCATTGGTTTTCATAAATTGCTTAATATCCTTTTTAATTCCCTGGTCACCCAATCATTCTTGAGCAGGATGGTTCTTAGTTTCCAAGTGTTTGAGTTTCTTCCAATTTTTCCTTGTGTTTGAGTTCTAGTTTCAAAGCATTGTGGTCTGAGAATATGCAGGGAATAATCTCAGTCTCTTCGTATCTGTTGAGACCTCTTTTGTGACCCAGTATATGCTGTATTCTGGAGAAAGTTCCATGTGCATTCGAAAAGAATGAGTGTTCTGTTGTTCTGGGGTGCAGTGTTCTATATATATCTATGAGGTCCATCTGGTCTATTTTATCATTCAAGGCTCTTGTTTCTTTGTTGATTTTCTGCTTAGGTGATCTTTCTGTTGCTGAGAGCGGAGTGTTGAGGTCCCCTACTAGTAATGTGTTTTTATCTATATGTCTCTGTATTCTGGTTAAGAGTTGGCTTGTGTATCTAGCTGCTCCCCTGTTGAGGGCATAGATATTTATAATTGTCATATCCACTTGTTGGATACATCCTTTAAGAATAATATAGCATCCTTCTGTATCTCTAACTACAGTTTTTAGTTTAAAATATAATCTGTCTGATATGAGAATTGCTGCTCCAGCTTTCTTTTGAGGTCCATTGGCATGAAAAAATGGTTTTCCATCCATTCACTTTCAGTCTGGATGTTTCTTTAGGTTCAAGATGAGTCTCTTGTAAACAGCAAATGGATGGGCTATGTCTTTTTATCCAATCTGCAGCCCTGTGGAATTTTATGGAAGCATTTAGGCCATTTACATTGAGAGTGATTATTGAGAGATATGATTTTAATGATGTCATGTTGCCTGTGAAGTCTTTGTTTCTATGAATTGTAAATTTCTGTTCTGTATTACCCTTGGGGCCTTTTTTACTTTTATAGAACCTCCCCCTTAATTTCTCATGTAGGGCCAGTTTGGTGGTTATGAATTCCTTTAGTTTCTGCTGATCTTGGAAGGTCATTATCTCTCCATCAATTCTGAATGACAGCCTTGCTGGATAACAGATCTTTGGCTGCATGTTCTTCTCAGATAGAGCTTTGAAAATACCCTGTCAACCCTTCCTGGCCTGCCAGATCTCTGTAGACGGGTCTGACATTATTCTAATATTTTCCCCTCTGCACGTAAGGATTTTCCTCCCCCTGGCCGCTTTCAATACTGTATCCTTGGATCTAATATTTGCGAATTGCACTGTGACGTGACGTGGTGTAGGCCTGTTCTCATTGATCTTGGGAGGGGTCCTCTCTGCCTCTTGGATATGAATGCTTGTTTCCTTTGCCAGAGTAGGGAAGTTCTCAGCTACAATTTGTTCAAATATCTCTTCTAGACCTCTGTCTTTCTCCACGCCTTCGGGGATGCTGATAATTCTGACATTGGAATGTTTCATTGAGTCAGTAATCTCCCATAATCTACATTCTTGAGATTGGTTTTTTTTGAGCCAAGTTTCCATTTTAACTTTCTCTTCTTCCATCACATCTTCCGATTCACTAATTTGTTCTTCTGCCTCATTTACTCTGGCCATCAGAGACTCTGGTTTAGACCGCATTTGATTCATAGCATTTTTAATTTCTGCCAGACTCGCTCTCATTTCCACCCTTAGAGATCCTATATTCTTGTTAATATTTTCATTAATATCTTTTTCAAGCCTACAGATCATCTTGACTATTGTTACTCTGAACTCCATTTCTGACGATTTGGTTATATCCATATCCATCAGTTCTGTGGCAGAGGCCACAGTCTCTGTCTCATTTCTTTGCTGAGGGTTTCTCCTCCTCTTCATTCTGATGAGGAGAGGTTGCGGGGATGCACAGAGCCCAAATTATTGACTAGGACCCAGGCAGTGTGCACTTGTTTTATAGGGACCTTAGGGATGTGGGCTTCTTGATTTTTCTGCCTGCCTTCTGTGGGGAGGGTTCTGCAGTGCTGATACTCAGGCAACCCTGTTTGGGTAGAGTTGCCCTGTCCCCTGTGAGAGGGATTGGGGATGGGCACAATACAGACTGGTATTTCTGGGCTTTTGTTCTCTGGCAGCTTTCCCTGGTGGTTTTCTGTGACTCTTCTGAGAGTCAGAGCAGCTGTGGCTGTATCCTAACCTCTGTCTCAGAACAGAGAGATGGCAGTCAGCTCTCCACTGAGCTCGCCTGGCCGCTTTAACTCTGTTTCTGTCAGTCCTGCCAAAAACCCTGCAGTGTCCCGGGTTGTGCACCCAGAGCCACTCTCCCAGCCCTCATTCCCAGGGCTGACAGGTCTCTGTCCTTTATGCTTCTAACACCACCTGCTGCCCCTGGTTCCCGCGCACCCTCCTGAGCTCCTGGTTTTAGTCTAGTTCAAGTGTGCACTCCAGAACTCTGGTTTTCAGTCTGGTTGTGTGTGCATGCCTGGGCTCGTGGTCTCAGTCTGCTTTCTTGTGGGTGCCAGTCCACGAGTCTGGCCCACTCCCCAGTGCAGGTGGCTACTGCTTCCTGGCACCCGAGTGTGGCAGCTTCCACCCCCTTCTGTTTATCTTCCAATATCTGTGCTCGGATTCATGGCTCCCTTCTTCATACCTCAACACTCAGAGCTGGAGATGTTCGTTTGTAGAGATCCAGATGTATCTTCCTATGTCTCGGGCTGATTTTGTGGGTGTTCAGGATGATCTGGTAGATAGCCACCTCATCAGGGGACCAGCTGAAAAATGGTCTCCTACTCCTCTGCCATCTTTTTCTGACCTCCTGTTTGGGGTTTTTAAAATTCTTTTGCTTTCTCTCTCTTTCTTTTCATCAAATTTTCTTTTTTCTCTGGTTTTCTTTTTCTTTTGTTTTCCCAGGCTTATTTTAACAAACAAATCATAGCATGTCTTATTAAAAGTCCAAACACTCCCCACTCCAGGGAAGGAGGTACTCTTCAGAGGACTGACCAGTGGGAAAAAGCAGCCAAAATGCAACAACAGAGTGCACACAAGATAAAACAGAAACAATTTGTGAAGTGCCAAGGCCCTGGATGGTGTATGACCACTTTTTAATATAACATTACTCTCAGGTGCAGGAAAGATAACAAACTTTAACAATATGCAAAAGACAGAAGCTTAGCCAAAATGACAAGATGGTGCAACTCCTTAAAATAAAGGTCAAGAAGAAATCACAGCATCCTGAAAACAGATATAAGTAATATATCTGAATAAAAATTTAGAACAACAGCTGTAAGACTACTGGCTGGGCTTGAAAAAAGCATAGAAGACTCCAGAAACATCTGTGCTACAGAGATAAAAGACCTAAAAACTAGTTAGGCAGAAATAAAAAATGTTATAACTGAGATGCAAAACTGATTGCATATAATCACTGTGAGGATTGAAGAAGCAGGGGAGGGAATAGGTGATATGGAAGATCAAGTTATAGAAAATAATGAAGCCAAAAAGAGGAGGGAAAGAAAACTATTAGAACATGAAGGTAGACTTAGGGAACTCAGAATTCCATAATGTGAAATAATATTCGTATACGAGTCTCAGAACAAGAAGAGCAGGGGACAAAGTGTGGAAGGTTTATTTGAACAAATTATAGCTGAGAACTTTCCTATATCTGTAGAAGGAAATAGGCATTCAAGTGCAAGGGGTACAGAGATCTACCCTCAAAATTAACAAAAACAGGTCAACAACAAGACATATCATACTGAAACTTTCAAAAGACAAAGAGAGAATTCTGAAAGCAGCCAGATACAATAGGTCTTTAAACTCTAAGGGTAGACATGTAAGATTAGCAGATGACCTGTCCACAGAGACCTGGCAGGCTAGAATGGAGTGGGAGGAAATATTCAACTTACTAAATAGGAACAATATGCAGCAAAGAATGCTTTATCCAGCAAGGTTGTCATTCAGAATAGGAGAGATAAAGAGTTTCCAGGACAGGCAAAAACTAAAGGAGGTTATGACACTAAAGCAGCTCTGCAAAAAAATATTAAAGGGGACCCTTTAAGCGGGAGAGGCTAAAGCAATAAATAATAGAAAGGAAGAGAAAATCTACAGGAAGAGTGACTTTACAAGTAATACAATGGACCTAATTCATATCTATCAATAATCACTCTGCATGAAATGGACTAAATTCTCCAACCAAAAGACATAGGGTATAACAATGAATTAAAAAAGAAAAGAAAAGACCCACTGATATGCTACTTACAGGAGACCCATTTTCTCATTTTTTTTTTAAATTTATTTATTTGAAAGAGAGAGAGTGAGCAGTGGGAGGGGCAGGGGGAGACAGAGAGAAAGAATCCTCAAGCAGACCTTCCACTAAGCACAGAGCCAGATGTGGGGTTTGATTCCAGGACCCCAAGTTCAAGAATTGAGCCAAAATCAAGAGTTGGACACTTAACTGAGCCACCCAGGGGACCCGCAAAGGCTCATTTTAGACCCAAACCACCTCCAGATTGAAAGTGAGGGGATAGAGAAGCATTTGTCATGCTAATGGATATCCAAAGAAACCTGGAGTAGCCATATTTATATCAGACAAACTAGATTTTAAAACAAAGACTGTAATATGCGATGAAGAGGGGCACTATATCATAATAAAGAGGTCTATCCAAAAAGAAGATCTAACAATTGTATATATTTATGCCCTTAACATGGACACACACAAATATATACATAAATTAATAACAAATTTAAACAAATTAATTGATAATAATACAAAATAGTAGGGGCCTATAACACCCCACTCATAGCATGGACAGATCATCTAAGCAGAAGATCAACAATGGAACAAGGGCTTTGAATGATGTATTGGACCAGATGGAATTAACAGATATATTCAGAGCATTTCATCCTAAAGCAGCAGAATACACATTCTTTTCAAGTGCATATGGAACATTCTCCAGAATAGATCACATACTGGGTAACAAATCAGGGCTCAACCAGTACAAAAATATTGAGATCAAACCATGCAAAATTTAAGACCACAATGCTGTGAAACTTGAAGTCTACCACAAGGAAAAAAAAAAAAGGAAAGACGACAGATACATGGAGGTAAAGACCAACTTACTAAAGAATGAATGATTTAACCAGGAAATTAAAGAAGAATTTAAAAATACATGGAAACAAATGAAAACACAATAGTCCAAAATCTTTGGGATACAGCAAAAGCTGTAAGGGAACTAAGAGGGAGATATATAGCAATCCAGGCCTTCCTCAAGAGTCAAGAAAAGTCTCAAATAAACAACTTAACCTTGCACCTAAAGGAGCCGGAAAAAGAACAGCAAATAAAGCCTCAATCCAGCAGGAGATAATAAACATTAGAGCAGAAATAAATGATACTTAGGGGTGCCTGGGTGGTGCAGTCATTAGGCGTCTGCCTTCAGCTCAGGGCATGATCCCGGCATTATGGGATCGAGCCCCACATCAGGCTCCTCCGCTATGAGCCTGCTTCTTCCTCTCCCACTCCCCCTGCTTGTGTTCCCTCTCTCGCTGGCTGTCTTTATCTCTTCAAACAAACAAACAAACAAACAAACAAACAAAAGAAATGATACATAAATTAAAAAAAAAAACCTAGTAGAACAGATGAATCAAACAAGTAGCTTGTTCTTTGAAAGGATTAATAAAAATTGATAAACCCCTAGCCAGACTTATTAAAAAGAAAAGAGAAAAGACCCAAGTCAATAAAATCACAAATGAAAGAGAAGAGATCACAAGAAACACACAGAAATACAAACAATTATAGGAGAATATCATAAGCAATGGTATACCAACTAACTAGGTAATCTGGAAGAAATGGATAAGTTCTTAGAAACATAAATTACTAACACTGAAGCAGGAAGAAATAGAAAATCTGAACAGACACATAATCAGCAGAGAAACTGAATCAGTGATCAAAACTTCCAACAAACAACAGTCAAGGGCCTGATAGCCTCCCAGGGAAATTCTCCAAACATTTGAATATTTAATACCCATTCTTCTAAAACTGTTCCAAAAATAAAAATGGAAGGAAAACTTCCAAATTCATTCTATGAGACCAGCATTACTTTGGTTCCAAAATGAGACTAAGACCCCACCAAAAAGAAGAATTACAGACCAATATCCCTGAAGAACATGGATGTAAAAATTCTCACCAAGATACTAGCTAATAGATTGCAACAGTACATTAAAAGGATTATTCACCACAACCAACTGGGATTTATTCATGGCTGCAAGGGTATTTAAATACCAACAGATCAATCATTTTGATACACCACATTAATAAAAGAGAGTGTAAGAATCATATGATCCTTTCAATAGATGCAGAAAAATCATTTGATAAACTACAACATTCTTTCTTGATAAAAACCCTAAAAAAGTATGGATAGAGTGAACATACCTCAACATCATAAAGGCCATATATGAAAGACCCACAGCTGATATCACTCTTGATGGGAAAAAAACTCTCAGTTAGGAATACAACAGGGATGACCACTTTCACCACTGTTGTTCAGCATAGTACTGGAATTCTTTGCCTCAGCAATCAGACAACAAAAAGAAATGAGAGGAATTCAGATCAGCAATGGAGAAGTCAAACGTTCACTCTTTGCACACTATGTGATACTCCACATAGAAAACCTGAAAGAGTCCAACAACAACAACAACAACAACAAATATTCTAAAACTGATAGAGGCTTTCAACAAAGTCACAGGCTATAAAATCAATGCACAGAAGCCTATTGAACTTCTATACACCAATAATGAAGCAGCAGAAAGAGAAATAAAGGAATCAATTCCATTTGTAATTACACCAAAACCCACAAGATACTTAGGAATAAACCTTACCAAAGAGGTAAAAGATTTGTACTCTGAAAACTACAGATCACTTATGGAAGAAATTGAGGAAGATGCAAAGAAGTGTAAAACATTCCATCCTCATGGATTAGAAGAACAAATATTGTTAAAATATCAATACTTCCCAAAGCAACCTACAAATTCAATGTTATCCTTATTAAATAACACCAGTATTTTTCACAGAACTAGAACAAACAATCCCAAAATTTATATGGAACCAGAAAAGACCTGAATAGCCAAAGTGACATTGAAAAGAAAATGAAAGCTGGAGGTATCACAATTTTGGACTTCAAGCTGTATTACAAAGCCTAGACAGTATGGTATTAGCACCAAAACAGACACATAGATCAATGGAACAGAATAGAGAGCCAGTAATTGACCCACAACTATATAATTAACTAATCTTTGACAAAGCTGTAAAGACTATCCTCTCAGAAAAAAAAATACAGTCTCTTCAACAAATCCTCTTCAAAGAACTGGACAAGATGCAGAAAAATGAAACTGGACCACTTTCTTACACCATGCACAAAAATAAACTCAAAGTGGATGAAATACCTAAGTTTGAGACAGGAAACCATCAAAATATCAGAGGAGAACACAGACAGCAACCTCTTTGACCTCAGCACTAACAATTCCTTGTTAGACACATCTCAGAAGGCAAGGGGAACAAAAGCAAAAATGAACTATTGAGTCTTCATCATCATAGAATGCTTCTGCACTAAAAAAGAACTAATCAATAAAACTTAAAAGGCAACACATGGAATGGGAGAAGATATTTCCAAATGACATATTTGATAAAAGGTTAGTATCCAAAATCTATAAAGAACTTAATCAAAGTCAACATCCCCCCAAAATTAAAAATCCAGCTAAGAAATGGACAGAAGACATAAATAGACAATTTTTCCAAAGAAGACATACAAATTGCTAACAGACACATGGAAAAATGCTCAACATCATTCATCATCAGGGAAATACAAAATCACAATGGGATTCCACCTTACATTGGTAAGAATGGGTAAAATTAACAAGTCAGGAACAACAAATGTTGGCAATGATGTGGATAAAAGGGAATCCTCTTACACTCTTGATGGGAATGAAAACTGGTACAGCCATTCTCGAAAAAAGTCTGGAGGTACCTCAAAAAGCTAAAAAATAGAACTACCTTATGACCTAACAATTGGACTATTAAGTATTTATCAAAGGTATACAAAATGGTGACTTGAAGGAGCACATGCACCCCAATGTTTATAGCACCCATGTTCACAATAGACAAAATATGGAAACAACCCAGGTGTTCATTGACAAATGAGTAAAGAACAAGTTCCATATATATAGTGGAATATTATTCAACCATCAAAAAGAATGAAATCTTGCCATTTTCCAAGGCAAGGATGGAACTAGAGGATAGTATGCTAAGTGAAATAAGTCAGTCAGAGAAGGGCAGATGCCATATGATTTCACTCATATGTGGAATTTAGGAAACCAAACAGATTAACATGGGGGAAGGAAAGGAACCATAAAAGAAGAAAACAGAGAGGGAGGCAAAACACAAGAGACTCTTAACTATAGGGAACAAACTGAGGTTTGTCATGCCGGAGGTGGGTGGGGGGATGGGGTAAGTGAGTGATGGGCATTAAGGAGGAACTTTGTTGTAATGAGCACTGGGGGTTATATGCAACTGATGAATCACTAAATTCCAGCCCTGAAACTAATACTACACTCTATGTGAACAAACTTGAATTTAAATAAAATCTTGAAAGAAAAAAAAACAGTTTTGTCAATCAAAGAATATTTGTTAGCCTCCCCTTGTTCAAGAAAATAAGAGATATTACTCTTTCTTTTGAAAAATATAAGTGAATTTCTTTTTTGCTTGTCCTTTTCCATCAAAGAGAATCAAAATATGACTAATTTATTTACAAAATAAATCTAGTTATTAAAGTTGGTCTGATTATTTATAGAAGTGCAATAAGAGTAGTGACAATCTCTGTAGGTCTCTTGAGTTTTTTTTTTTAATGGAACTTTTCATAAAATTGGATTTTATAGTCTCTTGAGGGTAGGAAGCCACACCTAAAACTCATCATTAGATTTTGCCCACAAAACCTATTTGGATAGATTCCTCTCTTGAAGTTCCCAAATATCCTGAGATTCCTGAGTCTGCCAAGAAATGACATTTCTTTGTGCCTTATACATCAAGGAACCCTATATAACTATTATAAGCTGTTGGGTTTTTTTTTTTGTTTGTTTGTTTGTTTTGTTTTTGTTTTCCCTCTAAGAGTTGCCTAGTTAGCATTGGATCCTTAAAGTCAACCGTAGTTCTTCAAAATTTTCTGGTCATATATTAACTATCATGTCATAAATATAAGAATATTCATTAAGGGGAACCTGGGTGGCTCAGTCGTTAAACATCTGCCTTAGGCTCAGGGCGTGATCCCAGAATCCTGGGATCAAGCCTTGCATCGGGCTCCTCCACTGGAAGCCTGCTTCTTCCTCTCCCACTCCCCCTGCCTGTGTTCCCTCTCTTGCTGGCTGTCTCTCTCTCTGTCAAATAAATAAATAAAATCTTAAAAAAAAGAATATTCATTAAAAGTTTTCAAATTCTGGAGAGTTTAGTTAGGGGAGAAAATGAATTATTTAAACTTAGGTTACAAAAACATATTTTACAAACTCTGTAACTTACACATAAATTAAAAGAAAAAATCATTTCCTAATTCTAAGAAAAACAGGAAAAAATATAAAGCAGATATTTTGAAGATGGCAGAGTAGGAGGATTCTGAGCTCCCCTCATTATATGGACATACCAAGGCAACAGCTACATCTATACAACTAATTCTGAAAATGACCTGAAGACTTGCAGAACAGATAACCCACAGCTGGTTATAGAGAGAAGACCACATCAAAAGGATAGGAAGTTTGGAGGCACATTTGGGAACCAATGCATCAGCATGATTAATCACCAATGGGAGCAGCATCACACACGCAAAGAAGCAAGAGGGTAAGACCCCACATAGGGCACCCAAGCACTGGGGGCCTGCACTGGGAATGTGAGTTCCTGTAACATCTGGCTTTGAAAGCCAGTGGAGCTTGATGCAGGGAGCTTTAAAAATCAGCATCACCTCCAGGAGATCCAGAGGGTGATAGGAAACCAAGTCCCATCCATTATTGAGCCAGCATTCTAAATAACTGACTGAGACACAGCACAGTGGAAGCAGTCTGATGTGTGCTTGGGGCATACATGAAGATTTAATGACTAATCTCAGGATGTGTGCTGGAGGGACAGGAATCTGCAGGATATTTCTTCAAGGAAAAAAGTGATGGTGGGCACCATTTTTCTTGTCCTTCCCCAGTCTAGATAGCTAGAGGTTTGTGAGAACCAGTTCTAACATTTTGCATCTAACTTTGTAATACCACATGCCCTGTTCCAGTGTTATCCTGCAGACCCACCTCACCCAACATGCCTGCCTTGGTGGCATTCCTCTAATGTGGTGCTCAGTTCCCACCACATTCAGTGCAGCCTTGCCCTGGACCAACACCACTGCAAAGTGACTCCCACCCTGTGTATGGGGGTTAATCACACATGCCAGCACTCCCACAGTTCCTGCAGCCATACTTCTTAATGGCTGTGCAGGAAGAAGCTCTGGCCTTCAGTGCACCTGCAACTGTGGCAGAGAGGCTAATTGCATACAGCTAGACTGAATGTGAACCCTGTTCACCAAACGGCCCATGGCAGCAGCAGACAGGTCTCTCAAAAGTGCAAAGGGCAAACTCTGCTCTCTCCCACAGCAGACAAATCCAGGTTATTGCAGCCAGCTAAGCTGAAGGGAAGAGTGGCTCAGCTACAACAGAAAGGCATACATAGTCCACAAAGGGGGCATTCCTGGAGCATCTGGTCCTGGTGTCAGGGGGTACTGTACTATAAGGCAACACAGGAATTCTTCTACATAAGGTTGCTACTTTCAAGACCAGGAGACATAGGTAACCTACCTGATATATAGAAGCACACACACAGAGTTAGACATAATGAAGAGACAGAGGAAAATGTCCTAAATGAAAGAACAAGACAAAATCACAGTAAAAGAGCTGACTAAAACAGAAATAACCAATAAGCCTGATAAAAAGTTTAAAGTAATGGTCATAAAGATACTCACTATACTTGAAAAAAGAGCGGATAAACTCAGTGAGACCTTCAAAAAAGAGATACAAAAATATAAAAAAGAACCAGGCAGAGTTGAAGAATTCAATAACTGAAATGAAAAAAATACACGAGAGGGAATCAACAGCAGATTAGAGAATGCAGAAGAATGGATCAGCAATCTTGAAGACAGTGTAAATAAAAGCAACCAACAACTTAAATACCAAATAATAATAGCAATAGTAGTAGTAGTAATAGAAGTAATAATAATAATAATAATAATTAATAATGGAGAATAGATTAAAGGACATTTATGACATCATCAAACATAATAATTGCATTATAGGGATCCCAGAAGGACAAGAGAGAGAAGCAGGCAGACATTTTTTTTTTAAGAAATAATAACCGAAATATTATTTCAGTTAATATAACTGAAAACTTCCTAGATCTGGGGAAGGAAACAAATATCCAGGTATAGGAAGAACAGGGAGCCCCTAACAAGATAAACCCAAGGAGGACTACATGAAAACATTTAAAATGGAAAAAAAAAGCTTAATCTTTCCAAAGTTACAGTTAGAAATGGAGTTTTTTCCTCTAAGTCTTATATAGCCATAGCTTTACCACATTTTATACTCTTCACCTATAAAATGAGAGAAGTACCTCCAAGGTTTATTTAGACTATTATGCAAATATAAAGTGGTAATAATATTATCACAAAATAGGGATAATATTTACACCTGCATAGAATTATTGATAATGAGATAAGATCATGTGGAGTCTTTTTGAATTTCCAAAAGTGTTGGACAAACGCAAGGAACAGATTTTTTTAAAGATTATTTATTTATTTGACAGAGAGAGAGACAGCCAGCAAGAGAGGGAACACAAGCAGGGGGAGTGGGAGGGGAAGAAGCAGGCTCCCAGCAGAGGAGCCTGATGTGGGGCTCGATCCCAGCACCCCAGGATCATGCCCTGAGCCGAAGGCAGACGCTTAACAACTGAGCCACTCAGGAGCCCCAAGGAACAGATTTTTAATCACTTGTGTGAGAACAAAAAGAGTAGAATACTTAAATGTAATTTTTAAAAATCATGTTACATTGTTGCTAAAATTCTTTGAAAAATACTGGATCTTTTTTCACCTTTTCTGTTTTGATGGTAAATGAAGTTTATGTACAAATATTGGCTGGCATGAGTGACCTGTTTCCAAATTAAAGGGACCATGTATTTGTTTTGGTCCTAAAAATAATAAATAAATAAATAAATAAATAAATAAATAAATAAATAAATAAAGTAAAATACAATGAAGTGGTAAAAAGCAATGATAAAGAGTGAATTTTAGAAGCATCAAGAGAAAAGTTACATACAAAGGAAACCCTGTAAGGTATCAGCTGAATTTTCAGCAGAAATTTTGTAGACCAGAAGAAAGTGGTGTGATGTATTCAAAGCACTAAAAGGAAAAGGATGTCCACTCTTAACACATTTATTCAACATAATAGTGGAAGTCCCAGCTACAGCAATCAGACAAGAAAAAGAAATAAAAGGCATTTGAATTGGCAAGGAAGAAGTAAAACCACTATTTGCAGATGACATGATACTATATAGATAGAAAATGCTAAGACTCCACCAACAAACTATTAGAACTAATAAATGAATTCAGTAAAGTTGTAGGATACAATATTAATATAGAAAAATGTTGCATTTTATACACTAATAATGATTTAGCAGATAGGAAAATTTTTTTTAATTCCATTTGCAATTGCATCTAAAAGAATAAAATAACTAGACATAAATTTAACCAAGGAAGTGAAAGACCTATACTCTAAGCACTATAAAATATTGATGAAAGAATTTGAAAACAATACAAATAAAAAGATATACCATGAATTGGAGAAATTAATATTGTTAAAATATCTATATTACCCAAAATAATAGACAAACCATACACAGAAATAAATTCAAAATGGGTTAAAGACCAAGTTGTGAGACCTAAAATCATAAAACCCCTGAAAGAAATCATAGGCAGTAACTTCTTGCACAGCAGCCTAGCAAAATATTTATGTATTTATGGATATGTCTCCTTGGGTGAAAGAAAGAGAAGCAAAAATAAACAAGTAGGACTACTCCAAAATACAAAGCACTTCACAAAAAGGGAGACCATCATCCAACAAAAACGCAAACTACTAAATGGGAGAAGATTTTGCAAATGATATATCTGATAAGGAGTTCATACCCAAAATATATAAAGGACTTACACAAATCAACACCAAAGACCAAATAACTCCATTTTAAAAATGGGCAGAGGAACTGAAAAGTCATTTTTCCAAGGAAGACATAAAGAGGGCCAACAGACACATTCAAGGATGCTCAATATCACTAATCTTCAGGGAAATGAAAATCAAAACCACAATGAAATATCACCTCACACCAGTTAGAATAATTAGTATTTAAAAACAAGAAATAACAAGTGTTAGTGAGGATGTGGAGAAAAGGGAATGCTTGTGCATTATTGGTAGGAATGTAAATTGCTGCAACAACTGTGGAAAATAGTGTGGAGGTTCCTTAAAAAATAAGAAATAGAAATAACATATAATCCAGTATTTCCACTATGGGGTATTCCCCCCAAAAAAATGAAAAGACTAATTCTGAAAGATATATGCACCCCTGTGTTTATTGCCGTATGATTTGCGGTATAAAGATACAAAAACAACCAAAGTGTTCATTGACAAATAAATAGTTAAAGAACATAACACAACAGAATATTACTCAGCTATAAAAAAGAATAAAATCTTGCCATTTGTGATAATATGGATGGATTCAGAGGGTATTACACTAGGTGAAGTAAGTCAGACAGAGGAAGACAAATACCATATGATTTCACTTGTATATGGAATCTAAAACACCAAATGAATAAATAATTGACATATATGTTATATTAATTTTAGGTACATAACATGGTAATTCAACAAGTTTATACATTTAGCTATTTTTCACCACAGGTGTGGCTACCATACATCCCCATACATGACTATTACAATATCATTGATCCTTCTGTTGTGACATTTATCCTTGTGACTTACTCATTCCATAACTGCAAGTCTGTATCTACACTCCCCTTCACCTGTTTTTCCCAATAGTCCACCCCTCTCTCCTCTGACAACCATCAGTTTGTTCTCTGTATTTATAGGTCTAATTCTTCTTTTTGTTTATTTATTCATTAAACAAACACACTCTCAAATACAGAGCAGAGAAGATGGCAGCTTAGGAGGAGGACCCTAAGCTTCTCTTGTCCCACCAAGACAACTAGATAACTATCAAATCATTCTGCACACACAAGAAATCAACCTGAGGACAGACAGAACAAGCTCCACAATTAAAGGGATGGAAGAAGCCACATCAAAGAAGGTAGAAAGTGCAGAGACACTGTTTGGGAGAGAAATGGATCATGGGTGATGTGGAGGGGAGGGAAGGCTCATTGCAGAGAAAGACAAGAGAGAGGAGCACACAGGGAAATGCATCAGGAGAAGACTTCCCCAAAGCCATTGGGTGGGAAAACAGGAGGGGATGATTTTTTGTGAGGTTTTGCAACCAGTGGGGCTTGCCGACTGGAGTTTTGGAGTTCTGTTGGTTTGTCTGGGATAGAGTCCTGAGGGCACTGTCCTACTCCTGGAAAGAAGGTTGGCCAACAACCTGTGGGCAAATGGCATAGAGGCTGATATCTGAGGAACACCTGGGGCAAACAGGGAAGATGTTCCCTATTAGAACATGTCACTGAGAAGTGGCTTTCATGGAGATACCTCTCTGGGGACAAAGGAGCCAGTGGATACCAATTCTTTCCCCCCTCTCCTCAGCATAAGTGCAGATTCATCTGTGAAGGGTAGCTCAGCACAGACACTGGCTGCCTAGCCTGCTTGCTCTAAGTCCCAAGTGCCTCTGTTCTGGTGCAATTGGCCCTTTTGGTCAAACCTCTCTCAGTCACAGCAAGGCAAGACCCTCCCCAGGAAGACCAGTGCAGGCCCCTGTCCACACCATGTCCCTAAAGCCTGGAGTTTTAAAAGCCAGCAGGTTTGGTTGGGGTAGAGGCTGGAGCACACTGTGCTGCTCATGGAGAGAAGGGGGGCAGGCAACACAGAGACACATGGTGTGGAAATAGCAATCTGAAAAGCATCTGGTACAGATAGGGGGGAGATCGTTTGATTTTCTCTGAGTTCTTCCCAGGGACGAGCAAGCACCTACACCCTCTCCAGGGACAAAGGAGCTAGCTGGCACCCTTTGCCTCCCCTGCCTCAGCATAAACATAGAGCCACCCACCTGCAGTAAATAGCACAGCACTGACCCTGGCTGCCTAACCTGCTTACCCCTGGTTCTACACTACTGTGCTCTGCCCTTTCAGGTCAATTTAGCCTCAGTCCCAGTGTGGCAGGTCCCTTCCACAGAAGACCAGCAGAAGTCCCTGCCTACACCATGGCTTCTCACCAGGGAATGCTGCAAGGCTTCTGTTCTAATGAAAGTAGTATCAGGTTTCATTTAACAAGCAGACCAGAGCACAACTAGTTAAAACGTGTCACCCTCTGACCAAAGAACAAACATTGCACAGTGCGGGCAAGGATAACCTATGCAGATGAATGGGCAGAAGAATAGAGCAGCCAAAACAGAGCAGCAAAGTGCGTGCATCAGAGACAATCTCTGAAGCATCAGGCCCTGGACAATAATGGCTTCCATAAAGACAGTAATCTCAGGAGAATGTTAAGTGGCTTTTCTAACACGGAGAAGAAGAGAGAGGCTTAGACAGAAAAATGAAGACAGAATCTATCTCAAATCAGAGGGGTGCCTGGGTGGCTCATCATTAAGCATCTGCCTTTGACTCAGGTCATGATCCTAGAGTTCTAGGATCGAACCCGGCATTGGGCCCCCTGCTCGAGGGGGGTCTGCTTCTCCCTCTCCCACACTCCATGCTTGTGTTCCCTCTCTCGCTGCCTCTCTCTATCAAATAAATAAATAAAATATTTTTAAAAAAACCCTCTTTTTCATAATAATTTTTTATTATGTTATGTTAGTTACCATACAGTATATTCTTAGTTTTTGATGTAATGTTCCATGATTCATTATTTGTGTATAACACGCAGTGCACCATGCAATATGTGCTCTCCTTAATATCCATCACCGGGCTATCACAATCCCCCACCCTACTCCCCTGAAGCCCTCAGTCTGTTTCCCAGAGTCCATGGTCTCTCGTGGTTCATTCCCCCTTCTGTTTACCCCCCCTTTCATTCTTCCCTTCCTTCTCCTACCGATCTCCTTGCTATTCCTTATGTTCCACATATGAGTGAAACCATATGATAATTGTCTTTCTCTGCTTGACTTATTTCACTTAGCATAATCTTCTCCAGTTCTGTCCATGTTGATGCAAATGATGGGAATTCATCCTTTCTGATGGCTGAGTAATATTCCACTGTATATATGGACCACATCTTCTTTATCCATTCATTTGTTGAAGGGCATCTTGGCTCTTTCCACAGTTTGGCTATTGTGAACGTTGCTCCTATGAACATTGGAGTGCATGTGCCCCTTCTTTTCACTATGCCTGTATCTTTGGGGTAAATACCTAGTAGTGCAATTGCTGGGTCATAGGGTAGCTCTATTTTTAACTTTCTGAGGAACCTCCATACTGTTTTCCAAAGTGGCTGTACCAACTTGCCTTCCCACCAACATTGTAAGAGTGTTCGCCTTTCTCCACACCGTCTCCAACATTTGTTGGTTACTCTCTTGTCAATTTTTGCTATTCTAACTGGAATAAAGCATTATCTCAGTGTCATTTTGATTTGAATTACCCTGATGGCTAATGATATTGAACATTTTTTCATGGGTCTGCAGGCCATTTGTATGTCTTCATTGGAAAAGTGTTCATGTTTTCTGCCCATTTTTTACTGGATTATTTGTTATTTGGGTGTTGTGTTTGAGAAGTTCTTTATAGATCTTGGATACCACCCATTATCTGTTATGTCTTTTGCAAATATCTTCTTCCATTCTGTGGGTTGCCTCTTTGTTTTTGTTGACTGTTGCCTTTGCTGTGCAGAAGCTTTGTTTCTTGATGAAGTCCCAAAAGTTCATTTTCACTTTTGTTTCTCTTGCCTTTGGAGACATGTCTTGAAAGAAGTTGCTAAGGCCGACGTTGAAGAGGTTACTGCCTATGTTTTCCTCTAGGATTTTGATGGATTCCTGTCTCACATTGAGGTCCTTCGTCCATTTTGACTTTATCTTTGTGTAAGGGATCAATTTAATTCTTCTTTATATAGCTGTCCAATTTTCCCAGCACCATTTATTGAAGAGACTGTCTTTTTTTCCATTGGATATTCTTTCCTGCTTTGTCAAAGATTAGTGGACCATAGAGTTGAGGGTCCATTTCTGGGCTCTCTATTCTGTTCCATTGATTTATGTGCCTGTTTTTATGCCAGTACCATGCTGTCTTGATGATCACAGCTTTGTATTATAGCTTGAAGTCAGGAATTGTGATGCCCCTATCTTTGGATTTCTTTTTCAACATTTCCTTGGTGATTTGGGGTCTTTTATGGTTCCATATAAATTTTATGGTTGTTTGTTCCAGATCTTTGAAAAATGCCATTGATATTTTGTTCGGGATGGCATTGAAAGTATAGATTGCTCTGGGCAGCATAGACATTTTCACAATGTTTATATTCCGATCCATGAGCATGAAATGTTTTTCCATCTTTTTTGTCTTCTTCAATTTCGTTCATACGTGTTTTGTAGTTTCTAGAGTATAGATCCTTTACCTCTTTGGTTAGGTTTATTCCAAGGTATCTTACAGGTTTTGGTGCTTTTGCAAATGGAATCAATTCCCTAATTTCTCTTTCTACAGTTACCTTGTTAGTATATAGAAAAGCAATTGATTTCTATGCATTGATTTTCTATCTTGTCACATTACTGAATTGTTGCATGATTTCTAGTAATTTGGGAATAGAGTATTTTGGGTTTTCCACATAAAGTATCATGTCATCTGTGAAGAGAGAATGTTTGACTTCTTCTTTCCCAATTTGAATACCTTTTATTTATTTGCTGATGCTAAGACTTCTAGTACTATGTTGAACAATAATGGCAAGAGTGGGCATCCTTGTAGTGTTCCTGCAAAGCTGAGAGCTTCTCCCCATTGAGAATGATATTCACTGTGGGCTTTTCATAGATGGCTGTTATGAATTTGAGGAATGTACCCTCTATCTCTGCACTCTAAAAAGTTTTAATCAGGAAAGGATGCTGTATTTTGTGAAATGCTTTTTCTGCATCAACTGAGAAGATCATGTGGTTCTTGTCTCTTCTTTTATTAATTTGTTCTATCACAGTGATTGATTTGCGAATGTTGAACCACTCTTGCAAAGCAGGAATAAATCCCACCTGGTTGTGATGGGTAATCCTTTTAATGTACTGTTGGTTCCTATTGGCTAGGATCTTGTTGAGAATTTTGGCATCCATATTCATCAGGGATATAGGTCTGTAATTCTCCTTTTTGATGGCATCTTTGCCAAGTTTTGGGTTCAAGGTAATGTTGGCCTCATAGAATGAGTTTGGTACTTTTCCCTCTGTTTCTATTTTTTGAAACAGTTTCAGAAGACTAGGTATTATTTCTTTATATGTTTGGTAGAAATCCCCTGGGGATCCATCAGGCCCTGTACTCTTGTTTTTTGGGAGGTCTTTGATCACTGCTTCAATTTCGTTACTTGTTATTGGTCTATTCATATTACCAATTTCTTCCTGTTTCAGTCTTTGTAGTTTATAGGTTTCCAGGAAGGCATCCATTTCTTCCAGGTTGCTTAATTCATTGGCATATAGTTGTTGATAATAGTTTCTAATGATTGCTTCTATTTCTTTGGTGTTAGTCATGATCTCTCTCCTTTCATTCATCTTTTATTAATTTGGGTCCTTACTTTATTATTTTGGATACGTCTGGCCAGTGGTTTATTGATCTTATTAATTCTTTCAAGGAACCAGCTTCTAGTTTTGTTGATCTGCTCTACTGTATTTCTGGTTTCTAATTAATTGATCTCTGATCTAATCTTAATCAATTGTCTTTTTGTGTGTGGCTTAGGCCTGTTCTTTTGTTCCATCTCCAGCTGGGTAAGGTGTGAGTATAAGGACGGCATTTTAGATTTTTCTGTTCTTTTGAGTGAGGCTTAGATGGCTATGTATTTCTGCAAAAGACCACCTTTGCAGTATCCCATAGGTTTTGGACCAATGTGTATTCATTGTCATTGGTTTCCATAAACTGCTTAAGTTCTTCTTTAATTTCCTGGTTGACCCAAACATTTGTAAGCAGGAAAGTCTTTATCTTCCAAGTGTTTGAATTTCCTCCAAATTATTTCTTGTGATTGAGTTCCAGTTTCAAAGCATTGTTGTCTGAGAATATGCAGGGAATAATCTCAAATATTTTGGTATCAGTTGAGACTTGATTTGTGACCCAGGATGTGGTCTATTCTGGAGAAACTTCCCTGTGCACTCGAGAAGAATGAGTATTCTGTTGTTTTAGGGTGGAATGTTCTCTATATATGAAGTCCAGATGGACTTAACAGATAAATTCAGTCATTTCATCCTAAAACAGCAGAATACACATTCTTTTTGAATACACAAGGGACATTGTCTAAAATAGATCACACACTAGGTCACAAATCAGGACTAAATAGGTAAAAAAAATTGAGATAATAACATGCATGTTTTCTGACCACAACACTATGACACTTGAAGTCAACCACCAGAAAAAAAGAAAAGTGGGATGACCACAAATACATGGAAATTAAACAACATGGTACTACACAATGAATGGTTCAACCAGGAAATCAAAGAAGAAAGAAAACAAAAATACATAGAAACAAAAGGAAATGAAAACACAATGATCCAAAATCTTTGAGATGCAGCAAAAGTTGTTCCTAAGAGAGAAGTATATAGCAATAAGGGCTAACTTCAAGAAATAAGAAAACTCTCAAACAAGGTAACATTACACCTAAAGGAGCTACAGAAAAAACAACAAATGAAGCCTAAAGCCAGGAGAAGCAGGGAAATAATAAAGATTAGAGTAGAAATAAATGAAACATAGAAACTACAGAAACAGCATAACAGATGAATGAAACTAGGCACTCGTTCTTTTATAAAATTAATGAAGTTGATAAAGCCCTAGCCAAACTTATTAAAAAGAAAAGAGGAAAGACCCAAATAAATAAAATCACAAATGAGAGAGAAGTAATAACAACCAATACCACAGAAATACAATTGTAATTGAGTGTTACAAGAACCTATATGTCAACAAATTGGACAAATTGGAAGAAATGGAAAAATTCCTAGAAACATATATACTACCAAAACTGAAAGAGGAACAAATAGAAAACTTAAACTCATAACTGGCAAATAAATTGAATTAATATTGAAAAACTTCTCAACAAGCAAAAGTCCAGGGCCAGAAAGCTTCCCAGATAAATTATAACAAATATTTAAAGAAGAATTAATACCTTTTCTTTGCAAACTATTACAAAAAAATAGAAAAGGATAAACAACTTCTAGATTTATTCTATGAGGCCAGCATTACCCTGATTCCAAAACCAGACAAAGACTCAATTAAAAAAGGGAATTAGAGACCAATATCCCTAATGAACATGGATGCATAAATTCTCAATAAAAACCTAGCAAATCAAATCCAATAGTAATTAAAGAATGATACACCACAATCAAGTGGGATACATTCTTGGGCTGCAAGGGTGGGTCAATATTCACAAATCAATCATTGTGATACACCACATTAAAAAAGGATCAGTGCCATATGATCCTCTCAATAGATGACAAAGTATAACACCCAAGCATGATAAAAACCTTCAAGAAAATAGGGATAGATGGAAAATAGCTCAACATCATAAAGGCCATATACAAAAGACCCACAGCCAGTATCATCTTCAATGGGGAAAATCAGGGCTTTTCCTCTACAGTCAGGAACAAGACATGGATATCCACTCTCACCACTTTAATTTAACATAGTTTTAGAAGTCCTAACAACTGTAATCAGACAAAACAAAGAAATAAAAAGCATGCAAATATGCAACAAAGAAGTAAAACTTTCACTCTTTGCAGATGACATGATGCTTTATGTAGAAAACTCATTCCATCAAAAAATTGCTAGAACTGGCATGCAGATTCTGAAAAGTTGAAGGATACAAACCAATGTACAGAAATCTGTTGCATTTCTATACACCAATAAGGAAGCATCAGAAAGAGAAATAAAGGAATCAATTCCATTCACAATTGCACAAAAAACCATAAGGTGTCTAGGAATAACCCTAAAGAAAGAGGTAGAAAATCTGTACTCTGAAAACCATAAAACACTGATGAAAGAAAATGAAGAGGACACAAAGAAATGGAATAATATTCCAGGCTCATGGATTATAAGAACAAATACTGTTAAAAAGTCTGTATTACCCAAAACAATCTACACATTTAATGCAATCCTTATCAAAACACCACCTGCATATTTCACAGGGTAGAAAAAACAATCCTAAAATTTGTGTTGAACCATAATAGACCCCAAATAGCAAAAGGAATCTTGAAAATGATAAGCAAAACTGTAGATATAATAATTCTAGACTTGAAATTATATTACTAAGCTGTACTGATCAAAAGAGTATGATATTGGCACAAAACAGACACACAGATCAATAAAACAGAATAGAAAAAACCAGAAATGAACCCACAACTATATGTTTAATTAATCTTCAAGAAGGGAGAAGTGAATATCCACTGGATAAAAATACAGTCTCTACAAAAAATGGTATTGGAAAAACTGGACAGCAACATGCAAAAGTGTGAAACTGGACCACTTTCTTATACCATACAGTAAAATAAATTCAAAATGGATGAAAGACCCAAATGTAAGACAGGAAACAATTAAAATTATAGAGGAAAACACAGGCAGTAACCTTTTTGACATGAGTCATAGCAACATCTTACTAGATATGTCTCCTGAGAGAAGGGAAACATAAACAAATATAAACTCTTGGGACTTCTTCAAAATAATAAGACTTACATTGAAGGAAACAATTAAGAAAACTGAAACCAACATATGGCATGGGAAAAGATATTTGCAAATGACATATCTGATAAAGGGCTAGTATCCAAAATCTATACAGAATGTATGAAACTCAATCCCCTCAAAACAAATAATCTGGTTAAGAAATGAGAAGAAGACATGAATAGACATTTTTGCAAAGAAGTCCAGCTGGCCAATAGATGCATGAAAGGGTGCTCAACAACATTCATCATTAGGGAAAAACAAATCAAAACTACAATGAGATATCATGTCATACTTGTCAGAAAGGCTAAAATTAACAACAGAGGAAACAGGTTTTGGCAAGGGTCCAAAGAAAAGGGAATCCTCTCATACTGTTGGTGGGAATGCAAACTGGTACAGTATCTCCTGAAAACAGTGTGGAGGTTCCTCAAAGAGTTAAAAATAGAGCTACCCTTGGATCCAGGAATTCTACTACTAGGTATTTACCCAAGAGAAAAGAAAATGCTGATTCAAAGGGATAAATGCATTGAATATTTAAAGCAAAAATTATCAATAGTCAAATTATGGGAAGAGTCCAAATGTCCACCTACTGATAAATGGATAAAGAAGATATGCCATATATATATATATATATATATGGAATATTACTTAGCCATAAAAAGAATGAATGCAGTCTTGCCATGCGAATAAGGTGAATGAAGCTAGCAAGTATTATGCTAAACAAATCTGTGAGAGAAAGACAAGTATCATATGATCTTACTGATATGTGGAATTTAAGAAACAAATAAATGAACATTGTGGGGGGGAAGGCAAATCAAGAAACAGACTCTTAACTACAGAGAACATACTGATGTTTGCCAGATGGGTGCTGGGTCTAGGATGTATTAAATGGGTGATGGGGATTAAGGAGGGCATTTGAGATAAGCACCAGCTCTTGTATGTAAGTGTCAAATCACTGAATTGTACACTTTGTATGTTAACTACCTGGAATTTAAATAAAAACATGGCTTTCTCTGCTTGACTTATTTCACTCAGCATAATCCCCTCCAGTTCCATCCATGTCGATGCAAATGGTGGGTAGTCACCTTTTCTGATGGTTGAATAATATTCCATTGTATATATGTACTACATCTTTATCTATTCGTCTGTTGAAGGGCATCTCGACTTCTCCAACAGTTTGGTTATTGTGGACGTTGCTGCTATGAACATTGGAGTGCATGTGCCCCTTCTTTTCCACTATGCCTGTATCTTTGGGGTAAATACCAAGTAGTGCAACTGCTGGGTTGTAGGGGAGCTCTATTTTTAACCTCTTGTGGAACCTCCATCCTGTTTTCCAGAATGGCTGTACCAACTTGCATTCCCACTAGCAGTGTAAGAGGGTTCCCCTTTCTGCACATCCTCACCAACATTTGTTGTTTCCTGCTTTGTTAATTTTTGCCATTCTAACTGGTGTAAGGTGTTATCTCAGTGTGGTTTCAATTTGAATTTCCCTGATGGCTAATGATGTTGAACATTTTTTCATGTGTCTGTAGGCCATTCGTATGTCTTCTTTGGAGATGTGTCTGTTCATGTCTTCTGTGCAAAGGATGAATCATGGAGCACTACATCGGGGACTAATGAAGTACTGTATGGTAACTAACATAACATACTTTAAAAAATTAACATTACTTTCTCTGTTAAAAAAACACTACCATACAGGGGTGCCTGGGTGGCACAGCGGTTAAGCGTCTGCCTTCGGCTCAGGGCGTGATCCCGGTGTAATGGGATCGAGCCCCACATCAGGCTCCTCCGCTATGAGCCTGCTTCTTCCTCTCCCACTCCCCCTACTTGTGTTCCCTCTCTCGCTGGCTGTCTCTATCTCTGTCAAATAAATAAATAAAATCTTAAAAAAAAAAACACTACCATACAAGGTTAAAAAAACAAATAAAAATTTATTTTGGTTAAAATAAATTTTGGTTAAAATACAAACAATCAAGACAAACAAACAAAATAGAGAACAAACTGGTGGTAGCTAAAAAGGATTTGGATAGGGGTATAGGCAAAACAGATGAAGTAGTATTAGATACACAAATTTCCAGTTATAAAATAATAAGGCACAGAGATAAAAAAGTACAGCATGAGAAATATAGTCAATAACATTTCAATAACATTGTATGGTGGAAGATGGTAGCTACGCTTATCATGGTGAGCACTGAATAATGTATTGAATTCTTAAATCAATATATTATACACTTTGAAGCTACTTTTTTATAATAATTTTTTATGTTATGTTAGCCACCAAATAGTAAATCCTTAGTTTCTAATGTAGTGTTCCATGATTCACAATTTGGCTATTGTGGACAATGCTGCTAACATTGGGGTGCATATGGCCTTTCTCTTCACTTCGTCTGTATCTTTGGGGTAAATATTCAGTAGTGCAATTGCTGGATCATAGGGTAGCTCAATTTTGATATGCCATGGTTTCATTTTGTCTGATATTAATATAGCCACTCTAGCTCACCTATGGTTACTATCTGCATTGTATCTTTTTCTATTTTTTTATCTTTACCTTATGTGCATCTTTGGATCAAAATTATATTTTAGTTCTTAATTTCTTTTTACCCAATCTAAAAATCTCTGACTTGATTGGAGTGTTAAATCGATTTACATTTAATGTGTTTATTGATATGATTAGATTTACAGTATATCATTAGTTTTTGTTGTAGTGTTCCATGATTCATTGTTTGTGTATAACACCCAGTGCTCCATGCAATACATGCCCTCCTTAATACCCACCACTGGCGTATCCCAATACCCCACCCCCTCCCCTCTGAAACCCTAAGTTTGTTTCCCAGAGTCCATAGTCTCTCGTGGTTCATTCCCCCTTCTGTTTACCCCCCCTTCATGTTTCCCTCCCTCCCCCTACTGATCTCCCTGCTATTCCTTATGTTCCACAAATGAGTGAAACTATATGATAATTGTCTTTCTCCGCTTGACTTATTTCACTTAGCATAATCTCCTCCAGTCCCGTCCATGTTGCTGCAAATGTTGGGTAATCGTTCTTTCTGATGGCTAATATTCCATTGTATATATGGACCACATCTTCTTTTTTTTTTAAGATTTTATTTATTTGACAGAGAGACAGCCACCGAGAGAGGGAACACAGCAGGGGAGTGGGAGAGGAAGAAGCAGGCTCCCAGCGGAGGAGCCTGATGTGGGACTTGATCCCAGCATGCCAGGATCATGCCCTGAGCTGAAGGCAGATGCTTAACGACTGTGCTACCCAGGCACCCCTGGACCACATCTTCTTAATCCATTCGTCTGTTGAAGGGCACCTCAGCTCCTTCCACAATTTAGCTATTGTGGACAATGCTGCTATGAACATTGGGGTGCATATGGCCCTTCTCTTCACTACATCCATATCTTTGGGGTAAATACCTAGTAGTGCAATTGCTGGGTCATAGGGTAGCTCGGTTTTTAACTTTTTGAGGGACCTCCACACTGTTTTCCAAAGTGGCTGTACCAACTTGCATTCCCACCAACAATGTAGGAGGGATCCCCTTTCTCCACATCCTCTCCAACATTTGCTGTTTCTTGCCTTGTCAATTTTTGCCATTCTAACTGGCGTAAGGTGGTATCTCAGTGTGCTTTTGATTTGAATTTCCCTGATGGCTAACGCTTTTGAACATATCTTCATGTGTCTGTTAGCCATTTGCATGTCTTCATTGGAAAAGCATCTGTTCATATCTTCTGCCCATTTTTTGATTTGATTATTTGTTTCCCATGTATTGAGTTTGAAAAGTTCTTTGTAGATCCTGGATACCAGTCTTTTATCTGTAGTGTCATTTGCAAATATCGTCTCCCATTCCGTGGGCTGCCTCTTAGTTTTTTTGACTGTTTCCTTGGCCGTGCAGAAGCTTTTTATCTTGATGAGGTCCCACAAGTTCATTTTATCTTTTGTTTCTCTTGCCTTTGGAGATGTGTCATGAAAAAGGTTGCTTTGGCCGATGTCGTAGAGGTTGCTGCCTATGTTCTCCTCTAGGATTTTGATGGATTCCTGTCTCACATCGAGGTCTTTCATCCATTTGGAGTTTATCTTTGTTTATGGTGTGAGAGAGTGGTCAAGTTTCATTCTTTTACATATAGCTGTCCAATTTTCCCAGCACCTTTTATTGAAGAGACTGTCTTTTTTCCACTTTTTTTTTTTCCTGCTTTGTCAAAGATTAGTTGCTCAAACTGCTGAGGGTCCATTTCTGGGTTTTCTATTCTGTTCCATTGGTCTATGTGTCTGTTTTTGTGCCAGTACCATGCTGTCTTTGTGATCACAGCTGGGTAGTATAGCTTGAAATCAGACAACATGATGCCCCCAGCATTGTTTTTCCTTTTCAACAATTCCTTGGTAATTTGGGGCCTTTTCTGGTTCCACACAAATTTAAGGGCTTTTTGTTCGAGTTCTTTGAAAAATGTCATTGGTATTTTGATCAGGATAGCATTGAAAGTGTAGATTATTGTGGGTAGCACAGACATTTTAACTATGTTTATTCTTCCAATCCATGAGCATGGAATATTTTTCCATCTTTTTGTGTCTTCTTCAATGTCTTTCAAGAGTGATTTGTAGTTTCTAGCTAATATGACATTGTAATTTCTCTTCAATGCCATTGAGACAATGCCTTGTGTAAAGAAGAAGGCAGATTGGGCTTTGCGTTGGATTGGGGACAAAGAGGCTACCTATGGAGAACGGGTTGTGGCCTTTGCCACTGTGGAAGGAATCTTCTTTTCTGGTTCTTTTGCGTCGATATTCTGGTTCAAGAATCGTGGCCTGATGCCTGGCCTCACATTTTCCAATGAACTTATTAGCAGAGATGAGGGCTTACACTGTGACTTTGCCTGCCTGATGTTCAAACACCTGGTCCATAAACCTTCTGAGCAGAGAGTGAGGGAAATCATTATCAATGCCATTCAGATCTAGCAGGAATTCCTCATGGAGGCCTTGCCCGTGAAGCTCATTGGGACGAATTGCACGTTAATGAAGCAATATATTGAGTTTGTGGCAGACCGACTTATGCTGGAGCTAGGTTTTAGCAAGGTTTTCAGAGTAGAAAATCCATTTGACTTTATGTAGAATATTTCACTGGAAGGGAAGACTAACTTCTTTGAGAATAGAGTAGGTGAGTATCAGAGGATAGGAGTGATGTCAAGTCCAACAGAGAATTCTTTTACCTTGGATGCTGACTTCTAAGTGAATGAAGATGTGCTCTTATTTTGCTGGTTCCCCCCCCCCCCCCACCTTTCTCATAAAAAAAAAAAATCAGCTGCTTGAAGTGTATCAAACCAGCTACACCATGAATTATCCATAATGTTCATCAATAGTATTGTTAAAACTGTGTAGCTACCTCATAAGCAAGCCTGTTGATTAGTGATGCTAGTCGTCTGACTTAGAAAGAAGCGTAGACAAAAGCTACTTGGATTCTTAGGCAAGACCTTGGCTGTGTTTGGCTTTTGCAAGTAGGCTGTCTGTCCGTGAGTTCACTATGGCTCTTAATGGCAATCAGGGCTCTATGTGTGGGGACCCTGGAGTGAGTCTGAACCAGCAGGATTAATCAGTGACTCCAAGGCCCTTAGGAGATGTCAGCCTTGGTGCTTCAAAGCAGATTTTAAAGTTTACTTACTGATTTATATATAAAACTGGCACTTTACACCCAAATAAACAGAGTTTGTACTGTTGAAATAAAGGCCTGATTTAACCTAGTTTGGTTTCTAAACCAAATGCAAAACCTTCTATTGACCACTAATGGGAGCCAGTCTGGAATTTACTAGGTGACCAAAGTCCGTCAAATCTGTGCAGATCAAGCACGTTATTTGTATTCTTTGTCTTCTAGAATGAATAGATGTGCTCTGATTCAAAGTCAGTCCTGCACATACCTAGGTATCAGCCAGTTGGTGCCACAAAGACAGGTTGTGGTTTGTATTTTGGAGGCCAGGTTGAGTGTCGTGGAATGATAGCGAGGGGAAAGGAGCTTCTGACCTTAAATCGTTGGCACTTGAAGTGTGACACAGGCTGTCTGCTGGTCACCTGGGGGCGTGCAAGGGTCAGCGTCCTCTTATTTCTCAAATTTTCCCCAACCTCAAGCTCTCACCGAAGATCCTTAGATTCTTAGCTATAGAATCTGAGATATTGTACGTTGATTTTCCAATCATCCTTGCACGAAATGCCCCATGGAGGATCTCGCTCCAATTAAGCAGCACAAGTAGGACTGAAGTTCACTCCTGAAAAATTGAGCATGTATTCCGATTTGGTTGAATTTGTAAGTTGGCACTGTTGACCTAATGCATTTATATTTGCTACATGTTTTTTAAATAAAAAAATATATATAACATTGTATGCCAATTGCACTTCTAAAATAATAAATTAGAAAAGGAAACAAAGTAAAACAATACACAATAAAATGAAGAAATATGCCAAATATGAGTTAACAGTAAAATAAACTGTTATTTTTTTTAAATTTAATTTTTAGATAGTTAACATACAGTGCAATATTGGTTTCTGGAGTACCAGAACTCATTGATTCATCACTTACATAGAACATCTAGTGCTCATCACAGGTGCCCTCTTTAATACCCATCACTGATCTAGCCAATCACCCATCCACCTCTCTCTATCAACCCTGGTTTTCTCTGTCATTAAGAGTCTCTAATAGTTTGTTTCCCCATCTCTTTTTTTTTCTTTTCCCCCTTCCAATATGTTCATCCATTTCCTTTTTTAAATTCCACATACGTGTGAGATCATATGGTATTTGTCTTTCTCTGACTGACTTGTTTGGCTTAACATAATACACTCTAGTTCCATCCGTGTCCTTGTAAATGGCAAGATGTCAATCTTTTGATGGCTGAGTAAGATTCCATTGTATATATATACATACCAGGTCTTCCTTATCCATTCATCAGTTTATGAACATTTGGGCTCTCTCCAGAGTTTGACTATTGTTGATAATGTTACTACAAACATCGGGGTGCATATACCCCTCAAATATGTAGTTTTGTTCCTTTGGATAAATACCTAGTAATGCAAATGCTGGATTGTAATGTAGTTCTATTTTTTCTTTTTTCTTTTTGAGGAACCTACATACTGTTTTCCAGAATGGCTGTACCAGCTTGCATTCCCACCAATAGTGTAGGAGGGTTCCCTCATTCTCTGCATCCTCGCCAACATCTGTTGTTTCCTGACTTGTTAATTTGAGCCACTGTGACTAGCGTAAGGTGATATCTCATTGTGGTTTTGATTTGTATTTCCCTGATGCCGAGTGATGTTGAGCATTTTTTCACGTGTCTGTTGGCCATTTGTATGCCTTCTTTGGAGAAACGTCTATTCATGTCTTCTGCCCATTTCTTGACTAGATTATTTGTTCTTTGGGTGTTGAGTTTGATAAGTTCTTTATAGATTTTGGATACTAGCCCTTTAGCTGACTAGATATTTGCAAATATCTTCTCCCACTCTATCACTTGTCTTTTGGTTTTCAGAAGCTTTTACTCTTGATGATGGCCCAAAAGTTCATTGTCGCTGTTGTTTCCCTTGCCTCAACAATGTGATGAGTAAGAAGTTGTTATGGAAAAAAATAAAGCCTAAATTCAGCAGCATAAGAGAAATAAATGAAGATTAGAGAAGAAAGAAATCATATAAAATCCCCAGGAGAACAGATAAACAAAACGGGGAACCTGGTTGTTTGAAAGAACTAACAAGATTGACAAACCAATAACCAAAAACAGAATGAACAAAAACAAAAGAGAAAGGGTCCAAATAAATAAAGAAATAGCTAACAGACACACAAGAAAATGATCAACATCACTCGGGATCAGGGAAATAGAAATCAAAACCACAATGAGGTACTGCCTCACACCAGTCAGAATGGCTAAAATTAAGAATCCAGAAATGACAAATGTTGGTGAGCATGCAGAGAAAGGGGAACCTCTTTACACTGTTAGTGTGAATTTAAACTGGTGCACCCTGGAAAACAGTATGGAAGTTCCTCAGGAAATAGTAGATATTGGTGAGGATGTGGAGAAAGGGGAACCTCCTTATGCTGTTGGTGGCAATGCAAACTGGTACAGCCACTCTGGAAAACAGTATGGAGATTCCTCAAAAAGTTGAAAATGGAGCTACCCTATGATCCAACAATTACACTACTAGGTATTTACCTCAAATATACAAATGTAGTGATCTGAAGGGGCACATGTACCTTAGTGCTTATAGCAGCAATGTCCAAAATAGCCAAACTATGGAAAGAACCCAGATGTCCATCAAGTTGAATGAATACAGAAGATATGATACACACACACACCCAGTGGAATATTACTCAGTTATGAAAAAAATGAAATTTTGGATTTGCAATGACATGGATAGTACTAGTGGGTACTATGCTAAGGCAAATAAATCAGTCAGAGAAAGACAAATATCATATGATCTCACTCGTATGTGGAATTTAAGAAAACTGAAGATCATAGGGGACGGGAGGGGAATATGAAGCAAGAGAAAATCAAGGAGGGAGACAAACCATAAGAGACTGTTAACTATAGGAAACAACCCTGAGGGTTGTTGGAGGGGAGAGGGATGGGTATTATGTAAGACTAAACTCTACCTCTTTAACTAATAATATATGTTAGTCAATTGAATTTAAATAGATATTAAAAAATACGTTGCTAGGGGCGCCTGGGTAGCTCAGTCGTTAAGCGTCTGCCTTCAGCTCAGGGCGTGATCCCGGCGTTCTGGGATCAGGCCCCACATCAGGCTCCTATGCTGGGAGCCTGCTTCTTCCTCTCCCACTCCCCCTGCTTGTGTTCCCTCTCTCACTGGCTCTCTCTCTCTCTGTCAAATAAATAAATAAAATCTTAAAAAAAAATACATTGCTAGGGCCAAAGTCAAATAGGTTTCTGCCTGTGTTCTTCTCTAGGATTTTGATGGATTCCTGTCTCACATTGAGGTTTTTAATCCATTTTGAATTTCTTTTTGTGTGTGGTGTAAGAAAGTGGTCCAGTTTCATTCTTCTGCCTGTGGCTGTCCAATTTTCCCAGCACCATTTGCTGAAGAGACTGTCTTTTTTCCACTGGATATTCTTTCTTGCTCTGTCTAGGATTAGTTGACCAAAGAGTTTAGGGTCAATTTCTGGGTTCTCCATTTTGTTTCATTGATCTATGTGTCTGTTTTTGTGCCAGTATCATACTGTCTTGATGATTACAGATTTGTAATGTAGCTTGTAATCCAGAACCGTGGTGCCTCCAGTATTATTTTTCTTTTTCAAGATTGCTTTAGCTACTTGGGGTCTTTTGTGGTTCCAAACAAATTTAGGATAATTTTTTCTGGTTCTGTGAAAAATTCTGGTCATATTTTGATAGGAACGGCATTAAATGTGTTGATTATTTTGGGTAGTATATACATTTTAGCAATGTTTGTTCTTCCAATCCATGAGCATGAAATGCTTTTTCCATTTATTTATGTCCTCTTGAATTTCTTTCAAAAGTGTTCTATTGTTTTTAGAGTACAGAACTTTTATCTCTTTAATTAGGTTTATGCCTAGGTATCTTATTGTTTTGGGTGTAATTGCAAGTGGGATCAATTCCTTGATTTCTTTTCCTGCTTCTTTATAATTGGTTTATAGAAATAGAACAGATGTCTGTAAATTTATTTTATATCCCATGAATTTGATGAATTCCTGTATCAGTTCTAGCAATTTTGCAGACTCTAGCAATGGAGTCTTTCAGGTTTTCTATATAGAGTATTAGGTGAAATAAAAAGATTGAAAGTTTGACTTCTTCCTTGCTGATTTTGATACCTTTTGTTTTTGTTGTCTTATTGCTGATGCAAGGAATTCCAGTAATATTCTGAAAAACAGTGTTTAGAGTGGACATCCCTGTCTTGTTCCTTCCCATAGATGAAAAGCTCTCAGGTTTTCCCCATTGAGGATGATATTAGCTGTGGATCTTTCATATATGGCCTTTAGGATGTTGAGGTATGTTCCTTCTACACCTCCTTTCTTGAGGATTTTTATCAAGAAAATTGTTGTATTTTGTCAAATGCTTTTTCTGCATCTATTGAGAGGATCATATGATTCTTATCCTCTCTCTTATTTATTTGGTGTATCACGATGATTGATTTGCTAATATTGAACTACCACTCCAACACAGGAATATATCCCACTTGATCATTGTGAATCATTCTTTTATGTATTGTTGGGTTTAATTTGGTAGTATCTTGAGAATTTTTGCATCCGTGTTCATCAGGGATATTGACCTATAATTATCTTTTTTTAGTGGGGCGTTTGTCAGGTTTTTATATCAAGGTAATGCTGACCTCATATATGCAATTTGAAAGTTTTCTTCCACTTCTATTTTTTTGGAAGTTTCAGGAAAATAGGTATTAACTCACCTTTCAATAACTGGTAGAAATCCCCGAGGAGCCATCTGCCCTGGCCTTTTGTTTGTTGGGAGATTTTTGATTACTGTTTCAATTTCTTTGCCTCTTATGGGTCTGTTCAATTTTTCTCTTTCTTTCTGTTTCAATTTTGGTAGTTTGTATGTTTCAAGGAATTTATCATTTCTTCCAGATTGCCCAGTTTGTTGGCCTATAATTTTTCAAAGTATCTTCTTAGAATTGTTTGTATTTCTCAGGTGTTGGTTGTGATCTCTACTCCTTTATTCATGATTTTATTGCTTTGGGTCCTTTCTCTTTTTTTTTTCATTAAGTCTGGCTGGGGTTTTCAATTTTATTAATTCTTTCACAGAACTAGCTCTTAGTTTAACTGTTGTTGTTGTTGTTTTATTTCTATGTTGTTTATTTCTGTTCTAATCCTTATTATTCTCGTCTTCTGCGGGCTTTAGACCTTATTTGCTGTTCCTTTTCTAGCTCCATTATGTGAAAGGTTAGGTTGTATATTTGAGAATTTTATTGTTTCTTGAGTTAGGCCTGCAATATACTTCCTTCTTAGAACCACCTTTGCTGCATCCCAAGGTTTTGGACTCTTTTGTTTTCATTTTCATTTGCTTCCATGTACATGATATTTTATTATTTTATTTTTATTCCTTTTATTCTATTATTTATTATTTACTCAATATTTATTTATTTATTTATTAGTGTTCAGTCATTCATTAATTGTGTATAACACCCAGTGCTCATCACCACACATGCCCTCCTTAATACCCATCACCCGATTACCCCATTCCCCAGCCCCTCTCTTCTGCAACCCTCAGTTTGGTTACTGGTGTCCAGAGTCTTAAATGGTTTGTCTCCCTCTCTGATTTCCTCCCATTCAGTTTTCCCTCCCTTACCTTATGGTCCTCCCTGCTATTCCTTATGTTCCACATATGAGTGAAACCATATGATAATTGTCTTTCTCTGCTTGACTTATTTCACTTAGCATAATCCCCTCCAGTTCCATCAATGTCATTGCAAATGGTGGGTATTCATCCTTTCTGATGGTTTAGTAATATTCCATTGTATACATGGACCACATCTCCTTTATCCATTCATCTATTAAAGGGCATCTTGGTTCCTTCCACAGTTTGTCTATTGTGGACATTGCTGCTATGAACACTGGGATGCATGTACCTCTTCTTTTCACTACATCTGTATCTTTGGGGTAAATACTTAGTAGTGTAATTGCTGGGGCATAGGGTAGCTCTATTTTTAAATTTTGGAGAACCTCCACACTGGTTTCCTGAGGGCTGTACCAGCTTGCATTCCCACCAACAGTGTAAGAGGGTTCCCTTTTCACTACGTCCTTGACAACATTTGTTGTTTCCTGTCTTGTCAATTTTTGCCATTCTAGCTGGTGTAATGTAGTATCTCATTGTGGTTTTGATTTGAATTTCCATGTTGGCTAGTGATGTTGAACATTTTTTCATGTGTCTATTACCCATTTGTATGTCTTCTTTGGAGAAGTGTCTGTTCATGTCTTCTGCCCATTTTTTGACTGGATCATTTGGTTTTTGGGTGTTGAGTTTGAGAAGTTCTTTATAGGGACAGGAGTTAAGATGGCGGAGGAGTAGGGGACCCCTTTTTCAGCCGGTCCCCTGAGTCGAGCTGGATAGGTACCAGACCAGCCTAAATAACCACGGAATCAGCCTGAGATGCAGCATGATGCATCTGGATCTCTACAAATGAACATCTCCAGCGCTGAGTATTGAGGTACGAAGAGGGGAGCTGTAAACCGTGCACAGATATCGGAAGATAAACGGAAGGGGGAGGGAGCCGCCGCGTTTGGGCGTCGGGAAGCGGCAGCCACCTGCATGGGGGAGCGGGCGGACTCACAGAGGGCACCCGCGAGAGAGCGGACTGAGACCGGTGAGCCGTGAACGCGCGCCACCAGGCATCTCCCGGAACACCGGAATCCCGGTGTGCTCACGGGATCCAGACTGAGACCGGGAACTCCCGGAGCGCGCGCGGGGCGGCTGGCGGCTGGCGGGCCACCTGCACGGGGGAGCGGGCGGACTCGCGGTCGGCACCCGCGAAACAGCAGAGTGAGACCCTGAACCGGGTGCGCCCGCCACCAGGCTTCTCCCGAAACTCCGGAATCGAGGTGTGCTCACCGGGCATAGACTGAGACCAGGAGACCCGGGAGCGTGCGGGGCGGCCGGTGGCTGGCGGCATTAGAAACACAAAGGACAGAGACGCGCCGGCCCTGGAAGTGAGGGTAGGGACGCCGAGTTGGTGCGCACATCCCGGGACGCTGCAGGGTTGAGCAGCACCAACAGTAATAGAGTTAAAGTGGCCAGAACATCAGTGGAAAACGGGCCGCAATCCCTCTGTTCTGTGACAATGCAGCCTCTGCTGCTCTGACCCTCGGAAGAGGCATAGCCGGCCGCCAGGGAAAGCCACCAGAGAACAAAAGCCTGGAAATACCGGCTCAGAGAGTGCCCATTCCCATCCTCCCTCGCAGGGGACACGGAGACTCTAACCAAACAGGGTTGCCTGAGTATCGGCGCGAGAGGCCCCTCCCCCAGAAGGCAGGCTGAAAAATCAAGAAGCCCACGACCGGAGGCGCCTGGGTGGCGCAGTCATTGAGCACCTGTCTCCGGCTTAGGGCGTGATCCCAGCGTTCCGGAAAGGAGTCCCTCATCGGGCTCCTCCGCTGGGAGCCTGCTTCTTCCTCTCTCACTCCCCTGCTTCTGTTCCGTTCTTGCTGGCTGTCTGTCTCCCTCTCTCAGATAAGTAAATAAATAAAATCTTTAAAGAAGAAGCCCACATCTCTAAGATCCCTATAAAACAAGGGGCACGGCCTGGGACCCAGTCAATAATTTTGGGCTCTGGACAACCCCGCAACCTCCCCTCATTAGAATGACAAGAAGGAGAAGCCCCCCCCAGCAAAGAAAAGACAGTGAGTCAGTGGCCTCTGCCACAGAAGTAATGGATATGGATGTAACCAAATTATCAGAAATGGAATTCAGAGTAACAATGGTCAAGATAATGAGTAGACTTGAAAAAAGTATTCAGGAAAATGTTACTGAGAATATAGAATCCCTAAGGGCGGAAATGAGAGCGAATTTGACAGAAATTAAAAATTCTATGAGCCAAATGCAGGCAAAACTAGAGGCTCTGACGGCCAGGGTCACCGAAGCGGAGGAAAGGGTTAGTGAATTGGAGGATGAGTTAATAGAGGAAAAAATAAAAACAGAAGATGGTCTTAAAAAAATCCACGCCCACGAATGTTGGCTACGGGAGATTACTGACTCAACAAAACGATCCAATGTTAGAATCATCGGCATCCCCGAGGGGGTGGAGAAAAACAGAGGTCTAGAAGAGGTATTTGAAAAAATTGTAGCTGAAAACTTCCCTAATCTAGCAAGGGAAACAAAAATTCGTGTCCAAGAGGCAGAGAGGACCCCTCCCAAGCTCAACCATGACAGACCTACACCACGTCATGTCATAGTGCAATTCGCAAATATGAGATCCAAGGATACAGTATTGAAAGCGGCCAGGGCAAAGAAATTTCTCACGTACCAAGGCAAAGGCATCAGAATTACGTCAGACCTGTCTACACAGACCTGGAATGAGAGAAAGGGTTGGGGGAGCATATTTAAAGCTCTTTCAGAGAAAAACATGCAGCCAATGATCATTTATCCAGCAAGGCTGTCATTCAGAATTGATGGAGAAATAAAGACATTTCAGAATCGACAGTCACTAGCCAATTTCGTAACCACGAAACCAGCCCTACAGGAAGTATTACAGGGGGTTCTATAAAAGTAAAAAGGCCCCAAGAGTGATACAAAACAGAAAGTCACAGCCAATACAAACAAAGACTTTACTGACAACATGGCAGAATTAAAAGCATATCTCTCAGTACTCAGCCTTAACATTAATGGTTTAAATTCTTGCTTTAAACGCCACAGGGTTGCAGATTGGATAAAAAGAAATGACCCATCCATTTGCTGTCTACAAGAGACTCATTTCGAACCCAAAGATGCATTCAGACTGAGAGTAAGGGGATGGAGTACCATCTTTCACGCAAATGGACCTCAAAAGAAAGCTGGGGTAGCAATTCTCATATCAGATAAACTGGATTTTAAACTACAGACTATAGTTAGAGATGCAGAAGGGCACTATATTATTCTTAAAGGAAGTATTCAACAAGTGGATATGATAATTATAAATATATATGCCCCCAACAGGGGAGCAGCAAGATACACAAGCCAACTCTTAACCAGAATAAAGAGACATATAAATAAAAATACATTAATAGTAGGGGACCTCAACACTCCACTCTCAGAAATAGACAGAACACCCTTGCAAAAACTAAGCAAAGAATCAAAGGCTTTGAATGCCATACTCGACGAGTTGGACCTCTTAGATATATATAGAACACTACACCTCAGAACCAAAGAATACTCATTCTATTCTAATTCCCATGGAACATTTTCAAGAATAGACCATGTTCTGGGACACAAAACAGGTCTCAGCCGATACCAAAAGATTGAAATTATCCCCTGCATATTCTCAGACCACAACGCTCTGAAATTGGAACTCAACCACAAGGAAAAATTTGGAAGAAACTCAAACACTTGGAGACTAAGAACCATCCTGCTCAGGAATGACTCGATAAACCAGGAAATAAAAAATCAAATTAAACAATTTATGGAGACCAATGAGAATGAAACTACAACAGTCCAAACCTATGGGATACTGCAAAGGCAGTCCTAAGGGGGAAATACATAGCCATCCAAGCCTCACTCAAAAGAATAAAAAAATCTAAAATGCAGTTTTTATATTCTCACCTCAAGAAGCTGGAACAGCAACAGAGGGACAGGCCTAATCCACGCACAAGGAAGCAGTTGACCAAAATTAAAGCTGAAATCAATCAAGCAGAAACCAGAAGTACAGTAGAGCAAATCAACAGGACTAGAAGCTGGTTCTTGGAGAGAATCAATAAAATTGACAAACCACTGGCCAGACTTATCCAAAAGAAAAGAGAAAGGACCCAGATTATTAAAATTATGAATGAAAAAGGAGAGGTCACGACGAACACCATTGAAATTGGAAGGATTATTAGAAATTTTTATCAACAGCTATATGCCAATAAACTAAGCAATCTGGAAGAGATGGAATCCTTCCTGGAAACCTATAAACTACCAAGACTGAAACAGGAAGAAATTGATTTCTTAAACAGACCAATTAATTATGAAGAAATTGAGTCAGTGATAAACAACCTTCCAAATAACAAAACTCCAGGCACGGACGGTTTTCCTGGGGAATTCTACCAAACATTCAAAGAAGAAATAATACCTATTCTCCTAAAGCTATTTCAAAAAATAGAAACAGAAGGAAAGCTACCAAACTCATTCTATGAGGCCAATATTACCTTGATCCCCAAACCAGGCAAAGACCCCCTCAAAAAGGAGAATTACAGACCAATTTCCCTAATGAATATGGACGCCAAAATCCTCAACAAGATACTTGCTAATAGAATCCAACAGTTCATTAAAAGGATTATCCACCATGATCAAGTGGGATTCATACCTGGGATGCAAGCGTGGTTCAATATTCACAAATCAATCAGCGTGATACATCATATCAACAAGAAAAGACTCAAGAACCATATGATCCTCTCAATCGATGCCGAAAAAACATTTGACAAAATACAGCATCCTTTCCTGATTAAAACCCTTCAGAGTGTAGGAATAGAACGTACATTTCTCAATCTCATAAAAGCCATCTATGAAAAGCCTACTGCAAATATTATTCTCAATGGGGAAAAGCTGGAAGCCTTTCCCTTAAGATCAGGAACACGACAAGGATGCCTACTCTCGCCACTATTATTCAACATAGTACTAGAAGTCCTTGCAACAGCAATCAGACAACAAAAAGGGATCAAAGGTATTCAAATCGGCAAAGAAGTCAAAATGTCTCTCTTCGCAGATGACATGATACTCTATATGGAAAACCCAAAAGAAGCCACTCCCAAACTATTAGAAGTTATCGAGCAATTCAGTAACGTGGCGGGATACAAAATCAATGCTCAGAAATCAGTTGCATTTCTGTACACGAATAACGAGAACGAAGAAAGAGAAATTAGGGAATCCATCCCATTTACAATAGCACCAAAAACCATACGTTACCTTGGAATTAACTTAACCAGAGACGTAAAGGACCTTTATTCTAGAAACTATAAATCACTCTTAAAAGACATTGAGGAAGACATAAAAAGATGGAAAGATATTCCATGCTCATGGATCGGAAGAATTAACATAGTTAAAATGTCCATGCTACCCAGAGCAATCTACACTTTCAATGCTATCCCGATCAAAATACCGAGAACGTTTTTCAAAGAACTGGAACAAATAGTCCTTAAATTTGTATGGAACCAGAAAAGACCCCGAATCTCCAAGGAACTGTTGAAAAGGAAAAACAAAGCTGGGGGCATCACAATGCCGGATTTCGAGCTGTACTACAAAGCTGTGATCACAAAGACAGCATGGTACTGGCACAAAAACAGACACATAGACCAATGGAACAGAATAGAGAGCCCAGAAATGGACCCTCAGCTCTTTCGGCAACTAATATTTGATAAAGCAGGAAAAAACATCCGGTGGGAAAAAGACAGTCTCTTCAATAAATGGTGCTGGGAAAATTGGACAGCTACATGCAAAAGAATGAAACTTGACCACTATCTCACACCATACACAAAAATAAACTCCAAATGGATGAAAGACCTCGATGTGAGACAGGAATCCATCAAAATTCTAGAGGAGAACATAGGCAGCAACCTCTACGACATCGGCCAAAGCAAGCTTTTTCATGACACATCCCCAAAGGCAAGAGAAACAAAAGATAAAATGAATTTATGGGACTTCATCAAGATTAAAAGTTTCTGCACAGCCAAGGAAACAGTCAGAAAAACTAAGAGGCAGCCCACAGAATGGGAGAAGATATTTGCAAATGACACTACAGATAAAAGACTGGTATCCAAGCTCTACAAAGAACTTCTCAAACTCAATACACGAGAAACAAATAAACAAATCAAAAAATGGGCAGAAGATATGAACAGACACTTTTCCAATGAAGACATACAAATGGCTAACAGACACATGAAAAAATGTTCAAAATCATTAGCCATCAAGGAAATTCAAATCAAAACCACACTGAGATACCACCTTACGCCAGTTAGAATGGCAAAAATAGACAAGGCAGGAAACAACAAATGTTGGAGAGGATGTGGAGAAAGGGGATCCCTCCTACATTGTTGGTGGGAATGCACGTTGGTACAGCCACTCTGGAAAACAGTGTGGAGGTCCCTTAAAAAGTTAAAAATTGAGCTACCCTATGATCCAGCCATTGCACTACTGGGTGTTTACCCCAAAGATACAGACGTAGTGAAGAGAAGGGCCATATGTATCCCAATGTTCATAGCAGCAATGTCCACAATAGCTAAATCATGGAAGGAGCCAAGATGCCCTGCAACAGATGACTGGATTAAGAAGTTGTGGTCCATATATACAATGGAATATTACTCAGTAATCAGAAAGAATGAGTTCTCAACATTTGCTACAACATGGACGGCACTGGAGGAGATAATGCTTAGTGAAATAAGTCAAGCAGAGAAAGACAACTATCATATGATTTCTCTCATCTATGGAACATAAGAACTAGAATGATCAGTAGGGGAAGAAAGGGATAAAGAAAGGGGGGGTAATCAGAATGGGGAATGAAACATGAGAGACTATGGACTATGAGAAACAAACTGAGGGCTACAGAGGGGAGGGGGGTGGGGGAATGGGATAGACCGGTGATGGGTAGTAAGGAGGGCACATATTGCATGGTGCACTGGGTGTTATACACAACTAATGAATCATCGAGCCTTACATCGAAAACCGGGGATGTACTGTATGGTGACTAACATAATATAATAAAAAATCATTATTAAAAAAAAAAAGAAGTTCTTTATAGATCTTGGATACCAGTCTTTTATCTGTTGTGTCATTTGCAAATATCTTCTCCCATTCCCTGGGTTGCCTCTTTGTTTTGTTGACTGTTTCCTTTGCTGTGCAGAAGCTTTGTATCTTGATGAATTCCCAAAGTTCATTTTCACTTTTGTTTCCCTTGCCTTTGGAGACATGTCACGGAAGAGGTTGCTGTGGCTGATGCTGAAGAGATTACTGCCTATGTTCTCCTCTACGATTTTGATGAATTTGTCTTACATCGAGGTTTTTCATCCATTTAGAGTTTATCTTTGTGTATGGTGAGACGGAATGATTGAGTTTCATTGTTCTGTATATAGCTGTCCAATTTTCCCAGCAACATTTATTGAAGAGACTGTCTTTTGTCCATTGGATATTCTTTCCTGCTTTGTGAAAGATTAGTGGACTATGGTTGAGGGTCCATTTCTGGAGTCCGTATTCTGTCCTATTGATCTAAGTGTCTGTTTTTGTGCCAGTACCATGCTGTCTTGATGATCACAGCTTTGTAGTATAGCTTGAAATCAAGCAACATTATGCCCACAGCTTTGTTTTTCTTTTTCAACATTTCCTTGGTGATTTGGAGTTCTTTCTGGTTCCACGTGAATTTTAGGATTGTTTGTTCCAGCACTTAGAAAAATGACATTGGTATTTTGATCGGCATGGTGTTGAAAGTATAGATTGTTCTGTGTAGCATAGACATTTTAACTATGTTTATTCTTCTGATCCATGAGCATGGAATGTTTTTCCATCTTTTTGTGTCATCTTGAATGTCTTTCATCACTGTTTTGTAGTTTCTAGAGTATAGATCCTTTATCTCTTTGTTTAGGTTTATTCTGAGATATTTTATGGTTTGGGTGTTATTTTAAATGGAATCGATTGCCTAATTTCTCTTTCTTCAGTCTCATTGTTATTGTATAGAAATGCAACTGCTTTGTGTGCATTGATTTTGTATCCTATACATTACCGAATTGTTGTATGAGTTCTAGTAATTTGGGGTGGAGTATTTTGGGTTTTACACATAAAGTATCATGTTATCTGTGAAGAGAGTTTGACTTCTTCTTTGCCAATTTGAATACCTTTTATTCTTTATTTTGTCCGCTTGCTGTTGCTAGGACTTCTAGTACTATGTTGAACAATAATGGTGAGAGTGGGCAACCTTGTGTGTTCCTGATCTTAAGGGAAAGGCTCTCAGGTTTCCCCATTGAGAATGATATTTGCTGTGGGCTTTTCATAGATGGTTTGTATGAAATTGAGGTATGTACCCTCTATCTCCACACGTTGAAAATTTTTAATCCAGAAAGGATGCTGTATTTTGTCAAATGCTTTTTCTGCATCAATTGAGAAGACCATATGATTCTTTTATCTTATTACTGTGTTCTATCACACTGATTGATTTGTGACTGTTGAACCACCCTTGCATCTTAGGGTTGAATCCCACTTGGTTGTGATGGATAATCCTCTTAATGTACTGTTGGATCCTATTAGCTAGGATCTTGTTGAGAATTTTGGCATCCATATTCATCAGGGATATCAGTCTGTATTTCTCCTTTTTGATGGGGTCTTTGCCTGGTTTGGGGATCAAGGTAATGCTGACCTCATAGAATGAGTTTTGAAGTTTTCCTTCTCTTTCTATTTTTTGAAACAGGTTCAGTAGAATAGGCATGAGTTCTTTAAATGTTTGGTAGAATTCCATGTACATTTTAAATTTATTTTTCAATTTCCTGGTTAACACATTCATTCTTTAGCAGTATGTTCTTTAACTTCCATGCATTTGTGCCCTTTCCAATTTTTTTTTCTTTTGGTTGAATTCAAGTGTCATAGTGTTGTGGAATGAAAATATATATGGTATGAAGTATGATCTTTTTATACTTGTTGAAGTTTGATTTGTATGTAATCTGTTCTGGAGAATGTTCCAGGTGCACTTGAAAAGAATGTGTATTCTGATTCTTTAGGATGAAATGTTCTGAATATATTTTTTAAGTCTAAGCAGTCCAGTGTGTCATTCAGAGCCATTGTTTCCTTGTTGATTTTCTGTTGGATTTTCTGTCCATTGGTGTAAGTGGGGTGTTAAAGTCCCCTACTATTATTGTATTATTTCAATGATTTTCTTTATGTTTATTATTATTTTAAAAGGTTTATTATTTATTTATTTGTTTATTTATTTATTTATTTGCAAGAGTGAGAGATAACACAAACATGGGGGGGGGCAAAGGGAGAGGGAGAGAGAGAATCCTGAAGCAGACTCCCCCTGAGTCAAGCAGTCTCCCCCACTAAGTGTGGACACCAACACAGGGCTCAATCCCTGGACCCTGAGTTCATGACTTTGATTGAAATAAAAATTCAGATGCCTAACTGACTGAGCCACCCAGATACTCCTATGTTTATTATTTACTGATTTATATATTTGTGTGCTCCGAAGTTGGGAACATAAATATTTGTTATTGTTAGATCTTCTGGATGAATAGACTCTTTTATTATGATATGTCCTCCTTCATCTCTTCTTACAGTCTTTATTTTAAAATCTAGTTTGTCAGATGTAAGTATGGTACTCCTTCTTTTTGTGACATCTATAAGCATGATAGATGCTTCTCCATTTCCTCACTTACTATGCGTAGGTATATTTAAGTCTAAAAGGAGTCTCTTCTAGGCAGTATATAGATGGCTCTTGTTTGCTTGTTCATTTGTTTGTTTTTACCCATTCTCATACCCTATGTCTCATGATTGAAGCATTTAATTCATTTACATTCAAAGTGATTATTGAGAGATATGAACTTACTGCCTTCGATTTTGGTATGTTCTTTTTTTTCTGGCATGTACTATATTGTTTTCTAGTCTTTGTTGCTTCTGGTTTTTTTTTTTTTTCATCAAAAGTGTCCCCTTTAATATTTCTTGCAGGGCTGGCTTCGTGGTCACAAACTCCTTTAGCTTTTGTTTCTGTGGAACTCTTTATCTCTCTCTCTATTCTGAATGAGAGCCATGTTGTATAAAGAATTCTTAGAGGCTGTATATTTTTAACATTCAGCACTTTTAACATATCCTTCCACTGCTTTCCGGCCTGTCAAGTTTACATGGACAGATCCACTAAGAACCTATTCTGTCTTCCCTTGTAGGTTAAGGACTTTGTTCCCTTGCTGCTTTCACAATTCTTTCCTTGTCTGTGTATTTTGTGAATTTGACTATGATATGCATCAGGGATAGTCAGTTGTTTTTTTTTTAATTTAATTGGTGCTCTCTGTACATCTAGGATTTTGATGTCTGTGTCATTTCCTAGATTAAGGAAGTTTTCATCTATAATTTCCTCAGATAAAACTTCTGCCCTCTTTTTTCTTTTCTCCTTCCTCTGGGACTCATATGCTTTAAGGAGTCACTGAGTTCCCTAAGTATACATTCATGGCCCAATACCTTTCTTTCCCTCTTTTCAGCTTCATTTTTCCATAATTTAATCACCTATATCACTGATTCATTCTTCTGTCCATCTATCCTTGTTGTCATTGCATCCAGTTGGCTTTGCATCTCGATTATAGCAGTTTTAGTTTTGGCCTGAGTAATTTTTAGTTCTTTTAGCTCTTTAGTAAGGGATTCTCTAGTGTTGTCTATGCTTTCCTCAAGCCCAGCTAATATCCTTATAATCATTGTTTTAAATTCTGCTTCAGAGATCTTATATTTGTATTGATTAAATCTCTGGTCATAACTTTTTTTTAATGTTATTTAAATTCAATTTAACTAACAGATACTGTATTACTATTTTCAGAGGTAGAATTCAGTGAATCATCAGTTGCATACAACCTGCTGAGCTCACTATATCAAGTGCCCTCCTTAATGCCCATCACACACTTACCCCATCCCCCCATCTATCTCCCCTCCAGGAAACCTCAGTTTGTTCCCTATAGTTAAGAGTCTCTTATGCTTTGTCTCCCTCTGATTGTAACTTGTTTTATTTTCCTCTTCCTTCCCCCATATTCATCTGTTTTGTTTTTTAACTTCCACATATGAGTGAAATCATATGGTAATTGTCTTTCATTGACTGACTTACTTGGCTTAGCATAATATCCTCTAGTTCCATCCATGTCATTGCAAATGGTAAGACTTCATTCTTTTTGATGGCTGAGTAACATTCCTTTGCATAAATATATACACCACTTCTTCATTTCCCACTCATCTGTCAGTGGACATATGGGCTCTGTCCATAGTGTGGCTATTATGGACATTGCTGCTATAAACACTGGTGCCCCTTCAAGTCACTATGTTTATATCCTTTGGATAAATACTGAGTAGTGCAATTGCTGGGGCACTGTGTAGTTCTATTTTTTTTAACTTTTTGAGGAACCTTCATACTGTTTTCCAGAATGGCTACACCAGTTTCCATTCCCACCAACAGTGTAAGAGGGTTCCCTTTTCTCCACATCCTCGCCAACATCTGTTGTTTCCTAACTTGTTAATTTAGGCATTCTGACCTGTGTGAGGTGGTATCTCATTGTAGTTTCGATTTGTATTTCCTTGATGCCGAGTGATGTTGAGCATTTTTTTCGTATGTCTGTTAGCCATTTGTATGTTTTCTTTGGAGAAGTGTCTGCTCATGTCTTCTGTACATTTGCCCTTTATGTGATAGCACATTTGCAAATATCTTCTCCTATTCTATAGGTTGCCTTTTAGTTTTGTTGACTGTTTCCTTCACTGTGCAGAAGCTTTTTATCTTGATGAAGTCCCATAGTTCATTTTTTTTAATTTCTCTTGTCTTTGGAGATGTGTCTAATAAGGAGTTGCTACAGCCGAAGTCAAAGTGGTTACTGCCTCTCTTGTCATCTAGAATTTTAATAGTTTGCTGTCTCACATTTAAGTCTTTCATCCATTTTGAGTTTATTTTTATGTATGGTGTAAGAAAGTGGTCCAGTTTCATTCTTCTGTGTGTTGCCATCCAGTTTTCCCAGCACCATTTTCTGAAGAGGCTTTTTTCCATTGGATGGTCTTTCCTGCTTTTTTGAAAATTTTTGACCATAGAGTTGAGGGTCCATTTTTGGGTTCTCTATTCTGTCCCATTGATCTTTGTGTCTGTGTTTATGCCAGAACCATACTGTCTTGATGACTACAGTTTTGTAATATAGCAGAACCCTGATGCCTCCAGTTTTGTTTGTCTTTTTCATGATTGCTTTGGCTATTAGTGGTCTTTTGTTGTTTTGCAGAAATTTTAAGATTGTTTGTTCTAGCTCTGTGAAAAATGCTCATGGTATTTTCACAGGGATTTGCTTTAAATTGTAGATTGCTTTAGGTCATATAGACATTTTATTAATGTTTGTTCTTCCAATCCATGAGCATGGAATGCTTTTCCATTTCTTTGTATCCTCTTCAATTTATTTCATAAGTGTTCTATAGCTTTCAGAATAGAGACTTTTTTTTTTTTACCTCTTTAGTTAGGCTTATTCCTAGGTATCTTATTGTTTTTGGTGCAATTACAAATGGGATCAATTCCTTGTTTTTGTTAATGTTCTACTATTTTTGTTTGTTTGTTTCTATGTCAGTTATTTATGTTCTAATCTTTATTATTTCCCTTCTTCTTCTGGCTTTTGATTTTATTTGTTGTTCCTTTACTAGATATTTTAGGTGTAAGTTTAGGTCGCGTATTTGAGACTTTGCTTGCTTCTTGAAGTAAGCCTGTATTCTAATGTACTTCCCTCTTAGGACTGTCTTTGCTACATCCCAAATGTTTTGGGCTATGGCATTTTCATTTTCATTGCTTCCATGTATTTTTTATTTCTTCCTTAATTTCCTGGTTTACCTAATCATTCTTTATTAGAATGGTCTTTGATCTCCATGTATTTGTGGCCTTTCCGATTTTGTTCTTGTGGTTGACTTCAAGTTTCACAGCATTTTGGTCTGAAAATATGTATGGTATGATCTTAATTTTTTTTTAATTTTTACTTTATGAGGGCTTCTTTGTGATCTTGTATGTGGATCTATTCTAAAGAATGTCCCACGTGGACTCAAAAACTGTGTATTCTGTTGATTTAGGATGAAATTTTCTGGATATATATGTTAAGGCCATCAGGTTCAGTTTGTCATTCAAAATGATTGTTTCCTTGTTGAGTTTTGCTTAGATGATCTGTTCATTGTTATAAGTGGGGTATTAAAATCTCCTACTATTATTGTATTATTATCATGGAGTTTCTTTATGTTTATTATTAATTGATTAATATATTTTGATGCTCCCATGTTGGGGCATAAATATTTATAATTGTTAGATCTTCTTGATTGATAGACCCCTTTATTATGATATAGGGCCCTTCTTCATCTCTTATTACAATCTTTGGTTTAAAACCTAATTGTCTGATTTAAATATGGCTACCCTGGCTTTCTTTTGATGTCCATTAGCATGATAAATTATTCTCCATCCCCTCACTTTCAATCTGCAGGTGTCCTTAGGTCTAAAATGAGACTCTTATAGGCAGCTTATAAGTCGGTCTTGGTTTTTTGTTTTTTGTTTATTCATTCTGATACCCTATGTCTTTTGATTGGAGTGTTTAGTCCATTTACATTCAGAGTGATTATTGGATGATATGAGTTTATTGTCATTGTGTTACCTGTGGAGTTGGTGTTTCTGGTGATGTTCTCTGTTGTTTGTTTTGTGGTCTCTGTTGCTTTTGGGCTTTTTTCCATTCAAAGAGTCCCCATTAATATTTCTTGCAGGACTGCTTTATTGGTCATCAGCTCTTTTCGTTTTTGCTTGTCTCCCTGTATTCTGAATGACAGCCTTAGAGGATAAAGTACTCTTATATGCATATTTTTCCCATTAGAATAAACGTCTGCCCCCATTTGTCTCTCTTCATCTTCTGGGACTCCTATGTTATGAATATTATTTTGTTTTAATAAGTCACTGAGCTCCCTATATCTACCTTCATGATCCATAACCTTTCTTTCCCTCTTCTTTTCAGCTTCAGTATTTTCCATAATTTTATCTTCTATATCACACAGTCGTTCCTCTGCTTCATCCATCTTCATTTTATGGCATCCATTCATGTTTGCATTTTATTTATAGCATTTTTAATTTTGGCTTGACTAGATTTTACTTCTTTTCTCTGTAGTAATGGATTCTCTAGTGTCTTCTATGCTTTTTTCAAGCCCCCTAGTAACCTTAATTGTTTTAAATTCTTGTTCAGACATCTTATATATATATCTGCATTGATTATATCTCTGGCTGTCATTTCTTCTTCTTTCTTTTGGGATGAATTCCTCCATATTGTCACTTGGGAGGGGGAAAAGCAAAATAAAACAAAATTTAAAAATAGAAAAAATAATAAAATAAAATAAATGAAGGAAGCTAGATCCTAGGTGTGCTTTGGTCTGCTTGTTATGAGTAGCCTGATAGAAAAATGATAAAAAGAAAAGATAAAAGAAAAGAAAAAAATATATAAAATCATCAACAACAACAAAACCCCAAAGGCCACTAGATCCTGTTTCTTCTAGAACTAAAATATTGTAGTACTCCATGATCAGTAGATGTGGTGTGAGTGAGGGGTTTGTGCTGGTCTTCTGGGGTAGGGTCTGCTCCTCTGATTCTCAGATGGAATTGCCCTTGCAGAGATGTATCTACAGGGCACAGGGGCGGGGCTTGTTATAGAGGCTCTGTTCTCCACCTTTTGGTGTTGTTTTGCTCACTGAGGTGGATCAAGCTGGTGGGTGCAGGGAGAAAATAGTTTCACCTGGTTATTCTGACTCCAGAGCAGGAAATGTACACCATCCATCTTCAGCAAGCTTTCACAGAAGCACAAATAATAATCCCCCCCATGTCCCTGGTTTCTGTCAGATCCCTGCCTTCATCTTGTCTGTGCCTGGGCTGTCTGTATGCCAAACAACACAACACGCTTGTGTTTTGTCTCAGGTGTGACTGTTTTTCAAAACCCCACACTACAGAGATCCCCACAGCATGACTCACACTGATCTTCTCAGGGAGGGACTCCCTGTATTGTGGCCATTGCCAGTTTGTCCCATAAGAGGATTGCATGACCTGCCGCAGTTTGGAATTTATGATAAATCACAACACACAGCTGGTGCCAAGGATTGCTCCCCTCAGCCAGCATATTTGCTCCTATACTGGTGAGTCAGGCAGCTTGATGTCACCTGCAGGGTTCTTTGTCCATGGAGAGGTTGTATCCCTCTACCAAATGCACTCTAAGTAGGGGAGCTGCTTCTCCCTGTGTGACCCTGGTGATCCTCAGGCTGCCTAATGCTGAGGCTTAGCTCTGCTTTCTCACTGGAGCACCGATCAGCTCCCTAGGGGTGAATCTGGCAATGCCAAAGACCTCCAAAACTTCAGAAACTGTTCACTGTTTATAGAAAACTGACATTCTTGTAACGCTCTACTTTTTTCCCAAAATGGTTTTGGGGAATTGTTTTCACATGCCCTGCATGTGTTTTGACGTTTTTTTTTCCTCCAAGCTTTCCCCCTCTCTCCTTTCTCATTACTCCTTCTGTGGTCAGGGCTCTCTCTCCTGGGTAGTGCCCATGGCTCTTTTGTCCCACGAATCAACTCTCCACAGTTCCTACATTCCATGGGTCATTTTTTTATTTGTAGTTGTGTAGCTTTGTTCTCTAAGAATTCCAATCAGTTTCTTGGATATTCAGAATGACTTGATATTTGTCTATCTGGGTTCAAGACAGGAGGCAAGCTTAGGGTCACCCTACTCCTCAGCCATCTTATGTCTCCTGTTTGGTTCTTTTTAAATATATATATTTTAATTTTTTTGTTGATTATCTGGCTGACATTCTCCACTCTTTTCTCTAGTCAAGTAAGCTTTTTTATGACCATTACATTTAATTCTCTATCAGGCATATTTCTTACCTCTGTTTCATGTAGTTCTATTGCCGTGATTTTTCCCCCTGTTCTTTGCTTTGGAACATATCCCTCTGTATCCTCATTTTGTCTATCTTTGTTTGTTTCTATGTACTGGGAATGTCATCTCTATTTCCTGATCTTGGAAATAGTGATTTTATTAAGGAGAGGTGCTATAGTGACTTGTAATTTCCCCTGTTCATCAGAACAAGGTGCTTCAGGGATGTCTCCTATGTGTATTGCATATCTCCTACTATTGTGGTTGAGTCACATTTGCCTTTAGTTCAGTCAGCTGCATAGCCCTCTTTGCCTGTTGTGGGCAGACTTTGGCCCACTAAGCAGCCAGTCTGGGACTACCTTGGGCTTGCGGTTGGGTCAGACCAGATGCATGCCCTCTGTTTCTTTTCCAGGAATATGGGTACACCACACTACAGGACACTTTCCCTATATTATCCTCTGAGAGACTTTTGTTGTTGTGTGGGGTCTACAGTCAGAGCCAATGTCCACCTGCTGTCTGTCTGTTGATATTGCAGTCACCCCAAACTATATGGTTTTATCCTTGTGTTGGTCTCTGTGTGGTTTTTGTTGCTGTGCAGTAACGGTAGTCAGATCAGGTGTCTAGCCCCAGCCCATTGCTGGGTTTGCAATCAAACTCATGTGTGATTCTCTTTCCCTCTCCCCAGGGCAAGAGTCACTTTGGAATGCTGCTGGTAACTGTTGGGGCTGCTTAAAGAATGAGATGAGTCAGGTACTGTTGTGGTGGGACTTTGCTGAGTGAGTCAGGATGGATGGGGTGAGTCCATAAGAGAACAGGGGCATGTGGTTCCTGGTGTTAGCAAGCTATGTTGGGAGTGTTTGTGCTGGTTCACACAGGTGTCCAGGTACCTAAGCTGGAAGGAGGAATAAAATGGCACCCGTTAGTTCTTTTGTTCTTGGAGAAGTCTCCTAAAGATCCTTGCTTCTCTACATCATGTTCCTAGATTAGTAAACAAATGTTTATTTATACCCCAAGCATTTTTCAAAGTGTTGCTTCTATGCTGTATCTTAGGGAAGTTCTTTATTATGCTGGCTCTTTAAGTTTGGGAACTCAGTTTCTGATTGCCCTCCAACTCTCCAAGATCCAAGCTTGCTGATCTTTAAAGTTCCCAGTCTTAAGTTCTTACTTGTAAAAACTCGTGAAATTAAGCCCCTCTGATTTTCACATTTAAATGTTATGGGGACTCTTCTTCCTACTGCATGTTCCCCTATTGTGGGGTGTCTTGTGTTGGGTTTGTTCCTCTACCTTCTCTCTCTCTGTCTTTAAATGTTTTATTTATTTATTTAACAGAGAGTGAGAGAGAGCACAAGCAGGGAGAGCAGCAGGCAGTGGGAGAGGAAAAAGCAGACTCCCCGCTGAGCAAGGAGCTCAATGCGGGGCTTGATCCCAGGACCCTGGGATCATGACCTGAGCTGAAGGCAGATGCTAAACTGACTGAACCACCCAGGCACCCCTTCCCTCTACCTTCTCCTCACTTGTGGTGTCCTTTCCATTTGTAGTTATTCTCCTGAATAGTGTGGTACCTGACTGGGACTCTGTGCTTCCTAACTTTTTTCCAAGTGGCCTCCTCTCTATGATTATGGAGAGTCCACTCTGCCAGGCTTTGGGTCATTTTTTGGATTGGCTGTATGGATGTGGCAGTTATCCAGGTTTATTTGTGGGAGGAGGTGAGCTTGAGATCCTCCTAATTTACCAACTTTTCAGGCTCAGAAAACATAGTTACTAAAAATTTTATTCCTAAATTGAATCCAACTAACATATTTAACTCACTTGTGCTTATCAATTATATTAATATTAATCATGAAAATTTCATAAGCTACACAAATAAATTCAGCCATCGTCCTACCTTATATTTCTCTTGAAAATTAGGCAATGTCATCTCATAAGGAAAAAGCCTACAAAGTTAAATGTATTTTTCTTCCTTTTTAGTATTTTTCTACTGTGCTTGATATCCACCAAGAAATTATTTCTATTGTAAATTTTGGTATTATGTTGGAATTATAGCTTTATAATCTTAAAAATGTAGCAGAAATAGCAATCTTGTTGACTGACTCCTAAATCTGGACCAGGAAAGAAATTGTACACATTATATTCAATGCTGACAAGTCTAAACACAAAAATTTCTATTTCTGCATTATATTCAATGCTGATAACTCTTAATTTTGCCATTTGCAATGACGTGGATGGAACTAGAGGGTATTATGCCAAGCAAAATAAGTCAGTCAGAGAAAGATAATTATCATATCATTTCACTCATATATGGAATTTAAGAAACAAAACAGGGGAGCATAGAGGAAGGGAGGGAAAAATAAAACAAGGTGAAATTAAAAAGGGAAACAAACCAAAAGAGACTCTTAAGCATAGGAAACAAACTGAGGGTTTTTTTTTAAAGATTTTATTTATTTGACAGAGAGAGACAGCCAGCAAGAGAAGGAACACAAGCAGGGGGAGTGGGAGAGGAAGAAGCAGGCTCCCAGAGGAGGAGCCTGATGCGGGGCTCGATCCCAGATCGCCAGGATCACGCCCTGAGCCGAAGGCAGATGCTTAACCGCTGTGCCACCCAGGCGCCCCCAAAATGAGGGCTTCTGAGGGGAGATGGATAGGAGGATGAGGTAACTGGGTGATGGGCATTAAGGAGAGCATGTGATGTAAAGAGCACTGGGTGTTATATACAATTGATGAATCACTGAATTCGACCTCTAAAACTAACAATACACTATGTGTTAATTAATTGAATATAAGTTAAATTACATTAAATTAAAAAAAAAAGGAATCCCCTTTTGCTCTGTGGTCCCTCATAACCTGAGACCACAAAGCCCTACCTAGAATTCTGCCTTTTCATTTCCAGAGCCCCCTTCAGAGAGGGATGTCTCTTACTAAAGCAGATTTCTCAGGGTTCTGATTTTGCACCCTAGTGTTATATCACTTTCCAGGAGCCAGCTTATGGAGCTTCCCTCCACCTTCTGTTTATCTTCCAATATCTCCCCACAGTTTCAAGACTCCACACGTCCTATCTTGCAAAAAGCAGTCGCTTTTCTGCTTGTAGAGATCCAGATATATATTCTTACATCTCAGGCTGATTTCATGGGTGTTCAAAATGGTTTAATAGATATCCAGATAAATTCAGGGGACCAGTTGAAATGGGGTCCCCTACTCCTCTGCCATCTTGCCTCCACTCGGGAGGTTTTTGATTATTATTTCAATTTCCTTTCTGGTCTGTTCAGGTTTTTTATTTCTTCATGTTTCAGTTTTGGTAGTTTGTAGGTTTCCAGGAATGCAACCATTTCTTTCAGATTGCCTAATTTGTTGGCATATTGTTGCTCATAATATGTTCTTAAAATTGTTTGTCTTTTCATGGTGTTGGTCAGGATCTCTCCTCTTTAATTCATGATTTTATTAATTTACATCGTTTCTCTTTTCTTTTTGTTAAGTCTGGTTAGGAGTTTAACGATCTTATTAATTCATCTGAAGAACCGGTTTCTAGTTTTGTCCATCTGTTGTACTGTTCTTCTGGTTTCTATTTCATTGATTTCTGCTCTAATCTTTATTATTTCTCTTCTGTTTGGTTTAGGATATTTGCTGTTCTTTCTCCAGCTCATATAGGTTTAACGTTAGCTTGTGTATTTGAGATTTTTCTAATTTCTTGAGAGACGCTTGTGTTGGAATGTACTTCCCTCATAGGATTAACTTAGCTGTATCCCAAAGGTTTTGAGCAGTTGTGTTTTCATTTTCATTAGTTTCCATGATTTTTTATATAAAGTTCAAAAATTTATTTATTTTATTTTAGTTTTTTTTCCTATAATAATATTTTTTATTATATTATGTTAATCACCATACAGTACATCCCTGGTTTTTAATGTAAAGTTCGATGATTCCTTAGTTGCGTGTAACACCCAGTGCACCATGCAATACGTGCCCTCCTTACTACCCATCACCAGCCTATCCCATTCCCCCACCCCCCTCCCCTCTGAAACCCTGTTTGTTTCTCAGAGTCCATAGTCTCTCATGCTTCATTCCCCCTTCTGATTACCCCCTTTCTTTATCCCTTTCTTCTCCTACTGATCTTCCTAGTTCTTATGTTCCATAGATAAGAGAAACCATATGATAATTGTCTTTCTCTGCTTGACTTATTTCACTTAGCATTATCTCCTCCAGTGCCGTCCATGTTGCAGCAAATGTTGAGAACTCATTCTTTCTGATAGGTGAGTAACTTTCCATTGTATATGTGGACCACATCTTTTTTTTTTAAAGATTTTATTTATTTATTCGACAGAGATAGAGACAGCCAGCGAGAGAGGGAATACAAGCAGGGGGAGTGGGAGAGGAAGAAGCAGGCTCATAGCGGAGGAGCCTGATGTGGGGCTCGATCCCATAATGCCGGGATCACGCCCTGAGCTGAAGGCAGACGCTTAACCGCTGTGCCACCCAGGCACCCCTGGACCACATCTTCTTAATCCAGTCATCTGTTGAAGGGCATCTCGGCTCCATCCATGATTTAGCTATTGTGGACAATGTTGCTATGAACATTGGGTGCATATGGCCCTTCTCTTCACCTCGTCTGTATCTTTGGGGTAAATACCCAGTAGTGTAATGGCTGGGTCATAGGGTAGCTCAATTTTTAACTTTTTAAGGGACCTGCACACTGTTTTCCAGAGTTGCATTCCCACCAACAATGTAGGAAGGATCCCCTTTCTCCACATCCTCTCCAACAATTGTTGTTTCTTGCCTTGTCAATTTTTGCCATTCTAACTGGCGTAACGTGGTATCTCAGTGTGTTTTTGATTTGAATTTCCCTGATGGCTAATGATTTTGAACATTTTTTTCATGTGTCTGTTGGCCATTTGTATGTCATCATTGGAAAAGTGTCTGTTCATATCTTCTGCCCATTTTATGATTTGTTTATTTGTTTCTCATGTATTGAGTTTGAGAAGTTCTTTGTAGATCTTGGATACCAGTCTTGTATCTGTAGTATCATTTGCAAATATCTTCTCCCATTCCGTGGGCTGCCTCTTAGTTTTATTTTTTTTTTATTGTTTCCTTGGCTGTGCAGAAGCTTTTTATCTTGATGAAGTCCCACAAGTTCATTTTATCTTTTGTTTCTCTTGCCTTTGGAGATGTGTCATAAAAAAAGTTGCTGTGGCTGATGTCATAGAGGTTGCTGCCTATGCTCTCCTCTAGGATTTCGATAGATTCCTGTCTCACATCGAGGTCTTTCATCCATTTAGAGTTTATCTTTGTGTATGGTGTGAGAGAGTGGTCAAGTTTCATTCTTTTGCATATAGCTGTCCAATTTTCTCAACACCATTTATTGAAGAGACTGTCTTTTTTTCACTGTTTTTTTTTTTTCCTGCTTTATCAAAGATTAGTTGTCCAAAGAGCTGAGGGTCCATTTCTGGGTTCTCTATTCTGTTCCATTGGTCTATGTGTCTATTTTTTTATAATAAATATTTATTGTGTTATGTTAGTCACCTACAGCACACCCTTAGTTTTTAATGTAATGTTCCATAATTCATTATTTGCATATAACACCCAGTGCACCATGCAATATGTGCCCTCCTTACTACCCATCACCAGCCTATCCCATTCCCCCACGCCCCTCCCCTCTGAAGCCCTCAACTTGTTTCCCAGAGTCCATAGTTTCTCATGGTTCATTCCCACTTCTGTTTACCCCCTTTCATTCTTCCTTTCCTTCTCCTACCGATCTTCCTGCTATTTCTTATGCTCCATAAATGAGTGAAACCATATGATTATTGTTTTTCTCTGCTTGACTTATTTCACTTAGCATTATCTCCTCCAGTCCTGCCCATGTTGCTGCAAATGTTGGGTAATCATTCTTTCTGATGGCTGAGTAAATTTCCATTGCATATATGGACTACATCTTCTTAATCCAATCATCTGTTGAAGGGCATCTTGGCTCCTTCCACGATTTAGTTATTGTGGACAATGCTGCTGTGAACATTGGGGTGCATATGGCCCTTTTCTTCACTACGTCTGTATCTTTGCAGTAAATACCCAGTGGTGCAATTGCTGGATCAGAGCGTAGCTCAATTTTTAACTTTTTAAGGGACCTCCACACTGTTTTCCAAAGTGGCTGTACCAACTTGCATTCCCACAGTGTAAGAGGGATCCCCTTTCTCCAAAATTTGTTGACAACAACTTCTTTATACACTTGTCTGTGGAAGGGTATCTCAGCTCCTTCCACAATTTGGCTATTGTGAACATTGTTGCTGTGAACATTGGGGTGCATATGCCCCCTCTTTTCACTAAATATGTATCATTGGGGTAAATACCCAGTGGTGCAATTGCTCGGTCATAGGGTAGCTCTATTTTTAATTTTTGAGGAGGCTCCATACTGTTTACCAATGTGGCTGTACCAACTTAATTCCCACCAACAGTGTAAGAGGGTTCCCCTTTCTCCACATCCTCTCCAACACTTGTTGTTTGTTGCCTTGTCGGTTTTTGCCATTCTAACTGGTGTAAGGTGATATATCACTGTGGTTTGATTTGAATTTCCCTGATGGGTAATGATGTTGAATATTTTTTTCATCTGTCTGTTAGTCATTTGTAAATCCTGTTTGGAAAAGTGTCTGTTCATTTCTTCTGCCAAATTTTTGACTGGATTATTTGTTTTTTGGGTGTTGACTTTGAGAAGTTCTTCATGTATCTTGAATACCAGCCCTTTATCTGTACTGTCATTTGCAAATATCTTCTCCCATTCTGTGGGTTGCCTCTTAATTTTGTTGACTGTTTCTTTGCTGTGCAGAAGATTTTAACATTGACGAAGTCCCAAAAGTTCATTTTTGCTTTTGTTTCCCTTGTCTTTGGAGACACGTCTTGAAAGAAGTTGCTGTGGCTGATGTTGAAGAGGTTACTGCCTATGTTCTCTAGGATTTTGATGTATTCCTGTCTCACATTGAGGTCCTCATCCATTTTGAGTTTATCTTTGTGTATGGTGTAAGAGAATGGTCGAGTTTCATTCTTCTGCCTATAGCTGTCCAATATTCCCAGCACCATTTATTGAAGAGACTATCCTTTTTCCATTGGATATGTTTTCCTGCTTTGTTCAAGAGTAGTTGACCATGGAGTTGAGGGTCCATTTCTAGGTTCTCTACTCTGTTCCACTGATTTATGTTTCTGTTTTGTGCCAGTACCATGCTGTCTTGATGATCACACCTTTATAGTATAGTTTGAAATCAGGCACATGATGCCCCCAGCTTTCTTTTCTTTTTCATCATTTCCTTGGTGATTCGGGGTCTTTTCTGATTCCACGTGAATTTTAGGATTGTTTGTTCCAGCACTTTGAAAAATGACATTGGTATTTTTATTGGGTTGTTGTTGAAAGTATAGATTGCTCTGGACAGCACAGACATTTTAACTTTGTTTGTTCTTCTGATCCATGAGCATGGAATGTTTTTCCATCTTTTTGTGTCTTCTTCAATTTCTTTCATCAGTGTTCTGTAGTTTCTAGAGTATAGGTCCATTACCTTTTTGGTTAGTTTTACTCCAAGGTATTTTATGGTTATTGGTGGTATTGTAAATGGAATCCATTCCCTAATTTCTCTTTCTACAGTTACATTGTTAGTGTATAGGAAAGCAACTGATTTCTGTGCATTGATTTTGTATCCTACCACATTATTCAATTGCTGTATAAGTTCTAGGAATTTAGGGGTGGAGTTTTTTGGGTTTACCACATAAAGAATCATGTCATTTGTGAAGAGAGAGAGTTTGACTTCTTCTTTGCCAATTTGAATACCTTTTATTCTTTTTGTTGTCTGATTACTGTTGCTTGGACTTCTAGTACTATGTTGAATAATAGTGGTGAGAGTGGGCATCCTTGTGTGTTCCTGATTTTAAGGGAAAGGCTCTCACCTTTTCCCCATTGAGAATGATATTTGCTGTGGGCTTTTCATAGACAGTTTTAATGAAATTGGGGAATGTTCCCTTATCCCTGCACTCTGAAGAGTTTTAATCAGGAAAGGATGCTGTATTTTGTCAAATGCTCTTTCTTCATCAATCTGAGGAGCATATGGTTCTTGTCTCTTGTCTTATTAATGTGTTCTATCACAGTGATTGATTTGTGAATGTTGAACCACCTTTGCATCCCAGGAATAAGTCTCACCTGGTTATGATGGATAATCCTTTCAATGTACTGTTGGATCCTATTAGCCAGGGTCTTGTTAGGAATTTTCGTATCCATATTCATCAGGGATATTGGTCTGTAATTCTCCTTTTTGGTGGGGTCTTTGCCTGGTTTTGGGATCAAGTTAACACTGAGCTCATAGAATGAGTTTGGAAGTTTTCCTTTTGTTTCTATTTTTTTAATCAGTTTCAGGAGAATGGGTATCATTTCTTCTTTGAATGTTTGGTACAATTCCCATGGGGATCGATGAGGCCCTGGACTCTTGTTTTTGGGGAGGTTTTTGTTCACTGCTTCAGTTTTGTTACTGGTGATTGGTCTATTCATATAGTCAATTTCTTCCTTTTTCAGTCTTGGTAGTTTGTAGGTTTCTAGGAAGGCATCCATTTCTTCCAGGTTGTTTAATTTATTGGCATGTAGTTGTTGATAATAGTTTCTTATAATTGTTTCTATTTCCTTGGTGTTGTGATCTCTCCCCTTTCGTTCATAATTTTATTAATTTGGGTCCTTTCTCTCTCTCTCTTTTCTTTTTTTTTTCTTTCTTTCTTTTTTTTGGGGGGGGGGATAAGTCTGGCCAGTGGCTTATCAATCTTATTAATTCTTTCAAAGAACCAGCTTCTAGTTTTGTTGATCTGCTCTACTGTGCTCCTGTTTTCTAATTCATTGATCTCTGCTCTAATCTTAATTATTTTTCTTCTCCTGTGTGGCTTAGGGTTTATTTTTTGTTCATTCTCTAGTTTTTTAAGGTGTAAATTTAGTTTGTGTATTCAGGATTTTGTGTGTGTGTGTGTGTGTGTGTGGCTTGGATGGCTATCTATTTCCCCCTTAGGACCGCCTTAGCAGTATCCCATAGGTTTTCATTCTCATTGATTTCCATAAATTATTTAAGTTCTTCTTTGATTTCCTGGTTGACCCAAACATTCTTAAGCAGGATGGTCTTTAGTTTCCAAGTGTTTGAATTTCTTCCAATTTTTTTCTTGTGATTGAGTTCCTGTTTCAAACCATTGTGGTCTGAGAATATGCAGGGAATAATCTCAATCTTTTGGTATTAGTTGAACCATGATTTGTGACCCCATACGTGGTCTATTCTGGAGAACGTTCCACCTACATTCAAGAATAATGAGTATTCTGCTGTTTTAGGGTGGAATGTTTTGTATATATCTATGAGGTCCATAGGTCCAGTGTGTCATTCAAAGCACTTGGGTTTTGTTGTTGTTGTTGTTGTTGATTTTCTGCTTAGATGATCTGTCTATTGCTGAGTGGACTGTTGAGGTTTCCTACTATTAATGTATTATTATCAATATGTCTCTTTACTTTGGTTAACAGTTGGCTTATGTAGTTGGCTGCTCCCATGTTGGGGGCATAGATATTTACAATTGTTAGATCATCTTGTTGGATAGACCCTTTAGGAATGATATAGTGTCCTTCTCTATCGCATACTACAGTATTTAGTTTAAAATCTAATTTGTCTGCTATGAGAATTGCCAACCTAGCTTTCTTTTGAGGTCTGTTGGCATGAAAAATGGTTCTCCACCCCCTCACTTTCAGTCTGGAGGTATCTTTAGGTTCAAAATGAGTCTCCTGTAGACAGCATATGGATGGGTCATATATATTTTTTAATTTAATCTGCAACCCTGTGCTGTTTCATGGGAGTGTTTAGGCTGTTCACATTGAGAGTGATTATTGAAAGATACAATTTTTTTGTGTCATTGTATTGCCTGTAAAGACCTTGTTTCTATAGATTGTATATGCAAATTTCTGTTCTATATAACTCTTGGTGTATTTCTTCTTTTATAGAGCTCCCCTTAATATTTTTTGCAGGGCCAGCTTGGTGGTCACATATTCTTTCATTTTTTGCTGGTCTTGGGAGTTCCTTGTGTCTCCATCCAATCTGAATGACAGCCTTGCTGGATAAAGTATCCTTGGCTGCATGTTCTTCTCATTTAGTAGCCTGGATATATCTTGCCAGCCCTTTCTGACTTGCCAGGTCTCTGTGGACAGTCTGACGTTATTCTGATGTTCCTCCTCTCTGTATGTAAGAAATGTCTTCCCCTTCTTCACTTTCAAGATTGTTTCCTTGGATCTAAGATTTGTGAATTGTACTATTATATGTTGTGGCATTGTTCTGTTCTCATTGATCTTGGGAGGGGTCCTCTTTGCCTCTTGAACACGAATGATTGTTTCCTTCCCCAGAAGTTCAGGAAGTTCGCAGCTATGATTTGTTCAAACATATCTTCTAGAGAGCTCTCTTTCTCCATCCCCTCAAGGATCCCAATAATTCTGATATTGGAATATTTCATTGAGTCGTTAATCTCTCTCAGTTTGATCCCTTGGGTTTTAATCTGTTTTTCTCATGCCACCTCATTTTCCTTCTTTTCTATCTTATCCTCTAGCTCACTAATTCATTCTTCTGCTTCTTTTACCCTGTCAGTCAGAGTATCCAGTTTAGACTGCATTTCATTCATAGCATTTTTATGTTCGGTCTGATTTGATCTCATTTCTGCTCTTAGAGATTCTATATTGTCATTAATATTTTTCTCATTCCTATATATCAACTTCATGATTGTTACTCTAAAGTCTATTTCTGACATCTTGCTTATATCCATGTCCATTATTTCTGTGGCAGAGGCTACAGTTTCTGCTTCTTTTCTTTGTTGGGGGTTCACCTTCTTAGTCATTCTGTTGAGGGGTGGTTGAGGGAATGTATTGAGTCCAAAGTATTAACCACACCCCAAGCAAGATGCACCTGTTTTATAGGGACCTTAGGGTAGTTGGCCTCTTGTTTTCCCAGTCTGTCTTCTGGTGGAGGGGCCTGCCATGTTGTTCCTTGGGCAACCCTGTTTGAACAGAGTTGCCCTGCTCCCTGTGGGAGGGGATGGGCTCAGTGAAAACCATTTTCAAGGGGGACTTTCATTCTCTGGTGGCTTTCCCTGGCAGCTTTCTAATTCTCTCCCAACAGAGTACAGGTGACCACATCCAAACCTCTGTCTCAGAACAGAGAGATCACAGTCTGCTCTTCACTGAACTCTCCAGGCCACACTGTCCCTATTCCTGTCTATGCTGCTAAAAGCTGCAGTCTCCTGTGTTGTGTGCCCCACAGCAGCACCCCCAGCTATCACTCCCAGAGCCGGACACATCTCTGACCTTTAGCCGCCACTGGTTCACCCATGACTACTCATAGATCCTGGTTTCAGTCTGGGGGGCTGCACTAAAGTCCTTTCCTCCCCAGTAACGTTCTGCAAGTCTATGCCTGGTCCCAGGAGGGGAGGCTTTTGCCTTCCTAGCACAAGTTCAGGAAGGCTCCCTCCCCCTTTTGTTCATCTTCTGATATCTGCCTGCACAATCATGCCTTGAGACCCACCGCCAGAGATATTCTATTTGTATAAATTCAGATGTATCTTCTTCCATCTCTGGCTGATTTCGTAGGTGTTCAGAATGCTTTGGTAGATTTCCAGCTCAATTCAGGGGACTGAATGAAATAGGGTCTCCTACTCCTCTGCCGTCTTTTTTCCTTGCTCTATTAATACTTCTTTAAATGTTTGTTAGAATTCCACTGGGAGGCTATCTCATCCTGAACTCTTGTTTGTTGGGAGATTTTTTATTACTGTCAATTTCTTTGCTGTTTATGGGCCTGTTCAGGTTTTCTATATCTTTCTGTTTCAGTTTTGGTAGTGTATAAGTTTCTATGAATGCAACCATATCTTCCAGGTTGCCTACTTTCTTGGCATATATTTGCTTATAATTTTTTTCCATTTTTGTATCATTTATTTCTGCTGTACTTATTATTTCCTTCCTCTTGCTCATTTTGGGTATTGTTTGTTTATAACTCCTTTAGGTATAGTGTTATGCTATTTATTCGAGATTTTTCTTATTTCTTTAGGTAAGCCTGTATTGGTATAAGCTTCCTTTTAGAACCACGTTGGCTGGGCCCAAAAGGTTTTGTACCATTGTGTTTTCAGTTTCATTTGTTTCCATGTACTTTTGGATTTCTTATTTGATTTCTTGATTAACCCATTCATTGCTTACTAGCATGCTATTTAACCTCCATGTATCTGTGGTCTTTCTGGATTTTTTCTTGTGGTTTATTTCTAGCATCACAGCATTTGGGTCAGATAAGATGCCTGGTATGCCTCTGACCTATTTAAATTTGTTGAGACTTGTTTTGAGACCTAATATATGATTTATTTTGGAGAATGCTCCATACGCACCTGAAAAGAATGCGTATTCTGTTTTATGGTGGAATTTTCTAAATCTATCTGTTAAAGTCACCTGATCATATGTGTCATTCAAAGCATTTGTTTCCTTGTTGATTTTTTGGTTGGATGATCTGCCCATTGATGTCAGTGGGGTGTTAACATCCCCTACTATTGTTTTATCACAATCAATTAGTTTCTTTATGTGTATTATTAACTGTTTTATGTATTTGGATGCTCCCATGTTGGGTGCATACATATTTATAATTGTTATATATCTTCTTGTTGTATAGTCCCCTTCATAATTATGTAACATCCTTCTTTGTCTCTTGTACAGTTTTTGCTTCAAAATGTATTTTGTTTGATACAAGCGTTGCTACTCTGGCTTTTTTTGACTTCCATTCGCATGATAAATGTTCCCCTATCCCCTCACTTTCAACGTGCATGTGTGTCTTTATGCCGCATGTGAGTCTCCTGTAGGAATATATAGATGTGTCTTTTTTTTTAATCTATTCTGCCACCCTATATCTTTTGATTGGAGCATTTAGTCTATTTACATTCAAAACAATTATTGATACTTATGTATTTATTGCTTTTATTACATTTGGTGTTCCCCCCCCCCATTTTCCTCTGATTCTTTCTCCTCTTTCTCCTTTTCATGATTTGTTGGTTTTCTCAGTGATATATTTAGATTTCTATTTATTTGTTGTATATCAGTTAGTGGGTTTTGATTTGTGGTTACCATTGTTTGTATATAACCTCTTCTGCATATATTAGTCTGTAATAAGTTGGACATTTAAGAATGAACTCATTCTTTACTCTTTCCTCCCCAAGTTTTAAGTATATCATATTTTACATTTTTAAAATGTTGTGAGTTCTTTGATTTCTTTTTACAGAAATACTCATTTTCTTGCATTTTATTTTCCCTACTTTCATGCTGTCATGTTTGATCTTTACTTTCCACTCATAGAGTCCCCTTTAATATTTTTTTCAGGGCTGGCTTAGTGGTCATGAACTCTCTCTCTTTTTTTTTTTCTTTCCCCTCGGAAACTCTATCTCTCCTAATTTGAATGAAAGCCTTGCTGGATAGAGTAATCTTGGCTTCAGATTTTTCCCATTCAGCATTTTGAATATATCATGCTACTTTTTTCTGAGTTTCAAAGTTTCTGGTGAAGAATTCACTGATAGCCTTAAAGGGTTTCCCTTGTATGTAGCTGTCCTTTGTTTTGCTCCATTTTAAATGTTTTCTTGGGGAGGAGGAAGGTAAGATGGTGGAGGAGTAGGGGACCTCTTTTTCAGCCGGTCCCCTGAGTCGAGCTGGATAGGCAGCAGACCAGCCTGAACATTCACGGAATCAGCCTGAGACGCAGGAAGATACATCTGGATCTCTACAAATGAACATCTCCAGCGCTGAGTATTGAGGTACGAAGTGGGGAGCTGTGAAAATGCGCACAGATATCAGAAGATAAACGGAAGGGGGAGGGAGCCGCCGTGTTCGGGACTGGGAAGTGGTAGCCACCTGCGGTGGGGGGGAGCAGCAGACTCACCAAACTGCACCTGCAGAGAACAGACTGAGACCGTGAGCAGGGAACACGCACCACCAGACTTCTCACAGAACTCCAGTGTGCTCACTGGAACTAGACTGAGACCGGGAGCTCTGGGAGCACACAGGGGCGGCTGGCAGCTGGCAGCTTGCGGTGTTAGAAACACAAAGGACAGAGACGCGACGGCCCTGGAAGTGAAGGCTGGGATGCTGGGTGTGGGGCGCACATCCCCGGATGCTGCAGGGTTGAGCAGCACCAACAGTAAGAGAGTTAAAGTGGCCAGAATATCAGTGGAGAACAGTCCGCGATCCCTCTGTTCTGAGACAGAGGCTGAGATTTGGCCACTGCTACTCTGACTTTCAGAAGAGGCACACCAAAATACCAGGGAAAGCCGCCAGAGAACAAAAGCCTGGAACAACCGGCTCACAGAGTGCCCATCCCCATCCCCCCTGGCAGGGGACATGGAGACTATACCCAAACAGGGTTGCCTGAGTATCGGTGTGGCAGGCCCCTCCCCCAGAAGGCAGGCTGAAAAATCAAGAAGCCCACATCCCAGGGTGCCTGGGTCGCATAGTCCTTAAGCGTCTGTCTTTGGCTCAGGGCGTGATCCCGGTGTTCCAGAATCGAATCCCTCATCGGGCTCCTCCCCTGGGAGCCTGCTTCTTCCTCTCCCACTTCCCTGCTTGTGTTCCCTCTCTCACTGGCTGTCTCTCTGTCACATAAATAAATAAAATCTTAAAAAAAAAAGAAGCCCACATGCCTAAGATCCCTATAAAACAAGGGCACACGGCCTGGGTCTTGGTCAATAATTTGGGCTCTAGACAACCCCGCAACCTCTCGTCATTCAAGGATAAGTCCCCCCCCCCCCAGCAAAGAAAAGACAATGAGTCTGTGGCCTCTGCCACAGAACTAATGGATATGGATATAACCAAATTATCAGAAATAGAATTCAGAGTAACAATGGTCAAGAGGATGTGTAGACTTGAAAAAAGTATTAACGAAAATGTTAATGAGAATATAGAATCTCTAAGGGCAGAAATGAGAGTGAATTTAGCAGAAATTAAAAATTCTATGAGCCAGATGCAGTCAAAACTAGATGCTCTGACGGCCATGGTGAATGACGCAGAAGAACAAATTGGCAAATTGGAGGAAGGGTTAGTAGAAGAGAAATCTAAAATAGAAACTTGGTTCAAAAAAATGCAATCTCAAGAATGTAGGTTATGGGAGATTACTGACTCAATGAAACGTTCCAATGTCAGAATCATCGGCATCCCCGAGGGGGTGGAGGAAAACAGAGGTCTAGAAGAGATATTTGAACAAATTGTAGCTGAAAACTTCCCTAATATAGCAAAGGAAACAAGCATTCGTGTCCAAGAGGCAGAGAGGACCCCTCCCAAGCTCAAACATGACAAACTTACGCCCCATCACGTCATAGTGCAATTCGCAAATATTAGATCCAAGGATACAGTATTGAAAGCAGCCAGGGCAAAAAAATTTCTCACGTACCAAGGCAAAGTTATCAGAATTACGGCAGACCTGTCTACACAGACCTGGAATGAGATAAAGGGCTGGAGGGACATTTTTAAAGCTCTTTCAGAGAAAAACATGCAGCCAAGGATCCTTTATCCAGCAAGGCTGTCATTCAGAATGGATGGAGAAATAAAGACCTTCCAGAATCGCCAATCACTGACCAATTTTATAACCACAAAACCAGCCCTAAGGAGATATTAAGGGGGGTTCTATAAAAGTAAAAAGGCCCCAAGAGTGATACAGAACACAAAGTCACAATCGATAGAAACAAACACTTTACAAGCAACATAGCACCATTAAAATCATATCTCTCAATAATCGCTCTCAACGTGAATGGCGTAAATGATCCCATAAAACACCACAGGGTTGCATATTGGATAAAAAGACATGACCCATCCATTCGCTGTCTACAAGAGACTCATTTTGAACCCAAAGATACATCCAGACTGAAAGTAAAGGGATGGAATACCATCTTTCATGCCATCTTTCTTTAAAAGAAAGCTGGGGTAGCAATTCTTATATCAGACAGATTGGATTTTAAACTAAAGATTATAGTTAGAGAAACAGAAGGGCACTATATTATTCTTAAAGGATGTATCCAACAAGTGGATATGACAATTATAAATATCTATGCCCCCAACAGGGGAGCAGCAAGATACACAAGCGAACTTTTAACCAGAATAAAGAGACATAAAGATAAAAATACTTTAATAGTAGGTGACCTCAACACTCCACTATCAGCAATAGATAGATCACCTAAGCAGAAAATCAACAAAGAAACAAGAGCTTTGAAAGCCATACTAGATGAGTTGGACCTCATAGATATATATAGAACACTACACCCCAGAACCAAAGAATACTCTTTCTATTCTAATGCCCATGGAACATTCTCAAGAATAGACCATGCTCTGGGACACAAAACAGGTCTCAACTGATACCAAAAGACTGAAATTATTCCCTGCATAATCTCAGACCACAATGCTTTGAAATTGGAACTCAACCACAAGGAAAAATTTGGAGGAAACTCAAACACTTGGAGACTAAGAACCATCCTACTCAAGAATGATTCGATAAACAAGGAAATTAAAAAAATCAATTTAAACAATTTATGGAGACCAACGAGAATGAAAATACAATGATCAAAAACCCATGGGACACTGCAAAGGCAGTCCTAAGGGGAAAATACATAGCCATCCAAGCGTCACTCAAAAGAATAGAAAAATCTAAAATGCAGTTTTTATATTCTCACCTCATGAAGCTGGAACAGCAACAGAAGAACATTCCTAATCCACACCCGAGAAAGCAGTTGATCAAGATTAGAGCAGAGGGGCGCCTGGGTGGCACAGCGGTTAGGTGTCTGTCTTCGGCTCAGGGCGTGATCCTGGCGTTATGGGATCGAGCCCCACATCAGGCTCCTCTGCTATGAGCCTGCTTCTTCCTCTCCCACTCCCCCTGCTTGTGTTCCCTCTCTCGCTGGCTGTCTCTATCTCTGTCAAATAAATAAATAAAATCTTTAAAAAAAAAAAGATTAGAGCAGAAATCAATGAATTAGAAACCAGGAACACAGTAGAGCCGATCAACAGAAATAGAAGTGGGTTCCTTGAAAGAATAAATAAAATAAACAAGCCCCTGGCAAGACTTATCCAAAAGAATAAAGGCCCCAAATTAATAAAATTATGAATGAAAAGGGAGAGTTCACAACAAACACCAATGAAATAGGAAGGATTATTAGCAACTTTTATCAACAACCTGGGAGAGATGAATGCCTTCCTGGAAACCTATAAACTACCAAGACTGAAACAGGAAGAAATTGATTTTTTAAACAGGCCGATTAATGATGAAGAGATTGAGTCAGTGATAAACAATCTTCCAAAAAACAAAACTCCAGGCCCAAACGGTTTAACTGGGGAATTCTACCAAACATCCAAAGAAGAAATAATACCTATTCTTCTAAAGCTATTTCAAAAAATAGAAACAGAAGGTATACTAACAAACTCATTCTATGATGCCAGTATTACCTTAATCCCAAAACCAGGCAAAGACCCCATCAAAAAGGAGAATTACAGACCGATTTCCCTAATGAATATGGACGCCAAAATCCTCAACAAGATCCTGGCTAATAGAATCCAACAGTACATTAAAAGGATTATCCATCATGACCAAGTGGGACTCATCCCTGGGATGCAAGGGTGGTTCAACATTCGCAAATTGATTGGGGTCTTAGATTTTATCCAGAAAGAAAAATTCAAAAATCATATGACCCTCTCAATAGATGCAGAAAAAGCACTTGACAAAATACAGCATCCTTTCCTGATTAAAACCCTTCAGAGTGTAGGGATAGAGGGTACATTCCTCAATTTCATAAAACCCATCTATGAAAAGCCTACAGCAAATATTCTCAATGGGGAAAATCTGGAAGCCTTTCCCTTAAGATCAGGAACACGACAAGGATGCCCACTCTCGCCACTATTATTCAACATAGTACTAGAAGTCCTTGCAACAGCAATCAGACAACAAAAAGGGATAAAAGGTATCCAAATCAGCAAGGAAGAAGTCAAAATGTCTCTCTTTGCAGATGACATGATACTCTATATGGAAAACCCAAAAGAATCCACTCCCAAACTATTAGAAGTTATCGAGCAATTCAGTAATCTGGCGGGATACAAAGTCAATGCTCAGAAATCAGATGCATTTCTATAAACGAATAATGAGACTGAAGAAAGAGAAATTAGGGAATCCATCCCATTTACAATAGCACCAAAAACCATATGTTACCTTCAAATTAACCAGAAACGTAAAGAATCCATATTCTAAAAACTATACATCACTCTTGAAAGACATTGAGGAAGACACAAAAAGATGGAAAAGTATTCCATGCTCATGGATAGGAAGAATTAATATAGTTAAAATGTCCATGCTACCCAGAGTAATCTACACTTTCAATGCTATCCCGATCAAAATACCAATGACATTTTTCAAAGAACTGGAGCAAATAGTCCTTAAATTTGTATGGAAGCAGAAAAGGCCCCAAATCACCAAGGAACTGTTGAAAAGGAAAAACAAAGCTGGGGGGATCACAATGCCAGATTTCGAGCTGTACTACAAAACTGTGATCACAAAGACAGCATGGTACTGGCACAAAAACAGACACATAGACCAATGGAACAGAATAGAGAACTCAGAAATGGACCCTCGGCTCTTTGCGCAACTAATCTTTGATAAAGCAGGAAAAAAAAACAGTGGAAAAAAGACAGTCTCTTCAATAAATGGTGCTGGGAAAATTGGACAACTACATGCAAAAGAATGAAACTTGACCACTCTCTCACACCATACACAAAGATAAACTCTAAATGGATGAAAGACCTCGATGTGAGACAGGAATCCATCAAAATCCTAGAGGAGAGCAGAGGCAGCAACCTCTACGACATTGGCCAAAGCAACCTTTTTCTTGACACATCTCCAAAGGCAAGAGAAACAAAAGATAAAATGAACTTGTGGGACTTCATCAAGATAAAAAGCTTCTGCACAGCCAAGGAAACAGTCAAAAAAACTAAGAGGCAGCCCACGGAATGGGAGACGATATTTGCAAATGACACTACAGATAAAAGACTGGTATCCAAGATCTAGAAAGAACTTCTCAAACTGAATACACAGAAACAAATAAGCAAATCATAAAATGGGCAGAAGATGTGAACAGACACTTTTCCAATGATGACATACAAATGGCTAACAGACACATGAAAAAATGTTCAAAATCATTAGCCATCAGGGAAATTCAAATAAAAACCACACTAAGATACCACCTTATGCCAGTTAGAATGGCAAAAATTGACAAGGTAAGAAACAACAGTTTCTGGAGAGGATGTGGAGAAAGGGGATCCCTCCTACATTGTTGGTGGGAATACAAGTTGGAACAGCCACTCTGGAAAACGTGTGGAGGTCCCCTTAAAAGTTAAAAATTGAGCTACCCTATGACCTATCCATTGCACTACTGGGTATTTACCCCAACGATACAGTGGTAGTAAAGAGAAGGGCCATATGCACCCCAATGTTCATAGCAGCATTGTCCACAATAGCTAAATCGTGGAAGGCACCGAGGTGGCCTTCAACAGATGACTGGATTAAGAAGTTGTGGTCCATATATACAATGGAATATTACTCAGCTATCAGAAAGAACGATTTCTCAATATTTGCTGCAACATGGACGGGACTGGAGGAGATAATGCTAAGTGAAATAAGTCAAGCAGAGAAAGACAACTATCATATGATTTCTCTCATCTGTGGAACATAGGAAGTAGGAAGATCGGTAGGGGAAGGAAGGGATAAAGAAAGGGGGGGATAATTAGAAGGGGGAATGAAGCATGAGAGCCTATGAACTCTGAGAAAGAAACTGAGGGCTTCAAAGGGGAGGGGAGTGGGGAAATGGGATAGACTGGTGATGGGTAGTAAGGAGGGCACGTATTGCATGGTGCACTGGGTGTTATACGCAACTAATGAATCGTCGAGCTTTACATCAGAAACCAGGGATGTACTGTATGGTGACTAACATAATGTAATAAAAAAAACATTAAAACAACAACAACACAGTAATATATAAAAAAAAAACAAAAAAAAAAAGAAAAAATAGCATCAGGATATGGCAAGGTTATGGGAAAACAGAACAAAGCCCTTAAGGTTTTAGGAAAAACCTGACATTTGTATCAGAGGATTATACACCTTTTGAAAAACAGCCTCTGGTGTGTTGCTGGGTCGTGGTAGGATATCAGAGGGGGAATGAACCACGAGAGGCTATGGACTCTAGGAAACAAACTGAGGGCTTCAGAGGGGAGGGGGGTGGGGGATTGGGATAGGCTGGTGATGGGTAGTAAGGAGGGCATGTATTGCATGGTGCCCTGGGTGTTATAGGCAAACAATGACTCATGGAACACGACATCAAAAACTAAGGATGACAGTCACTAACTTGTCATAATAAAATAAAATTTTTGAAAAAAGTAGAAAAAAACACCTTCCAAAAAACAAAACTCCCTGGCCTGATGGATTCCCCGGGGTATTCTACCAAACAGTCAAAGAAGAAATAATAGCTATTATCCTAAAGCTATTTCAAAAAATAGAAGCAGAAGGAAAACTACCAAACTCATTCTATGAGGCCAGTATTACCTTGATCCCCAAACCAGGCAAAGACCCCATTCAAATGGAGAATTACAGACTAATTTCCCTGATGAATATGGACACCAAAATTCTCAACAAGATCTTAGCTAATAGGATCAAACAGTACATTAAAAGGATTATCCATCATGGCCAAGTGGGATTCATCCCTGGGACGCAAGGGTGGTTCAACATTCGCAAATCTATCAGTGTGATAGATTATATCAACAAGAAAAAAGCCAAAAATCATCTGATCCTCAATAGATGTAGATAAATCATTTGACAAAATACAGCATCCTTTTCTGATTAAAACCCTTCAGAGTGTAGGGATAAAGGGTACATTCCTCAATTTCATAAAACCCATCTATGAAAAGCCTAAAGCAAATATCATTCTCAATGGGGAAAAGCTGGAAGCCTCTCCCTTAAGATCAGGAACACGACAAGGATGCTCACTCTTGCCATTATTTTTCAACATAGTACAAGAAGTCCTTGCAACAGCAATCAGACAACAAAAAGGGATAAAAGGTATCCAAATTGGCAAAGAAGAAGTCAAACTGACTCTCATCGCAGATGACATGATACTCTATATGGAAAACCCAAAAGAATCCACCCCTAAACTACTAGAAGTTATTGTGCAATTCAGTAATGTGGAGGGATACAAAATTAATGCTCAGAAATCTGTTGCATTTCTATACACGAATAATGAGACTGAGGAAAGAGAAATTAGAAATCCATCCCATTTACAATAGCACCAAGAATCATATGTTATCCTGGAATTAACTTAATGAGAGACGTAAATGATCTATAATCTAGGAACTACAAATCGCTCTTGAAAGACATTGAAAAAGACAGAAAAAGATGGAAAAATATTCTGTGCTCATGGGTTGGAGAATTAACATAGTTAAAATGTCTATCATACCTAGAGCAATCTACACTTTCAATGCTATCCTGATCAAAATACCAATGACATTTTTCAAAGAACTGGAACAAACAGCCCTTAAATTTGTGTGGAACCAGAAAAGGCCCCAAATCACCAAGGAATTGTTGAAAAGGAAGAACAAAGCTAGGGGCATCACAATGCTGGATTTCATGTTGTACTACAAAGCTGTGATCACAGAGACAGCATGGTACTGGCACAAAAACAGACACATAGACCAATGGAACAGAATAGAGAACTCAGAAATGGACCCTCGGCTCTTTGAGCAACTAATCTTTGATAAAGCAGGAAAAAACATCCAGTAGAAAAGAGACAGTCTCTTCAATAAATGGTGCGGGGAAAATTGGACAGCTACATGCAAAAGAATGAAACTTGACCACTCTCTCAGACCATACACAAAGATAAATTCGAAATGAAAGAAAGACCTCGATGTGAGACAGGAATCCATCAAAATCCTAGAGGACAGCAGAGGCAGCAACCTCTACGACATTGGCCAAAGCAAACTTTTTCATGACACATCTCCAGAGGCAAGAGAAACAAAAGATAAAATGAACTTGTGGGACTTCATCAAGATAAAAAGCTTCTGCACAGCCAAGGAAACAGTTAAGAAAACTAAGAGGCAGCCCACGGAATGGGAGAAGATATTTGCAAATGACACTACAGATAAAAGACTGATATCCAAGATCTACAAAGAACTTCTCAAACTCAGTACCCAAGAAACAAATAAACAAATCATAAAATGGACAGAATATATGAATAGACACTTTTCCAATGAAGACATACAAATGGCTAGCAGACACATGAAGATATGTTCAATATCATTAGCCATCAGGGAAATGCAAATCAAAACCACACTTACGCCAGTTAGAATGGCAAAAATTGACAAAGCAAGAAACAACAATTGTTGGAGAGGCTGTGAAGAAAGTGGATCCCTCCTACATTGTCGGTGGGAATGCAAGTTGGTACAGCCACTCTGGAAAACAGTGTGGAGGTCCCTTTAAAAGTTAAAAATTGAGCTACCCTATGATCCAGCCATTTTAGCACTGGGTATTTATCCCAAAGATATAGATGTAATGAAGAGAATGGCCATATGCACCCCTATTTTCATAGCAGCATTGTCCACAATAGCTAAATTGTGGAAGGAGCCGAGATACCGTTCAACAGATGACTGGATTAAGAAGCTGTGGTCCATATATACAATGGAATATTACTCAGCTATCAAAAAGAACGATTTCTCAACATTTGCTGCAACACGGACGGCACTGGAGGAGATAATGCTAAGTGAAATAAGTCAAGCAGAGAAAGACAATTATCATATGGTTTCTCTCATCTATGGAACATAAGAACTAGGAAGATCGGTAGCGGAAGAAAGGGATAAAGAAAGGGGGGTAATCAGAAGGGGGAATGAAGCATTAGAGACTATGGACTCTGAGAAACAAACTGAGGGCTTCAGAGGGGAAGGGGTGGGATAATGGGATAGGCTGATGATGGGTAGTATGAAGGACACATATTGCATGGTGCACTGGGTGTTATACGCAACTAATGAATCATGAACTTTACATAAAAAACAGGGGTGTACAGTATGGTGACTAACATAATATAATAAAAAAGGGGGGCAATGAAGCATGAGAGACTATGGAGTCTGAGAAACACTGAGGGCTTCGGAGGGGAGGATGGTAGGGGAATGGGATAGTCTGGTGATGGCTAGTACAGAGGGCACGTATTGCATGGTGCACTGGGTGTTATATGCAACTAATGAATCATGGAACTTTACATAAAAAACCAGGGATGTACCGTATGGTGACTAACATAATATAATGAAAAATATGATTATGAAAAAATAAATATGTAAAAAAAAATTAAACAGATAAAAATGAGGCCCATCTGTGTACCTCAAAGCTAAATGAGTATGGATGTGGTGGGAATCACCTCTCTTGCATCTTGCATATTTGATTATGGCAAGTATGTCTGCAATCCCTAATGGAATGTTAAGTATTACTTTTGATTTACTGTCTTCCTAGTTAAAGGTAATTCTAATAGATTTCATGTGGCCTTTTCTGTGATAATAACCTCATTCTGCAGGTCAGGATAGAAACATGTTGATTTTTCCAGCTGCTATGTATTCTACTCCAAGTATGCATTCTTGAAAAGGAAGAAATGGGGGTGCTTGGATGGCTCAGTCGTTAAGGGTCTGCCTTCAGCTCAGGTCATGATCCCAGGATCCTGGGATTGATGAGTTCCCTGCTCAGCAGGAAGCCTGCTTCTCTTTCTCCCACTTCCCCTGCTTGTGTTCCTTCTCTTGCTGTCTCTCTCTCTGTCAAAAAATAAATAAAATCTTTAAAAAAATGAAGAAATGATTCAGGATAGGTTTAGTGACCTACTAGACCTACTCTGAGACAGACCTGTGCTATAACATCATAAAACCCTATTACCCTCACTCTCACTGAATGACCGCAGTGATATTTTGGGTCTCCTGGAAACAATATCAATTCAGAATCAGTGCCCAGTCCTAGAAAGATCTGATACATATCCTTTCCCTCAACGTATAGTTACCTAATAAAAAGCAGTAGATCAATTTGGGGAAGGCTGTAAGAAAGTATAAGTAACAGTATAAATTTTTGTTCTTGTATCCTGCCTCATGGGGACCTGGTTTTCTGTTTATTCAAGGAGTTTTGGTTCTGAAAACTTTTTCAAGTTCAGGATTGATGGAAGGACTGAGACTCATATTTTTATGATTCAATTAGGCTTTTGTCTCTTGACCGAGAATTTGTAAGCTTAATCAAATCAAGGGAGAATTTAGTAGGCTTCCTGTATTTTTCATCTCTATGAGCACCATAATTAACTAGACAACTCTACAGGACTGTATATGTCAGACTACTTGGATTGTAAAATTAACTCTGATGTCCACTATAGTAACTACAGCTACCTTGCCTTTCAAATAAGTGGAATCCAATTACTACCGTACCACTGCATTTATATTTTCAAATTGAGTGGCTGTAGTTCCCACTGCATGTTCTTGTCTACATAGTAGAGGAAACACGGAGCGCTACAAGGATGCTGAAGTTCCATTACCAAATTAATATTTTCAAGTATGTCGAAAGGTAAGTCTTTAGCTCCCCCTCCCCCCAGTGTGGGTGTGTCGGTTTAACACGAAGTATCCACTTTAACAATCCAATTTCCCTAAGCTTTTTAATCTTTTCCTCTATTTTAAACCATGAGAGATTGGGCATTTCCTTTTCACTTAAGTTGGGCCATCTTTTGATCCATGTTTGATCAATCACCCAACAAACTTGAAGGGCACCTTCTAACTCCCTGTGATGAAGGATAGTTGGAAGAAAGGCAGGCAGGGACGAGGGGTCCCTGCCCTTAAGAGGAAACTGCTCTTAAAGGGATTTTACACCACCCTGGAAGGACCCTTTCATCCTTTCCCATGTGATAGATAGATTACAAAAATCTGATTGCATGGCAAGTGCGAGGAGGGTTAATCAGATTAACACTAACTGCCAACAGCCCATAAAAAACCCTAGACTTAGAAATTCCAGTGCAACCCTCTCTGGGCCCCTCCCTCTTTGGGAGCTTTGTATTATCACTCAATAAAACCTTGCTTTGCTGCCTACTACTCTGTCTCGTCTACATCTTAATTCTTTGAAGCAGCGTGGCCAAGAACCATGGGCACTAAAACATTAACACACCTGCACTGCAACATTAGCTGTAGAATCCCTGCTTAATAAGCCCATATAAATAAATTTAGCTTGATCAAATTTATGTTTCTTCCACTAGTATCCCTCACCCTTGTTAAATATCCCCACGACATATTTGACAGATATCTGCTTATATAAATTAGAAAACTCAAAAGTTCTTCTGGAGTGTAGTGTACCTCCTCATGGGTCACACTTGCATAACAACTTCAGGGACCTGCTGGGATTTAAGTCTAGCCATAGGTAATACCTGCCTCACTGGAGGCCATCAGTTTTTTTTCTCAGGAAATGCAGAGTTTATCCCATTACATGGAGGTTGAAACTCTGATACCACTGTGGATAGAGAGGCTGCTACCATGGGGCCTGGAAATGTCACTTCCACTTGGGTTAAGGAGACTACTTTTTTCCTGGGGCAAGGAGGCAGCTTTTGGCTGGGAAGAACATTTCCACTGGCAAAGGAGATTTATTATGGTTCTCGGACCCCCTCAACCCCTCAGATTCATCAGAGTAATCCCACATGTCTCCATCCGATTTATAGAATCTCAGTCTCTTGCTATCAATATTTTCCCTTTAATATTAGACAACTGTCCAGCTTGGGAGTTCAACTTGCATTGAAATTCAACCAATCACAGTTAATTTTCAGCAATTTCAGCATTTCCAGGAAATAAAGCCTTCCCTTAGGGTACACCTAGATCCTATTAAGTCAACAACTGAGCTGAGAATTAAAATACCTGAGCATATCTTTCTCTTTCACCACTTTGTTGACAGATATCAGGAAGAACTCAGCAACATCACTATATTCCTTACTTTGAAAAAAAAATGTTCGAAATATACCAGGTGTTGTACGCAAGTGTTGAATCACTGTATTACACTTATCCTGTATGTTGACTAACTGGAATTTAAATAAGAACTTGAAAAAAATTACACAGAGTCACTTAGTTCCTTCTATTAGTGGTTGATTATGTGAATTGAATGCAGATATTTTTATAATAATTTTTATTGTGTTAGTCACCATACAGTACATCCCTAGATTTTGATGTAAAGTTCCATGATTCATTACTTGTGTATAACAGCCAGTGCTCCATGCAGTATGTGCCCTCCTTAATACCCAACACTGGCCTATCCCATTCCCCCACACCCCTCCCCTCTGAAGCCCTCAGTTTTTCCCAGGGTCTATAGTCTCTCATGGTTCATTCCCCCTTCCATTAACCCCCCCTTTCTTCTTCCCTTTCTTCTCCTACCGAGCTTCCTACTTCTTATGTTCCATAAATGAGTGAAACCATATGATAATTGTCTTTCTCTGCTTGACTTATTTCACTCAGCATAATCTCCTCCAGTCCTGTCCATGTGGCTGCAAATGTTGGGTAATCGTTCTTTTTGATGGCTGAGTGATATTCCATTGTATATATGGACCACATCTTCTTAATCCAGTCATCTGTTGAAGGGCATCTGGTCTCCTTCCACGATTTAGCTATTTTGGACAATGCTGCTATGAACTTTGGGGTGCATATGGCCCTTCTCTTTACTACGTCTGTATCTTTGGGGTAAATACCCAGTAGTGCAATGGCTGGATCATAGGCTAGCTCAATTTTTAACTTTTTAAGGGACCTCCACACTGTTTTCCAAAGTGAATGCAGATATTTTATCTCTATGAACAGATCTCACCATTGTCTATGAGTGCTGTGTTTACTAATGGAAATAGAATTATTAGCATTTTATATCAAATCATATTAGACAGTCAATTTCAGAAACCACAGAATCAACCCAGAAATCTCATTCTTAAAATTGTGTTTCTCCAGAACCAGTCTCATTACCCAACTCTATGTTAGTGGGGAATTTCCAGAAAAACAAAACCAAGAAAAGAGATGACAAAGATGGATAGATGATAGACAGATGATAAATAGGTAGATAAGTAGATATGGGGAGATTTATTACAGGAATTATATCAGGCAGTAATAGAGGCCAAAAAGTCCCACAATCTGCCATCTGAAACCTGGAGAACCAGTGACACAAAGAAACAGAAGAGGCCCCGTGAAGGATAGCTTTTTACTTGTTTCCCTGTTTCTATTCTTGCTAGAACTTGCAACCCGACCCTACACACACCTTATCATACAGAGAATGAATTCATCCAAGTAAAGGTCGAGGAGTTAATGACTTCTTTGGAGTCTTCCAGCATAATAGACAGCATCTAAGGAGTGAGTGGGTAGGTCATTATGTATGTCTTCCAGACCCCTGACTTACCAAGACCTCCGGCTCAAGGGTATAAGTGACTTATGGAGGACACCTAAAGACTCATCTTTGTTTTAACCAGTTCCTAGAAGCCTGAGAAGACATGTACACCAGACCACAATCCTCAGTAGAAACCCCTGACCCCAAACAAAGATGAAACTCACTCTCCTTTCCTTTCCAAGTCTTCCAGACACTCAGTATGTATCTGTATCATCTGTATTTGTATCTGTATCTCACTGTGTCTTCAATAAACTCTGCTCTTACTTCCTCTTGGTTAATGTTTGATTTCTGTCTTGTGTGAAGCCAAGAACCCTCTTGACTAGTGCTGTGGGATCTCCTCTGGGTCCTTGGGCCCAGCCAGCCTGTATTATCAGAAATGCCAGTGGTATAATTCACTCTATGCACAAAGGCCTGAGAAGAAAGGGAGTAGATGGTATTACTCCTAGTCCCAGTCATGAAGGATAGTTGGAAGAAGACAGGAAGGGACAAGGGGCCCCTTCCCTAAGAGGAAACTACCCTTAAAGGATTTTATACCACCATGGAAGGAACCCTCCACCCTTCCCCATGTGATAGATAGATAACAAAAACCTGATTGGATAGCAGGCACAGGGATAGTTATTCAGATTAAAACAACCTGCTAACAAGCCCATAAAAACCTCTAGACTTAGAAATTCCAGGGGCAACCCTCTTGCATCCCATCCCTCTTCCAGAGCTTTGTACTATCACTTTACTACTATCACTGAATAAACTTTGCTTTGCAGTGACTGGGTGGCTCAGTTAGTTAAGAGTCTGCCTTCAGCTCAGGTCATGATCCTAGGATCCTGGGATCGAGTCCTACATCAGGCTCCCTGCTTCTCTTCCTCTGCCACTCCCCCTGCTTGTGCTCTCTCACTCTCTGCCAAATAAATACATAAAATCTTTTTTTTTTAATTAAAAAAAATAGTGGGCTTTTGTTGCTCACCACTCTTTGTCTGGTCTATCTCTTCATTCTTCAAAGCGGTGTGACCAAGAACTGTGGGCACTAAAGGAAAATAAATCCTGTAACACCATGCCAAAGGCCTCAAAACCATGGGACTGCTAATGTACATCCCAGAATATAAAGCCCAAGATCCATGAGCAAAGATATCCTGGGCAGGAAATACAGGTGTCCCAGTTCTAGGAGAAGAGACAGAATTTATAAATTCTTAAATATTTTGTTCTATTGAAGCTTCTCTGTGGACTGGGTAATGCCTACCCACATTGGTAAGGGTGGATCTTTACTCAGTCTGCTGAATCAAATATTAATCCTCTCCAGAAACACCTCCTTACACATGCCCATAAATAATGGTTTACCAGCTATCTTGACTTATTTTAACCCTATCAATATAACCATGAAAAGCTCACCCCCACACCCCCCATCCCAGGATGCCTGGGTGGCTCAGTCAGTTAAGCATCTGCCTGCAGCTCAGGTTATGATCCCAGGGTCCCAGGATTGAGTCCCACATCAGGCTCCCTGCTCAGTGGGGAGCCTGCTTCTCCCCCTCCCTCTGTCACTCCCCCTGCTTGTGCTCTGTTTGTCTCTCTCTCTGTCAAATAAATAAATAAAAATCTTTAAAAAAAGCTCACCCCTTTCAACATTAACTATACTAAATAATCTTCAAATAAATAAAATAAAGAGGTCATAATTATTCCTAACATGAGCAGTGCCCTGTGTACAACCAAAAACACACTAACCCCTTCCCAAGGAGAGAAGGAAACATCCTTGAATAATGTTTACACTTCTCCTTAATACCCATAACACACAGAATGATATAAAACTGATGACACTTATTTACCATAATATCTAGTAAACACATTTCATGTTACTTTATATGGGCATAAAAAAGGATAGAAAACAAACACATAACACACATATGTACACACGTGTGCACACACATACACATTCATAATGATGGGTAGTTGGAAGAAAGACAGGTAGGGACAAGGCCCTGCCCCCCTCACCCTAAGAGAAAACCACCCTTAAAAGGATTTTACACCACCCTGGTAGGAGCCCTCCACACTTTCCCACGTGATAGATAGATGACAAAACCTGATTGGATGATAGGCGCATAGAGGGTTAATTAGATTAAAGCAGCCCACCAACAACCCCATAAAAACCTCTAGACTTAGAAACTCCAAGGGCAGCCCTCTTGGGTCCCCTCCCTCTTCAGGAGCTTTGTACTATGGCTCAATAAACTTTATTATTGCTCAATAAACTTTGCTTTGCTGCCCACCACTCTTCATCTGGTCTACCTCTTCCTTCTTTGAAGTGGCATGACCAAGAACCTTGGGCACCAAAGGAAAAGAAATCCTACAACAATAACAAATATGGAAAAAATGCCCATGACAATTACAGTCCTCATTTCTGTAACTGGTTACACAGTCATAGCTGGATTTATAAGTACTTTCCTCTATTACGAATTCTGTATTTCCTTTGACTCAGCAGCATCTCAGCTAATTCTGGTCCTTTAAAAAAAGGATTTTATTTATTTGTCAGAGGGAGAGAAAGAGAGAGAGTCCAAGCAGGGGAGCAGCAGGCAGAGGGAGGGGCAGGCAGAGGGAGTGGCAGGCAGAAGGAGAAGCAGGCTCCCTGCTGAGAAAGGAACCCACTGCGAGACTTGATCACAGAACCCTGGAATCATGACCTGAGCCAAAGGCAGATGCTTACCCAACTGAGTCACCCAGGCATCCCTAATTCTGGTCCTTTACCTGACCCAAATTTTTATTCCTAAAGCATCTGGACCATTACTAGTCCTGCTTGGATTATGTTATTAGTTTTACATTTACCTTAATGTTAGCTCTTGGTAATATTAAGAAAATGACTAAGTTATAGTCTGTATTCTAGACATATTCTTCCTCAGCTCCATTGTAGAGAAGTTGTTGAATTTTGCTTTGGTAATAACACAGATTGTTTGATTCATCAGACATTGGGCTCCTGAACTTTGCCCTAGACACATTTATCCATTGTAAAATCCTTAGCTAAGTCAGTTGAACAAAAGTCTTTCATCCTCTACATCTGATTATGGTCAATGTCTAATCATGTTTCTTATCCTTGACCATCTACCAGATGGTGTCTGATCAGCCTGGCCTATCTTCAGTAAGAATACTGTGAGTAGATTAGTCAAAAACCATTTTAACTTTGGTGTTTCCTCTTAGTAATTTTTCTTTTTTTTATAATAAATTTTTTTTATTATATTATGTTAGTCACCATACAGTACATCCCTGGTTTTTGATGTAAAGTTTGAAGATTCATTAGTTGCGTATAACACCCAGTGCACCATGCAATACATGCCCTCCTTACTACCCATCACCAGCCTATCCCATCCCCCACCCCCCTCCCCTCTGAAGCCCTCAGTTTGTTTCTCAGAGTCCATAGTCTCTCATGCTTCATTCCACCTTCTGATTACTTCCCTTTCTTTTCCTACCGATCTTCCTAGTTCTTCTGTTCCATAGATGAGAGAAACCATATGATAATTGTCTTTCTCTGCTTGACTTTTTTCTGTTAGTATTATCTCCTCCAGTGCCATCCATATTGCAGCAAATATTGAGAAATCATTCTTTTTGATAGCTGAGTAATATTCCATTGTATATATGGACCACATGAGGAAGAAATTGATTTTTTAAACAGACCAATTAATTATGAAGAGATTGAAACAGTGCTTAAAGACCTTCCAAAAAACAAAACGCTAGGGCCTGATGGATTCCCCGGGGAATTCTACCAAACATTCAAAGAAGAAATAATACCTATTCTTCTGAAGCTGTTTCAAAAAATAGAAACAGAAAGAAAACTACCAAAGACATTCTGTGAGGCCAATATTACCTTGATCCCCAAACCAGGAAAAGACCCCATCAAAAATCAGAATTACAGACCGATTTCCCTGATGAATATGGACACCAAAATTCTCAACAAGATCCATGCTAATAGGATCCAACAGTACATTAAAAGGATTATCCATCATGACTAAGTAGGATTCATCCCTGGGACACAAGGGTGGTTCAACATTCGCAAATCTATCGGTGTGATAGATTATATCAACAAGAAAAAAGCCAAAAATCATATGACCCTCTCAATAGATGCAGAAAAAGCATTTGACAAAATACAGCATCCTTTTCTGATTAAAACCCTTCAGAGTGTAGGAATAGAGGGTACATTCCTCAATCTTATAAAAACCATCTATGAAAAGCCTACAGGAAATATCATTCTCAATGGGGAAAAGCTGGAAACCTTTCCCTTAAAATCAGGAACACGACAAGGATGCTCACTCTCGCCATTACTATTCAACATAGTACTAGAAGTCTTTGCAACAGCAATCAGACAACAAAAAGGGACAAAAGTATCCAAATTGGCAAAGAAGAAGTCAAACTGTCTCTCTTTGCAGATGACATGATACTCTATATGGAAAACCCAAAATAATACACCCCCAAACTACTAGAAGCTATAGAGCAATTCAGTAATGTGGTGGGATACAAAAATCAATGCTCAGAAATCAGTTGCATTTCTATACATGAACAATGAGACTGAAGAAAGAGAAATTAGGGAATCCATCCCATTTACAATAGCACCAAAAATCATACGTTATCTCGGCATTAACTTAACCAGAGACATAAAGGATCTATATTCTAGAAACTACAAATCACTCTTGAAACACATTGAAGAAGACACAAAAAAAGATGGAAAAATATTCCATGCCCATGGATCGGAAGAATTAACATAGTTAAAATGTCCATGCTACCCAGAGCAATCTACACTTTCAATGCTATCCCGATCAAAATATCAATGACATTTTTCAAAGAACTGGAACAAACAGTCCTTAAATTTGTGTGGAACCAGAAAAAGCCACAAATCGCCAATGAAGTGTTGAAAAGGAATAACAAAGCTGGGGGCATCACAATGCTGGATTTCCTCTTAGTAATTTTTCATTCACTGACACCTACCAGGCGTCTTTGCTAAAAATTGCCACTTGCTCCTGATGTATTTGGAATTGAGCCCAATTCTATGCTTAGGTCTCTTTTCCTCTATTGCAATAGTCCTGAATGATATGTTTTTATTACTTTAACTAATATCCAGCTCTGCATTTTTAAAAACTATTATGTGATGAGACTCAGATATGGTCAGGTACATCTTCAGACCATAACTCTGTACTTTTGAAACCTTTGACTTCACTCTTATTTGATCAAGGATCCATTGGTGACTCTGATTCCTAAACATATTTGCTCCAGAAATGTCCCTTAAAGCTGGTAGGGAAAATTTTTGCTTCTAAAAATTCAGATTACAATCAGAAGCTATTTTAGAGTCCCAAAGAGAGGCAGTGTTAGAGTGCTAGGTTTCTCTGTTTGTAAGATTCTAAGTGAGAGTTTATAGTAAACATCTGTGTAAGAAATAGGTTAGAGTGCCAGGTTAAAAAAAAAACCCTAAATTAAAAGTCCCTAGTGTCTCTTTTCTTACTTAAAAGTATCAATAATTAAGAACATGGGGCTTTTCAGTGTACTGAAAACCCTCTTCTTGAAAGTTTGCTTAAAATATGCTTCACTAGTCCATAGTCTCTCATGCTTCATGAAACAAACTGAGGGCCTCAGAGGGGAGGGTGGTGGGGGAATGGGATAGGCTGGTGATGGGTAGTAAGGAGGGCACGTATTGCATGGTGCACTGGGTGTTATACGCAACTAATGAATCATCGAACTTTACATCGGAAACCGGGATGTACTGTATGGTGACTAACATAATATAATAAAAGAACATTAAAAAAATAAAGTAAAGTAAAATTAAATGATGCAAAAAAAATATTCTTCACTAACTCTGCTTCCATGCTTGTTACCATGATTTTACCAAGGATAATTTGGAACTTTAATGGCCTTTGAGTGAAATTTAACATCTACCTAAACTGACTTCTCTAAAACTGTTTTCTCCTTTTACCACTTTGAATCTTACCTCCAGTTTCCTTGAATTGTTCGATATATCCCTCTTTGGATTCCCCACCTTCACTGTCCCTCTCTTGAGCTTGCCAGACTTTTCCCTTCCCACTTTGGCCCCTCAGTTCCCTAACTCCACTTGAGCCTTAGGCCTCCTACCCTTCCTTGAGGGTTCTCAAAGGGCTAAAGACCCCCAAAGCAACCATCTGGGGCTGAAAAGAGATCAAAAGCTTATTTGGAACAGAACTGGTTGTTTTGTCCAATGTGATAGGTTTTGGAGATACCCAGACAGCAGTAAAATATCCTTTCAGTCACTGACCTTAAGTTGATCCCAGAGACTCCATCAGATTACATATCAGGGGAAAAGAACATCTTAAAGGTCTCCTCCATAATTATTAATAAACAAGTAGCCATACTTTGTGTCATGTCAGAACTATTTAGATAAAAATATAAAGTGAAGTTTGACTGTATCACTATGTTTTACTGATCCAAAATTTCAGAATTAAAGTTAAAGATCTCTGTACATTTATATACATTTATGTATGTATATATGCATGTGTGTTATGTATATGTGACATATTTCTACTTATGGATGGTATTACCAAATTACTTTATAAAATCCCATGAAGGAGCTCTAGTCACAAAAGCTTAAAGATAAATCAGAACTTCTTTAACTTAAGTATTGCTAAAAGCATATGAAATTTTATTTTGTTTTTTTGAGGAATAACTTTTTTTTATTATGTACAGTTAGCCAACATATAGTACATCATTAGTTTTTGATGTACAGTTCAATGATTCATTAATTGTGTATAACACTCAGTGCTCATCATGACACATGCCCTCCTTGATACCCATCACCTGGCTACCCCATTCCACCACCACCCTCTCTTCTGTAACTCTCAGTTTGTTTCCCAGAGTTCAGAGTCTCTCATTGTTTGTCTATCTCTATGATTTGAGGATCATAGGGAAAGGGAGGGAAACCGAATGGGAAGAAATCAGAGAAGTATAGGACATTTTAAAACAAATTTTTTTTAAGTTTCTATGATCCTCTCAATTGATGCAGAAAAAAAATTGACAAAATAAAACATCCTTTTCTAATTAAAACTCTTCAGAGTTAGGGATAGAGGGAACATATCTCAATACCATAAAAGCCATCTATGAAAAGCCTATAATGAATATCATTCTTTCAGGAACATGACAGGGATACCCACTCTCACCATCAACATAGCACTAGAAGTCCTAGCCTCAGCAATCAGACAACAAAAATAAAAGGCTTTTAAATTGTCAAAAAAAAGTCAAACTCTCTCTTAACAGATGACATGACTTTATGTGGAAAACCCAAAAGAGTCCACCCCAAAATTACTAGAACTCATAAAGCAGTTCAGCAACATGGCAGGATAAAAAAATCAATGCACAGAAATCAGTTGCATTTCTATACACTAGCAATGTGACTGAAGAAAGAGAAATTAAGGAATCAATTCCATTTAAAATAGCACCAAAAACATAAGATATCTAGGAATAAACCTAACCAAAGAAGTAAAGGATCTACACTCTAGAAACTACAGAACGCTTATGAAGGAAAATGAGGAAGACACAAAGAGATGGAAAAACATCACATGCTCATGGGTTGGGAGAATAAACATTGTTAAATTGTCTATGCTGCCCTGAGCAATCTACACTTTCAATGCCATCCCTATCAAAATTCCAGTGGCACTTTTCGCAGAGCTGGAACAAAAACAAACTTAAAATTTTATATAGAACCAGAAAAGACCCCGAATCACCAGAGGAATTTTGAAAAATAGAAATAAAGCTGGGGGCATCGCACTGCCTGAATTCAGGCTATGTAACAAAGCTTTGATCAAGACAGTATGGTATTGGCACAAAAACAGACACATAGATCAATGGAACAGAATAGAGAGCCCAGATATGGACCCTCAACTATGGTCAACTAATCTTTGACAAGTCAGGAAAAAAAATGTCCAATGGAAAAAAGAGTCTCTTCAATAAAAGGTGCTGGGAAAATTGAACAGCCACATGGAGAAGAATGAAACTGGACCATTCTCTCACACCATACTCAACGATAAACTCAAAATGGATGAAAAACCTCAATGTGAAACAGGAATCACATCAAATTCCTAGAAGAGAACACAGGCAGTAACTTCTTCGACATTGGCCTCAGCAACTTTCTTCAAGACACATTTCCAGGAGTGGGTTAAGATGGCGGAGGAGTAGGGGACCCCTTTTTCAGCTAGTCCCCTGAGTCGAGTTGGATAGGTACCAGACCAGCCTGAACATCCATGGAATCAGCCTGAGGTGCAGGAAGTTACATCTGGATCTCTACAAATGAACATCTCCAGCGCTGAGTATTGAGGTACGAAGCGGGGAGCCATGAAACCGCGCACAGATATCAGAAGATAAACAGAAGGGGGAGGGAGCCGCTGCGTTCGGGTGCCAGGAAGCGTTAGCCACCTGCACGGGGGAGAGGACAGACTCTAGGATGGCATTCTCAAGAAAACAGACTGTGACTGTGAGCTGGGAGCATGCTACCAGACTTCTCAAGGAACTCTGGTGTGCTCACTGGATCCAGACTGAGACCGGGAGCTCTGAGAGTGTGTGTGTGTGGGGGGGGGGCTGGCAGCTGGTGGTGTTAGAAACACAAAGGACAGAGACATGCCAGCCCTGGAAGTGAGGGCTGGGATGCTGGGTGTGGGGCGAACATCCTTGGATGCTGCAGGATTGAGCAGCACCAACAGAAACAGAGTTAAAGTGGCCAGATCATGAGTGGAGAACGGCCTGCGATCCCCTCTGTTCTGTGACAGAGGCTGAGATTCGGCCACTGCTGCTCCTTCTCTCAGAAAAGGCACAGCAAACTGCCAGAGAAAGCCGCCAGAGAACAAAAGCCTGGAAACACCGGCTCACAGGGTGCCCATCCCCATCACCCCTTGCATGAGGCACGGAGACCCTACCCAAACAGGGTTGCCTGAGTATTGGCGTGGCAGGCCCCTGCCCCAGAAGGGAGGCTGAAAAATCAAGAAGCTCACATCCCTAAGATCCCTATAAAACAAGGGCACACAGCCTGGGTCCTGGTCAATAATTTGGGCTCTGTACAACCCCACAACTTCTCCTCATCAGAATGACGAGAAGGAGAAATTCCCCCCAGCAAAGAAAAGACAATGAGTCTGTGGCCTCTGCCACAGAACTAATGGGTATGGATGTAACCAAATGATCAGAAATGGAATTCAGAGTAACAATGGTCAAGATGATGTGTAGACTTGAAAGAAGTATTAACGAAAATGTTAATGAGAATATAGAATCTCTAAGGGCAGAAATGAGAGTGAATCTGGCAGAAATTAAAAATTCTATGAGCCAAATGCAGGCAAAACTAGAGGCTCTGACAGCCAGGGCGAATGAGGCAGAAGAACTAATTGGCAAATTGGAGGAAGGGTTAGTAGAAGAGAAATCTAAAATAGAAACTTGGCTCAAAAAAATGCAATCTCAAGAATGTAGGTTACGGGAGATTACTGACTCAATGAAACGTTCCAATGTCAGAATCATCGGCATCCCCGAGGGGGTGGAGAAAAACAGAGGTCTAGAAGAGATATTTGAACAAATTGTAGCTGAAAACTTCCCTAATCTAGCAAGGGAAACAAACATACATGTCCAAGAGGCAGAGAGGACCCCTTCCAAGCTCAACCACGACAAACCTATGCCACGTCACGTCACAGTGCAATTCACAAATATTAGATCCAAGGATACAGTATTGAAAGTGGCCAGGGCAAAGAAATTTCTCACATACCAAGGCAAAGGTATCAGAATTACATCAGACCTGTCTACACAGATCTGGAATGAGAGAAAGGGTTGGGGGGGCATTTTTAAAACTCTTTCAGAGAAAAACATGCAGCCAAGGATCCTTTATCCAGCAAGGCTGTCATTCAGAATTGATGGAGAAATAAAGACCTTCCAGAATCGCCAGTCATTAACCAATTTTGTAACCACAAAACCAGCCCTATAGGAGATATTATGGGGGGTTCTATAAAGGTAGAAAGGCCCCAAGAGTGATACAGAACAGAAAGTCACAACCAATACAAACAAAGACTTTACTGGCAACATGGCATCATTAAAATCATATCTCTCAGTATTCAGTCTCAATGTGAATGGCTTACATGCTCCCATAAAACACCACAGGGTTGCAGATTGGATAAAAATAAATGACCCATCCATTTGCTGTCTACGAGAGATCATTTTGAACCCAAAGATACATTCAGACTGAAAGTAAAGGGATGGAGTACCATCTTTCATGCAAATGGACCTCAAAAGAAAGCTGGCGTAGCAATTCTCATATCAGATAGATTGGATTTTAAACTAGAGACTATAGTTAGAGACACAGAAGGGCACTATATTATTCTTAAAGGATGTATCCAACAATTGGATACGACAATTATAAATATATATGCCCCCAACAGGGGAGCAGCAAGATACACAAGCCAACACTTAACAACAATAAAGAGACATATAGATAAAAATACATTAATAATAGGGGACCTCAACACCCCACTATCAGAAATAGAACACCCTTGCAAAAACTAAGCAAAGAATCAAAGGCTTTGAATGCCATACTCGACGAGTTGGACCTCATAGATATATATAGAACACTACACCCCAGAACAAAAGAATACTCTTTCTATTCTAATGCCCATGGAACATTCTCAAGAATAGACCATGCTCTGGGACACAAAACAGGTCTCAACTGATACCAAAAGACTAAAATTATTCCCTGCATATTCTCAAACCACAACGCTTTGAAGGTGGAACTCAACCACAAGGAAAAATTTGGAAGAAACTCAAACACTTGGAGACTAAGAACCATCCTGCTCAGGAATGATTCGATAAACCAGAAAATCAAAAATCAAATTAAACAATTTATGTAGACCAACGAGAATGAAAACACAATGGTCCGAAACCTTTGGGATACTGCAAAGACAATCCTAAGGGGGAAATACATAGCCATCCAAGCCTCACTCAAATGAATAGAAAATCTAAAATGCAGTTTTTATATTCTCACCTCAAGAAGCTGGAACAGCAACAGAGGGACAAGCCTAATCCACGCACGAGGAAGCAGTTGACCAAGATGAGAGCAGAAATCAATGAATTAGAAACCAGGAGTACAGTAGAGTAGATCAACAGAACTAGAAGCTGGTTCTTTGAGAGAATCAATAAAATTGACAGACCATTGGCAAGACTTATCCAAAAGAATAGAGAAAGGACCCAAATTAATAAAATTATGAATGAAAAAGGAGAGGTCACAACCAACACCAATGAAATTGGAAGGATTATTAGAAACTTTTATCAACAGCTTTATGCCAATAAATTAAGCAATCTGGAAGATATGGAGGCCTTCCTGGAAATCCATAAACTACCAAGACTGAAAGAGGAAGAAATTGATTTTTTAAACAGGCCAATTAACTATGAAGAGATTGAGTCAGTGATAAACAATCTTTCAAAAAATAAAACTCCAGGCCCAGGCGGTTTTCCTGGGGAATTCTACCAAACATTCAAAGAAGAAATAATACGTATTCTTCTAAAGCTATTTCAAAAAATAGAAACAGAAGGAAAGCTACCAAAATAATTCTATGATGCCAGTATTACCTTGATCCCCAAACCAGGCAAAGACCCCAACAAAAGGAGAATTACAGACTGATTTCCCTAATGAATATGGACGCCAACCCTCAACAAGATCCTGGCAAATAGAATCCAACAGTACATTAAAAGGATTATCCATCATGACCAAGTGGGATTCATCTCTGGGATGCACGGGTGGTAGAACATTCGCAAATCTATCAGTGTCTTAGATTTTATTCAGAAGCAAAAACTCAGAAATCATATGATTCTCTCAATAGATGCAGAAAAAGCATTTGACAAAATACAGCATCCATTTCTGATTAAAACCCTTCAGAGTGTAGGAATAGAGGGTTCATTTCTCAAGCTCATAAAAGCCATCTATGAAAAGCCTACAGCAAATATTTTTTTAAAGATTTTATTTATTCATTTTACAGAGAGAGACAGCCACCGAGAGGGAACACAAGCAGGGGGAGTGGGAGAGGAAGAAGCAGGCTCATAGTGGAGGAGCCTGATGTGGGGCTCGATCCCAGAACGCTGGGATCACGCCCTGAGCCGAAGGCAGACGCTTAACCGCTGTGCCACCAGGCGCCCCAAGCCTACAGCAAGTATTATTCTCAACGGGTAAAGCTGGAAACCTTTCCCTTAAGATCAGGAACACAACAAGGATGCCCACTCTCGCCACTATTATTCAACATAGTACTAGAAGTCCTTGCAACAGCAATCAACAACAAAAAGGGATAAAAGGTATCCAAATCGGCAAAGAAGAAGTCAAAATGCCTCTCTTTGCAGATGACATGATACTCTATATGGAAAACCCATATAGAGAATCCACTCCAAAACTATTACAAGTTATAGAGCAATTCAGTAATGTGTTGGCATACAAAATCAATGCTCAGAAATCAGTTGCATTTCTATACATGAATAATGAGACTGAAGAAAGAGAAATTAGGGAATCCATCCCATTTACAATAGCACTAAAAACCATACGTTACCTTGGAATTAACTTAACCAGAGATGTAAAAGATCTATATTCTAGAAACTATAAATCACTCTTGAAAGACATTGAGGAAGACACAAAAAGATGGAAAAATATTCCATGCTCATGGATTGGAAGAATTAACATAGTTAAAATGTCCATGCTACCCAGAGCAATCTACACTTTCAATGCTATTCCATTCAAAATACTGATGACATTTTTCAAGGAACTGGAACAGATAGTCCTTAAATTTGTATGGAACTAGAAAAAGCCCCGAATCTCCAAGGAACTGTTGAAAAGGAAAAGCAAAGCTGGGGGCATCACAATGCCGGATTTCGAGCTGTAGTACAAAGCTGTGATCACAAAGACAGCATGGTACTGGCATAAAAACAGACACATAGACCAATGGAATAGAATAAAGAACCCAGAAATGGACACTCAGCTCTTTGGGCAACTAATCTTTGATGAAGCAGGAAATAACATCCAGTGGAAGAAAGACAGTCTCTTCAATAAATGGTGCTGGGAAAATTGGACACCTATACGCAAAAGAATGAAACTTGACCACTCTCTCACACCATACACAAAGATAAACTCCAAATGGATGAAAGACCTCGATGTGAGACAGGAATCCATCAAAATCCTAGAGGAGAGCATAGGCAGCAACCTCTACGACATCGGCCAAAGCAACCTTTTTCATGACACATCTCCAAAGGCAAGAGAAACAAAAGATAAAATGAACTTGTGGGACTTAAAAAGCTTCTGCATAGCCAAGGAAACAATGAAAAAAACTAAGAGGCAGCCCACAGAATGGGAGAAGATATTTGCAAATGACACTACAGATAAAAGACTGGTATCCAAGATCTACAAAGAACTTCTCAAACTCAATACACGAGAAACAAATAAACAAATCATAAAATGGGCAGAAGATGTGAACAGACACTTTTCCAATAAGGACGTACCAATGGCTAACAGACACATGAAAAAATGTTCAAAATCATTAGCCATCAGGGAAATTCAAATAAAAAAAAAAAACCACACTAAGATACCACCTTATGCCAGTTAGAATGGCAAAAATCAACAAGGCAGGAAACAGCAATTGCTGGAGAGGATGTGGAGAAAGGGGATCTCTCCTACATTGTTGGTGGGAATGCAGGTTGGTGCAGCCACTCTGGAAAACAGTGTGGAGGTCCCTCAAAAAGTTAAAAATTGAGCTACCCTATGACCCAGCCATTTCAGTACTGGGTATTTACCCCAAAGATACAGACGTAGTGAAGAGAAGGGCCATATGCACCCCAATGTTCATAGCACCATTATCCACAATAGCTAAATCGTGGAAGGCACCGAGGTGGCCTTCAACAGATGACTGGATTAAGAAGCTGTGGTCCATATATACAATGGAATATTACTCAGCTATCAGAAAGAACGAGTTCTCAACATTTGCTGCAACATGGACGGCACTGGAGGAGATAATGCTAAGTGAAATAAGTCAAGCAGAGAAAGACAATTATCATATGATTTCTCTCATCTATGGAAAATAAGAACTAGGAAGATCGGTAGGGGAAGAAAGGGATAAAGAAAGGGGGTAATCAGAAGGGGGAGTGAAGCATGGGAGACTATGGACTCTGAGAAACAAACTGAGGGCTTCAGAGGGGAGGGGGGTGGGGTAATGGGATAGACTCTTGATGGGTAGTAAGGAGGGCATTACATGGTGCACTGGGTGTTATACGCAACTAATGAATCATTGAACCTTGCGTCAGAAACCAGGGATGTACTGTATGGTGACTAACATAATGTCATAAAAAACATTTAACGAAAAAAAAAGAAAGACACATTTCCAAGGAACTTCTCAAACTCAACAGCCAAAAACAAATAATTAAGTCAAAATGGGCAGAAGACATGAACACTTTTTCAAAGAAGACGTACTATTGGGCAACAGACACATGAAAAAATGTTTAACAACATTAGGCATCAGGGAAATTCAAATCAAAACCACATTGAGATACCACCTTACACCAGTTAGAATGACAAAAATGAACAAGACGGGAAACAAACAAAGAAAAAATTTGGAGAGGTTGTGGAGAAAGGGGAACCCTCTTATTCTGTTGGTGGGAATGCAATATGGTACAGCCACTCTGGAAAACAGTATGGAGGTTCCTCAAGATGTTAAAAATAGAGTTACCCTATGACCCAGCAATTGCACTAGTAGGTATTTACCCTTAAGATACAGCTATAGTGAGAATAAGGGGCACATGCACCCAAATGTTCAAAACAGCAATGTCCACATAGTCAAACTGTGGAAGGAGCCCAGATGCCCTTCCATGGATGAATGGATAAGGAAGATGTGGTATATATACAGAGCGGAATATTACTCAGCCATCTGTAAGGGTGAATACCCACCATTTCATGGACATGAATGAAACTGGAGGGGATTATGCTAAGTGAAATAAAGAAAGCAAAGAAAGACAATTATCATATGTTTTCACTCATATGTGGAACATAAAGAATAGCACAGAGGACCATAGGGGAAGGGAAGGAAAACTGAAGGGGAAAAAAAAATCACTGAGAGAGACAAACCATGAAAGACTCTGAACTCGGGGAAACAAACTGAGAGTTTCAGAAGGGAGGAGGGTGGGGGAATAGGGTAGCCAGGTGATGGTTAATAAGGAGGGCATGTTTTGATGATCACTGGATTTTATACACAACTAATGAATCATTGAATACTACATCAAAAACTAATGATGTACTATATGTCAGCTAACTGAACATAATAAAAATAGTAAATCAATCAATCCATAAAGTTCCTATGACCTGGAATAATCTTTGGTAAATAAAACTAGATTTTAAAATTGTTGTTGAAATAAAGAAGGCGTACCTTTAGAGTTGTCAGCATCAAATATAATGCAGACACAAAAATTTTTTCTATGTAGTTTTACTAGTCAAATTTAAGCCTAAATTATCTCCACTAGATGTTTAGGATCATAAAACTATTAATCCATCTTAAGAATAAAATGTACAATAAAAATGAATTGCTTGATGATGTAAAAAAATGGTAGATATAAAGGGAACACCTGGGATAATGGAAGAGTAAGAGGGCTCTAAGCTCACCTTGAACGACAGTTTCAACTAAATAACACTCACATTAGTGTAAATAACCCAGAAAATGATTTGAAGACTCACAGAAGAAACTCCACAACAAAATGTAGAGAAGAGGCCACATTGAAGAGAGTCGGAAGGGCCCTAATTGGACCCAAAGGACTGTCCAGAGGAAGGAGGGGAGGGACCCACAGGTGAAGAGAGGGGTCACAATCAGACAATCACATCTGGGAGCCAACACAGGGAAGACAAACTCCCATAACATTTGGCTTTGAAAACCAGATGGGCTGAATTTTGTGAGTTCTTACAATCAGAGGAATGTAAAATCTAGAATTTTAAAAATCAGCAGTCTATGCTCCGGGACACCCAGGAGTGTGAAAGGAAACTCAGTCCCCACACTTAAAGGCATACACAACAAATACCCTACAGAGATACAGCATAGAAGCAACAGAAACCTGAAAAACACCTGGAGAATATAGGAGGAAAAGTGTTTTTTTTTACTAATCTCAGAGCATGTCTAGGAAGGACAAATTCCTTGGGAGACCCCTCCAGGAACAAAGGGAATGGCAGGGACCATTTCCCTCCTTGCCCACCCCAGTATTAACACACAGCCACTGTGGGAAACAGCACAGCACCTACATTTGCTACGTAACTTGCTAACATCATGCTTCCTGCTCCCCCATCCCCATGCTTCAACAGATCTGCCCTACCCATCCTCAGTCAAGGTGCTGCAGGTCCTCTCCCTCAGAAGACCTATGTGCAAACCTTGCTAACACCATATCTCCTGTCACCACATGCTTTGTAGATCCATCACTTCCAATTCACTTTAGGCCAGAGCCTATCCAAAGCACTACCACAAGTCAGGCAGTATGCAAACACACCCTACAGGGCCCAGCAGCACTTCAAAGTTATTCCTGCCCCAAAAAGAGGGAAAGATAACCACACATAACAATCAGACTGTGGAGCTAGCAGTGGGCTTGGGGCAGACAGCTGGTTGGACTACAAGCCCAGCCCACCAATGAATGTTTCTCAGGGGACAATATAGGGGAAATGCCTTATAATCTGATGCTACTGCATTTCTGGCAAATGGCTGATCTGACTCAACTCAAGCCCTAGGGCCCCAGACTAGCCCACTAATAGCACAAAGACCAAACCTTGACTACAACAGGCAAAGAGAGCCACTACAAATGACTGACTAAAGGAAAAACAGCTCAGCTCAGCCACAAAAGCGGGGCACATGAAACACACATAGGAACACCCTTTAAGGGGGAAAAAAAGAGAGGGAAACAAGCCATAAGAGACTCTTAACAATAGAGAGCAAACTGAGGGTTGATGGAGGAAAGTGGGTGGGGCTGGGCTAGATGGGTGATGGGTATTAAAGAGAGCACTTGTTGTGCTGAGCACTTGGTGTTGCATGTAAGTGAGGAATCACTAAATTCTACTCCAGAGACCAATATTGCACTCCGTGTTAACTAACTAAAATTTAAATTAAATAAAAGAAGACTCCTTAAGCACCAGGCTCTGGTAAACAAGGTACATTGTACTGCAGGACACTACAGGACTTCTTCTTCATAAAGGCACTCTTTTCAAGAGCGGGAGACATAGCTGACTTTCTTAACAAAGAGAATAAGGCACAGAGAGCCAGACAAAATTAGGAGACAGAGGAATATGTCCCAAAAGAAAGAACAGGACAAAGGCACAGCAAGAGACCTAAGCGAAACAGAGATAAGTAATATGCCTGATAGAGAATTCGAAGCAATAGTCATAAATATATACACTGGACATGAGGAGAAATTGAAGGACATAAGTGACACCTTTAACAAAGATAAAAAAGAACCAATCAGATATAGAAAACACAATAAATGAAATTAAAAATTCACTACATGGAATCACTAGTAGATTAGAGGAAGCAAAAGAAAGAATCAGCAACCTAGAGGACAATAATGGAAAGTAATCAAGCTGAGCAAGTGAGAGAAAAAATATGTAAAATTAGAATAGACTTAGAGAGAACTCAGCAATACCATCAAGCTTAATAACATTTGCAACATAGGGATCTCAGAAGGAGAACAGAGAGAGAAAATGGGTTAGATAATTTATTTGAAGAAATAACAGCTAAAAATTTCCTAAATTGTGGGAAAGAAATGGAAATACAGATCCAGAAGCCACAGAGACCCTCTAACAAAATCAAACCAAGGGCATGCACACTAAACATGTAGTAATTAAAATGGAAAAAATAGTGATAGAAAGATAATTTTAAATGTGGCAAGAGGGTCACCTGGGTGGTTCAGTTGATTAGGCATCCAGCTCTCGATTCCAGCTCAGGTTATGATCTCAGGGTCATGGGATGGAGCTCCATGCTTATCAGGGAGTCTGCTTAAGATTCCCTCTCTTCCTTTCCCTCTCCTCCCCTTTGTGCTCTCTCTCTCTCAAATAAATAAAATAAAATCTAAAAAGATAAAAGTAGCAAGAGAAAACAGTTACATTGAAGGGAAACCCCATAAGCAGATTCTTTAGCAAGAGTTTTGTAGGCCAGAAGAGAATGGTATGATATATTCAAAGTGCTGAAAGGAAAAAAAAAAAAAAAACTTCAGCCAAGAATACCCTGTTCAGCAAGGTTATCATTCAAAATAGAAGGAGAGATAAACAAAAGTTAAAGGAATTCTTGACCACTAAACCAACCCTACAAGAAATTTTCAAGATCACTCTTTGAGTGGAAAGGATAAACCATAAGTAAGAGTAAGAAAAGTAGGAAGCACAAAATCAATAAAAATAATGTATCCATAAATGTCAGTCAAGGGACTCACAAAATAAAAAGATGTAAAGTATGACACCATATACATAAAACATTGGGGAAGAGGAGTAAAGAATGGGTTCAAACTTAAGCAATCATCAACATAATAGAGACTGCTATATACAGAAAATGTTATATACAAACTGTATGGCAACCACAAACCAAAAAGCAGCTATAGATAGGCAAGGAATAAAGAGAAATAAATCCAAGTATATCACTAAAGAAAGCTAACAAACCATGAAAGAGAGCAAGAGAAGAAAGGATCATAGAAAAACTATAAAACAATCACAAAACAAGTAATAAAATGACACCAAATACGTATCTATCAATAATTACTTTGGACATAAATGAACCAAATACTCCAATTAAAAGACATAGGGTGATGAAATATGTGAGGGAAAAAAAAAAACAAGACCCATCTATATGCTGCCCACAAGAGACTCATTTCAGACCTAAAGACACCTTCAGATTAAAAGTAAGGGAATAGTGAAATATCCATCATGCAAATGGATGTCAAAAGAAAACCAGGACAGAGAAGAAGAAAAAAAGAAGAGAAGAAAAAAGAAAAGAGAAGAGGAGAGGAGAGGAGAGGAGAGGAGAGGAGAGGAGAAAAGGAAAGGAAAGGAAAGGAAAGGAAAGGAAAGGAAAGGAAAGGAAAGGAAAGGAAAGGAAGAGGGAGAGGGAAAGAGAAAGAGAGAGAAAGAGAAAGAGAAGGAGAAAGGGAGAGAGAAAGAAAGGGGGAGAGAGAGAGGGGAGGGAGGGAGGGAGGGAGGAAGGAAGGAAGGAAGAAAAGATAATAAATCTTATATCAGACAAAATAGCCTTTAAAACAAAGATCATAACAAGAGACTAAAATGGAAACTATATAATCATAAAGAGAACAATCCAACAAAAAGTTATAGCAATTGTAAATATTTATGCACCCATCATGAAAGCACCCAAATACATAAAGCAGTTAATAACAAACACAAAGTAAGGAATCAGTAGTAACACAATACTAGTAGGAGACTTTAACACCCCACTTACATCAATGGACATCATCTAAACATAAAATCAAGAAGGAAAAAGTGGCTTTGAATGATATATTGGACCAGAGGGATTTAACTGATATATTCCGAACATTCCATTCTGAAACAGCAGAGTATACATTCTTTTCATGTGCACAAGGAACATTCTCCAGAATAGATCACAAATTAGGCCACAAAACAAGTCTCAATGAATTAAAAAAAAAAAACAAAAAGAAACAAAAAAAACCTTGAAGTCCTACCATGCATCTTTTCTGACCACAACAGTATGAAACTAGAAATCAAGCACAAGACAAAATCTGGAAAGACCACAAATACATAGAGGTTACATAACTCTACTAAACAATAAATGGGTCAACCAAGAAATCAAAAAGGGAAATAAAAAATTATATGATGACAATGTAAAATGAAAACACAATGATCCAAAATCTTTGGGATGCAGCCAAAGTGCTTCTGAGGGAATTTTATAGTAATACAGAACTACCTAAAGAGCAAGAATAATCTCAAATAAGCAACCTAACCTTACACCTAAAGGAGATAGAAAAAGAAGAACAAACACAATCCATAGTCTGCAGAAGGAAGGGAATAATGAAGATTAGAGCAGAAATAAATGAAACAGAACCTAAAGAATAATGGAACATATTAATGAAACCAGAAGCTGATTCTTTGAAAATATCAACAAAATTGGTAATCCTTTAGCCAGACTCATCAAAAGAAAAAAAAAGCCTCAAATAAACAAAATCAGAAATAAAAGAGTAGAAGTAACAACACCACAGAACTATAAACAATTATAAGAGAATATTTTAAAAATTATATGCCAACAGATTGGACAACCTAGAAGAAATAGATACATTTCTAGAAAAATACAACCTCCCCAAACTGAAGCAGAAAGAAGTAGAAAATTTGAACAGCTCAGCAATAAAATTAAATCAATAATCAAAAAACTCCCAACAAACAAAAGCCCAGGACCAGACAGCACACAGTTGAATTTTACTTAATGTTTAGAGTTAATACCTATTCTTTTCAAACTATAACCCAAAAGTGAAATTCGTTTCCAATTCATTCTATGAGGCCAGGATTACCCAGCATGGAATCAATGAACATCTATACCCAGAATCATTCTCTATTCCAATAAGGATAAAATTCTACCACTTTCATAGTGGAAACACTCCAATGTAGTTAACCTGCTACAGATAACCTGTCTGAAAGCCCCCTAGAATGTGCCATATGAGGGACTCAGTGTTGCTATCCATTTATGGATGATAAGGCACTCAATCTTGGTGAGCGGAAGTGCATGTCAATAAGCACATGCACAGCCTCCATTCCTGCCACCATGGGCTCACTGTTGATGAACCCATTGGGGAACAACTGCTATGGGATAGAAAGATGCAGCAGCCACTGGCCGAAAACTTATGATAAGGATATAATAGGAAAACATGTTTGTGACCTTGCGGGCTTCAGTGTAAATGTCAGAGCCAAGAGTCCAGGAATGCCCGGCCTGCCTACCGGCCGGGAACACCTAACTTGTCCAACAATTGGGAACGCCCAGCTGTTTCGGGGCAGAACACTGCTGAAACCTGATTGCTCTTGACAATAGCCTGCAGGGTCCCTAGAAACATGTTTAAGAATAGGCCCCACTTGAATGAAGCATGAGAGACTATGGACTCTGAGAAACAAACTGAGGGCTTCAGAGGGGAGGGGGGTGGGGAATGGGATAGGCTGGTGATGGGTAGTAAGGAGGGCATGTATTGCATGGTGCACTGGGTGTTATATGCAACTAATGAATCACCGAACTTTACATCAAAAACCAGGGATGTACTGTATGGTGACTAACATAATGTAATAAAAACACATTAAAAAAAAAAAAAAAAGAATAGGCCCCACTTGCTAAATGTTACATGACCTGATCTCATGACCTTCCCCGTGATGGTGATGCACTACTATCCCGTGACCTTCCCCGTGATGCACTACTATTCACTAGGATGTAATATGGATCACTCCCTTAATTGATTGCGATTGTTATTGCTTTTGATTGTTGCCAATAAATACGCAAGGTTGCAGCTGTTCGGGGGCAATCCCTCATGGCGATCGCCCCTGTACCCATGCTCTTTTTCGCAAGCTAACCTGTCTGTGCCTTGTCCTTCTCCCAAATCGATGAATCAACAGTGCTGCTGCTGTGGCGCTGTGGGCGGTGCCATGGCAGAAAGAGGCTTACTGGTATCCATAGACTGTTCCCTTATATACACTTGATTACTAAAATCCTTCACTGCTGGAGTCAACACTTGGAAAGAATTCACATGGACACAAATATCTTAATTTTTCTCCTACTGAGAGATGTCTATTCACATACATCTTCGCCAAATTTAATCGTCATCAATCTTCCAATCGTATTCTTTTCAAGTCCCTGACCATCAAGCCAAACAATTGATTACAGCCTAAAACTGTTATGGAATCACACTTTAGGCCATTTCTCTTTCAAATAATATGAGCAACCCAGTTCACTGCCTAAACTTCTGACCACTGGGATGATTTCCTTAATCCACTGTCTTAGATGTCCTAGAGAGGATCTGCAGGACTGCAGCTCTCCACTTTCAGGTGATGTCTCCATGTGGTGCAGAACTATCTGTAAAATGGATCCACATCATTTTTACTCTGTCCACTATTTGTAGGGAACTCCACATTTTGGGATAGGTGTTGACAGGTAGAGAGGGGAAAGTATAGCAGGAATATGAACAATGAGCCTTTGGGCCACTTCTTCATGTAACTTCTGCCTTCTTGGCCTGTCCAGGCCCAATCACATATATACCACTTCCATTTGATGTAGTATTTCTGCGCATGCCCAACTTTAAGGATTGTTAGGTAACTCTCATTTCATGACAGGCAGCTCTAGTCATATGGTGATTTAGTCTCCTATGGAAAAGCACTCAGTAACTGATAAAGCCCAGTAGTAGGAGAAGAGTTTTGTTTTGTTTTGTTTTTTTCAAAAGGAGAGAATTTATCTGAGGTTGATAGTAGCACCTTGTTCTAAAATGATTAATACCTGTGCTGTGATTCATTTATAGAGACTGCCAAAAGCCTCAAAAAGTATCCCTATGAACCAGTGAAACTTCAGGAAATATTAAATCTGTTGGATTACAAGGCCTAACTGGCAGAACAGCTTGCATAGCATGTTGGAACTGCTGCAAAGCCTTCTTTCATTCTGAGCCCAATGAAAACAGTAGCTTCCTGGTCGCTGGGCAAATGGGATGAACACACACACCCAAATGAGGACTATGTTGCTTACAAAATCCAAAGATGTCCACTAAGCATTGTGCCTCCTTCTTGGTTTTAGGAGGGACCAGATACAATTTACCCTTTACCTTAAAAAAATATGTCTGAGTAAATACCACACTTTTGGATCCCTAGAAATTTCACAGAGGTAGAAGTCTCCTGAATTTTAGTTGTATTTTCCCCTACACTCTGATACACACAAGCCTTACCATTGAGTTGAAAGTAGCTACTATTTCCTCTAAGTCCAGTAGGCATAATGTCATCAACGTAATGAACCAGTATGATACCTTGTGGAGGAGAAAGGTAATCAACATCCCTGCAAGCAGTTGATATATCTTTAAGGTAGAACAGTGAAGGTGTGTTGCTGGCTTTGTCAACTACAAACAAACTGTTTCTGGTAGACATTGTGATGAGGCATGCAGAAAAAGACATTTGCCAGATCAATAACTACATACCTGGTACAAGGTTAAGTGTGAATTTACCACATACATAAAAAAAATACACCTGGTATAACAGCTATGGTTAATCCTTATGTTAATCCTGCCATAACCCATCATCATTTTCTCAATATATCTATCTTCTGCCCAAGTCAAATAGAGAATTGAATGGGGGACCTTTAGGCATTGGCCCTTAAAGCCAATCTTAGCTTCTAAAGCTCTTGGGCCATATCTAATTTGATGTACATCATTCTCAAACACAAATTCCAGCCAAAGCCTTAGGAATATAAACAATGTTTCCAACTATAGCCTGTTACGATAATAATATATTTTATTGAACTAATGAAAATAACTATATTTCCATAAATATAAGAATAATCACTGAGTTTCAAACTCTGAAGGACCAAGTTTCTACTAGAAGGAAAAAGTACCAGTTTCTTCTTTGTTTACAAAGGTATATTTTACCAGAAACCCGAACAGACCCATAATCAGCAAGGATATTGAAGCACTAATCAAAATCTCCCAACAAACAAGAGTCCAGGGCCAGATGATCTCCTAGGGGAATTCTACCAAACATTTAAAAAAGACATTAGAGTATCCCTTAGTGGATAAATAAAAGCCATCTATGTAAAGCCCACAGTGAATATCATTCTCAACAGGAAAAACTGAGAGCTTTTCCCTTAAGGGTCAGGAACATGACAGGAACGTACACTCTCACCACTATTGGTCAACATAATACTAGAAGTCTTAAACTCAGCAATCAGACAACAAATAGTAATAAAAAACATTCAATCAGCAAGGAAGAAGTCAAACTTTCACTCTTCACAGATGACATGATACTCTACATGGAGAACCCAAAAGACCAATCAAAAATTGCTAGATCTCATACAGGAATTTGGCAAAGTGGCAGGATATATAATCTATGCACATAAATCAGTTGCATTTCTATACACTAGTGATGAGACTAGCATAACATTAAAAATAAATCTACCAATTAAAGAATCATAGCATTTTAGAACTAAAACAACAATAACAACAACAAACAATGAGACAGAAGAAGGAGAAATTAAGGAGTTGATCCCATTTACAATTGCCCCAAAAATCATAAGACACAAACCTAACCAAAGAGGAAAAGGATCTGTACTCTGAAAAATATAGAACATTTATGAAAGAAATGCAAGAGGACACAAAGAAATTGGAAAACTTTCTATGTTCATTGATGGAAAGCCAAATATTGTTTAAGTGTCTGTGCTACCCAAAGCAATATACACATTCAACACAATCCCTATCAAAATACGATCAACATTTTTCACAGAGCTGGAAGAAACAATCCTAAAATTTGTATGGAACCAGAAAAGTTCCCGAATAGCCAAAAGAATGTTGAAAAAGAAAACCAAAGCCAGTGGCATCAGAATTCTGAATATTAATATCTATTATACAGCTGTAATCATCAAGACTGTATGGTACTGGCATGAAAACAGACACACAGATCAATGGAATAAAAAAGGGAATCCAGAATAGGACCCTCAACTCTACAGCCAACTAGTCTTCAACGAAGCAGGAAAGAATACCCAATGGAAAAAAAGAGTCTCTTCAAGAAATGGAGTTGGGAAAACTGGAGAGCTACATCCAGAAAAATGAAACTGGATCACTTTCTTACACCATACACAAAAATAAAGTCAAAATGGAGGGTATTATGTTAAGCAAAATAAGTCAATCAGAGAAAGAAAACTATCATACGGTTTCATTCATGTGAATTTAAGACAGAAAACAGATGACCATAGGGGAAAGGTGGGAAAAATCAAATAAGATGAAATCAGAGAGGGAAACTAACCATAAGAAACTCTTAACTACAGGAAACAAAATGAGGTTTGCTAGAGGGGAGGTGTGTGGTGGGATGGGGAAACTGAGTGATGGGAATTAAGGAAAGCATGTGATTTAATGAGCATTGGGTGTTAAAGCAACTGATGATTAACTGAACTCTACAACTGAAACTAATGATACACTATATGTTAAATAACTGAATCTAAATAAAATAAGATTAAAAAATTGAAAATGGAAGAAAGACCTAAATGTGAGACAGGAATCCATTAAAATCATACAGGAGAACACAGACAGCAACCTCTTGACCCTGGCCACAGCAACTTCTTGATAGACACATCTTCAGAGGCAAACAAAAGCAAAAATGGACTATTGAGACTTCAGCAAGATAAAAAGCTTATGCACAGCAAAGGAAACCATTGTCAAAACTAAAAAATAACCTATGGAATAGGACAAGGTATTTGCAAATGTTTTATCAGATTAAGGGATAGTATCCAAAATCTATAAAGAACATGTCAAACTCAGCACTCAAAAAACCAAATAATCCATTAAAGAAATGGGCAGAAGACATGAACAGACATTTCTCCAGGGAAGACATACAAATGGCCAACAGACATGAAAAACTGTTCAATATCACTCAGCATCAGGGAAATACAAGTCAAATCCACAATGAGATACAACTTCACACCAATCAGAATGGCTACAATTAACAACTCAGGAAACAACGGATGTTGGGGAGGATGTGGAGAAAGGGGACCCTCTTAAGCATGGTGGGAATGCAAACTGGTACAACCACTCTGGAAAACAGTATGGACGTTCCTCAAGAAGTTAAAATAGAGGTACCCTATGACCCAGCAATTGCACTACTCAGGATTTATCCAAAGGATACAAACATGGTGATTTGAAGGGGCACATGCACCCCGATGTTTACAGCAGCAATGTGCACACTAGCCAAAATATGGAACGAGCCCAGATGTCCATCAACAGATGAAATATAAAAAAAGCTGTCATATGCCCAATGGAATATTACTCAGCCATAAAAAAGAACAGAATCTTGCCATCTGCAATGATGTGGATGGAACTAGAGAGTATTATACTAAGCAAAATAAGTCCATCAGGGAAAGCCAAATACCTTATGATTTCACTTATATGTGGAATTTAAGAAACAAAACAAATGAACTTAAGGGATGGGAAGGAAAAACAAAATAAGATGAAATCACAGAGACTCTTAATTCTAGGAAACAAACTGAGGGTTGTTGGAAGGAAGGTAGGTGGGGGATTGGGTAACTGGATGATGGACATTAAGGAGGGCATGTAACATAATGAGCACTGGGTGTTATATCCAACTGTAGATAAACTTATGTTCAGCAATCATTTTGTCTTATTTGGAAATAATCTAGATGTTAATGAATATCTATTATTTATGTTAATTTAGTATAACTTAGTATATCTCTAAGGTTTCTAGTTACCAGAAAAGTTTGAGGAGGAGGTGTTAAGATGGTGGAGTTATAGGGGTGTTTTGAGCTTGCCTTTTCCCTCAAACACAGCTAGATAAACATCAAATCATTCTGAACAACTAGGAAATTGATCTGAGGATAAGAAAACAATCTGCACAATTGGAGGGAGACTACATGGCAGATATGAGGTTCAGAGCTATCAACTGAGGGACAGAAAAGCCCTGGTGCCCCAAGGGGTTGGAGCCCTTTTCACAGGGCAAAGTCAGGGAGAGAGGGAGACAGCGGGAGAGAGAGTGGTGTGTAAGGCTAGCACAATAAGCCACGGTCAGGGAGATCCCCTGGGTCACACTGGGAGAGATGGATCCCCTTCCTGGAGTACATTTGGAAGAGGGTATTTTGCCTCTCCAAGGACAACAGGCCCACCAGAAGTCATTGAGCAGCTGTTCAACAGCAAAGGACAGAGGTGTGCAGAGGGCAGATAACATGGTTGAAGCTTTTTGTTGTGCATCACAATACTCCAGCCACCGTGCATGTGCTGTGTATGTGTTTTTCTGAGGTAGAACAGTGCTACACATGCTGCGAGGCTCTCCTCCCGAGGAGGGGAATGGATCCACACCTTGCCTGGCCTTTTAAGATTTTTAATTTTGAATCCAAGACACTGGCCAGCGATAAAACACAGAAAAACTCAGGCCCCAGGTGTGCCAACAGCCAAGAACAGACTGGCTGAGGGCAGCGAACTAACAGTAGCCTGGGACACAGGAGAGGAGATTGTTTGTTTTTCTGTGAGAATCTCCTGAAAGGTGGTGGCTGTGAGCTCTCCTCCCTGGGGAATGAGAGGGCAGGGTGATGCCTTCATCTACCCCAACCCCAGCACAATAGGATTCAGAGAGAAACAGTGTCTCCAGTGGAGGCCTGAGTCACACCAAACCCCACCCCACCCCCAGCCCCAGAACCTAGCAGGGGCATCTTTTCAAGAGCAGGTCTGAATGTGGTCTTCTCCCTCAGAAGACCAACATGGGCCCCAGGCATGTACCAAGTCTACTTATCTTACAGTGCTCCAAAGCATCAGCTTCAGTTCTGGTGGAAATAGGACGAAGCTTCCTCCCTTCCACACCCTCCCCCTTTTTTCTTTCTTACTTGGTAACAGGCTTATGGTTTTTGTTTGTTGGTTGCTTTGTTTGTTTCCCTTTCTTGTTTCTGGATCAGGCTTTTTTTCCCCTTCTTTCTTACTTTCTTATTCTTTGGAGCAGGCATATAGGTTTTTGTATATCCATTTGTTTGCTTTTTTGTTTCTTTTCCTTTCTCTTTTCTTGGATAAGGGTTTGTTTGTTTTTTTAAAATCAGGCTTATCTTAAACAAATCAAAGCACACCTAGTTAAAGGTCCAAATTCTCCCCACTGCAAGCGAGGAGGAACTCTGCAGACACTAACCTATGAGAAACAGCCAAATACAACAGCAGAGTGCACACAGCATACACCAGAAATACCTCCTGAAATTGCTTAGCATAACCCTCCGGTTCCATCTTATTCTAAAATTTTGTCCATGACTCACTACAACATAGTAATACAATCTAACTTCTTTTATCTCTATTTTACATATTTATCCAAACTGCATTTCTGGCAAGTGGAACAAGTAAAGGTTATCTAGGTACCAATATTTGTGTAGGAAACATTTAAGATTTTCTTTTTCCCTGACATGTAACCTGAAGGAGGCAGTGGAACAAATTTTAAGCTAGTCATGAGGGAGACACGTACAAGCTGCCTGGACATCTTCAAAACCAAACTGAGTGCACAAAACAATCAGAATGGGAGAAGATATTTGCAAATGACAGTACAGATAAAAGACTGGTATCCAAGATCCATGCTCATGGATCGGAAGAATTAACATAGTTAAAATGTATATGCTACCCAGAGCAATCTACACTTCAATGCCATCCCGATCAAAATACCAATGACATTTTTCAAAGAACTGGAACAAACAGCCCTTAAATTTGTGTGGAACCAGAAAAGGCCCCAAATCGCCAAGGAATTGTTGAAAAGGAAAAACAAAGCTGGGGGCATCACATTGTTGGATTTCAAGCTATACTACAAAGCTGTGATCACAAAGACAGCATGGTACTGGCACAAAAACAGACACATAAACCAATGGAACAGAATAGAGAACAGAAATGAACCCTCAGCTCTTTGGGCAACTAATCTTTGATAAAGCATGGAAAAAACATACAGTGGAAAAAAGACAGTCTCTTCAATAAATGGTGCTGGGAAAATTGGACACCTATACGCAAAAGAATGAAACTTGACCACTCTCTCCACCATACACAAAGAAAAACTCCAAATGGATGAAAGACCTCGATGTGAGACAGGAATCCATCAAAATCCTAGAGGAGAACAAAGGCTGCAACCTCTTTGATATCGGTCACAGCAACTTTTTTCATGACACATCTCCAAAGGCAGGAGAAACAAAAGAAAAAATGAACTTGTGGGACTTCATCAAGATAAAAAGCTTCTGCACAGCCAAGGAAACAGTCAAAAAAACTAAGGGGCAGCCCACGGAATGGGAGAAGATATTTGCAAATGACACTAGAGATAAAAGGCAAGTATCCAAGATCTACAATGAACTTCTCAAACTCAATGCACGAGAAACAAATAATCAAATCACAAGATGGGCAGAAGATATGAACAGACACTTTTCCAATGAAGACATACAAGTGGCTAACAGATACAAGAAAAAATGTTCATCATTAGCCATCAGGGATATTCAAATCAAAACCACATTGAGATAACAGCTTACACCAGTTAGAATGGCAAAAATCGACAAGCAAGAAACAGCAAATGTTGGAGAGGATGTGGTGAAAGGAGATCCCTCTTACGCTGTTGGTGGGAATGCAAGTTGGTACAGCCATTTTGGAAAACAGTGTGGAGGTCCCTCAAAAAGTTAAAAATAGAGCTACCCTATGACCCAGCCATTGCACTACTGGGTATTTACCCTAAAGATACAGACATAGTGAAGAGAAGGGCCATATGTACCCCAATGTTCATAGCAGCATTGTCCACAATACCTAAATTGTGGAAGGAACCAAGATGCCCTTCAACAGATGGCTGGATTAAGAAGATGTGGTCCATACATACAATGGATATTACTCAGCCATCAGAAAGAATGATTACCCAACCATTTGCAGCAACATGGATGGGACTGGAGGAGATAATGCTAAGTGAAATAAGTCAAGCAGAGAAAGACAATTATCATATGGTTTTACTCATTTATGGAACATAAGAAATAGCAGGAAGATTGGTAGGAGAAGGAAGAGAAGAATGAAGAGGGGTAAACAGAAGGGGGAATGAACCATGAGAGACTATGGACCTTGGGAAACAAACTGAGGGTTCCAGAGGGGAGGGGGTGGGGGATTGGGATAGGCCAGTGATGGGTTAAGGAGGGCACATATTGCATGGTGCACTGGGTGTTACATGCAAATAATGAATCATGGAACACTATATCAAAAATTAAGGATGTACTGTATGGTGACTAACATAACATAATAAAAAATATTAGTAAAAAAAAAAAAGTTCAGTTCTGTTCCAAATTGCTTTTTGTTTTCTTTTCAGCTTCAGCTGGTTGCTTTCTGGGGGTCTTTAGTCCCTTGAAAGCCCTTGATGGAGGGCAGGGAACCGAAAATTCAAATGACTTTAGGCAGTTGAGGTGGTGAAGTGTGAAAGAAAAAGTCTGGCAAACTGAACAGAGGGATGGTGGAGGTAGGGATCTAAAAGGGGGCATATAAAAGGATATAAGGGATGGGGCGCCTGGGTGGCTCAGTTGATAAGCATCTGCCTTAGGCTCAGGTCATGATCCCAGCGTTCTGGGATAGAGCCCCACATCGGGCTCCCTGTTCGGTGGGAAGCCTGCTTCTCCCTCTCCCATTCCCCCTGCTCATGTTCTGTCTCTTGCTGCCTCTCTCTCTCTGTCAAATAAATAAATAAAATCTTAAAAAAAAAGGATTTAGGGGAACTGGAGGTAAGATCCAAAGCAGTAAAAGGAGGAAACAGGAACAGAGGTGATGGGAACAGAAAGGTTTTAGAAAAGCCAGTTTGGGAAGACCTTAAATTTTAAAAAAAATCCACTGAATTTCTGAATTACCCTTAGTAAAACCATTCCAACAAGGATTGAATTAGATGACGTTGGCAAAACACTGCTTCAGCAGGGGTTCAAGAAAGGGTTTCAGTCTGCTGAGGTGCTCCCAAGTTCTTAACTACTAGAAACTTTATACTTATGAACATAGAGCTTGGGACTCCAATACAGCTTTTGCTTCCCTATCTTCTACAGAGAAACCTAGCACTCTAACACAGCCTGTCTTTGACTGGGACTCTAACCTACATTCTAGAATATACTCAATTCTTAAAAGTCAACATCTGTCCCTACCTGTTACAGGGGACATTTGTCTGTGCCAGTGGTTTAGGTGTGACACTCACCAATGGATGCCTGATCAGTCAGGCGTGAAGACAGAGGTTTCAAAGGTGTATACTTAGGGTCCTGGGGAAGTGGCCTGTGGCTCCTTTGATGAAACTGATCCTATCCAAGTCACAGCAAAATAACTGTCAAAGAAAAGACAAAAATATAGCTGGAAATTACTTAAAGTGGTCAAAACAGGGGCGGCTGGGTGGTTCAGTTGTTAAGCGTCTGCCTTCGGCTCAGGACTTGATCCCAGAGTCCTGGGATTGAGCCCTGCATCGGGCTCCCTGCTCCACTGGGAGCCTGCTTCTTCCTCTCCCACTCCCCCTCCTTTGTTCCCTCTCTTGCTGGCTGTCTCTCTTTCTGTCAAATAAATATATAAAATCTTCTTAAAAAAATAAATTGGTCAGAACAGATTTTATTCAGGATTATTGAAATAGGAAAAAAGAGACCTTAGTATAGAACCAGGCTTGATGACAACTACTGCAGGGGCAAATGGGAATTTATAGCCAAGGAGCCTTTTGGAAGTCAGTATGGAAAATTCTAAGAGGAAAAATAAGGGTAAAGGAATTTCTGGCTAAATTACCTAACAGGATTCTTGCTGAAGACAATGAAGTCTTATTGGATATCACCTGGTAGATGGTAGAATATGAGAAACCAGTTGGTTATTGAGAGAGATCAGACATGCAGGCTGAAAGACCCTTGTGAAACTGATTAATCAGAGTTCTTGCTAAGATTTTTACAAGCAAGTATCTATATAGGCCTAAGAGAAGCTTCAGGAGCCTGACTAAAGTTTAATCAAGCAAATAATCTTTGTTGATATCAAAAGGGGAATTTGACAGTTACTCCACAGTGGACATAAATAAGAGTATGTCTGGAATACAGAACAGATCTTAAGAGTTTTTTATGGATACCATGCCCTGTGATTAAAGTCAATGGAAAACTACAACAGCCTTATCCAAGCAACACTAGATCTTCAGGAATAAAAGTTTGGGCCATCTTACCTGTTAACGAAACATAACCAGCTGAGGAGCTTGCTGAAGCAAAGAAAACACAGAATTTTTAGGGGAAAAGGCAGTTATAAATATTAGCTGCAATTAAGTGACCAGTTACAGAAACAAAGACTTTATCTGTCATGAGTATTTTCTCCTTATGTTGATTTGAATATTTTTGCACATATATTTATGTGTACATATGTGTGTGTATACACACACATATGTTGGGGTTGATGTAGAGCATGAAATCAGCCATAATACCTGGCTCACTAAAATGTAACATGGAGGCCGCTGAGGGCAGGGAAGTTTTCCGAGAAAGGCCTAGGCCTTTGGAATGCAGAGGCCTGCGTGAAAACTCTGCCACTGGAATGCGGTGGGGAGTTGCCTTCCCAAAACTTTCCCAGCCCAAACAGCCACCCTGTGATCTAAGAGATGTATGCATTGGCCCTTAGGCTATGTTTAACAGAACTTGTACAACACGCAAATTAGCATATCGTATGTTCCCTGTGAACAGATGCTCCCAGTTTCAGTAAGACCACTTGTCACACATCATGTGCTTGAGAAACAGTGATAAGGATTTTTGATTATCTTGAAGGACCAATAAAAGTGGGAGCAAAGAAGAGCAAAGTGTCTTTGCTTCTGAGCGTTGACCCTATTGCCTTCTCCTCTCTTTCACAGTAAAGTTTGGAGTAACCTTTCATTCGTTGGTACAGGGATTGCTGGCCATTCCTGGCACACATACATTAAGTAAATATCTTTGTTTTCTATACTTTCTTATTTACTTATCATGTAACATTAACTGTATTAAATTTATATCATAGCATTTAAGTATTGTTACTTTTGCATCACAGTATTCCTGGATACCAAAGGTAAGAGTGATCTTTACACTAGGACTTTACATCCTCTTCTGGGGGAGGAGGTAGTGTGTTTCTGGTTGTATGACGGATAGTTTTATCATGCTAGGGAGAATTATGACCTTGTTATTAGCTTGTTTGGAGGTTTATTATGGTTTAAGGTGATGCTTCTAGGCATCAAGTTGGCAAGGGGAGGGCCATGATGATTTTTTAAATAAATAATATTTTTATTATATTATGTTAGTCACCATACAGTACATCCCTAGCTTTTGATGTAAAGTTCCATGATTCATTACTTGCATATAACACCCAGTGCACCGTGCAATACATGCCCTCCTTAATACCCATCACTAGCCTATCCCATTCCCCCACCCCTCTCCCCTCTGAAGCCCTCAGTCTGTTTCCCAGAGTCCATAGTCTTTCATGGTTCATTCCCCCTTCTGTTCACCCCCCTTTCTTCTTCCCTTTCTTCTCCTACCGATCTTCCTACTTCTTATGTTCCATAAACGAGTGAAACCATATGATAATTGTCTTTCTCTGCTTGACTTATTTCGCTTAGCATTATCTCCTCCAGTCCAGTCCATGTTGCAGCAAATGTTGGGTAATCGTTTTTTTGATGGCTGAGTAATATTCCATTATATATATGGACCACATCTTCTTAATCCAGTCATCTGTTGAAGGGCATCTTGGTTCCTTCCACAATTTAGGTATTGTGGACAATGCTGCTATGAACATTGGGGTGCATATGGCCCTTCTCTTCACTATGTCTGTATCTTTGGGGTAAATACCCAGTAGTGCAATGGCTGGATCATAGGGTAGCTCAATTTTTAACTTTTTGAGGGACCTCCACACTGTTTTCCAAAGTGGCTGATGATTTGTTTTATGCATCAACTTTACCGGATTATCCAGATACCTCATACAACATTTCTGTGTGTGTCCATGAAAGTGTTTCTGCAAGGGATTAGCATTTGATTCAGGAAACTGAATAAACAGATCCACCCTTGCTGGTGTGGGTAGGTATCATCTGATCAGAAGAGACAGCCTGAATAAACCGAAAAGGCTGAGGAAGGCAAATTCCCTCTCTCTCTTCTTGGGGTGAATGTCTACCTTTTCTTGCCCCAGAACATCAGAGTTCTTGGGTTTGGGGACACTGAGCTTTCACCAGTGGCCCCCTGGTTCTCTGATATTTCATCTTGGATTAAATTATACTAGTTTTTCTGGTTCTCCAGCTTTCTGATGGCAGATTGTGGGACTTCTTGATCTCCATAATTTCATATCTGTATCTTTTATCTATATACTGATATCTATATAATCTATATCTATACCTTTTATTGGTCCTGTTTCTCTGGAAAACTCTAATATATTTCACTTTAAAATGAAATGGTGTATCTTTCACAGAGTAACAATAAAATATTTCAAATGTAAATATCAATCTGAAAAAAACAAAAAACAAAAAACAAAAACACCTTACCTCTTCCAACAGTGAGAAGGCTCAGTTCTCTTAAGTAACCAAGGGTATGATAAAAGCATATGCAGCCTGGGATATTATCTTGAATAAGTCACAGACATAATCTTTGTTTTCTAGGTAGATTACTCAAAAGTAAAACAAAAGAAAACAAAAAACAAAAACAAACAATTTTCTATGAAGAACAGACCAGTAATCTAAGAAACTTTATCATTTTAATAGAGAGAAAATGAAGCTTCCAGTGTGTATCAATACACTGTTAGACTCATTTTATTTATTTTTTTTATTTTAATGTTTTTTTATTATATTATGTTAGTCACCATACAGTACATCCCTAGACTCATTTAAAAATGGATCTTATAGAGGGGCACAGCTAAGATGGCGGTGTACTAGGAGGACCATAGGCATGTCTCATCCCTTGAACACACTCATTAACTATCAAATTATTCTGAATAGTTAAGAAATCAACCTGAGTACTGACAGAACAACCTGCACAACTAGAGGGAGAGAAGAGGCCACACTGAGAAAAGAAGGAAGTACAGAAATGTGGTTTGGGGGAGAAACAGATCACAGGTGCTGCAGAGTGGAGGGAGCCCTGGTCATGGAGGAAGGCGAGAGGGAGTGGAACACACAGGGATAAGCACAAGGAGAACACTTCCCCAAAGCCATTGGCTAGGAAAATGAGAGGGGCTGATTTCTGTGAGTTTTTGCAAACAGCAGGGCTCAAAGACTGACATTTTAGAGGTCAGCAGGCTTGGCTGGGATAGAGACCTGAGGACACTGCCCTACTCCTGGAGAGAGGGCACACAAGCAACCCTGGGACAGACGGCACAATCTGAGGGTTACCTAAGGCACATGAGGGAGGCACTGCTCTTCTTGGAGTGCATCCATGAGACATGGCATTGCCATTTCCCTCCTGCACCTCACAGCATAGGCACAGATACTCCTGCTGAGGGCGGCAAACCCAGACACTGGCTGTTTAGCCTGCTTTGCTCCAAATCCCATACCCATGTGCACTAGTGTAACTGCCCTTCTAGGTCAAACCTGCATCAGTTCCAGCATGATGAGATCCTCCCATAGAAGACAGCACAGGTCCCCACCACACCAAGTCCCAGACATTTGGAGTTTTAAATGTCAGTAGGATTGTCTGGGATAGAGCCCAAAGGGCACTGCACTGCTCCAGGAAGCCAAACAACCTGGAGACAGACAGCATGAAAACAGTGATCTGAAAAATGCCCGGACACATGAAAGGAAATTATTTCCTCTTCTGGGAGTATTGCCCTGAGAGCAGCGAGCATGGAGACCCCTCCCCATGGACAAAGAAGCAGGCTGGCACCATTTCCCTTCCCTGCACAAACCAACTTTAGTAAGCAGCACAGTGCCAGCCTGGCTGCATAATCTGCTTACACCAAGTCCTGCCCTCCTTCACTCTGCTGGTACTGCTTTTCCTGGGCAAGAGTGCATAAGGCTCAGCACAGCAGGGCCCTTCGCCAGAAGGCCAGCAGAAACCTCTGCATGCACCACATCTACCAACCAGAGTTCTACAAGGCTTCAGTTCTAGTAGAAGTAGCATCAGGTCTCATTTTACAAGCAGGCCAGAGCATGCCTAGTTAAAACTCACCTCACTCTGCCTAAAGTCCAAACACTGCCCAGTACAGGCAAGGACAGCATTTACAGACAACTGACCTGAAGGATAAAGCAGCCAAAACACAGGAGCTGAGTACATGCAACACACACCAGAGACACTCTCTGAAGTGCCAGGCCCAGGACACTATATGACCTCTTCTTCATAAAGCCATTACACTTAGGAGCAGGAAACACAACAGGCTTTTCTGACACAGAGAAGGAGACAGAGACCTAGACAAAAAATGAAAAGACAAAGGAATTCACCCCAAAATAAAGAACAATAGAAGATCACAGTCAAGGATCAAGTCAAAGCAGATATAAGTAATATGCCTGATGGAGAATTTAAAGCAACAATCATAAGGATACTAGCTGGGCTTTGAGAAAAGCATAGAAGATATCAGGGAGACCCTGACACACAGACAAAAGATTAAAAAAGTCAGAAATGAAAAATGCAATCACTGAGATTTGAAACCACTTGATATAATGACCACAAGGATGGAGGAAGCAGAGAAACAAATAAGTGATATAGAAGATAGAATAATGAAGCTGAATAAAAGAGAGAAAGGAGAATGATGAATCACAAGAGTAGATTTAGGGAACTCAGTGACTCTATAAAGCATAATAATGTTCATAGCATAGTAAGGGAGAAAAGAGAGAGAAGAAGAAGAGAGAGAAAAGGGGGCGAAGGTTTATTTGAAGAAATAATAGCTGGAAACTTCCATAATCTGGGAGAGGAAACAGACATCCAAATGCAGGAGGCACAGAGAATTCCCACCAAAATCAACAAAAGCAGATCCATACCAAGACATATTATAGTTAAATTTGCAAAATATAGTTTAAAGAGAAAAAAAAATCCTTAAAGTGGCAACACAAAAGAAGTCCCTAACTTACAAGGGAAGATCTATAAGGCTACCTATACATCTCCCCACAGAAACATGGCAGGCTGGAAGGGAGTGTCAGGACGTATTCAACGTCCTGAATGGGAGAATACTGCAGCCAAGAATACTTCCTCCAGCAAAGCTATCATTAGAATAGAAGGAGAGATGAAGAGTTTCCCAGACAAACAAAACCTAAAGGAGTTTGTGACTGCTGAACCAGCCCTGCAAGAAATATTAAAGGGGACTCTTTGACTTTAAAGGAGATACCAAAAGTGACAAAGACTAGAAAGGAATGGAGAAAATCTCCAAAATTATCAACAAAACAAAAAATAAAATGACACTAAATACATACCTATCAATAATTACTCTGAATGTTAGTGGAGTAGATACTTCAATGAAAGGACATATTGTGAAAGAATGAATAAAAAGTAAGACCCATTTATGTGCTTCCTACAAGAGACTCAATTTAGACCTAAAGACACCTGCAGATTGAAAGCGAGGATGGAGAAACGTATCATGCAAACGACATCAAAAGAAAGGCAGAGTAGCCATACTTAGACAAACTAGGTATCTTTTTTTTCTTTTTCAAGCTTTTAATTTAAATTCTAGTTAACATATATGGGAAAATTGGTTTCAGGTGTAGAATTTAGTGGTTCATCACTTTCGTATATTACCCAGTACTCCTCACAGGTGCACTCCTTAATGCCCATCATTCATTTAGCCTATCCTCCCAGCACCCCCCCCCCCAGCAACCCTCAGTTTGTTCTGTATAGTTAAGGGTCTCTTATGGTTCATCTCCCTCTCTCTTTTCTTTTTCTTCCTTCCCAAATGCTCATCTGTTTTGTTTCTTATATTCCACATATGAGTGAAATCATATGGTATTTTTCTTTCTCTAACTGACTTATTTCACTTAGCATAATACACTCTAGCTCCATCCACGTCATTGCAAATGACAATATTTCATTCTTTTTCATGGCAGAGTAATATTTCATTATATCAGTTGAAGGACATTGGACTCTTTCAATAGTTTGGCTATTTTTGATAATGTTGCTATAAACATTGAGGTGCATGTGCCCCTTCGAATCTATATGTTTGTATCCTTTGGGTAAATACCTAGTGTTACAATTGCTGGGCCATACGGTAGATCAATTTTTAACTTTTTAAAAGATCACTTTATTTATTTTAGAGAGAAAGAGAAAGGACAAGAGAGAGAGTGCACACACAGAGAGGGGAGGGGCAGAGGGAGAAAGAGTCTTTTTTTTTAAGATTTTTTTTATTTATTCGACAGAGATAGAGACAGCCAGCGAAAGAGGGAACACAAGCGGGGGGAGTGGGAGAGGAAGAAGCAGGCTCATAGCGGAGGAGCCTGATGTGGGGCTTGATCCCATAATGCTGGGATCACGCCCTGAGCCAAAGGCAGGCGCTTAACTGCTGTGCCACCCAGGCGCCCCGGGAGAAAGAGTATTAAGCAAACTCTGTGCTGAGATAGAGCCAGATGTGGGCTTGATCTCAGGATGCTGAGATCATGACCTGAGCCGAAACCACAAGTCATTCACTCAACATTCTCTGCCACACAGGTGCCCCTGAATCAGATCGTCTTAACAGATATATTCAGAACATTTCATCCTGAAGCACCAAACTACATATTCCTTTCAAGTGCATCTGGGACAATCTCCTGAATTGATCACATACTAGGTCACAAATATGGCCTCAACAAGTACAAAAAGGTTCAAATAATACTATGCATATTTTCTGACCACAATACTATGAAACTTGAAGTTGACCGCAAGAAAAAATTGGAAACACCACAAATACAGGAAGGTTAAACAACATGCTACTAATCAATAAATGGGTCAACCAAGAAATTAAAGAAGAAATTTAAAAAATATATGGAAAAATGAAAATGAAAATATGATAGTCCAAAACATCTGGGATTTAGCACATTCATTCATAGGAGGGAAGTAGATAGCAATACAGTCATACTTCAAGAATCAAGAAAAATCTCAAATGAGCACCCTAATCTTATACCTAATGGAGCTAGAAAAATGACAAAGTCTAAAGCCAGCAGAAGAAGGAAAACAATAAAGATCAGAACAGAAATAAAAGATATAGTAACTAAGAAAACAGTAGAACAAATCAATGAAAACAGGAACTGGTTTGTTAAAAAAAATTAATAAAATTGATAAAACCCTAGCCAGACTTGTAAAAAGAATAGAGAATGGACACAAATAAATAAAATCATAAATGATAAAGGAGAGAGAAATAATTACCAACACCATAGAAAACAAACAATTATAAGAGAATATTATGAAAAACTATATGCTAACAAATTGGACAACCTGGAAGAAATAGGTAAATTCATGAAAACACAAAAACTACCAAAAATGGAACAGACAAGACCCCATTAAAAAGGAGAACTACAGGTCAATATCCCTGAGGAATTTTGATATAGAATTTCTCAAAAAATACTAGCAAATGGAATCCAACAGCACATTAAAAGAATCATTCTCCACAATCATGTGGAATATATTCCTGGATTGTAAAGGTGGTTCAATATTTGCAAATTAATCAACAGGATACACCACATTAATAAAAGAAAGGATAAGATCGATATGATCCTCTTAATAGATGCAGGAAAAACATTTTACAATGTACTACACTCACTCTTATAAAAACCCTCCACAAAGTAGGTTTAGAGGAAACATATCTCAACATCATAAAGTCCACATACAAAAGACACACAGCTAATATCATCCTCAGTGGGGAAATACTGAGAGCTTTTCCCCTATGTGCAGGAACAAGACACGGATGCCCTTGTCTCACCATTGTTATTTAACTAATACTGGAAGTCTTAGCCTCAGAAATCAGACAATAACAAGAAACAAAATGTATCCAAATCAGCAAGGAAGAAGCCAAACTCACTATTTGCAGATAATATGATTCTGTACATACAAAACCAGAAAGACTCCATTAAAAAATTGCTAGAACGGATACACAAACTCAGTAAAGCCACAGGATACAAAATCAATGTACATAAATCTGTACACCAATAAAAAAAGCAGCAGAAAGAGAAATCAAGCTATTAGTCCCATTTACAATTGCACAAGAACCATAAGATATCTAGGAATAAACCTCATCAAAGAGGTAAAAGATCTGTACTCTCCAAATTATAGAACACATATGAAAGAAATTGAGGATAACACAAAGAAACGGAAAAACTTCCCATGCTTATGGATTAGAAGAACAAATACAGTTAAAATGTCTCTACTACCCAAAGCGATCTACACATTTAATTTAATCCTTATCAAAACACCAACAGCATTTTTCACAGAGCTAGTACAAAGAATCCTAAAATTTGTATGGAACCACAAAAGAATCCAAATACCCAAAGCAATCATAAAAAATAAAAACAAACCTGGAGGCATCACAGTTCTGGACTTCAAGCTATATCACAAATTTGCAGTGATGAAGACAGTATGGTACTAGAACAAAAACAAACACATAGGTCAATGGAACAGAATAGAAAACCCAGAAATAAACCACATCTATATGGTCAACTAATCTTCAACAAAGCAGGAAAGAATATTCAATGGAAAAGAGCCTCTTCAACAAATGGTTTTGGGAAAACTGGACAGCAACATGCAGAAGAATGAAAACTGGACCACTTTATTACACCATACATAAAAATAAATTCAAAATGGAAGAAAGTCCTAAATGTGAGGTAGGAAACCATCAAAATCCTAGAGGCAAACACAGGCAGTCACTTCTTTAACTTTGGCTGTAGCAAATTTTTACTTGACATGTCCCTGGAGGCAAGGGAAATAAAAGCAAAAATGAACTATTAGGACTTCATCGAGATAAAAAGCTTCTGCATGATGAAGGAAACAAGCTAAAATGCAGCCTATGGAATGAGAGAAGGTATTTGCAAATGACATATCTGATAAAGGGTTAGTATCAAAACTCTAAATAATTTATCAAACTCAAACCCAAAAGAACAAATGATCCAGTTAAGAAATGGGCAGAGGACATGAATAGATACTTTGCCAAAGAAGACATACAGATGGCTAACGGACATATGAAAAGATGCTCAAAATTATTCATCATCAGGGAAATACAAATCAAAATTACCATGCGATATCACCTTAAACCAGTGAGAATGACTAAAATTAGCAACAGGGGAAATAACAGATATTGTTGAGGATGCAGAGGAAGGGGAACAATTTTGCACTGTTGGTGGGAATGAAAATTGGTGCAGCCAATCTGGAAAACAGTGTGGAGGTTCCTCAAAAGGTAAAAAAGGAACTACCCTATTACTCAGCAATTGCTCTATTAGGTATTTACACAAAGGATACAAAAATACTGATTCAAAGGGATACCTGCACCCTGATATTCATAGCAGCATTATCAACAATAGTTGAATGATGGAAAGAGCTCAACTATCTATGGCATGATGAATGGATAAAGAAGTGGCAAATACATACAATGGAATATTACTTAGCCATGAAAAAGAAATTAATCTTGCCTTTTTCAACAACATGGGTGGAACTGGAGAGTATTATGCTAAGTGAAATGAGCCCATATGGAAAGACAAATACTATATGATTTTACTCATATGTGGAATTTAAGAAACAAAACAGATGAGCACAGGAGGAAAAAAGGCAGGGCAAACTAGGAAACAGACTCTTGACTGTACAGAACAAACTAAGAGTTACTGGAGGGGTGGGGGATGGGTTAGGTTGCTAATGGGTATGAAGGAGGGCACTTGTTATGCACACTGGGTATTATATGTAAGTAATTAATCACGAGATTCTACACCTAAAACTAATAATTACACGGTATGATTATGCTAAGTGAAATAAGTCAAGCAGAGAAAGACAATTATCATATGGTTTCACTTATATGTGGAACATAAGGAATAGCATGGAGGACATTAGGAGAAGGAAGGGAAAAATGAACGGGGGAAATCGGATGGGTAGACGAACCATAAGAGACTACGGACTATGGGAAACAAAGAAGGTTTCAAAGGGGAGGGGGTTTCAAATTGGTTGGCCAGGTGATGGATATTAAGGAGGGCATGTATTGCATGGAGCACTGGGTGTTATGCACAAACAATGAATCATGGAACACTACAGCAGAAACTAATGATGTACTGTATGGTGACTAATGTAACATAATAAAATTTAAAAAAATTACACTGTGTGTTAAGCAACTGGAGTTTAAAAAAGCATGGGAGACTATGGACTCTGAGAAACAAACTGAGGGCTTCAGAGGGGAGGGGGGTGGGGGAATGGGATAGACTGGTGATGGGTAGTAAGGAGGGCACATATTGCATGGTGCACTGGGTGTTATACACAACTAATGAATCATCGAACCTTGCATCAGAAACCAGGGATGTACTGTATAGTGACTAACATAATATAATAAAAAAAATAAAAAAAAAGGAGGGCACATGAAGTAATGAGCACTGGGTGTTGTATGCAACTCATGAATCACTAAATTCTACCTCTGAAACTAATTATACAGTGTATGCTAATTAAATTGAATTTAAATAAAATGTTTTAAATTACTTTTAAAAAAAACTTGAAAAATTAAAATAAATAAGAAAGAATCCAATATGTAACTTTCTTCTCCCATTCCATGGGTTGCCTCTTAGTTTTGTTGACTGTTTCCTTTGTTGTGCAGAAGCTTTTTATCTTGATGAAGTTCCAAAAGTTCACTTTTGCTTTTGTTCCCCCTGCTTTTGTGTCTTGAAAGAAGTTGCTGTGGCCGATGTCAAAGAGGTTATTGCCTATGTTCTCCTCTAGGATTTTGATGAATTCCTGTCTCACATTGAGGTCTTTCATCCATTACAGATAAAGGACTGGTATCCAAGATCTATGAAGAACTTCTCAAACTCAACACCCAAAAAAACCAAATAATCCAGTCAAAAATAGGCAGAAGACATGAACAGACACTTCTCCAAAGAAGACATGAATGGTTAACAGACACATGAAAAAATGTTCAACATCATTAGCCATCAGGGAGATTCAAATCAAAACCACACTGAGATACCACCTTACACCAGTTAGAATGGCAAAAACTAACAGGGCAGGAAACTGCAAGTGTTGACAAGGGTGTGGAGAAAGGAGAACCCTGTCTTACACTGTTGGTGGGAATGCAAGCTGTTATAGCCACTCTGGAAAACAGTATGGAGGTTCCTCAAGACATTAAAAATAGAACTACCTTATGACCCAGCGACTGCACTACCACGTATTTTCCCCAAAGATACAGATGTAGTGAAAAGAAGGGGCACATGCACCCCAATGTTCACTGCAGCAATGTCCATAAAAGCCAAACTGTGAAGGAGTCCAGATGTTCTTCAACAGATGAATGGACAAAGATATGGTACATATATAAAATGTAATATTACTCAGCCATCAGAAAGGATGAATACCCAGCATTTGCATCAACATGGATGGAACTGGAGGGGATAATGCTAAGTGAAATAAGTCAAGCAGAGAAAGACAATCATCATATGGTTTCACCCATATGTGGAACATAAGGAATAGCACGGAGGACCATAGGGGAAGGGAGGGAAAACTGAAGGGGGGGAAATCAGAGAGGGAGATGAACCATGAGAGACTATGGACTTCAGGAAACAAAGTGAGGGTTTCAGGGGGGGCGGTGAGGGGATGAGGTAACCAGTGGATGGGTATTAAGGAGGGCACATGTTGTGATGAGCACTGGTTGTTATGTGCAACTAATAAATCATTGAACACTACATTAAAAACTAATGATGTATTATATGGTGGCTAAGTGAACATCACTAAAAAAATAGAAAGAATCTTATAAATGTATCCATTTAATCTTAGCCAGATTTGATTTCACAAAATAAAATTATTTCCCCATAAATTTACAATCTTCTATATCCATTCAGGTTCTATACTATTCTTTTGTTTCTGTTTTCTCATTTTTTGAAAGATTTTATTTCTTTGAGAGAGAATGAGAGAATGTACAAGCAGGGGGCAGGGCAGAAAGAGAAGCAGATTCCTTGCTGAGCAGGAAGCCCTACGTGGGGCTCAATCCCAGGACCCCAGGATCATGATCTGATCCAAAGGAAGATGCTTAACTAACTGAGCCACCCAGGCGCTTCTGTTTTCTAATTTTTCTTTTTTTTTTAAGTTTATTTATTTATTTGAGAGAGAGAGAGCAAGGGGGGGGCAGAGGGAGAAGCAGGCTCCCCGATGAGCAGGGAGCCCAACATGGGGCTTGATCCACGGACTCCAGGCTGATAATCTGAGCCAAAGGCAGACACTTAACTGACTGAGCCACCCAGGCACCCTTCTGATTTTTCTTAAGGACAAAAATACTCCTATTTTTTCCTACAAAACAAACAAAAACCAGATATCTTATATTCCTTACATTCTTTTCATATAAAATCACATTAAAGTTGCCTTTCATACTCTGTATAACAGTTTTTCCTTCACTCTGTTTCTAACAGTTATATTTTAATATATTGATTATAACTGTTAACCAATACAATCTTTATAGAAAAACCTAGGAAGTAAACTATTGTTAATTGTTATATACCAGTGCTCTTCAGTAGATTAGCAAATTTTATGAATGTACCATCTCACAATCTCTAGAGGTATATGCTTTGTATGATAAAATTCTCCAATTTATTAACAAAACCTAATATATTTAGCCTCTTTGTACCATAAAAAATAGGAAGCTAAAAGTAGGACAACTTAAACTTATGCTTAATAATAAACATTTCAGTGCTTTAGCTTATATAGAAATTATTTAGATATTCAATGGATAGCTATTACTTAATTTTGCATAACTCTAAGGTTGTAAGTTACCAAAATATTTTGGAAAAATATTTTTAAGCAGACATATTACAAAACGCAATTATTGTTAAAATGAAGTCTGCCATGGGGCCCCTGGGTGGTTCAGTCAGTTGAGCATCTGCCTTCGGCTCAGGTCATGATCTCAGTGTCCTGGGATTGAGCCCCGTGTTGGGCTCCCTCCTCAGCAGGAAGCGTGCCTCTCCCTCTGTCTGCCTGCAGTTACCCCTGCTTTTGTGCTCTCTCTCTCACTCTCTCTCATGTCAAAAAATAAATAAAAATAAAATCTTAAAAAAATAAGACTGTCAGAAAGACTCAATTTTATTAAAATTAATCTTATCTTTTTTATTGTAATAATTTTTTATTATGTTATGTTAGTCACCATACAGTATATCCCTCATTTTTGATGTAATGTTCCATGATTCATTACTTGCATATAACACCTAGTGCACCATGCAATACGTGCCCTCCGTAATACCCATCACCAGCCTATCCCAATCCCTGATTCCCCTCCCCTCTGATGCCTTCAGTTTGTTTCCCAGAGTCTATAGTCTCTCATGGGTAATTCCTCCTTCTGTTTACCCCACCTTCCTTCTTATCTTTTGTACAATCTTAAACATCTAGTGTATATAATATTAATTTATTTGACTAGTAAATGGAAGTAGAATAGAAATGTATGCTTGCATTATAGTTAATGTTCTCTGAGGATATACCTGTATCATTAAATCAACAATATCAAAGTAGTCTTATCTATGTATGGAATTACTGATCACTATATTGTACACCTGAAACTAATATGATACTGTATGTCAACTAACTGGAATTAAAATAAAAACTTTTAAAAAGTAGTCTTATTTACCAAAGATTTACCTAAGCCATGTAAATTTTAAAATATTTGAGTTGAAGGGTGCCTGCGTGGCTCAGTCGTTTAAGTGTCTGGCTCTTGATTTCGGTTCAGGTCATGATCTCAGGGTTGTGAGATCGAGCCCTGCGTTGGGCTCCACACTCAGCACAGAGTCTGCTCAGGATTCTCTCCCTCTCTCTGTCCCTTCCTGTGCTCACTCTCTCGCTCTCTCAAAGTAATAAATAAAATCTTTATAAATGAAACATTTCAGTTGGTTCCTATATTTCTGGTATAGAGAAATATTTAATTTACATAAGTGTTTATTTCTAAGTCAATTATGATAGAACTCCTTTAAGAAATGTTATAAATTAATTAGGTAGTGCCATCAGAAGATTGGAAAATTACACACATGCACATAAAAATGCAATCTGAGATTTTATGATTTTCATTTTTAAAATTTTAGCCATGAGTCAGGCATAAACATAATAATGCAAAACTCACTAGCTTATGTAAGAGTTGGTTGTATTTTTTGATCCATTTTATATCTTTATTGCAAATGTACTTATGGCAAAGGGGAAATGTTAAAGGTTATCTGTTCAATATGAGGTTAAAGCTTTTTACCAATAATTATGGGAAGATTCTTAAGATTTCCCTTGCTCTGATATGTAGTCTTGTAGAGCTGTAGAATACATTTTAGGACAGAGACTGAGGTGACATGGAGCAGCTCTCTGGCCATCTCTAAAGCCTCTCTGAGTGGATAAAATACCCATCTGTTTCCAATTAGTTTTTTCATTTTTCTTTTCAGCCTCAAGTAGTTGCTTTTTGGAGTCCTTGAGTTTTTGAGAGTCCCTGATAGGGCCAAGGGCCTAAAATTTCAGTGACCATAGGGACTTAAGGAGCTGGAATCAGAAAAGAAATGTCTGGCAGGAGTGAAGAGAAGGGTAGAGAAGGAAAGGCTTGAAGGAAGACATATGAAAGGATGCAAAGAATCTGAAGAAAAGATCAAAGGTGGTAAAAGGAGGAGTGGACTCTCACATCATACACAAAGATAAACTCCAAATGGATGAAGGACGTTGATGTGAGACAGGAATCCATCAAAATCCTAGAGGTGAACATAGGCAGTAACCTCTTTGACATCAGCCACAGCAACTTTTTTCATGACACATCTCCAAAGGCAAGAGAAACAAAAGAAAAAATGAACTTGTGGGATTTCATCAAGATCAAAAGCTTTTGCACAGCCTAGGAAACAGTCAAAAAAACTAAGAGGCAGCCCACGGAATGGGAGAAGATATTTGCAAATGACACTACAGAGAAAAGACTGGTATCCAAGATCTACAAAGAACTTCTCAAACTCAATACACAAGAAACAAATAAACAAATCATAAAATGGGCAGAAGATATGAACAGACACTTTTCCAATGAGGACATACAAATGGCTAACAGACACATGAAAACATGTTCAAAATCATTAGCCATCAGGGAAATTCAAACCAAAACCACATTGAGATACCACCTCACACCAGTTAGAATGGCAAAAATTGACAAGGCAGGAAACAACAAATGTTGGAGAGGATGTAGAGAAAGGGGATCCCTCTTACATTGTTGGTGGGAATGCAAGTTGGTACAGCCACTCTGGAAAACAGTGTGGAGGTCCCTCAAAAAGTTAAAAATAGAGCTACCCTATGACCCAGCCATTGCACTACTGGCTATTTACCCCAAAGATACAGACGTAGTGAAGAGAAGGGCCATATGCACCCCAATGTTCATAGCAGAAATGTCCACAATAGCTAAATCATGGAAGGAGCTGAGATGCCCTTCAACCGATGGCTGGATTAAGAAGATGTGGTCCATATATACAATGGAATATTACTCAGCCATCAAAAAGAACGATTTCTCAACATTTGCTGCAACATGGATGGCACTGGAGGAGATAATGCTAAGTGAAATAAGTCAGGCAGAGAAAGACAATTATCATATGGTTTCACTCATTTATGGAACATAAGAAGTAGGAAGATTGGTAGGAGAAGAACGTGAAGAGGATGGGGGGGGGGTAAAGAGAAGGGGGAATGAACCACGAGAGGCTATGGACTCTGGGAAACAAACTGAGGGCTTCAGAGTGGAGGAGGGTGGGGGAATGGGATAGGCTGGTGATGGGTATTAAGGAGGGCATGTATTGCGTGGTGCACTGGGTGTTATATGCAAGTAATGAATCATGGAACTTTACATCAAAAGCTAGGGATGTACTGTATGGTAACTAACATAATATAATAAAAAATATTATTAAAAAAAAAAAGGAGGAGTGGAGGTAATGGAAAGACAGAGTCTTTAGAGGAGCCAGTGTGGGGAGATCTTAAATTTCCCAAAGAAGCCATTAAAATTCCAAATTACTTTTAGTTAGTTAATGATACCAAAAAGAAGTAGAGAGAGATAGTGATGTAGCAGTATATTGTCACTTGGAGTTTTAAGACGGGGGTGGAAATACAAGCTGGTACAGCCACTCTGGAAAACAGTATGGAGATTCCTCAAGACGTTAAAAATTGAACTACCTTATGACCCAGCAATTGCTCTACTGGGTATCTACACCAAAGATACAGATGTAGTGAGAAGAAGGGCCATATGCAACCTAATGTTCATAGTTGCAATGTCCACAACAGCCAAACTGTGGGAGGAGCCAAGATGCCCTTCAATAGATGAATGGATAAAGAAGATGTGGTATATATATACACAATGGAATATTACTCAGCCATCAGAAAGGATGAATATCCACCATTTTCATTGACATGAAATTTGGGGGTATTATGCTAAGTGATATAACTCAATCAGAGAAACACAATTATCATATGGTTTTACTCATATGTGGAATATAAGTAATAGTGCAGAGGATCATAGAGGAAGGGAAGGAACACTGAATGGGAAGAAATCAGGGAGGGAGACAAACCATGAGAGACTCTGGACTCTGGGAAACTGAGGGTTATAGAAGGGAGGGAGTGAAGGTGGGGCAACTGGATAATGAGCATTAAGGAGGGCATGTGTGGTGATGAGCACTGGGTGTTATATGCAACTAATGAATCATTGAACACTACATCAAAAACTAATGGTGTACTATATGTTGGCTAATTGAACACAGTAATAATTTAAAAAAAAAGACAGGGGTGTTCTGTTAACTGACAAAATGCCATTGGAGAAGCAGGATTAAGTTGAGAGAACAAAGAGACTTCAAAGAGAACCAGAATTAAATAGCAAATGGCAATTATCAAAACGAAGAGCTAATTAGTATTGCCAAGGACGTGGAAGAGGAAAAACCCATGTGCACCTGTTTTTAAGAATGTAATTTGTTGCAACCACTATGGAAAACAGTATGGAGGTCAATCAAAAAATTAAAAATAGAACTACCGTAGAATCCAGCATCTCGCTTCTGGGTATTTACATGAGGAAAATGAAATCAGTATCTTGAAAAGATATTTGCAACCTCGTGTTTACTGCAGCATTATATACAACAGCCAAGACGTGGAAACCACCTAAGCATCCAATGACATATAAATAGATAATACACACACACACACACAGAGTCATACACACAATGAAATAGTATTTGGTCACAAAGAAGAGACCCTGCTATTTGTGACAACATGGATGGGCCTTAAGGGCGGTATGCTAAGTGAAATAAGTCAAACAGAGAAAGACAAATACTGTATGATTTCATTTACATATGAAATCTAAAACGAACAAACAAACAAACAAATAAACACATAGGTAGAATAAATTGGTGGTTGCCAGAGGTGGGGCGTGGGGGATAAGTGAAATGGCTGAAAATAAAAGGTAGAAACTTCCATTTATAAGATAAATAAGTCATGGGGGTGTCATGCACAGCATGGTGACTACAGTTGACAATTCTGTATTGTATATCTGAAAGTTGGTAAAACAGTAAATCTTAAAAGTTCTCATCACAAGATAAACCTTTATGAGGTGTATGTTAATTACATGTATTACATTAATCATTTCACAACATATATATATATTCATATATAATATTATATATATATATATATATAATGTTATATCTCAATTAAAAACAACAACAACAAAAAGACCAGGAAGACAAAGTTTGTTATAGCTCAGGAGTCAGGGTATGAGCCCTACTCAAAACAAGAAGGGGAACAGCAAGGACTTCCATCCCAGCAGATACCTTTCATGAGAAGTCTGGGAGTCTAACTTAGTTTCAGTATGTACTCAAAATTGTAAGAAACAAGATCTGTCCTCATCATGCTTCAACAGACATTTGTCCAGAGCATTAGATCAGGACTTGGACTCACCACCATAAGAGCGAAGTTTGAAGATGATACAAGGGCCCCTATGCAGCTGAGAAGTCCAGTTGTAATGTCTGAGGAGATTCCAGTGGTGGTTCAATCCCGATCCAAACTGTGGAGCCAGTAACTATCAAAGATAACAAAGCCACACACTAGTTAAAGTGTAAGGACAAATTTTAATCACAAATATGTGATCTGAACTCAGCTTCTATTTGCTCAGAGGTGACTGGTCCTTTTAAAGGAGAATGAAGGAGTAGGAAGGGGGTGAGCAGAGTCTCAGTAGAGTCAGGAAAGTAAAAAAATTACAAGAAGTGGGAAGGAGGATTGATCCGTATGGAACCCATCTGGGTTTGTTATCTAGCGCTTATCAAAGTTAGGCTCCTGCCTTTCCACAGAGACTGAGAAACTAGGACCCTTATCTGGAGTTGGCTGCCACAAACAGCAAATTCTTTTGCTTGAATTTTCTCAGGCATGCACTTTAATCCCAGGGTGGGGGTGGGGAGAGGTGTGGGGAAGGAAGGGGGAGTCTAGGGTCATCCTAAAGATGCAGCTTGAGCTCTTAGAACCTAGGGCTGTTTTTGTTCAAGTCCCTTGGCCAAGTCTGTTATGTTCAGGTAGTACTATTTATCCTTAAAGTATTACGAATATACAAATATTAGGTTTGGCTAACTATTGCTACTTCATCCCCACAAGCAGCTGATGAAGACAATGCGTCAGGAAAGCTCTCTGCTGTGAGACAATGGAGAAAATCACGAGGTTTGTGTCAGGCAATCAAAGATCCTGTAAGAGACAGAGGCATAGCAGGACAGAAACTCCTGGGATAAATGGCCTTTAAGGGGCGCACCCACACCGGACCGCGGCACCTCGGCGCCCACTACGGGCACCGTCTGTTCCGGTAGGGTCCCTTTGGCTCAGTGGCCCTTGAGTCTTTTACACGGCATTCTTTTTTAAGTCAGCTCTTAGCCTCCCACCTGTGGACGTCAGAGGGCGCTGTGAGCTAACCCCTCTGAATGTTCCAATCACTGTATTAGTCCTAAGCACAGGCGCAAAATGACTAAGAAAACGGAGCCTACACGCAGAGGGAGGGTTGTGAGGCATGGAGAAAGGGAAGCAAACAGAAGCATTCAGGATCCCTGCCATCCACTGGAAACCCTCTCTGCCGCCTCCATCCTGACCCTTTCCTTGGCTCAAAAGCACTCCTGGTAACGTCCAGGGACCTGTCCACCAGATAGGAACCGTCCTCACTTGTTTTGACTATCTTCCCGACAGGCAGACCTCATGGGCAGGGAATAACATTTCTAGGAACAAGACACAGACGTTCGAAATTCCCCAGCACCACATGCATTCCTTTGTGGGCTGCCCCTGCATTACCTCTGACTTTCCTCTCTCACCTGCCCAATCCCATCATGCTCTGCCCTTCATGCTCCAGATATCCTCACAAATTACCTTTCCCAAAGGTCCTTTGAATTCATTGGCCTCTTCACATTCCCTTGCCTGTGATGAGGGAGGATATACTTTTTCTTCTCTCTGCGCTTCTCATTTTGCAGCGTTCACTGTTTCTCATACTTCCTCATACTTCGGCACTTCCTCCAAGAAGTCCTCTTTGTGCAACCCCTTGCAAGTCTGATTCCTTCTTCTGAGTTCCCAAGTGCAGCTCTCCATCCATAGTTTAGTTTCTTGTTAAGTTTTAGGAATTCCCACTGGACCACAATCTCAGAGAATATGGAAACGTCATCTATGTTAATCCCCCATGAGACCCCTCAAGTGTATTGGAGCCAGGGTGACTAAGATTTTCCTCTTATTGAAATTTAAAATCAAATAAGGCTATTTCAATCTCTCACATCCCACACCTCTAGTGTTTCTAGATACAGAATTTTTTCAACTGCAAACAGGACTGAAATCTGAAGACACTCCATCAGGTAGTCAGCAGCATAGCATAAGATCTTGCCTTTTGACTGAGACGGTTTCTTCACAACCCATCACTCTATTAATAAATCACCATCATATATATTTCTTCTTCTCACCTCCTTAGCACCCATTCTTTGCCTCTGGGTAAGGTGTCTCACCTTGCTGGATCTGAGTTAACTATGCATTCACCAAGAATCAACTCAGCAATTAGTACTCCTTTTATAAACCACTTAAAACATCAATTTTCAGTTTCATCAATTTTAACATGCACACATTCTCACATTTTCCATCCTAGAGAGAGAGAGAGAGAGAGAGAGAGAGAGAGAGAGAGAGAGAGAAGCTTCTTACAATTAATGGTGTCTCAGAGAGCACAGTGTCATTTGCATATGCAGACATAAATTTCATCTGAAAATCCTTATGTTGGCATTTTCTAGTCATATCACCAATACAAAGTTCTGCTGAACTGGTGCCAGTGTCTTGGAGGAAAGTCTTGGGGACAAAGAAGGAGTGTTCTCTATTAAGAAATGCTACATCACAATCTCTACTAACAACACTGGGAGACATTACATTAAACCTTAAGAACATCAATGACTGAGTCCAAACCTGATTCTGAAGAACTGGATGCAGACTGTGCAGATACTTTTGAGAACTTAGTTAATTAGCTTCATTTTTTATATATTTTTTTAAATTTAAATTCAATTAGCTATTGTATCGTACATCATTAGTTCCTGGTATAATGTTCAATGATTCATTAGTTGCAAATAACACCCAGTGCTTATATATATATATATATATATATATATATATATATATATATATATATATATATATATATGTGTGTGTGTGTGTGTGTGTGTGTGTGTGCGTGCGCTATATCTATATCATTTGTGAAGGGCTTTTTTAAATAAGTACAAACTAAGGATTATGACCATTATGATAACATTTTTTTCATTAAGGTACATCTTAAATTGATGATTCTTTGATCTGATGACATAAGATAAGTCCTACCCATTTGCAATCAAAGGGAAACTATGCAAAATCTAACTCTTCTATTCCTATTTGTATTACAACCTCTAGGTTTTTCATCTGTCTTCTTTTGTGGATTTTATTTGAATTATTCCTTCCCTAAACACTATTAATAAAAGCCCAAAACCTGGTGTACAGAAATCTTTCATCTAGTTTTGCAGAAGAAATGAACCAGAAAATTGTTAGGAAATAAAATTTTAAAAGATGAAAAATTCTAGGGATCTTCCACCTGAAATTTTGGAATCCATTAGCATGGTTTGGGCAACTCTCCTCCTGAGTACTCAACCCAAAGCAAAAGAACATGGCCACTGAAGCGCTCTATGAAATAAAATAACAGATACAAAGGGTAACAGTTCCTAAACATTTTAAGTACTGAAAATATTAGATTGAATTATCAGGGAAAATTGTTTAACATGTAAATACCCACTTTGACTAGATCAAGTAAAGTGGGGACACATTATCATTCCTAGTGATAACAATGCTACTTTTCGTAATTTACACAAATACATTATGTAAATATAGGAAAATAATTCTAATCCTATAATTGTTCTTTTAGCTTTTTATGAAGAAGTAAAATAGATAATTATTCTAGTAATGCTTCAAATATCAATAGTTTGTTCTTGGCACTGCAAATGTGGTGATAAAGAGATCATAAAGCTTGAACTGGCAGATTATTGAGTTTGAGCAAGCACGTTCACATTTTTAACAAAATTTTGTCCCATAATCTAAACATTATGTCTATATCTACGTATACATATGTGCACACATATATATTTGATGTCAGAAGTGTTCGAGATTCTGTTATAGGAATGGTGATAAAACAGGGATAAAGGAAGAAGAATTACCTGAACTGCACTCTATTCTAATACATGTTCAGTGTCCACTGTTTATCCAATTACTTGTGTATAGTTGTGGAAATCCTCCTCTCTCAGTTTTTATGGTATCCCAGTAAAAATATTTGTTCAGAGATAAGTCAGACAGACAATGGCAAATACTACATGATATCTCTTGTATGTGGAACCTTAAAAAAGCCAAGCTTACAGAAACAGTGAGTAGAATGGTGGTAAGCAGGGCTAAGGGCTAGGGGGAAACAGGATACTGGTCAAAGGGTACAAACTTGCTGTAAGAAGATGAGTAAGTTCTGAGGATACAATGCACAACATAATAATTACAGCTAACAATACTGTATTATATACTTAGAAGTTGCTAAGAAACTAGATCTTAAATGTTCTATTTACAGAAAATAAGTTATAATTATGTGAAGTGATAGAAGTGTTAGATGATGTCATGGTAATAATATTGCAATAATAATTGTATCAACTCAGCATGTTGTATACCTTAAACTTATATAATGTAATATCTCAAATAATTAAGTTCCATCTCAAACTACCTTAAAAAATCCTCTTTGGATGTAAGCTTGCAAGAGTGCCCTTGTGCCTCTTAACACTACAATGGGATCAGGCACCAAGCTGTAGGCACATCTCCATGGTTCCTGGCACCAATCAGGATGCTACACTGACCTACAGACACTTTCCTAATTCATTGTATTCATCCTCTTTCAGTTTAACCTAAGGATAAACCCAGGGTTCTGTGGTCCATTATCACTTACCTAGCACATTCTTTCTCCCAATGGAATGGAGCATGGACTTTTAATAGTCATATATATTTTCAATTCAAGGTCATGGGTGGCAACACTGTTTCAGATACTAATATGTTGAATCTTTGTCCTTGAAAAGCCCAGATATCATATTTATTTTAGAAGATTCTGACCTCCCAGTCATTACCACATGGGACATTCTCCTCTAATTTTAGAGTCTACCAAAGGACATTTTTGCCTATGGAATAATGCTAGCCCAGACAGGATCTATTATAATATGTGAACTGACACTCAGGGCCAGAGCCAAAGTTAGAGTCAACATAAAACCTCAGTGGTGCCCATGTAATGCAGTTCTGTAGGATGGGAAGAACAAACAGGAAGCAAAGGAGAAGACAAAACAAAGGACTTTTAAAGGGCCAGTAACCATGTCAAGTGGTTTGTGATGACAATGATACTTAATGCTTAAAAATAAGTTTGATAATTTTTCTTAATTGTGTATCTTACATGTTATTCCTGCTATTTAGGTCAGGATTCCAAGCAAGAGACATGGCCCTATTTAGTCTCAGTCTGTTCTTCTATAACATGTGGAAAATAAATATACCATTGGGATTGTTTGAGGATGCAAACAATCAATGCATGTGAGAAATAACTAAAATCATTGATAATATTCCCTGAGCTCATTGCAGGTGTCCAACCCTGCTCAAAGCTGTTCTCATAAACTGTGTCACAGCACAGGAAATGTGTTCTGTGGCTTTGACTAAACCTCAGGTATCTCTCTCCTAAAGAAACCCCTACACAGAAGCCACAATTCAATTGGCAGCAATGAAAGGGATGCAGGGACAATTATGACCTGGATAAGTGTTCCAAATGACTTCCCCTGTGTGAGCATTTGAGCAGAATCCTGATGTCCTTCCTTAAAAAGCATACTGGAGGACTGGAGGAAGAGATAGAAAGCTACCAACTAAGAATGCAAAAATGGAAATCAGATGGATGCTGGGTCCGTAAGGATGTTCTTAAGCTTTCCAACAGTCCTGGCTTGCTTGCCCTAGGATTTTGCCATGTACATAAAAAATAAACTCATTGCTTCTGTATGTAACTGTTGTAATGTATTGTTTTATACCTTGATACTTAAAACATGGCTTTGTAACACCTGGACAATATTCTAAAAGCAACAATCCAAAGAAGCAATATCAGAGTCCTTCCCAAAATTGTCTTCTCTCCTCAGTCTGTTCCTTTGTTCTCTCCTCTGGTTACTTGACCTCCTGTGGTATATGCGGGAGATAATTTTGCAGATAAGAGAGGTTTAGGTAAGAAAAACAGAGTAATGAAATGGTCAAAATGTGTTAATTTATTCAAAATGGTTAAATTATTCAAAAGTTATAAGTGGGATGGTATTTTATAAATATCAAAATGCTTCTGAGTACATATAGGGAAATGAGTAAAAATCGTGCTATCTTATGACATGAAACAATTTTATTTTATTTTTTAAAGATTTTATTTATTCATGAGAGAGAGAGAGAGAGAGAGAGAGAGAGGCAGAGGCAGAAGGAGAAGCAGGCTCCCCACAGAGCAGGGGCCTGATGTGGAACTTAATTCCAGGACTCTGGGATCCTAACCTGAGCCGAAGGCAGATGCTTAACCGATTGAGCCACCTAGGGGCCCTTTGTTTTATTTTTATAAGATCTATTTATTTTAGAGAGAAAGAGAGTGAGAGCAAGAGAGAGCAGTGCGGAGGGCTGAGGGAGAGGAAAAGAGAGTCTGAAGAAGACTCCACACTGAGTGTAGAGCCCCACATGGGGCTCAGTCTCACAACCCTGAGATCATGATCTGAGCTGAAACCAAGAGTCGGATGCTCAACTGACTGTGCCACCCAGGTGCCCTGGCATGAGAATATTTTAAAAGCACTTTGGCAATATCTAGCAATATGTTAAAGGGGCACCTTCTGGCTCTAAGAATCTCTACTACAAAAATGTATACATTTTAGTATACATGTTTATTTTTATGTTTAAGAATGTTTGTTTCAACATTGTTTCTTGTATCAAACAACAATAACAACATAAACAAAGCTCCCCTAAATATTGAAATATCAAGGAAAAATTGGTAAACTGGAAAATCATTGTGGCCCATCAATACAATGAAATACTATGAAAACTTTTATTACGATTGTATAGTGTGTATCTGTCAATGTATGAATGGATAAAGAAGACATGGTATACATCTATGCAATGGAATATTATTCAGCCACAAGAAGAAGGAAATTCTGCCGTTTGCAACAACTTGGATAAAACCTGAGGGCATTATGCTAAGGGAAGTCAGTCAGATAGAGAAGTCCAAATGCCTTATGATATGCATATGTATTCTTGTATATGTATTCTAAAAAGTTGAATTCATGGAAACAGAGAGTAGAGTGGCTCTTAATGGGGGTTAGGGCTTGGGAAAATGGGTTGATATTGGTCAAAAGGTAAAATTTCTAGTTATACAATGAATATGTTCTGGGAATCTAATGTACAACATTGAATTATAGCTAATAAACTGTACTGTATAGTTGTAAGTTGCTAAGTGAGTAAATGCTTTGTTTTCACCACAAAAATAAATAATTTTATGATGTGATTGAGGTATTAGCTAATTTTATGATAGTAATCATTTTGAAATATGTAAAATGTATCAAATCAACATGATGTATGCCTTAAACTGACATAATGCTATATGCCAATTATTTATCAATACAACTAGAAAAATTTAAATTATTAAAAATACATGCTTGCTAAAATATTTCAAGTAGACAACCATACAAATGTTAGGTGATAATTTCTCTCCCTTTTACTCAAATTTAATGTAAAATGTTCACCTTCAAAATAATATTTAGTTGGGGTGCTTGACTGGCTCATCTGTAGCGCATGCAAACTCTTGATCTCGGGGCCCTGAGTTCAAACACCATGCTGGGTGCAGAGCTTACTTGAAAAAAATAATAATATTTAGCTGAAATGTCAATTTAGTGTGACTGAAAAGATACTTTTGTTGCAAAAGCAAAAGTAGGAAAGGTGGTTCTGGAAAAAAAAAACTTTTGCATTTAGCGTTTAATCGTTCATTACACAGAAGAACATAAAAATTCAAATTCAATTACCAAGACCCCAACAATTAGAGAGAAAATATATGAAGAATATGGAGAATCAGCCAGAATATTAATTCAAATATATATGCTAGCCCTATCATGAAGGACTCATCCTCAAGACCTAACCTAAACCCAATTACCTCCCAAAGTACCATTGCTTTGGGGAATAGGGCTTCAACATATGATTGGGGTGGGGCACAAACATTCAGTCTGCAACATTCTTTACTGTTACTTTTTATACTGCATCATTTTTATGGCAATAGAAATCATTTCTTTATCTGCCAGAATGACCACTTGTCTGCTGTATCAAAGCAGCAGGTTCTTCATCTGCTCAGAACATTCATATATCCTCCACACACAGTAGAGTGGATGCCACATGGGTGACTCAGTATTTCATTTCACAAAAGTGAATGAAATGCTGCATCAACCTTCCTATCCTTATTCAAATAAGCCACACAAGTACACAAAATATAATCTGGTGTTTTTGATGATCAAATTATTTAGTAGTGTCCTGAGTACAAAGATAAAGTTGACGTGAGTCCTGTAGATAGGATATGAGCCTATCCACAGCTCTGCTCATTCTACTTATAAATCCATGAATACGGCATATAATTTCTCCGCAAATCACCAGCATATGTAATACCTTGTTACCTTAGTTACCTGCACTTCTATGCGGATAATCAAGGAATTCTGAGGAAATCACAATTCTGTTGCCTGTATGAACTTCCAAAAATAAGTATTTAGTGGTAACTAGTTTCATGCTGAACAAAAACATATATTGCCATGTGCATGTGTCTGTGTCTGTGTGTGTTTCTTTCTCAGACAGAAAAATACCAGGTCAAGGTAAAGTCAACAACTAATATTTATGGATCCTGTATTTTCACTCCAGTCATGCTTAATTTTTTTCCCTGTGCAGAGCTTTTTATTTTGATGTAGTCCCAAGAGTTTAATTTTGCTTTTGTTTTCCTTGCCTCAGGAGATGTATCTAGAAAAATGTTGCTATGGCTGATGTCAGAGAAACTACTACCTATGCTCTCTTCAAGGATTTTTATGGTTTTAGGTCTCACATTTAGATTTTCAATCCGTTTTGAGTTTATTTTTGTGTGTTGTTTAAGAAAGTGGCCTAATTTCATTGTTCGACAAAGCAGGAAAGAATATCCAATGGGAAAAAGACAGTCTCTTCAACAAATGGTGTTGGGAAAACTGGACAGCTACATGCAAAAGCATGGTTAATTTTTTTAAAGTCATGGTTAATTCTTTAGAGCTTTCCTGGGCTTCCTAGCTATTGGACTTGAAAAAAAAAAAAAGAAGAAAATAAACACTCTTTTTCCAACTGCCCTTTCTTACTGACATTGTTGGTGAAACATTTCAGGGCTCAGAGATTTTTGAAGCTCAGAGGTTTATAGTGTTTTGTTTTGTTTTAACATGAAGCTAAGACAATTACAAAGTATGACTTAAACTAACCACAAAATTGTGTGATGGCCAAAATCCAGAAGAGTAATACATACCAGGTGAATTCTAGGAAATTCAGCTCTTCCCTGTGAGTAAGGGTTGTGGGTGTAGAGAAATCCTCATGTCTAAGCCCCGATCTCTATAGCACACTTAGTAACTATATATACTTAGTAACTTAGTAACAAACATGTATATATAATATATTGTTATAAACTATATATTGCTACACAGATGTTTATATATATGTACATATTTATCTACTGATATATCTATGTATATATGTATATATGTGTATATATATGTATATATGTGTGTGTGTATATATATATATGAAATATGATCTGATCATAATCTACTTCTGGGCCATTCCATGAGGAAGAGAGAGTAAGACAGAAAGACAGCTTGTGAACTCTAACAAATACCCACAATAAACCTATCATACTAATGGGTCTGAAAAAACTAAACAGATATGAAGTGTTTATCCTGAGTATATTTTGAATTTAGAAATATGGGTTTTGAACTGTGTCCTTAATGTATTTACCTGTTTAATGGTTAAATAATGTCCATGATGAAATTGTGTGTGTATATGATCAAAGAAAAGCCCTAAAAGTAGAGTTCTGACAAATACTATACCATCAGAGATTTATCTATAATCACTGTTCCTACCATTAATATGATCACATGTGCATTCACATAAATGTAAACACACACATGTATACACATATACACTCATAAGCCCACCTTCAAATAATCCACATAAGTATTTAAAAATTAGAGTAAATCTTTAGGAAAGAAATACACCAAGATTTTGATACTGGTCACCACTGTAAGGTGAGATCAGACAAGATCTAGGGTATATGCAGATTTCCAATGTCTACAGTTGAGACTTCTATACTTATACAATTAAATAAAAAGCACTGAAGCAAAATATATATAATGCATAAGTCATTATAATTGTATTAGAAAAGTAAATTAGAAAAGATGTCTAAATATGATTACTGTTATTCTATGCTTTTCTGATTATATTCTGCTTGCTCTGTTTTCTATATACTCTCTACAACTTTGCAGAACTTCAGGGAATTCCAACTAACTTTCAAAAATGAAGGATAACATACATTTCATTCTGTAAGTTTTGGAGAACTGATAAGAAAGGAGAAAAATTAAGGTTTTGAAGAGAATATAGTAATCATAATCACAATAATAGCCAAATTTATAAGGCATCAATGAAGAGGCTTTAGGAATACCTTAGTGAGGAGAATTTTAGCCTGACAGTGTAGAGATCCTGGAGTAGAGACCACTCTAAAGGCATATGAAAGACTAGAACATGTAAGTGTTACTGTCAATTTGCGGTGAAAGGAGAGGGATAAAGAGAGAGGAGAATATATAATGGGGTACAATGAGAAGATGTTTGACAATTAACTGACCTAGTCTGGCACAAATATATGTTCAGGAAGTCCTGAATTTAATTAAGTAAGTAAGTAAGTAAATAAATAAGTAAACTGTACCCCTAATGTTGGGTTTGAACTCACCACCCCAAGATCAAGAATCACATGTTCTACTGACTGAGCCAGCCAGGTGTCCCAAATCCTGAATTTTAAATTTAGCTCCATGAAAGCTGACTTTAAAGTGCAAAGGTTCTGAGGTGCCTGGGTGGCTCAGTTGGTTAAGTGTCTGCCTTCGGCTCAGGTCATGATTTCCAGGTCCTGAGATAGAGCTCTGCATCAGTCTTCCCACTCAGCAGTAAGTCTGCTTGCCTCTCTCTCTCTCTCCCTCTGCTCATTCTCTCTCTGTCAAATAAATAAATAAAATCTTTTAAAAAATAAAGTTCAAAGGGTCCATTCTGTAGCTGACATAAATATATACATTACACTTATTTCAAAATTTTGGTAGGTCAAGCAACACATTTTTAAAATTAGAATAAATAATATCATGTCATGTAAAATTCATCTAAATTTAAACTATAACATGAGACTCAGAGCAAAGTTTCCTGCCCATTTTTGATACCCACTAGGTGTATTGCTTTGGAAAACTTTTGAATATTAACATAGGAAACATTTACTGAAATCTGCATTTCATATTAAAAGTGGCATTCTCAGTGCACCTGGGCGGAACAGTCTGTTGAGTATCAGACTCTTGGTTTTGGCTCAGGTCATGATCTCAGGGTTGTGAGACTGAGCCCCATCTTGGGCTCTGCACTCAGCACAGAGTCTGCTTGAGATTCTCTCTCCCTCTCCCTCTGCCCCTAACTCCCTGTGCATGCTTTCTCTCTCACTAAAATAAATCAATAAATCTTAAAAAAGAAAACTTCATATTTAAAAAATAAAAAAAATAGAAGTGGTATTCTTATTCCTCTAACAAAAAAGTGATAGTCGATATCATTATAATTGACAAATATTTGAAAATTTACTAAGAATACAAATATATTAAAACAGAATTGGAAGGCATAGAAACTAAAATGAAGAACTTGGGTTTCACATATTTTATGAGTATAAATATGAATTTGTGAACATAAATTAAACAATTTTTTTGCCAAAATTAAAAAGGTAGAAAATGCTCCTTTCAAGGTTCCTTTTCCAGGTAAGATGAGGTAAGCACACTTCACCCTGTTTCTTCCCCTGAATGTAGCTATAAACGTTGAATAAAATGTATGAAACAACTATTTAAGGACTGAAAATAAACAGTGGTGGGGAATCAAAGAAGAACAACGGATTGTGAAGTACTACTGAATCGGTGATATGTTTTCTTTCTTTCTCTCTTTTCTTTTTCTTTCCTTCTTTTCTTTCCTTTCCTTCCTTCATTCCTTCCTTCCGTTGTCTTCTTTTTCTTTCTTTTCTTTTTTTCTCTTTTTCCCTTTTTCCCTTATCATGTATCTACTGGCCTGAGATACGCATGTATCTCCTAGCCTGTACCTAACACATCCAGAATTCCACAAGTGAGCAGTGCAGTGCAGATAGAATAACCCAGGAGAAGCCCTTATCTAACACTAATTTGAGAATAGCAAAGGGAACTCCTAATGCTCAGAAAGTGCAGAATTTGCCCTCCCCCCTCTCTTTTCTCCAATCTCTCTTTCCCAAGCCCTGAGGCCACTCTGTCGTCATGGTAACCGTGGCAGCTAAGGGACCTCACAAGAACAAAATGTAAGAGTAAGGAAACTTTCCTCTCTACTGAGAGAAGTTGCAGTTCTAAGACAGTAGGGCCAACACATATTATTTTTATGTTTTCTTTCTCTGTCTTCTGACCTTTATATACTAGAACATGGTCTAAATCATGGCTTAAGGACTGAAAAGGGGAATCAGTGGAAACGGAAATTACTGGGAGTTTGTGGAGATAGAGGAGTTTGAGAAAGGGATTCCTTGAAATAGTACAAGAATTCACAGGCTCACCACCCCCTCTAACTCAGTTAGTGTTGATTTCATTCCAATTAACATACCAAAGACTGAAACTGCCCAGGCTCTAAACTGAACTCTGGGTGGTGTAAAGACTAGACTGTAAACATTTTTGGCTTTATGAGCCATATTGTCTCTTTCAAAACTACTGAAATTTTCAATTGTGGCATGAAAGCAGCTATAGACAAATAAATGGGCATGCCTGTTACATTAGAATTTTATTTACAAAAAACAGGTTTGGGGCAGAATTTACGTCTTGGACTATAAGGCAACAGAAATATGTGAGTGTTCATTGCAGCACAAGCGTGAATAATATGGTCTAAGCAGACAATACTTTTGTGCTCTCACTCCAACAATAATTGCTGCTTTAAAATTGGAAATGCATTTTACCTTTGTCTTCTCATCTATATAATGGTTAAATTCATAGAACAACTCCATGTACATTTTCTTAAATTTAATTTCAGGAAAAATATATGCCACAAAATAGCCTCTGAATAAGTACTTGCTTGAATTAATATTATCCTTATATGTTGTGTATAATATATTAAACACATAAATAAACAAATTTGGTGAAACACATCAATGTATTTTATGTATCTTATAACTATACCTTTAAAAAGAGCATCAAAGTTAAAAAAAAAGACACCAAAATATTAATGGTGGTAATGCACTGCAATGATTAATTTCTGGAATCAGGGGTATAGGTAGGAAGTTCTTAACTATAAAAAAAATTACAATTATTTTTTTTCATTTTGTTTCTTTTTTGTTGCTGACAAGGATTCTTCACTTGAACCAACTTTAGTCAGGCTCCTGAACTTTCTCCTGGTCCCATGTGTACACTTCCTTGTAAAATCTACTTTTAGCAAGAACTCCACAAAGTCACATTAACCAGAAATTCCCACCCTAAATATTTGAACCTCCTTGAACATCCTTAATCAGCTTCTTTATCTTCCACCATCCCCCAGTTTGTGTCTGCTGAGCCTGGTCTTCAGTAAGAATCCTGTTAGGTTGATTCAGCCAGAATCCTGAAATTTCATCTGACTCCCATCTTAGTTTTGGGGTATAAATCCCTGTACCATATTCAAGAGTTGAGCCTAACTTCTTTCTTCTACTGTAAAATCCCATTGCAGTGGCCCTTATACTTATGACGATGGTCCTGAATAACGTCTACCTTACCATCTTTAACAAAGGTCATTGAATATTTTTCTTTAACATTACAATTGGCATGTATTCCCCTTTCAAAAAAAAAAAAAACCACAATGGTATAGTCAACATAGCAAAATAAGTATACAAGATTATAGAACAACAATAGAGCCAACTAATAAATTATAGCAGACCATAGTGACTTAATGTTGGGATTCTCTCCCGTTCCTTTAACCTTCTCTAATATTGCTTAAATATTTCATTATAAAGCAAAAAATGGAGGTAAAATCAAAATAATTTACAACAAAAATAAAACTTGACTTAGGGTTGTATTAACTACAATGTTGTTTACCATGAGCAAGATGCTGATTAAGCTGCAGAGTCCGAAACCACCTTCCTTAGTCAGTTCATACATTTATAAAGAAAACTTTGCTGGAACAGTCATTTCTGTTCTTTCATATATGGTCTATAGTTGCTTTCATGTTACAACTGCAGAAATGAAGAACTGTCAGGTATTCCAAGCTTACAATGCTTACTATGTAGCCCTTTATACAAAAAAAAAAAAAAAAAAAAAAAAAAAAAAATGCTGACCTCTGAATTACAGAGTTTAGGAAATATTTTCTATGAACAAGGAAGGAAGGAAGGAAGGAAGGAAGGAAGGAAAGAAGGAAGGAAGGAAGGAAGGAGTCAGAACCGGAAGGACAGCATAGATGAACCAGAGGCAGTAGCAGTTACAATTTTGGGACTGAATGATCAGTTCTAAGATGAAACCTAGGGTAATGGAGTAGTAAGTCAGGACACATTAAAAAAAAGAAAGAAAAAAAAAGAAAGAAAAAGAAAAAAAAGACAAGGTTCAGCAGAAACTTTTTTCAACCTTGCACACACAAAAAAAATCTTAAAAAATAATTTCATGTGATTATTGAGACTTTTGTGAAGTTTAACTTTGAAGCCCCTGAAGTCTTCTTATATTAAAGGTGTTTTATTGAAATAGTAAGAAAAAAAGTTAGAGAATCAATAAAGAATCTTAAGGAAAATCTAGAAAGGATTAAAGTAGTATATCATTAAAAAACCCTCAAGATCAGTATTATTGAAAAATATTTAACTGTGCGGATGGACGCAATAAAGGAATGTAAAGAAGGGGCATAAAGTTACGGTTTTTGGTAATGCTTATATAACCATAGGGAAAAAAAAAAAAAAAAGGAGGAAAGGTTTGTGGAAACATCACTGTATGTAGTTTTCGCGGGGACAGGGGCAAAACACCCGAGACTAATACAAAGTTAAACAGCAAGAACTCAAAGCAAGATACTAGTCTGGAGAGACTTTTTTTTTTTTTTTTAATGGGACGATACTTAAATAATTTGTTAACGTCTTTGAGGTGAACACAGCCGATCGGAAATTCACGGAACTCGCCTTGAGGAGGAACTGACACAGAGAAGAGCACGGAAACGGAAACCAGGAGGGGAAGGAGAGGCGCACCTGATAATGCCCCGCCCACGCGCCGCGGAGGTTGCAGGATCCGCTCTTGCGGCGGCCGGAAAGCCACGTGACCTTCCCACAGCGCACTGCGAGCAAGCCGGCCGCGCCGTACAATGGCGCATTTCCTGCTGGCCGTTTTGCCGGCGGGACTCTTTGATTAACGTCTGTGCAGTACGAGTCGGAACGCCGGAGTGTTAGACTTCGGGGCTCTGCTGGGGAGCCTCGAGCAAACAAACCAGGCTTATCAGAGTAGAAAATGCTTTAAAGTATAATAACGTACAAGGCTTTAGCTTAAGAAATTACGCTCCTTGACTATAGTATAACTAAACAGGAAAATGTTTATAAACACGCATATACAGTTCCAAGGATGAATTTGAAATAGTGTGAAGTCAACCGCCCTAGTTTTCTATAAAATACGTGCTTTCTCTCTCTCTAATGTCTCATAATCCTAAATGAAATCAATCTGTTAGAATTCACACATCAATCCTTAATCTTTATGTTACTTGTAGAAAAATGTAAAGTGGATATGGGCCAGGCTTCCCTGTATCTTTATTGGGGATAATCATGAATAACATTTTTTCCCCACAGCAATTATTTATTATGCTTCACTTTTCAAATAAATATTTTAAAATCCTGCTCAAATGAACACAGACATTTCTGGTTCCTGGATCCCATCTACTCCCCCCGCCCCTTAACTTTTAGTTTGCTGTTGGCTTCCCATTTCTGTTGATGCTAGATGGCGCTCTGAGCCCAGGGGTCTCTGATTCCAAAAAGTGTAGCACGTACTACTGAAATATGAGAAAGTGAGTTTAAGGCTTGAAAGTAACCTGTGTTTGGAGCTGAATTGCCTCCTTACAGCAGCGGCGTTCATGGTGTGACTTGGCATGTCTCACATGGAAGTCTAACTCGATCAAGAGAAGGCTGTACCCTGCAAACACTAAGTTTTTTTGTGGCTATTTTTCCTGGAACTCAGGCTCTCTCTCAATCTCTCTCTCTCTCTTTTTTTTTTTTTTTTTCATGCCATACTTTTCCTTTGCCTAGTCTTTCTTTAAACCCCATAAATTTTGTTATTCAAATTTACAAGTCTCCCAAATTCTCATTTTACAGTTACACTGTTCCTAGTAAGCAGACCCCATAGTAGTCCAGTGAAATGTGGAAAACTTAAAATCCAACAGTAACAGAATAAAATGCCCCCCAAACCTAACCCAGGCATATATTTCCAGCTTTCAAGTGTACTGAAATTGCTATTTTCCATGTGATTTCTCACATCTTTTGTCTTTTATACATACCCTGGTCCCTACCTGAATACAATTTCTTTTTTGGCTTCCCTAGCTCTAATTTTAATGGTTTTCTGCTCTTATTCTATATTCAGTCATAGAATGTTTCTTCAGCAAATCTTCAGTGACCACTTAAATTCAGGTTGCATCCTAGCACATCTCATGGGATGCAGCAGAGTAATGTACATTCCCTACTACAGCATATGTAATCTTATTTCCATTGCCTATTTGAATCTCCACTTGCCTGATGTCTCAAATAAAAAGAGAAAATTTACATTGGGTTTTCATTTGTCCATTCTTCATATGTAGCAAAATACATGCCACATGGTTATCACTCAATTTCCTTACTTTTCAAAATTGAATGGGTCAAAATCATTTTTTCCTATATTCCAACAATGAATAAATGAATATTGAGGTTAAAATTATGATTTTACAATAGCATTAAAAATATGATACACATAGGGATAAATCTGACAAAATGCATGCACAATTTATACTCTGAATATTACACAACACTGATAAGATTAATACAAAATATTTAAGTAAATGTAGAAAGAGTCCAATCTCATAAATTGGAAGGGTCAATATTTTTAAGATGTCAATTATTGCATATTTATCTAAGTCTTTTTTTACACAATCCCCAATCAATATCTCATTATGAATTTTTGTACAAATTGACAAGTAGATTCTAAAATTTACATAGGAAAGTAAAGGACTTAGAAAGCCAAATTAATTCAGAAAATATGGAACAAAGTTAGAGGACTAGTATGATTTATTTCAAGACTTAATATAAAGAAAAGTTGATATAAAGATAGATATTTAAGTAAATGGAACATCATAGCATGCAGAAATAAACCCATAGGTATTTGGTCAGTAGGTTTTTGATAAATGTGCTAAGGGAAGTCAATGGAGAAAGGACAGTATTTGCAACAAATGGTGCTAAGACATTTGAACGTCCAAATGCCAACAACAACAAAATGAAGCCATCCAATTGTAGTTTGCACTAAATTAAAATTTAACTCAAAATTTATCATAGATATAAATACAAAAACCTTAATATATAAGATCTAAAAGAAAACATAGTGGGTAACATTTGTGAACTTGGAATAAGCAAAACACTCATGGGTAGGGAGTAAATATTAAAAGCCACAAAAAATGGATAAATTGTACTTAATATTAAAAATAGGTTCTGGGGTGCCTGGGTGGCTCAGTCGTTAAGCGCCTGCCTTCGGCTCAGGGCGTGATCCCAGCGTTCTGGGATTGAGCCCCACGTCAGGCCTCCGCTGGGAGCCTGCTTCTTCCTCTCCCACTCCCCCTGCTTGTGTTCCCTCTCTCACTGGCTGTCTCTCTCTCTGTCGAATGAATAAATAAAATCTTTAAAAAAATAGGTTCTATTCCTTGATTGTTAACAAAATGGCAAGAGATACAATAGACTTAACTAAAATATTTTCAATACATAACTGATACAAAACATGTGTCAAGAATTTGTATATATATAAAATATATAAGTTTTAGTAACAATAATACTACATACTATGAATTTTAGTAACAATAAAACAAGAAACACAATTTTTTAAAGCAGGAAAATTGATACTTACTTAACCAAAGAAGAGTTGGCAAAGAAGCCCATGAAAATATGCTCCACACCACTGTCATCAGACAGATATGAGTTGAAACCACAATGAGACACCACTACCCATCTACTAGAATAATTTTTAAAAAGTTAAAAATACAACGTCAATACCAAATGCTAGGAAAGATGGCCTTTAAATAGGTGATTAAATAAAAATGAGGCTGATAGGGTGGGTGCTAATCTACTCTGACTGGTGTCCTTATAAGAAGAAAAAAAATGCGCAGGCAGAGAAGTATCAGGGATGCTGACACAGAAAGACCACATAAGGATGCATTAAGAAGGCAGTCATCTGCAAGCCAAAAGAGAATCCTCAGAAGAAACCAAACCTTTCAACACCTTGATGTTGGACTTCTAATCTCCACAACTGTGAGAAAATAAATGGTTTAAGCCATCCAGTATGTGGTATTTAGTTAGGGAAGCTCTAGCAAACTAATGCATTGCTATAATAATTAACTTCGTCATTATCTCACTTTAGAAACTGCCTCTTGACCAGATGATTTTGAAAATTTAGTTATTAAGGTTAGATTTTTCTGTCTGAGCTATAAACTCCAATCTTCACACACAAATCAATGTATTTCATCCATGTCTTAATTCAACATCTAAGTGTTTTTACCAGGGAGGTCAGAGAATATATCCTGGGGGATATAAAAATGAAAGGTCAAATAGAATTCTTTGATTTCAAAGGGCTTACATTCTAGTTCTTATGTTCCAGGTGCTAAGTATAAAAGTCATAAACATGGTGGTCTCATCTACTATTAACAAGATAAATGGAAATAAGCTTTCAGGAAGCTTCCCTGTGTCTTCCTAACATCACAGAGGAGTCAATAACCACCCCCCCATCATACACGCTTTTGTTTTCATTATCTTTTGAGGTTGTCTTTTTACTCATCTATAACAAGAACCCCCAGGTTCTTTTGTTGCTGTTGTTTTCATCTTACTGCCAGCTTTCTTCACCAAGTTGAACCACTGAACCTAAGCTCTTCATAGCTGATATCAATAGGTGGCAATATTATTTTTTTAAAAATCAAATTTAGAAGTGTGTAATTGTGGTACGCTACACACGATATAATCTTTACCATATTATTTTTCAGTGTACGGTTCAGTACAATTAAGTACATTCACACTGCTGTACAACTGATTTCTAAAACCTCTTTCATCTTATGAAAATGAAGCTCTATGCCCATTAAATAACAATCCCCCATCTTACCTCTCCCCTCAACTACTAGAAACTACCATTCTACTTTCTTTATAAATTTGACGTATTAATTTTACTGCTCTAGGTACTTTGAATAAGTCTATTCCTTCCATATTTATCTTTTTGTAATCAATTTATTTCACTTAGCCTAATGTCCTCAAGGTTCAACAATTTTGCAGCATGTTTCAGAATTTCCTTCCTTTGAAGGCTATCCCATTGTATGTATATACTACATTTTGTTTATCTGTTGATGGACACTTTGGTTGCTCCCAACTTTTGGCTGTTGTGGATAATGCTACAATGAACATGGGTGGATAAATATTTCTTCAAGACTCTGTTTTCAATTTTTGTAGGTACATACCCAAATGTGGAACTGTGGTATGATAGGATAATTCTATTTTTAATATTTTTGAGGAACCGCCAAATTCTTTTCCATAGTATCTGTACCATTTTACATTTCCATCAACAGTGAACAAGGATTATATTTTTTCCACATCCTCATGAACACTTGATAATTTCTGTTTTGATTTCATCTTTTGGAAGCTATCCTAATAGGTGTAAGGTGGTATTTCATCACGGTCTTGATTGGCATTTCCCTGATGATTAGTGATGTTGAGCATCTTTCCATGTGCTTGCTGGCCATTTGCATATGACTTTTGGAGAAATATCTATTGCAAATACTTGTTTCTATTCCATAGGTTGCCTTATCAGTCTATTGTTTGTGTCTTTGGATGCATGAAAGTTAATAATGATGTACGCCAATTTATCTGTATTTATCTTGTTGCCTGTGCTTTTAGTTCAGATCCAAGAAATCATTGCCAAATCCAATATCATTAAACTGTCCCAATATGTTTTTTTCAAAGACTTTTATAGTTTCTAGACCTTACATTTAGGTCTTCAACAAATTTTGAATTGGTTTTGTATATGGTATAAAGTAAAGGTCCTACTTTATACTTTTCCATGCATATATCCAGTTTTTCCAACACCATTTGTTGAAGACTGTCCTTCCCTCATTGACTGATCTTGGAACCCTTGTCAAAATAATTTGACCATACATAAAAAGGTTTAAATCTGAGTTCTCTATTCTGTTCCTTTGTTCTATATGATTGTCTGTGTGCTAGTACCACACTGTTTTAATTATTGTAGCTTTGTAATAAGTTTTGAAACCAGGAACTATGAGACTTTCAACTTTGTCCTTTTTCAGGATTTTTAAAAAATACTATTTAGGATCTATTAAGACTCCATATGAATTTTGGGATGCAATGTTGTGTTTGATACTGATAAGATTATCTTCTCGACTAAATTCTAAGTTTCTCTAAGCCTCCTCAACTAGACCTAAACCTTGGCATATAAAAACTACAGACTCTCAGTATAAATGATTTTGTCCATCCCCCTACATGTACATTAAAACATTTAAATAATATCAGAGTTTCTATCAGCTCACTCCCTAGGATGATTTAAAACTGCCAAAATAATTTACTGTTTGTTCTAACCAACACATGATGATAGACCCATGATCCTTTTATTAAACATTTACTAAAAAAAGACTTAATATTGTGAGTTCTCTCTGTGTCCCTCTGATATACATATGTGTATCTCTTTCCATTCAGAGGCATCTTTCTCAAGGACCTAAAGCCACTACTTTGAAATGAAATTAGGAAAGATAGAGTCTCTGTGTTTCAGTCTCTGTGTGTGTGGGGGGGTTCTTAACTTTAATGATTGTCAGCTAACAGACACAGCTGGCCTAATCACATTTACACTTACCAACCCTTTGTCATTTTTCACTTCCCTGACTCTACTAAGCCCCCACTCGCCTCCATCCCTTTTCCCTTATTCTCTCTTTAAAATGTCCAGTCTTCTGTATACAAATAGATGTTGGACCATCTTTTCTATTGCAGTAGTGTATTATTGATTGAAATCTGTCCTTACCACTTTAGGTGGTGTCCAGCTTTGTTTATATATTTAACAATAGCAATACATTGCATTATTTGGAGGAAAGAGAACACTTGGATCTCATATTTTTCTTCAAAAATCTTAGCATTTCAGTAAACACCACATGACAAATTCCTTGCTATTATAGCCCATCGCTTTTATTCTGAGAGTAGTATTATCATCATGCCAAAGAGGAGATGCCAAGGCAGCTTTTCAGCATGGTGTTCAAAGAAAGTGCTACTACAAGACAGGAGAATGAAATTAATAGCCTTGGAGTAATAGCCTCAGAGGGAGGCAAACAAAACATTTACAATTCCAGATTTTTTTTTTTTTTTTGCTACTTACATGCTGTTGGATGTGGGTTTTCATATTGAGGAGTAGTATTTGTTGAATCTGGCTACCTGAGCTGAATTCCCAATTCTGCCATTTTCCACGTGGCTTTGGTTAAGTTTCTTAACCTGGGTAGGCCTCTGATTTCTGATCTGTAAAATAACAATGAGAGTCCTGATAAGACATTCTAAAATTAGAGGTGATAATATATTTGGATATTAAAACTATGGCTAATATATACTGGTATCTATATTGTCAAACATGATTATAGGAACTCTTCATGAATAATCTCACTGCTGGGCTGTTGAATACGAATACTAGGTATTAAAGCAGTTTCTGTATCCTGAAAGTAACTGCAAACCACACTTTGGCAGTCAGTTTTCTAGGTGGTCATCACAGACCAAATTCCCCATGTCTTCATTTCCTTTTGACTGTATATCTAGAATCAATGAGTAATTTCTAGCCAATTTGGAGATTGGTAAAGAAAGTACATCCTTTGTTCTGTGTGACCTTTTCTTTCTGCACTGCAGCTCACCAACTTAAAAAACATCTCTTCTCAAAAAAATAACAATAACAAGTATTTGTTGAGAATAATTATATACTAGTTACTGTTATTAACATATTAAATTCCCACATATCTCTACGATGTGATTATTGTTGTTATGGCCATGGAACATATAACAAAATCAGGTATTTAATAACTGACCAACAGTATTTGATCTAATAAGTGGTAGAAACAGGAATGCCTCAGTCAATTCCCCAGATTTATGACCAGTTTTTTACAACGAGGCACATCTTAGGATTATATAAAACTGAAAATCGTATTTGGTATGTGGTCCTACCTTCCGCCTGCAGTGGCCTAAAACACTCCTCTGATGCAGAAGAGGAAAGTATGACAGACACTGCATATTGCTTCACTCAAGATCTACACTTTATCAAACCATCCTCCAAGTCTAGTGATAAGAAAAGATGACAACCATGCCAGTTACCATGCAGATATGGTTGCTATGTGCATCATTACACCACTGAGATATGGGTCACAGAACCATGGGAACTGTGCAGGAAAAAAAAGGCAAAAGCACAAGGGAAAGTCATGTGAACTTGGTCCTTAACTCTTTAATCCTCCTGACTGCAAAACGGTAGAGGTCTTTACATGTCATAGCTATCTTGCAACAAGCCCAAGGATGAAGAGTTATACATTAAAGATAAAGGAAATGATGTGAATAAGTAGGTTGAACTACTCACAGGGACCCTAATCTGCCTTTCTTGTGATTTCTTGTTATGTGTGGCCAACAAACGTACAATAATTATTATGAAATAATTCAAGTAGAGTTTTTTATTTGTAAGCACAAAACAAAATTATCATCAAAATACAGAACAACCAGTAAGGTTTACTACCTCTATTTATTTCTCCCCAAATCCTCTAGTTTCCTTTAAATTTGGGAATCATCTCTATCTTTTGCTATGTAATTGTCACATTCTATATAGTTTGCATGAAGCAGTGGATTGTTCTTCACATGCAGGAAAAATTATGTTTGAGGTTGATAGAATCAAATGAAATGAAGATGAGACACAGTTTTTTGACTGAGATCTGGCTTTTAAATTCTCTGTATGGAGTACTGATGTCCACTATTGGCATCTTGACTGCAGACAGACACTTTGGAACAAAAATATCCATAAGACATCATGCTTTTGCTCCATTTTTTGCTCACATCTCATAAACCTAGAACAAATGCCCCCACCACTGCCCAGAATAGTTTTTAGATATTTAGATCAAGAATTTTATTACTTGCATGGCAGACATATGCTGTTGAGTCTCAGACATGCACCCTGTGAGGATGCTTCCTTTATAAGAGAATGTGTTCCTTTCAACATCTGTGCTGCCCACATTTCAGGCATTAAATGAATCTTAGTCTGCTTGTTTCTACCCTCTTCTTGCTTTTGTATCTCTTAGTGGTTTGGGGTGAGGAATTCCCTTTTCAACCCAGGTCAAGGAATCCCATCTGCACTCTCCAGGACATTTAGCCACCTATTCACAAACTGTTACAGATGTGTCAAAGATTCAGCTTGAAACAATGAACATTGGTGAATCAGCTAAATAATAGAAAGATGGATAAACAATTGATGAAGTCAATAAAATGATAATTTTAAAAAGTCGCAAACATGAATATTTTTAATACTAGGTTAATTTGATAAAATATTACAGTTCCATCCCTAAAAGATCATATTACAAAAATACGTACTGCCTGGAACAGATGTACATACACACATGTTGAGTGGCTTTTTTTTATTTCACTGAAAACATTTTTAGTATCCTCTTATCAAAGAGTAAGAAAAAAATACATATCTATATTATGGACCAGGAATATAAAGAAACATCATACAGACATTTAAAAAATGATGTGGAAGTAATCACAGGCTCCACCTAAGGTCTACAGCTCTTGGATAAGGAGAAAAGCAAACAATATTACAAGATTCATACTTGCCCAGTAAAGAAGTGTCTGGTCTCTGCATTCAGAGCTGGAGCCTTAGTGTTCTGTGTACACAAATGAATGCCTCTGTGAATCTTTCACAATTAGAGCAAATTAAGCCATATACTAAAATATTCACAGTACTTTTTTAAAGCATGAAACTGATAAAATTTCTGGAAAACACTAAAATAGTGAAAATGTCACATCTGTCTTTCCATTAAAAAATCAATTTAGTAAAGAGTAATTCTTGAAAATATTAAAATAATTGAAAAATGATTTCCAAATTCTTTGAAAATGATTATGGATGCATTTTAACAAGAATGAAAAGTATACACAATACAAAAAATATGAACCTGGTTGTAGATGATGTTTATGTGATTTGTTTAAATGAGAATTTATACATGTCTTAAAAATATTCACATGCCAAACAAAATACAAGAACAAATACTACAAGGCAAGGCCTAAAGCAATAACGCACAGCAAGCAGTATGATTTCCGAACAAACGTTCTTTATGCAAATTATCCAACTGAATCCAGAGGGAAAGCAAGGAGCAGCTAGCCTCGCCTGAACAGCGAACCCCGCAGAGAAGTCCTCAGATCAGCGTCGCCTGCTGGGGCCCTGCCCTTGTTGGGCAAGGTAAGGAGATGGACCGCTTCTACCAGGTCGTCTGCGCTTGCGCAGTAGGCTTTCTGGGAAGCCACTCCTGGGGCTCCTGCCACAGCTGGACGTTGCTGGCGCGAAGAGTGGAAAGTCCCCGAGTCTGAAAAGAAAGCAGAAGGGGGGCGGGGGCGGGGAAGAGGCGTGCCATTGAACACAATTCAGAGAATGTACTAAAACATGAAAGCGGGGATGATGTTGGGGAGATTTCCTAGGATTTATAAGGGCTTTAGAGATACCATAGTTAACAGCAATACATAATCATCTATCACATCCTGTCTGGGGGTAAAAAATAAAATAAAATAAAAATAAATCAGCTGTAAAAAGTTTTGGGGGACAGTTGGAGAAATTTTCATACGGAACAGAATCATGAACTAAGGGAACTAGACCCTTCATTTTTAATAGGAGGGATTTAGGTATTGTGGTTATAGAAGAATATACTTATTTTGTAAAAATGCAGGCAGAAATGTCATGATGCTTTATATACTTTAAAATTGTGTATTTCACACTTAGGTATATAATGAGTTTACTATAGAAATATGTTAATAATTTTGGATCGAGGTGGTTGGATATAGGTGTTCATTTTACTATTCCTTTTATTTTTCTAAGAAAATATATTTTTATTATATATTTAAACATTTTAAATTCAAGAAAAAAATTATGTGCCAAATCATATACTAAAATGATAAAGGTACCAGAGCACCATATATTGCAATAACAATTTAATTCCCTTAAATATGTTCCAACTTTCTATAAAAATAATTTTGAAACAGATCCCTTCTCTGCGCAGCCGCAAACCAGGTTTATCCTCCGCTTTCTAAGACTGCCCTCACTTCGAGCGTAAGGACACCAGATGGCGTAGTGAGCTGACAGTTCAGAATGTTTAAATCAGTGCATCCCATATACACCGGCAAAATGAGTGAAGGGAAAGGAGGTTGCACTCAGGTGCAGTGTGGGGTGTAAGGGATGGAAAAAGAAAGGTTAACAGGAGCACTCAAGGTCCTTGCCATTATGAAAGCCTGTGAGCTCTCTCTGCTCCTTGCACCCTAGCTCCTTCTCAAGCGTAGATTCCCACTTGGCAATGTCCAAGGACTTGTCCAGTGGACAGGAACCATCCTCACTTGTTCTTTCTGACAGGCAGACCTTATGGGCTGCAGGTAACATTTCAAGGAACAAGACTTGTACATTGAAAATTCCTCAACGCCGCATGCATGCCTCTGTAGGCTGCCTGGCATCATTTCCTGTTTTTCCTCTCCCACCTGCCTAGTTCCACCATGCTCTGCCCTTTATGCCCCTGACATCCTCACAAATTACTGTTCTCAGAGGCCCTGTAAATCCATTGGCCTCTTCCCATTCCCTTGCTTATGGTGAGGGCATGGTACAAAGAAATAGAGGTAAGAATTTCTTCTTTTTCTTACTGTAAACAATACAAAAAAGATGAGAGTGCAGTGATACTGTTAAAGTACTGAAAAGGAAAAGAATATCTTGTATTCTGTACAAAACAAATTTTTCTCAAAAACAAAGGAAAAGTAAATAATTTTTCATGTATATTTAAGCTGAAAGAATTCATCACTAATAGACCCTCCTTATGGAAACTGTTACATTTCTAGCAGAAGGAACAAATTACGTGATGAGAATGTGGATCTACACCAGGGAATGAAGAGAACAGGAATTTGTAAACCCGAGTAAACATATAATATATATTTTCTTATTTAAAGATCAGCATATAATTTATAGTTTAGACAAAATAATCATCATGTAACGTTGGGTTATTTGTGCAAAAGTAATTTTTATCACAGTAGTTTCACAGCTTGGAAAATGAGGAATAGAATTATAGTACTTTAAGGCTTTTATACATTACATGAAGTGATATAATATCACTGGAAGATAAACTTGGAAGTTAAACATGTTTACAATAAATTCTTAATCAACTCCAATAATAATTTAAAAAGTTAGAGATGAATAGTCAATAAAGAAGACAAAGTGGAATCATTAGACATCCAATATTATTGCAAACAGGGCAGATAAATAAGAACAAGTGATCAAACAATACATGTGACAAATAGAAAAATGACCCATTTTAACTTAACTATATTAATAATTTTAAATGTAAAGTGTGTAAATCCACAAACTCAAAGATACATTGTCAGATTTGGCATAACACAAGAGCCTGCAGAAATGTATTTTATTTTATGTTTTAAAAGATTTTATTTATTTATTTGACAGAGAGAGACATAGCTAGTGAGAGAGGAAACACAAGCAGGGTGAGTGGGAGAGGAAGAAGCAGGCTCTCAGTGGAGCAGGGAGCCCAATGTGGGGCTCGATCCCAGGACCCTCGGATCACGCTCTGGGCCAAAGGCAGATGCTTAACAACTGAGCCACCCAGGCACCCCAGAAATGTATTTTATTTTATTTTATTTTATTTTATTTTATTTTATTTTATTTTAAAGATTTTATTTATTTATTTGACAGAGATAGAGACAGCCAGCGAGAGAGGGAACACAAGCAGGGGGAGTGGGAGAGGAAGAAGCAGGCTCATAGCGGAGGAGCCTGATGTGGGGCTCGATCCCACAACGCCGGGATCATGCCCTGAGCCGAAGGCAGATGCTTAACCGCTGTGCCACCCAGGCGCCCCCAGAAATGTATTTTAAATATAAAGGTACAAAAAGGGAAAAATTAAAAAGTATAGACAAATATATCCTATTCTAACAAAAATCAAAAGATATTTTTAATGGCAACATTAGTATCATTTAAAGTAAATGTTATACTAAAAACATACCATCAGGGATAAAGAAGGTTGTTTCACTTTTTTTTTTTTTTTAAGTAGGGTCTGCACCCAACATGTGCTTGAATTCTCGACGCTGAGGTCAGGAGTTTTATGCTTTACTGATTGACCTAGTTAGGTGCTCCCAAGAAGGTTATTTCATAGTAATAACCTGTCAATTTATGAAGAGGATGTAAGAATCTTAATCCTTCATGCACCAAAAAGCAGATTTTCAAAATGCCGACTCAAAAAATCTGATAATATCTCAAGGAGGAATAGACATCCAAAATTATATTTGCAAATTAGAATACTCCTCAATATTTAGTAGAAAAGGAAAAAAAAAACAATATCAGAAAGGATAAAGAATATTTTTTTTTATTTTTTAAGATTTTGTTTATTTGACAGAGAGAGAGAGTCCACAAGCAGGGGGAGCTACAGGCAGAGGGAGAGGGAAAAGCAGGCTCCCCGCTGAGTAGAGACCCCCCCCCCAATGCGGGCTCCAACCCAGGACCCTGGGATCACGATGTGAGTGGAAGGCAGACAATTAACCGACTGAGCCACCCAGGAGCCCCAAATATTTGAACAACACTATCAACTAAATTAATCATTTATAGATTTATTTGGTTAACTCAACAGCAACAGAGTACACACTCCTCTCAAGTGAACATGGAACATTTACCATGATAGCCCATATTCTGGGACAAAAAACAAACAAACACTAAATAAATGTAAAAGAATAAAGGCTATTCTGGATCAAATCTATCATAAAGGTAGGGGTCAAAGCCCAGAGAAAGGAGTTTCCTCAACCTGATAAAAAAACATTTACACAACCTATGGCTGATATCAAATATAATTGTAAAAGACTGAGTCATTCTCTTTAGGTTTGAAATGAGCCAAAGATGTCACACTCTCAGCACTTTTTCAGCAAAGTACTAGATGCTTTAGTTAAGGAAATCAGGCAAAAATAAATAAAATGAAAGTCATAGAGGTAGAAAAAAAAAGAAATTATTTTGTATATGGTATGTAGGCAATCTCGAAGAATCTACCAAAAATTCCTAGAATTTAGAAATGAATTTAGTGAGTTTTCAAGTATAATGTCAACATTGGAAATTCAAACTGAAAACTCAATACCATCGACAATACCAAAAATATACATAAAAAACCTTAGATATGTCTATTACAACATATGTGAGATCTTTAGCTGAGAAACACAGAACACTAATAAAAGAAAATCAAACAAGACCAAAATAAGTGAAAAGGTATACCTTGTTCATATAATGAAAGACTCAACATGGCAAAGATGCCAGTTCTTCCAAACTGATATATAGATGTTAAAAAATTCCTACGCATGTCCCAGCAAGCTTTTTGGGTAAACATTAGCAAGTATAATTTAAATGTTATGTGAAAAGGCAAAGTAACTAATATAGCTAATTTTGAAAAAGAACAATAAAATCAGAGGAATCACACAACCTGATATTTTTGGTTTTTTTGTTTTTTTAATTTAAATTAAGTTAGTTAACATACAGTGTAATATTAGTTTCAGGTGTACAATATAGTGATCAACACTTCCATACAACACCTGGTGCTCATCACAGCAAGTGCTCTCCTTAATCCCTATCACCTATAACCCATCCCCCTCACTGACCTCCTGGTAATCACCAGTTTGTTCACTATAGCTAAGAGTCTGTTTCTTGGTTTGCCTCTTTCTCTAGTTCCATCCATTTCATCTCAAATGGCAAAATTTCATTCTTTTTTTTATGGCTGAGGAATATCCCATTGTGTATATACATAGACTTCTTCATCCATTCCTCAGCTGATGGATACTTGGTCTGCTTCTATAATTTGGCTATTGTAAATACTGTTGTTATAAACATTGGGGGTGCATATATTCCTTTGAATTAGTATTTTTGTATTCTTTGTGCAAATACCTACTAATGCAATTGCTGGATCATTGGTAATTCTATTTTTAACTTTCTCAGAAAACTCCATACTGTTTTCCAGAGTGGCTGCACCAGTTTGCATATCCATCAATAGTGGAGGAGGGTTCCCCTTTTCCTATGTCCTCACCAACACCTGTTGTTTCTTGTGTTGTTGATTTCAGCCATTCTGACAGGGGTGTGGTGATATTTCATAAGTCGTTTTGATTTGTATTTCCCTGATAATGAGGGCTGTTGACCATCTTTTCATGAATCTATTGGCCATCTATATGTCTTCTTTGGAAAAAATGTCTATTCATGTCATCTGGATTATTCATTTTTGGGGTGTTGAGTTTTAGAAGTTGTTTATGTATTTTGGATACTAACCCTTTATCAGATATGTCATTTGCAAATATCTTCTCCCATTCTGTAGGTCACCTTTCAGTTTTGTTGACTGTTTTCTTTGCTGTGCAGAAGCTTTTTATTTTGATGTAGTTCCAATAGTTTTTGTTTTTGTTTTTGTTTTTTGCTTTTGTTTCTCTTGTGTCAGGAGACATACCTAGAAAGAAGTTCCTATGGCCAATGTCAAAGAGGTTCCTGTGTTTTCCGCTGGGATTTTAATGGTTTCATGTCTCACATTTAGGTCTTTAATCCATTTTGAGTTTATTTTTCACACAACCTGATTTTAAGACTTGGAGTATAGCTACAAGACACTGTGATACTGGTGAAAGAATAGAAATATATATAAATGGAACAGAATAGAGCTTATAAATAGACCCAGACAATAATAACCAAAATATTTTTAAACCAAAACATTTTTTGACGAAGCTTACGAAAGGAATACATTGGAGATCTATTTTTTAAAATAGATGGTGTTCCATCGAAAACCAGGGATGTACTGTATGGTGACTAACATACTATAATAAAAAATCATTATTAATAAAAAAAAATAAATAAAATAGATGGTGTTCGTTCTATATCCAACACACACACACACACACACACACACACGCGCACGCGTGCGAACACTGTTCCTCAATTCACACGTCATGCCTTATGCAAAATGAAACTCAAAAGGACTGTTTATCTAAATTTAAAATGTAAAACTATAAAACTCTTCAAGGAGGAGAATGTTTGTTGACCTTCGTTTAGAAGAAGAGAAATTTGATATGGCACCAAAAGCACAATCTATAAAAGAAAATATGGGGGCACCTGGATGGCTCAGTTAAGTATCTGCCTTCGGTTCAGGTCATGATCTCGGGATCCTGGGATCAAGCCCCATATCGGGCTCCCTATTCAGTGGGGAGTCTGCTTCTCCCTCTCCCCTCTGCTTCTGCTCTCTCACTCTCTCTTTCTCCCTCTCTCAAATAAAATAAATAAAGTCTTTAAAAAAAGAAAAAAAAGCGATATATTGGACTTTTTCAAAATTAATAACTTTTGCTCTGTGAAAGACACTGTTATGAGCCTGAAAAGTCAAGGTGCAGAATGGGTGAAAATATTTACAAAGGTATGCCTGATAAAGGACATCCAGAAAAACAACAACAACAACAAAAACAAAGAACTCTCTAAATCAAATAGTACAAAAAAAATTTAAAAAATATAATTAAATAATGGTAAAGTCATGAACAGACAGTATACCAAAGAGAAGATAAGCACATGAAAGATATTCAGCATCCTTAGCTATTAGGGAAATTCAAATTAATGTCACCATGGGATACTACTATACCTAATAAAATTCATAAAATATATTTTTTAAAAAGGACAGTACCAACACCATACACAAAAATAAAATCAAAATAGATTAAAGACCTAAATGTGGGACCTGAAACCATTAAAATCCCAGAGGAAAACACAGGAACCTTTGACATCAGCTCTAGCAATATTTTTTTAAATATGTCTCCTCAGGCAAGGGAAACAAAAGGAAAGATAAATTATTGGGACTACATAAAAAATAAAAAGTTTTTGCTCAGCAAAGGAAACCATTAACGAAGCAAAAAGGCAGACTACTGAATGGGAGAATATATTTGCAAATAATATATCTGATAAGAGGTTAATATCCAAAGTTATATAGAGAACTTAATACCAAAAAAAAATCTGATTAAAAAATGGACAGAGTAATATACAGTTGTTGAATCACGGTGTTGTATACCTGAAACTAATTTAAGACCTCTGTCCATCAAAAATATATGGACAGAGGTCCTGAGCAGACATTTTTTCCAAATATGAGTGAAATCCAAAAAAAAATTTAAAAAATAATAAAAATGGGTGAAATCCAAAAAAGTTGTGTAGTTTAGATAATACCAAGGTCAATTCTTGGTTTTGATAACTGTACTATAACTTTATAATGTTTTCATTGGTGGACCTGGGAAAAGGGTACAGGGAGTTCTGTATTCATGATCTATTATGTGTATCATGCTTAAATGTATCTTACAGTTCTGTTTTGCTTATCAGGTTCCCAGCAAGAGCCAACATGTTTTGTGTGCTCTTTAATTCTTTAACACACTGGGTGTTATACACAACTAATGAATCATTGAACATTGAACACCACATCAAAAACTAATGATGTACTGTATGGTGGCTAACTAAACATAATAAAAAACAAAATAAAATCTAAAAAAGGAAAAAAATCTTTAATACCTTCCCTTAAGTGAAGTAAACTCATACTCTGAACAGGATAAAGCTTTTTAAAAAAGATTTTACTTTTTATTTGAGAGAGAGAAAGAGCCAGAGAGAAAACACAAGTGGAGGGGAGGGGTAGAGGCAGAAGCAGACTCCCCACTAAGCAGGGAGCCCAATGTAGGGGTAGATCCCAAGATTATGGATCGTGACCTGAGCCAAAGGCGGATGCTTAATTGACTGAGCCACCCAGGTGCCCCCAGGATAAAGCTTTTGACTTTGAGATACCAATTGGCAAAATAGCCTTTGATACCAAAGTTTGCATCTTTAGTTTGGCAAAACTGAAGCTTCTAATTTTACTCTTGATAATTTTGCATATCAGTGAACATGACATTGGGACTTAACTCATTTTGTGGGCTGCCACTCCCCATTTATGAACACGTTTAAGGATTTTTTTCAGACAGGAACTATTGAGATGTGTCTGTTCATCCATGGCTGGGGCTGGGTTAGAGACAAGGCAATACTTCAGTATAGTCTGTGGTTGCTTACAATGATTTGAATTTTTGATGTGATAAAAATAAATCCTCATTGCATATAGAAGAAACGAGAGTTTTTCTTTAGTACTGGAATTCTTAAAACATGGTCAGTTAGTTTGCATTATATCTGGGCAGCACTGTTACCAAACTCCTACACAATAGCCTTCTGGAATATCTTGCCCAGTGGTTATCATAGCACCTTTGTGCTTTGCTTTCTCTCTGCTCTCTTTTCTGGTTTATTGTCCCTTTTTGCTCGGTCCACAAGTCATGTCGCTCCCAAACAAACTTCATTGAAGCAGTGGGAAATGTTTAGTTAAAGGCAGTAGATAGTACTGTAATAACTGTTAAAGTAAAATGTAAGAATTATGTATTCTAATTTGTAAACGAGATGCCAAATATTTCTCATGTCATATATATTGTAACTCTACAGTAATATGTCTATTAGAGTAGGAAATAATACAATTTGGATAATGATTTGTTATGACATAGTAAGATTCCAGAGATGCACACACTTTGACCTGGAAGTTTAAGTTCTACAAATACATCCTACACATATATAATGGGCCTAAAGTGTAAATAAATGTAGAGGTTATGTGTATTCCAATACTGTCTTTTGGCAAACAACCAACCAACCAAACGAAAACCAAACAACCCCATCCCCCACAAAATGGAAACAAACTAAATACAGTATATACCTATCGAATAATAATGGAAGATTGGGTCAACAAATTACGGTGAATTTTTAGAACAGAATACAATACAAACATTTGAGATAAATAACCAATTACTGAATGTTTAGCACATCCACAGCATGGGACAATAGGACGAGATGTTTATGCCTACACAGTGGTGAGGAGGATAGTGGTGTAGAGAGAACAAGGGTGATAGCATTCCAATTACATCACTTAATACCTATGTAACCTTTCACCAGTTACACTACCTACCTCATCCTTAGGGTCCTCTCCTGTGAAATGGGCATAATGGTGATACATACCATGTACTTTTTTTCTGAGTAGTCATGTTCTAACCAAATTAAAAAAAAAAACACTAATAATAATGTGTGACAATACTATGACACAGTATATCTAGCTAAAAATAAATTATATATATACATGCAAAATATATATATATGCATATATATATACACACACACATGTGAAAACATACAGAGAAATACACATATATGTGTTTGACAAGCATAGATCTGACAAGAGAGACATCAAAGTATGGATATTGGTGGTTACAAATTGCAGAAGAGTCAGAAAGTAGATGGTAGTCATTGATTATATAACTTATGTCTAGGTATAATTTGAATTGTTATCAATAAAAATCCCTTTCTTCAAAAATTGGAAATTTAATACAGCGAAGTATATATGCACATAGTTCTAAACATTCTATAAAAGAAAAATATAGGGCTATAAAAACAAGAATTCAAATTAAATACTGAATGTCATATCAGGAATTTTATGCTATTGGATTTTCCTCTGCTTCTGTTTCTCCCTTATCTTTGTTAATCTTCTTCCATAATAATTTTTGGAATACAGAAGACCAAACAGGTAAATTCCAAATAATTATAACACATAGGAAAGAAAACAGACCTAGACTTGTTTTGTGTGAGGTGCTAGCGAAGGTTTCTACAATTGAAACAGAAGCCTGAGCTAGGATAAAGAACTGGAAAAACAATGTACGGTAAACCAGAAACAAAATTCTGAAATCCAGGAGTTCCAAGATGAGATTAAGGGATAGTGGTTAAGAGGAGGAGAGCTGTGTATTAGGGGAGGCTTAAAGGAAAGTTCAAAGCTACTTTGAAATTAAACAACTTTAAGTTGTTAAAATAAAAATAAAATTGAACTTAAAAGACTAAAAGTTTTCAAATGGAAGCAAAATTTTATACTGGCAATAATCACAAGATTTTTGGTATACTACGTTAAATTCTGAAATAAATTTTGTTCCTGGAACCATGGGGGTGGATAAATAGGTGTGCAAAACACTAATCAGTACCCAAGTCTAAAACGATGGTTAAGTGATGTCGGCTTCCCATTAAACAAAAAACAAAACAAAACAAAACAAAACAAAACCCTCCAATTAATCTAAACTAAAACATTTGAAAAAGTGACCAATTGAATTAAAGAAAAGCGGAAAGCACTATTAAAAGGAACACTATAGGCTTTATTTACGTATTTTCATATGAATATAAAAAACGGCGGACATTAAAAACACACTTTAATATTTTCCAGAAAAAGCCCATTCCTGTATAGGTTGAAAAATCAAATATCAAAATCTCGGGAGACCAAACAGCTTAAAAGGAATCAGCCACGGAATACCCAGCACTTTACTGCGTCCGTGTTCTCCCGGCGGAAACGACCAATGGGAAACCCCCGGTTTAGAGCCTTAAACCTGAACGGACCGGAAGAAGCCCAAGAGACGGAGGCCCAGAGGGACAGAAAGGCTATCCCTACTCCCATCCACCAATACCGCGCAGATGCCGAGGATTTTGGCCTTTTCGGACCGCCATCTTCGTCGCGAGTCACGTGACGTTCCCACAGTGCTCAGCCAGTCCCGGCGGCAAGGCGGATCAAGGCGTTTTTCCTTGTAGCGGTACTTTGTAGGGCGTGTTAATTGCAGATGTCCCGGCACTAACGGAATCGCCGGAGACGAGAAGCTCACGTAGTGTTCAGTCCGGGCTATTCATAAGTAGGGAAAAACAAGAACAAAAACAAAAAACAGTTCCAGAACACCATACCGCCATAATTGATTTCTACATCCTCGCTGTTTTTCAACACAGTATATAAGTAAACTTTTTTCTTTTCTTTTTCTTTTCTTTTCTTTCTTTTCTTTTCTTTTCTTTTTTCTTTTCTTTCTTTTTTTTAACCGTTGCTTGTCGGACAAAGTATTTCAGGTCGTTTTGTCAAAAACCGATACGGTTTAGAGATTCTGTAGCTATATTCTTACAGGTTAGTTCTGAAATTCTGAATTTGAAATGTTACGAAGTAGTACGTGCCTTAAGATAAATGGTTAGGCAAATTTACCAGAATGAACAAAGGCATAGTAGAAGCAAATGGTCCCAAGTGGTCAAAATAGCACGGTTTCACATCTTTCAGGGGACTCTCATACCTGTCTTTAACTGAATATATTTTCTATTAAATACAGAACTTGATTTAATAAAAATGAACTTTTAATTAAAATCCACAATATAGAAAGAACAAAAAATTCAAAGATTTTCACATTATCAGCCATTCATTCGTACAGTAACCTTAAAATTTCCATCTTTTGCCATAAATTAATCCCAGATAAAATGATGGGTTTTAAATGAAAATGAAACAAGATATTTTTCCAATACTCAAATAAATCCAGAAATGATAAAATTAAATATTTACAATTTTTCTGTAACTGTCGATAATTAATGTTTAGGTATAATAGGGTGAGTAAGAATTCAAATAAATAAATAAATATTTAAACATTTGGAAATTATTTGCTATACCCATAGTGTAGTATTTAATGTGAACTCAGAACATAGACTGATTCAAAATTAAAAAGGAAAGCAAAAACAAGCATATTTTAAACATGTCAAGTCATAAGAACAGTTTTTTTTTTTTCAGAAAAGAAAACAAGATACACAAAAATAATGTACACAATATCCCTCCCAAGACAAGTAAAATAAGCTAATAAGAGAAGCCATGTTAGCGTTATCGGGGGACAAATGAATTGCTAATATCCAGGCTCGAGAACTGCATATTTGATACTTATACATTTTAAGGGTGATATATATCACTGTAGCTTTTTTTTTTTGCCCCATCCATTCTGTCTTTACTAAATATGACATTTATGAGAATGTTCTCTACAGCATTTTTCCAAAAAAGGTGAAAAATAAATAAAATGTTTATCAATGGGGCATAGACAAATTAATGGGCATACATAATTTGTAATATAAAAGGCTAACAAAAATAATGTAGCTCTGTATCTAGTGATATAAAAAAAGCATATGGCATAATAAAAAATCATCTTTGGACAACAAAATGTGACTATCACATACATATCTAGTTCTATTAAATACATGTATTTGTATATATTAAATATATAGAAATATGTATACATAAGTAGGTATATAGATATTCAGTTGATATATTTGTAAATGTTATAAAAATCTGATATCTATCCAACTCTATATAAGTAGTTATAGATATATATTGTGTCTAATATATTTGTAAACATCCTAAAAAATCTGAATGCATAAGCACATTTAAGAGTTAGTATGGAATGAAATAGGGAAAACAAAGGATTGCTTTGTATAAATTCTAAAATTTTTAACTTGTAAACTTCTGTATTTTTAAATATTTGCAGTAATCTATTGATTTTGTAATTTAAAGTATTCTAATCCTCTCTCTGTTGAAGTCCATCATCAGTGGTTCCTTACACTCTGCTCTTTTTAGGGCTCTGATGTCTCTCCTTATACTAACTAAGAAAGTATTCAGCAGCAGCTGGGAGCCTGGGTTCTCAGCAATTAAAACTTTTCCTGCTCCCATACTTCCATTTCTGGATGACAGATGGCGCTGTAACATGGGTCTTTGATAGCTACATATAGTTCTAATGCTGACACCTTACATATGAATAAAGTGAATTTTAACTAGGAAAATGGAGTTTTCTCAGGGCTTACACATTTCTTTTGAGAATCGTATATTGATGTAAATTTTTAAAGGCAGATTTTAAGGGCTTTAGCAACAGGAGAGAATAAGACACTAACTGTGCTGAGGAAAGGCTGTAAAATAAACTCTGCTGTGACTACTCACTGGAAAGGTTTGAGGGTACTTTCTCTTATAATCAAGCATTGTTTTCTGGGCTCAAGATCTCTCCCAAACTTCAAAATCCCAGATACATTAATAAACAGTGAGTCTGGGAGGAAAAAAAATTGTGTGCCACATCTTGGTTGGAATATGTAGAACAAGGCCAGGCAAAGCAGTGGAAGAGGTATTAGAAAATTGTGAGTAATCAGGAAAAAACAAAAACAAAAAACCATACATTTAAAATGAAAGACTTGAAATGAGAAGGTCAATTACTAATGAGAAAAAACATGTTTGAAATCCAAACAAATGTCCTAAGGCTAGCAATTTTAAAGCTGAGAACAAAATCTTTTAAGCCAATTCATTTTAGTATATTTCCAAGAGTTTATGGGCTTATAGAATCCCTGCCTCATGATAGTACTAATGATTTTATAACTTCATGGTAGCACACAAGGGCTGGTGAAGAAAGGATAATAGAAAAATATTATAACATTGAGTACAAAACATGTATGTATGAAAAAGTCATACATTATAAATAGGATATTTCAAATCAGAAAAGCAAGCACTAAAGAGTTAATTTTTAAAAAAAATGTTGGAGTAAGGAAGTGCTTGAAAATACATGGAAACATGCCAAAGGGTATGGAAGCCAGCCTGAAGGAAGCAGATTTGGGAAAATATGTGCATCAAAATAAACAAAGAAGTGTTGTATTTTATCCCCAAACATAACATAAACATCCATGAACCCTTACTTATACTTACGTCAATATCCTGTCCTCAAAAGAAATATGTGAGCCCTGAGACAACTTCATATTTTAGTTAAAATTCACCTTATGAGTCTGCACTTATATAAATAATTTGATAAATAAACAAAGAGGGAAATAAGACAAGTAGCTCATGCAGAAGAATCCTGAATAACTTATGTAGATACTCTGTCTCAAGCTGGTAGAGCATTAACTCTCCACTCTTTAAGTGCTGGCTGCTCATACTGGTTTGCTTCCAAGAAAAAAAGGAGTGACTTTTGAGAAAGCCAACAAATACTACCTCAGCCAGATGTTGATATTCAAGGTCAATATCTACAGTGCTAAGTTATTTTGATAGTATGTACCATTGATATGATGTGATTAAAATGGTACTTTTCCTCTGTGATCTTCCTCCCCAAAATACGTAGACCCAGTTTAATTTTGAGAAAAGCATCAAATAAATCCCAGTCGAGGGACATTCTACAAAATACTTGCCCAGTGGTCTTCAAAAGTGTCAAATTCATCAATAACCAAGAAATTCTGAGAAACTCTCACAGCCTCTTCTATCCTAAGGAGACATGACAAGAAATGTAATGTAGTGTCCTGGCTGGAATCCAGGAACAGATAAATCACAGTAGGTGAACACTAAGGAAACTTGAGTAAAGTATGACTTTTAGTTAATAAGAATGTATCGGTATTGGTTCAGTAATTGTAAGAAACATACCAGAGTTATCCAAAACGTTAACAATTAAGGGGCACCTGGGTGGCTCTGTCACTTAAGCATCTCTTGATTTCAGCTCAGGTCATGATCTTAGGGTTGTGAGTTTGAGCATCACGTTGAGCTCCATGCCGAGGGCATAGTCTGCTTGTCCTTCTCCCTCACTGCCCTCTCTAATAAATAAATAAAAATAAAAATAAAAATAAAGTCTTTAGGGATGCCTGGGTGGCTCAGTTGGTTAAGTGTCTGCCTTTGGCTCAGGTCACAGTCCTAGGGTCTTGGGATCAAGTCCCACATCAGGCTTCTTGCTCAGCAGGGAGCCTACTTCTTCCTCTGCCTGCCGCTCCCCCTGCTTGTGCTCTCTCTCTGACAAATAAATAAAAAAAACTTAAAAAACTCTTTAAAATTTATTTAAAAATATCAACAATAAGGAAACTGGGTGTCAGACTACAGTAGAAACTTCGAATAAAAATATAGGAATTCTCTGTACTATTTCTTAAAGTTTTATACATTTTCTGTAAATTTGAAACAATTAAAAAAATAAAGGTAGGGATGAATTAGAACCCAATGAATAAAATGAGAATCATGAGTCCATACTGATATAAACCATGAATCAATGAATGAAGGTGAAGGGAAAATTCTTTCTGACATTAAGGATACTGGATAACAACTGAATTAGGAATTATAACATAGGAATTAGGAGTCATCAAAGCATCACCAATATCAGGATAAATCAACATTATATGTCTCCTGAAATGATGTTTGAGAAGGACTGAACATCATTTTAATAACATTCTTGCTAAAAATGCATAACATAAATCTAATCATGGGGCAACATCAGACAAACACAAACTAAGAGAAGCATTTTACAAAAAAAAAAAAACTTGGATGCTTCAAAAACATGAAAGTCAAGAATCACATAGAAACACTGAAGAATTACTTCAGATAAAAATAAACTAAAAATACATGAAAATGGAACACAACATACAGTCCTGAATCCCAAAATAATAATTGTAAAAGACATAACTGAGACAATTGACAAAATTTGAACATAGATTGTAGAGTGGATACTAACATTTAATCAATCCTAAATATCTGAACTATGGTAAGAGAATGTCAGTATTATTGGAAATGCATTCTAAATTTTTCATGTTTGAAAGAACATGCTTTATCTCACTTATTTTTAAATGGTTTGGAAATAAAAATTCAAAAATAAAAAAATACCAATGCCTATCCCCCCAAGAAGGAGTGCAAATATATTAAGCTTCAATATTGTGCATAATGTCTATGATAACTATCCAGAAAAGTACTAGCCAAGATTCTGGAATGAAATAATGAATGACAGATTAAGTTACTGCTGTCATTAACTAGTATGGCCGGCTAATTTGGACTATGACTGAAGAAATATTTGTGAAATGAAAGATAACACCATATAGTTAGGACGTTATTGAGTGTCCCCAGAATATAATATAGCCTGGATTTTCAACTGAAAGGAAGAAATGAGCACTTTTTATTTTTATTCATGATTTCCTCTTTGACTCCAATACCTCAATCTTGAACAAAATTTGAAGAAAATGCTTTGAAGGGTCATCATATTATTCATGGTTTTCCCACTCTAAACATAGATATCTACCTCAGGTGCTTGATGTTGGAGCTCCCAGCTGGACCCATCCATCTACCAACTGCATCAGCAGGATTCTGGCCAAGACAGGAATAGAGCCTGGCATGTCTTTTAAAGCCATAGAAATGCATTGGAGATTACCATCTGCCCTCTGACTGCCGTGAATCATGAATAGATTCTGTGATTACTTTCCATGTGGTTGATAGTATATTTAGAGTGATTTTGAGTTAGAATTTTAAAAATTATCTGTCCTTCATAGCTCTGGAAAGCTATAGTATAATGTACAATGAGTAATTGTACAGATACTATTCACATGTAAGCCCCTGTCCTATTCTGGGTGGGTTTTCCCCTCACTCCATCAAAACAAATCTTTCAAACATCATTGTGGATCCTAATGCTGTTAAAACTGGTGGACACTGCCCACTGTTCATTTTCTTTGATTACTCATCTGCATTCAAGTGTTTATGAGCTCCCTCCTTTTTAAGTAACCTCTGTTTCTGACCCTGCATTCTCCTTATTGCCCACAGAATGTTCTGACTGGTACAATTCAGTCTCATTTATTGGTTCCCTCTGCACTGTTCATAACCTTAAAATGTGGTAATCCTTAAGCAATGGTGGTGGGCCCTCCATATTATACATTTCATTTGTGCAAAATTTGCTGCAACAATTTGAGTCCTTGCATCCAAGTCATTGGGTACTCCCTAGGCACACTAACTCTGAGGGATGGCCACATGTATTGCTTTTGCCAATACAAACAACTCAAATGTGACACAACCAGAGATGCAGAAAAAGTACTTGCACATTGGGGCTTCCCTTCACTTAAAAATGCCATAATTATATTAAGAAGGCTGGGCCAGCCTGCTTAATGATGAGAGACATATTGCCAAATCATCCCTGTCACCTAACTCGCCACCAAGCCAAACTTTGCATGTGTAGTTGATGCCAGGCTAGACCATCCATGTTCAGTTGAGGCAGCCCAGATGGGAAGAACAACTAAACTGACCCATGCAATCATTATAAATGACAAATAGTGTTGTTGTAAGCCACAGAATTTGAGAGTTAGATTGATATGCACCAAAGTTAATTAATACATAGGCACTTTGGAATGTGGCGGTGCTATGACAAAAATATAAGGCACCAGCTTCATAGTTGAGCAGCAGGTACAAACTGAAAACGCAGTGAAGAAACTGATAGGGAAAACTGGAAGAGGAAGAGCAAACTTCTTGTGCATTGAGGCTGGAAAAATGGCAAGGAAACAGCAATCAGAAGTTCGGAAAATGGTGATCCATGGCATGCAGTGGTAGAAAAGTGGTTAAACTATTGCCAGTGGTAAATTCAATGATCTATCTAATGACTTTATTTACCTTGGAAAGATGATCTCCAGGTAGAACAGTTCAAGTGTCAAATGGCTTCTTTTAGTTGTGTGATAAGGTGCAACAAAAGAGACAGCTGAGCTAAAAAAAAAAAATGAATTGTTTGGTAGCAAAATTTAGGAGAAACACAAAAGTAAACAGAACATGGTGTATTGGAAAATAAAACTATTTCTCACTCACAATCTCAAGTAATGAAGTTAGTTTAAATAATAAATGATTACTCTTTTAAGACTCTAAGTTTGGGCATTACGTTGGCTTTCACTGTAGGTATGTGACTCCATGCTTTTATCTCCAGGCCAGACTTCTTATGATTCCACATGTACATAGCCTACAGCTAAGCTGAAATCCATTTAGATTTTCACAGATTTTTTTCTATATATAAAAAGTCAGAAGTTGAACTCCACTTTTTTTCCTCCTGAAACATACTCCCATTCATTCTACTGTTCTACATCTCAATAAATGGTGTTATCCTTATAATAAGCTGGTGCCTTAGGCCAAAAACCTAGGTTATTCTCCATGTTTCTTGATGATTCACTCCCTCCACCCACTCTCCTCTGCCAAATTCCATCTACCTACACTGAAATATATAACTCAAATCTATGTATTTTTCATCACTAAGATAATTCAAGCAATTTTATCTCTTGCTTGGATTACTGCAAAAACCTATCAATAGCAGGAAAATATTTTGGGATACTAGTCTATTTTATTCTTCCTCATATTTTCCTTTAATTTCCTCCATTCAAGGAGATAGTTGTATCTCTGCATGTTAAATTATTGGGGGATTCAGCAGGCTCAAAACTGTAATATTCTTCAAGTCTTCTCAGCTTCTGTTTCCAAAAACCCACACCCTCCATGGAAGAGAGGATTTAATGGTAAAGCAAAAATACCTCAGTCAAAAGCAGGGAGGAAAGTTAAGCTACTTCATCTACCAGACTGGAAAGTGTTTTGTGGGCTGAGGGAAGAAGTAAGGATGATTGGAAAAGGAAAGCAGAATAGATGGAATAGACGCTGGAAAGCAGAAGGGACTTGGGCTCACTCTTTCGTCTGTTCACTAGAGACAGGACATCTTATGGTGAAAAAGACTCCATGGTGAGTGGAAGTAAGAATTTCAGGGAACACAGATTTAAGGTCCATACAAACCAGGAGGACATCTTCATTATGTTTACCCTTTCTGTTTGTTGTGTCCTAATGGGTGTACAAGAGTCTGTCCCCAAATCATGCTAACATGAGGGCACAGGCACGGATGGCCAACTGAAACAAAACGAAGCAGCATAACAACAGAAGACAATTTCCATGTTTGAGAAGACCCATCTGAACCCTCTGCATTTCTTTTCACTTATATATGCCCATTATAGGCACAGGTTGCATAGGCATGGTCTGGGCAAGAGAGTTCCTAGGACAGCAGAAGTAACTGTTAAACCCAATAGGGAAAAATCTCTAGCTCCCATTCTTGCCTACATATAAGAGGATTCAAAAGATTTGAGTATCAATTTGAGTAACATCTGATTTTCTAAGTCACTGCTTTCACTCAAATGTAGTTTATAGGGCATTCTTAAACCTCTTCAAACTTGTAATTCACCATGGTCACATTATTGCTTATTTCCCATTCCAAATTCAACCACAGGCTCCCCTACACCCTTCCATGAAGTTTGGACAGGCATCTAGTGGGAAAACTGAGACAAAATGTACAGTGCCATATTTAAGTCCTTTTCCTAGCTAAATGACCAGAAAATAGGTGATTAACCATTAGTAGCTTAGAAAGAATAGACAATGAGCGAGAAGCCTTAAAAAATCATCATCTCTTCTTAAAAGCTTCTCCTCAAATTCTCACTTAGGATACAGCCATTAGGGACATGGGGCACAGTGAGGATGCCCTATTGCATCGATAAAACACAGCCTTCAAGGAGACCCATCACAGTTCAGGAGCTGGCAGCCTGTCTCTCCTCTCTCTCACCATTCCCTCCCAGAAATGGCAGATACCAGCTTCGTTCTGGCAGGCAGAGAGGGGAAACTCCTCAGGGTCAGATTTTGGAAACTAGTTGATCCTCACTGAAAAATTCCTAGTTTTCCTTGGGCTGTTTCCACCACAGTCTCTCAGCACTCTGCCCTAGTTTCTATCACATGACATGTATCAGGACCACTTACAGGATTTTTTAAAACATTGGTGGGCTCCACTCCCATTTGCAGCTTGATGGGAGTGGGTCCAGCTGAGACTCTGCATTTCTAACAAGTTTGGGGTGCTGTTGCTGGTGGGATGGAAAGCACACTTTGATAATCATTCATTGTTCAACCGTCTATGGATTCTGGAAATGTAGCCCTAGGGAGAGAGAGAGATAAGAGGCAGACCTCAGTAGCTGAGGTGAGACCTCTTTGGGCCTGTTCACCTCCAGTCTGTGAAACTCCCCAAATTGTCGTCATGCAGCTGTTTTCTTCCCAAAATTAGGGTTTGTTACTTGACTCTAATCCTACTCTGGTGACCTAAACAGTTCATTTCCAATTCCCAATACCCCAGTTAGATGTTAGAGAACAAAAAGGGGCAATCCTTATATAGTTCAGATGTGGTCTGTTGATGCAGTAACATGTCACTAAATGAACACTTGGGGGCTGCAAGCTCCAGCAGAGGGAGGAGCAGGAGAGAATGACAGGCCAACACCCCTCACTAACTCCCCCGCCCAGCCCTCGAGCTTTCTGGAAGGTGCCAAACTGGCGCAGCCGCAAAGCAGGCTCCGCAGTGCTGTAAAAAGAGTACGCATGCGCCACGAAGCCCCCTCCCCGCGTGAGGTCGCCTCTGCAGTGGATCAAGAGTGCGCATGCGCAAGGAAACCCCCTTCCTGCGTGAAGCAGACCCCTGCAGTGCGGTGAAAAAAGTGCGCAAGCGCCAACAGCCCCCCTCCCTTTCAGGGCTGTGAGCTGGTCTCCACCCATCTCCTCCCACCTCCTCTTCCAGGTGATTGACACTAGAGTTGGCCTAAGGGATGAAGTGCTGCATAATGGTGGTCCTAGGAGACGGTTTTCCAAATACAAATGCGACATCAACATTTTGTGTACTGCGACATAACCTAGACGCCACTCCCTGTCCCCAGTCCGATAGAGTTCAGAATGGGAAAGTGAGCTAACAGTGGGCTGGGGTCAGATGAGCTTAGATTTCTGGAAATCAGGGGTCTCTACACAGAGATTCTCAATTCATTCCGATTTCTTCAAAACTCTTCACCTTTGGAGCCTTCAGATGGCATGTTCGGAAGTCCACAACTAACCTTTGTGTTTTTTCTGCCTCCTAAATCATAGGCTATCATTGTAATTAGTTTTTAAAACTCTATGCACTTATACCAAGGAGGTGCGGAGCTTCTTCCAATTTCTATTGCACAAGTACTGGAAATCAGGATAGTAGCAGAGAAGAGGGCCTAGTAACTCTGCAGTTCTGTAAAGGGGAGAAGAGTCCTCTGTAAAGAGGTGGAGAGAGCATGTCCCCCTGCCGGTCCCTCCCCCACATCTGCCCTCAAAGTCACACCCTGCCCTTCACTACGCCTTTGTTCTCAGGCTAAGAACCACATTTCTCCAACAGACTCATGTTTAAACATTATGGTTTCATACTGGCCAATATTACAAACCATCAGCATTCTGCCCCAAGATAGAGCCCTATATAGACAAGACTTCTTTGGGCTGCAGAGACCTGGGATAGCACAGCAAAGTTTTTATTTCTAATATTAATTCAACACTTCCTGAAGTACAACAATTTTTAATACTCAAACATTAAAGCTAGCTTGAACATCACCCTCTATCAAGGACTTACATAACCTCACAGTTCTATCAGACTGAATAGTAGGTAGACATAACATGACACGTAAGTGAAACCTGGTTAGAGTCCGGCCGTCTCTCACTTGGGTGACTGTATAGTCTCTGAACATGTCTTCCTGCTTCTTCCTGTTCCCTTCCTCCAGCCCCTAATCATCAATACAGCAGGATGACTCAGACTTGTACAGCCTCTGTTCAAAGCCCTGCAATGGCTGCTTACTGCACTCAGTGGAAGGCAGAGTGTCCCAAACACTATGAAGGGCTATGAATGACCCTTCTGACTTCAGCTGCACTCCAGCCACACTGCCCCCCTTGCCATTCCCCTGACAAATGAGCTCTCTTGGAGGTCTTTTGCTTTGTTCTTAGAACAACCCCCACTCTGCTCTTGCTTGATTAACTCTTTCACTTCCTTCAAATCTCTCCTCCAAATTCACCTTATCTGAGTACTTTCCCAACCACCTTATTCCCTTTTGTAACTTGCACTTTCCAACCAAGCACTCTATTTATCTTATTCTCTATTAATATTTGTCTTTTTTTGCCCAATGTACTCATTACCCTCTTACCCCCTATATAATTTATTGTACATGTTATATCTATATGTAAATTATAATTGTAAACTTCACTAGAGCAGGTAGCTTTGGTTTTTTACACTGATGTATTTCAAGACCCTAGGACAGTGCTCAATATATAGTAGGTGTTCAATAAATATTTATTAAATAAAGGAATGAATGAGCATTAGGTCTTAGGAGTAAGACACAAAATGAAATGACAGTTTAGGAATCATGAGGTTAGTGGAAGAAATAAATAGCAAGAGAAAAAAGGGACATAGCAAAATTATTAGGCTCATAAATAGTCTTCCCAAACCCTCTCTTGAGTTTTGAGCAAAACAATAATGTCAGCACAATGAAGATGTTGTAAGGAAGCAAGAATGTACAGGCACCGGACAGCTCCAGAACAGATAGATGCACTCTTATTGCTGCTGTCTTCGTCCTGCCTCAATAAACCTATCCAAACGTTGCTCGCCAAGCTTGCTTCCCTAGAACAAATGTGTACACATTTGGGCATGAAACTTGTTTTCCCTAGAAGACTTCAATTTCACAATTAGTGGCCTCAGTTTGAATATTTCAGTCTCTACTTGTCTGAATCACATAGTCTGTCCTCAGAAGTCCACCCCTGTCCCATAGCCAAGGAGGGCTTCGAGGGATTAGCTGCCTAGAATGAGCAAGGAGTCTGGCAGGAGTCACCATTCCCTTTTTGAGATCACGGCACGGCTACCCTGGAACCTCTGTTCTGTTCATGTGACCTCAGAAAAGCCTCTTCTGGGGCAGATATTTTTAATATCTTGCAAAATGTGAAATGTGCTTACACTTAGAACTTTTTTTTTTTTCCTGTAAACGGACTTAAAAAAAGAAAAGGAATAAGAATGTCCACGGCAGCATTGTCCGTGATAGTGGAAAAAATAGAGATGATTTTATTATCTGTAAATAGATGGCTCACAAAAAAAAGATAAGATGCATATGATACTGGAAATCATACATCTGACAAAAAATGAGAGACCTATAAAGGGTGATATGGAAAAATTGTCTGATATTTGTAAAATAACAATTCCAAAAATAATTGAAAGCAACATGTGTATATATGTAGGCATTTTTGAGTATATTTGTATAGGCATCAACCCCTTTGTAGATGCTTGTCAGTTTGTAACATTGATTGTATCTATTAAGTTAAATGACAGGGAAATTTGGCATAGGACTCATTAATATATTTATACACCCTAGAATGTTTGAATGTTTGCAGTAACTATGGATTATTTTTGTTATTTCCAAGTTCCTGCTCCATTGACCTCCTTCATCACAATGTTCTCAGCCCTCTGCACCTTCTCTGAGTCTTTTCTTACCACCTCCCCTCAATTCAGCACCATTTTCCCCTGCAGTTCTTTCGGATTTTTAGAAGCAGTTTGCTGTCCAGGACTCCCAGTTTTGAATGCCAGGTGGCGCTGTAACCTGATTGGTAAAGACCATCCTAACAGATACCTCAAGTGAGAATGAAGATCGTATTAAACAGCAAATTTGGATGTGTTTGGGGATTCAATTCTCGGGACCCATTAGGTTGGAATCTACAGAAATAAGTCAAAAGGGGAAGTTCATGAGGGATGTGCTGACAAATTCTGTATTCAAAAGCTTTCCTCCTCCAAAAACAAAACAAAACTAAACTAAATAAACAAAAAAAGACACTTGCAATAATAGATTTTAAATGACAAGAGCGATCAATTTGAAAAATATTCCCTCCAATTGTAATGATTTTGAATTTAGCTGATATTACTCAATGGAAAAAATCTGTTGTAAACATTTTTTTGGGGGGTATAACTTCTGAATGTTGGTACCTGCAAAAATCTCAGAGTTTTTCTAATTGATTACTTCTGAAGAAATTACAAATATGAATGATGAGTTAGGGAAACAGTTTAAATTTGTGTTCAAGTGCACACAGAAACATTCAAATGGCAATGAGAAAAACTGGTGAATTATATCACAGCCACATGTGATAGAATTAAACACGTTTATGGGCAATTTGTATATCAATGTTGCTATTCGACAACAAATGTCACCAAACCACTGGACAGGTTAGGGTCACAGGGAAGCTGAGATTCTGGAAGCAAACAATGTCAAATGAGAATAGGTAAATCATTTTATTTTCCAAATGTTTTATTTGATTGTAAGGAAGTTTTATTTTTAAAAAATCTTTAAAAATTTAAGAAATTAAATTAGAAAATTAAGAATGGAGGAGATTACGAATGACAGATAAATTAAAAAAAAAAACCTTTGTCATTTTTATCTGCAGGAAGTTTCAGTTTTATTAGAACATTTGTGAAATAAATATTTCTAATCAGTTGAAGTATAACAGAACTTTTCAGAGCATAAAATACATTCCTCGTATTCAACAAGAGACATGTAGATGCATTTTTTAAAAATACAGAACAGTTTTATGCTCATGTTCATCAAAGCAAACCTCGGCCAAATATTTTTAAAATATGAGTTTGAGGTCACTGTATCATTAGCTGTCCATGGTTCTCCCACCTCTCCAGTGCCACCCAAACACAGAGATAGCTACCACAGGGACTTGCTGCTATTTAGGCTTCCAGCTGGACCTATCCATCCATGAAGCCCACCCTGGGCCCCTTGCCATGGCAAGAATAGAGCCGGTATGGTATGTCGTTAAAGCCACCGAAATATGTCAGAGGTTTCCAATGTGCTCCCTCAGGACTGCGGGGAGTTAGCAGGAGAACGTTCTCTAACGGTTAGTAAGTTTCTTACCAGGAATCTGCTTTGGAAATTATGTTCTGGGGCCTCTCAGAAGGGAGACAGGATAGGAAGATATAAGGGGGGTCCCTCTAATATGGTCACAGAGCATTCGATTTCCAGTTTGCTTTTAAGAGTTTCCGGTTCTTATCTCTCCACCCAAGGACTCTCACTAAGGCCCCTGCTGACCTTCATGTTGTTAAATCTAAGGGACATGCGTCACTGCCCTGGAAACAACTATGCAGCAGCCCCTGTCCACCCAGAAGCCTTTATCCTCTTACCCCAGCACACTCCTAGTCTTCCAGACAGGACTTTTTCAGTCTCTTTTCCCTACATTTTTCATGGCTCTGATTTTTTTTTTTTAAACTGTCCTGTATAGAGTCATATTCCCGTCTGAGTTCATCATTCACCCTTTGTCAAACCCCACCTTCTTTTTATTTTGTTGCTGGTAAACCTTCCGCTGAGTTCCTCTCAGAGCCCACATCAGGGCCCCACTTAGCTCATGTGAAAACCCAAATTCAGTTATATGCAGGCTGACTTCTCCTGGGCACATTGGGGTAATTAGCAGGAGCCACATTTTGTCTTTGATGGTAAGAACAGAAAACGAATTAGCTACCATGAGCTCAGGGGAGGGGTAGGAGGCCGGCAGGGGAGAAAACACCAACACTGCACCTCTGGAGCCCCCTCTCCTCCCTCCCCCACCAGAACTGGCGCAGGCGCAGAGGATGTCCCTGCATTGCACCAAGGCAACTGCGCAGGCTCCAGAAGGACAGCTCCTTGCGTAGAGGGTGGGGGCTGGGTACCCTCTGCTCCCCTTGGCAACCCTTTTTCTTGAATCCTGACGTGAGCTTTATTGAAGGGGTGGGGAGACTGCAGGAAAATGGCTTTGAAAGCCAGATTTCCTCAGACAGATGCAATTAGAACCTTCTGGGTTATACCAGACTGAGTTTGACACCCGCCAGCAGTTCCTCCAACCCCCATCCCTGTCCATTCCCCTCTAATCTGGGCCTCTGGTCAGAGAGGAATGGAGGTGATCGGGTGCAGATACCGGGTTTTTGTTTGTTTGTTTTGCTGTTCAGTTAATTCGGCCTTCCAGAATCATCTCATCGTCCATCTTTTAAGTACTCTAAAGAAAGAGACAGCTGTGCTTACTTTCCGTGATTATCAGGGTCCATTTTTTTTTTTACACTTTGTGACTACAGTATCCCTTTCAGATTTGCATTGTCGGGTACCCACTGAATGACAAGGGGGAGAATCCTCTCTGGCTTTCTCTGTTGGGGGCACATTAAGAACACTTTATAGAAGGACAGTGACATGATCCGGAGGAGGGATGACAGAGATTACAGGAGCTTCTGAGATGCTGGTAATGTTGTTTACCTAGATCTGGGTGCTGGATACACAGGTGTGTTCTCCTTGTGAAAAATTGTGAAAGTTACACTTACAGCATACATTTTTTTGGTATTTTTCTTAAAACCAAAAGCAAATGCACCAACAAAAAACAAACCAAAGCAAGAAACAGACAAACAAAAAACTTAGGAGCCAGGAGTTCAGGCAGATGGATGGGCCAGCAAAGACACACACACACACACACACACACACACACACACACACACAGAGGCACGTGCTTCATCACCCTCAACTGCTCCTCCCCCGGGCGTCAGGATGGTGCCTAGGCAAGGGTGTGTGTAAAATCCTCAATGTTGCCTCAAGAAAATATATGTTTGACCAAGGTCTCTCCTAGCATAAAGAGCCCCCTTCCTTTTTCCTTCAACCTGCCCACCACTGACCATACACCCTTCCTCCTCTTTGTCACCAAGATAGGGCACTAAGTTTTTCAGACATCCTCAGTTTAAAACATTCTGGTTTGTACCTAGCCACTTCATGCAGTACTATGTCTCATGCATCCTGTCAGAGATCCTGATGGGTAAGTCTTCTGGAGATCAAGAGCTTTTAATGAGAAGTGTGGCTGACAGCAGCAAAGCTCACACTTCACCCAAAACCTTCATACCTGAGGCCGAGCTTTGTTTTTCAGGGTGCCTGAAGCAAATCATTAGGCCTTTTAGTTATTACTGTCACAATCAGCATCCTGGCCATTCCGAAGATCATATCCTCAGTCAGTTAGTTGGGTTTCTGTTTATTGTCTTGGCTTTTGAGTGTGCATCACATTTTCCTGTTCCTTCAGATGCTGAATAATTTTGGATTGTGTCCTAGACATTTTGAATGATACATTATAAACAATCTTGATTGTGATGTTTTTCTGAATAGGTCATCTACATATGTATCTTTTTAAGGCAGGCTGTTAATTTGGTGGAATAGTAACTACAAACTCCGTCTCCCCCCTGCTGCTGGGGGGAAACTGGGGTCTGGGTTCAGGTCTTCACTGGATCGTGTAGAGTCTTTCCTGTGAGCCTATTTCAGGGATCATTCAGAGAGTTGTGCAGAGCGTATGAGCAGGATTTAGCCCTCCTCTCTCTGACTCTCTTCTTTCTGAAACCTCCTCTTCATTTTCTAGCTTATATGACTGCCCTAAATTCTATCCTCGAATTTTTCATGCCAGTAAAACTGCTGGTTTGGTTTTTGCTTTGGAATTTTATCTTCCCTTCATGGGAAGGGACTTGGAACTTCCCTCGGGCTAAAAATCATAAAACAGTGGGGAACTTATCCACCACCATACTCCCATAACCAAGTGTCCACTCCCCTCCAGTATCTGCCTGCTTTTGATTGTTCTCCTGTGATTTCAAAGAGTTGTTTTTACATTTTATCTTATATTTCTACGTAAAATTGTCTCTTAATGATAGAGAACAAACTGAAGTTTGCTGAAGGGGAGGTGGGCAGGATATGAGCTAAATGGGTGATGGGTATTAAGGAGGGCACTTGTGATGAGCACCGGGTGTTGTATGGAAGTGATGAATCACTAAATTCTACTCCTGAAACCAATATAACACTATATGTTAACTAATTAGAATTTAAATAAAAACTTGAAACAAAACAAAAAAGAAAACATCATTAAAAAAGGAAAAAAATATTTGTATCATAAATTTTAAATAACATATTCAAAGTATTTTAACATTATCATGCAATATTAGAATATTATATTATTAATGAAATATTAATAATATTTGCATTAATATATTAATACACAATTCATGTGACAAAATTAAAAATATATAGATGTTTGTATTTAAACACTTAAAACCAAATATATTTATTTAGTATTTGTTATCTGTACATTTGTTCCAAAATGAGATATTTGCCCATGGGCTGAAGCATAACCTCAAGTTAGTTCTTTGTTTGTTTATTTGTTTGTTTAAAGTAGGCTCCATGACTAGCATGGAGCCCAATGCAGGGCTTGAATTTACAACCCTGAGATCAAGATCTAAGCTGAGATAAAGACACACACTTAACTGACTGAGCCACCAAGGGGCCCCTCAAGTTGGTTTACTTGAAACACACTAGGAGAAGCACATGGACTGCTCCAAATCTCTAAACAGAGTTGAATAAATTCAGGGAAGACAGAACGGGAACATTTTTGTGAATACATCTCAGGGCTTCCCACTACGTAAAAATACCTCTGCATTTCAGATATTCTGAGTTTTGGTGTGGAGTATGGGGAGGAGAGAAAGGAATGGTGGTAGGGAGGCACAAAGGCTTATAAAACCAAATAGTGCCTCCCCATGCACCCATCTAAAAGAAGGACACAGGAGAAATGAGTAACCTGAAGAGGGCCAGGAAAAAGGTGTGGGCTCCAAAGACAATGCTCCCACACAGAGCCTGCTCACTCTGTCCACTCATAACTTCTCTTTCACCTGTGCAATCTGAGGAATAAAACCTCAGGTTCACAGGACTGCCCACCTTTGTGAGGAACATAAAATTGTGTTCTTTGTTTTAACAAACAAAATGATACAGCACGTCTCCAGAAGATATTCTTAGCTTTGCAGAACCCTCTTCAGGGAGCTCGGGACCTGGAATGAGGAAAGCAACAGACAGGAAACAGTACTTTTTTTTTTCTCTTTTTTTTTCCTTTTTTTTTTCCTTAGAGATTGCTGTTCTTTCCATTTAGGCTTCATAAAGCATCTACATTCTCCAAGTGCTGACCTCACCCCTCAGGAAAATTCAGCATCAATTCTATTCAAAGCTTAAATTGTGGAAAACTTTTTTTTTTTTTGCATTTTATTTAGTAAGAATTTTGTTTCCACAATACCTTATGCTCTTTCTTCGTGTCATTCCCCTTCTCTTTCATCATAATGTGCAATGTGCTTTCCATTCAACTGGCACCCTCCCTAAGGATGTCATCCAGCAGGGGTGCCCTCTATGTCCAATTAGCACATAAGGAAGATAAAAGGGCAGAAGCTGGATGTGAAGCTATGTTCTTATTTGATCAGGGAGTGATTAAAAAGTAGAGACTGAGGATCAGTGAGCCAGGTTGGTTCTATGTTATAAGTGGACAGTCGTGGTGCCATAGTAGTTACCATGGAAGTCTTCAAAAAACAACTGGCATTTTGTGCAGACTCCAGAAACATCCTGAGACATATAGGACCCCCTCAGCCCCGACATCGCTTTAAGCCGTATTGTAATGGTTTCCACCCAAATCAAACTTCAAATATACTCTAATTTCTTATAACAAATTTTAAATTAGGATTTGAGGACCTTATTAATCAATAGTATCTAGGACTAGAAGTCTGAAATAGTGAAATATACTTGGGAGAGCAAACAGTTCAAAGAAATGTAATTATACTTTCCTGCCACCAAAATCATCCTAAAAATCATGAACTCCAGGTGTAATCTCAGTTAACATGTTATATAATGAACTGATCACTCACTATCTACTTCAGGATCCTCCAATATCTATGTCCAACCCTAACACCTCCGAGTCTCATGTAGCCAGAGTTGCTGGTTGTGAAGCAAGACAGTTTACATAGAATCGTCTGTCCCTCCAGTGTCAGGACATAAACCAGCAGAAAAGAAGCTGACAGGGAGCACTGCTCACATTTCTCAGATCTGGGCAAAGCTTTCTAAGATACATCTGTTTTCTTAATTCCATCTTCATGAAGCTATTACTCACCTCCAAGGTCTTAAGTTACTCCTTGCCAAATTCCAGGCTCTTTTTTTCTCTACTTATTAAGCCACAAAAATACTGAGGTTAATTCTAGGAAAAGGTAAATCTGCACCCCAACAAAATAATAGTACCTCATAACCCAATAAAAATAACAATACTACATATTTAAATCTGTACAGATAATCAGTGTGCAAACTGGGCCACAAAAATGAAATGGCAATAAATCTAAGCTTGTGTTTTTAGATAAGAAAAATACAAATCAGTGTGATCAATTTGGATGGAAGAATAGGCAGGAAGGAAAAACATAATGGAACTCCTCTGTACCTATCATTCATTTCTCTTCTAACTGCTCAATGTGGCTTCCATCAGAGACATGCAGATGCTAGGAAGGTGCTCATACAACTCCATAAAGATGCAGCTGATCCTAAAAGATCCTCCCCAACTGGTCTGTTGCTTCTCATTTTGCTGCCCTCCCTATGTACCTAATAAGAAATTTATTCCCAGGGACAAACCACACACTTGCAGGCCTAGGTAACATATTTCTGCTGAAAGGCCCAATATAAAAATTCTATACATTATATGATCTATTGTATTCTTGTACCCAGCACTCTCAGCGCTCCATAGTTGAATCTATGTTTCAGCTCCCCAAACTATTCCATTGAGTTATATGTTTATCCTTAGATACATACACACTTTCTGGATTAGTTAGCTCTACAATAACTTGAAATCAGTGTGAGTCCCTCAACTTTGATTTTTTTTTTTCAAAATTGTTGTGGCTACACTAGTTTCTTTGCATTTCGAAATGGATTTTAAAATCAGACTGTTATTTTCTGCAAAAAGCCTGTTTGTTTCTTAAATTCCACATTTGTGTGAAATCAGGTGGTATTTTTCTTTCTCTGACTGATTTATTTCACTTAGTGTAATAATCTCTAAGTCCATCCATGTTGTTGCAAATGGCAAGATTTCACTTCGTTATGACTAATATGTGATTATATATATACACGTGTGTATATATACCTCTCTATCATCATCTATCATCTATCCATATCTATATCATCTATCTATCAATCATCTATCTATCTATCTATCTATCTATCTATCTATCCATGTTGTTGCAAATGGCAAGATTTCACTTCGTTATGACTAATATGTGATTATATATATACACGTGTGTATATATACCTCTCTATCATCATCTATCATCTATCCATATCTATATCATCTATCTATCAATCAATCATCTATCTATCATCTATCATCTATCTATCTATCTATCTATCTATCTATCTATCTATCTATCTATCATCTATCTTTATATACAATAGCAAAGGGGAAAAACAAAGGAGAGAGAGAGAGAGACAAACCAAGAAACAGACGCTTAACCATAGTGAACAAACTGGTGGTTACCAGAGTAGAGGGGTTGGGGGGATTGGTTAAATAGGTGATGGGGATGAAGGAATGCATTTGTGATGAGCACTGGGTGTTGTATGGAAGTGTTGAATCATTATATTATACATCTGAAACTGTATGCTAACTGGAATTAAAATAAAAAACTTAAAAATCCTGCTCTTATTTTGATTTGGTTTGTGTTTTATCTACATATCTTCTTGAAGAGAACTTTATATTTTAACAATATTGAGTCTTTCTGTCCATGAACCTGCTGTATGTTTCCATTTATTTAGATTCTTTAAATTTTCATGGCAATGTTTTATAGTTTTCAGTCCCAAAATCTTGCAAATATTTTCTTAAAATACATCAAAATTTCATGTGTTTTTTCCTATTATAAGTGGTATTGTTTCTAAAATTTTATTTTCAAATTGCTTGCTGGTAGTAAATAAGAGATACAATTACATTTTCTATTTTGACCTTGTGCACTGCACCTTGCTAAATTCACTGCTTGATTCTAATGGATATTCTGTAGATTCCTTAGGAATATATATATATATATATATATATATATATATATATATATATACACACACACACACACACATATGTGCTATCACATCATCTGTGTATAAAAATGTTAACAGCATTTATAATATCCATTTTAAAATTCTTTTCTGCTAATCCCATCAATTCTCAGTCTATTTTGACTGATACATTTTTGTCCTAGTTTTCCTGATTCTTAGCATATTTAGTAATATTGAATAAATACTGAATATTGTGAATGTTTCAGTGTTGATTATCTGGATTCTGTTGAGCTTTATACTGAAGGGCAACTAAGTAATTTGTAAATCATCTCAATCATTTTGAAGCATGTTTTAAGTCATTTTTAGGGAAGATCTAGAGTTGCTTTTGCTTTTATTATTAATGAGTTTATATTAATGAGTTGGATCTTATTATAATGAGTGGTCCTTTCTGGGTTGCCACTGAATGTCTTTTCATTAAATGAGGTCATTTCAATCTGCTTGGTCTGTACTGGAATGTTCTCCAGCCCTGCATGATGTTGAGGAGTTGTTCAGGTTACAGCATATGGTTGTCCTTTGCCCACATATTCATGGATTAGTAACAGACTTAATGGGACTATTACACAGATTTCTGGAGCTTTTTCTTGCATACTTTTCTTTCTTTTGTTACTCTATTCCATAAATCCCAGCCATCTCACCCTTATGAGTGCTGACCTCTGTCTGTTCTTATCAGAGTGATTGTACTGCTGGTTGGGATGCCCCTTTCTCTCTTCTTTGCATTTGGAAAGTGCCTCCAGGCACGGAGTGGATAGAATGTTTGATCCTATTAGCAAGGATCTTGTTGAGAATTTTGGCATCCATATTCATTAGGGAAATCAGTCTGTAATTTTCCTTTTTGATGGGGTCTTTGCCTGGTTTGGGGATCAAGGTAATATTGGCCTTATGGAATGAGTTTGGTAGGTTTCCTTTTGTTTCTATTTTTCGAAATAGCTTTAGGAGAATAGGTATTATTTCTCCTTTGAATGTTTGGTAGAATTCCCTGGGGAATCCATCAGGCCCTTGAGTTTTGTTTTTTGGAAGGTTTTTAATCACTGTTTCAATCTCTTCATAATTAATTGGTCTGTTTAAAAAATCAATTTCTTCCTGTTTCAGTCTTGGTAGTTTATAGGTTTCCAGGAAGTCCTCCATCTTTTCCAGATTGCTTAATTTATTGACATAAAGCTGTTGATAAAAGTTTCTAATAATCCTTCCTATTTCATTGGTGCTGGTTGTGACCTCTCCCTTTTCATTCATAATTTTATTAATTTGGGACCTTTCTCTATTCTTTTGGATAAGTCTTGCCAGTGGTTTGTCTATTTTATTAATTCTTTCAAAGAACCAGCTTCTAGTTCTGTTGATCTGCTCTACTGTGCTCCTTGTTTCTAATTCACTGATCTCTGCTCTAATCTTGATCAACTGCTTCTCGGGCATGGATTAGGCCTGTTCTTCTGTTGCTGTTCCAGCTTCTTGAGGTGAGAATATAAAAACTGCATTTTAGATTTTTCTATTCTTTTGAGTGAGGCTTGGATGGCTATGTATTTTCCCCTTAGGACTACCTTTGCAGTGTCCCATAGGTTTTGGACTGTTGTGTTTTCATTCTCCTTGGGCCCCATAAATTGTTTAAATTGATTTTTGATTTCCTGGTTTATCGAATCATTCTTTTTTTTAAGATTTTATTTATTTATTTATTTGACAGAGAGAGAGACAGCCAGCGAGAGAGGGAACACAGTCAGGGGGAGTGGGAGAGGAAGAAGCAGGCTACCAGTGGAGGAGCCTGATGTGGGGCTTGATCCCAGAATGCCAGGATCACGCCCTGAGCCGAAGGCAGACACTTAATGACTGAGCCACCCAGGTGCCCCTATCGAGTCATTCTTGAGCAGGATGGCTCTTAGTCTCCAAGTGTTTGAGTTTCTTCCAAATTTTTCCTTGTGGTTGAGTTCCAATTTCAAAGCACTGTGGTCTGAGAACATGCAGGGAATAATTTCAGTCTTTTGGTATCGGTTGAGAACTGTTTTGTGACCCAGAGCATGGTCTATTCTTGAGAATGTTCCATGGGCATTAGAATAGAATGAGTATTCTTTGGTTCTGGGGTGTAGTGTTCTATATATATCTATGAGGTCCAATTCGTCTAGTATGGCTTTCAAAGCTCTTGTTGATTTTCTGCTTAGGTGATCTATCTATTGCTGATAGTGGAGTGTTGAGGTCCCCTACTATTAGCATATTATTATCTATATGTGTCTTTATTCTGGTTAAGAGTTGGCTTGTGTATCTTACTGCTCCCCTGCATAGATATTTATAATTGTCATATCCACTTGTTGGATACATCCTTTAAGAAGAATATAGTGCCCTTCTGTATCTCTAACTATAGTCTTTCAAATCCAATCTGTCTGATATGAGAATTGCTACCTCAGCTTTCTTTTGGGGTCCATTGGCGTGAAAGATGGTATTCCATCCCTTTACTTTCAGTCTGGTTGTATCTTTAGGTTCAAAATGATTTTCTTGTAGAATGCAAATGGATGGGTCATGTCTTTTTATCCAATCTGCAAACCTGTGGTGTATTATGGGGGCATTTAGGCCATTTACATTGAGAGTGATTATTGAGAGATATGATTTTAATGATCCCATGTTGCCTGTAAAGTCTTTGTTTCTATAGATTGTGACTTTCTGTTCTGTATCACTCTTGGGGCCTTTTTACTTTTATAGAACCCCCCCTAATATCTCCTGTAGGGCTGGTTTTGTGGTTACAAAATTTGTCAGTGACTGGCGATTCTGGAAGGTCTTTATCTCTCCATCAATTCTGAATGACAGCCTTGCTGGATAAAGAATCCCTGGCTGCATGTTTTTCTCTGAAAGAGCTTTAAAAATGCCCCCCCAACCCTTTCTCTCATTCCAGGTCTGTGTAGACAGGTCTGACGTGATTCTGATACCTTGCTAATAGGATCCAATAGTACATTAAAAGGATTATCCATCATGACCAAGTGGGATTCATCCCTGGGATGCAAGGGTGGTTGAACATTCGCAAATCTATCAGTGTGATAGATTATATCAACAAGAAAAAAGCCAAAAATCATACGACCCTATCAATAGATGCACCAAAAGCATTTGACAAAATACAGCATCCTTTCCTGATTAAAACCCTTCAGAGTGTAGGGATAAAGGGTACATTCCTCAATATCATAAAAACCATCCATGAAAAGCCTACAGTGAATATCATTCTCAATGGGGAAAAGCTGGAAGCCTTTTCCTTAAGATCAGGAAAACGACAAGGATGCCCACTCTCCACTATTTTTCAACATAGTGCTAGAAGTCCTTGAAACAGCAATCAGACAACAAAAAGGGATAAAAGGTATCCAAATTGGCAAAGAAGAAGTCAAACTGTCTCTCTCTGCAGATGACATGATACTCTATATGGAAAACCCAAAAGTATACACTCCCAAACTATTAGAAGTTATAGAGCAATTCAGTAATGTGGCAGGATACAAAATTAATGCTCAGAAATCAGTTGCATTTCTATACACGAATAATGAGACTGAAGAAAGAGAAATTAGGGAATCAATCCCATTTACAATAGCACCAAAAACCGTACGTTACCTTGGAATTAACTTAACCGGAGACGTAAAGGATCTATATTCTAGAAACTACAAATCACTCTTGAAAGACATTGAAGAAGACACAAAAAGATGGAAAAAAAGTCCATGCTCATGGATCGGAAGAATTAACATAGTTAAAATGTATATGCTACCCAGCGCAATCTACACTTTCAGTGCTATCCTGATCAAAATACCAATGACATTTTCAAAGAACTGGAACAAATAGCCCTTAAATTTCTGTGGAACCAGAAAAGGCCCCGAATCACCAAGGGAGTGTTGAAAAGGAAAAACAAAGCTGGGGGCATCACAATGCCAGATTTCAAGTTGTACTACAAAGCTGTGATCACAAAGACAGCATGGTACTGGCACAAAAACAGACACATAGACCAATAGAACAGAATAGAGAACCCAGAAATGGACCCTCAGCTCTTTGGACAACTAATCTTTGATAAAGCAGGAAAAAACATCGAGTGGTAAAAGGACAGTCTCTTCAATAAATGGTGCTGGGAAAATTGGACAGCTACATGCAAAAGAATGAAACTTGACCACTCCCTCACACCATACACAAAGATAAACTCTAAATGGATGAAAGACCTCGATGTGAGACAGGATTCCATCAAAATCCTAGAGGAGAGCATAGGCAGCAACCTCTACAACATCAGCCACAGCAACCTTTTTCATGACACATCTCAAAAGGCAAGAGAAACAAAAGATAATATGAACTTGTGGGACTTCATCAAGATAGAAAGCTTCTGCACAGCCAAGGAAACAGTCAAAAAAACTAAGAGGCAGCCCATGGAATGGGAGAATATATTTGCAAATGATACTACAGATAAAAGACTGATATCCAAGATCTACAAAGAACTTCTCAAACTCAAAACACAAGAAACAAATAAACAAATCATAAAATGGGCAGAAGATATGAATAGACACTTTTCCAATGAAGACATACAAATGTCTAACAGACACATTAAAAATGTTCAAAATCATTAGCCATCAGGGAAATTCAAATCAAAACCACACTGAGATAACCCCTTACACCAGTTAGAATGAGAAAAATGACAAGGCAAGAAACAACAATTGCTGGAGAAGATGTGGAGAAAGGGGATCCCTCCTACATTGTTGGTGGGAATGCAAGTTGGTACACCCATTCTGGAAAACAGTGTGGAGGTCCCTTAAAAAGTTAAAAATAGAGCTACCCTCTGATCCAGCCCTTGCACTACTGGGTATTTACCCCAATGATACAGACGTAGGGAAGAGAAGGGCCAGATGCACCCCAATGTTCATAGCAGCATTGTCCACAATAGCTAAATCATGGAAGGAGCCGAGATGCCCTTCAACAGATGACTGGATTAAGAAGATGTGGTCTATATATCCAATGGCATATTACTCAGCCATTAAAAAGAACGAGTTCTCAACACTTGCTGCAACATGGATGGCACTGGAAGAGAAAATGCTAAGTGAAATAAGTCAAGCAGAGAAAGACAATTATCATATGGTTTCTCTCATCTTTGGAATATAAGAACTAGGAAGATTGGTAGGGGAAGAAAGGGATAAAGAAAGGGGGGTAATCAGAAGGGGGAATGAAGCATGAGAGACTATGGACTCTGAGAAACAAACTGAGGGCTTCAGAGGGAAGGTGGTGGGGGTATGAGATAGTCTGGTGGTAGGTAGTAAGGAGGGCACGTGTTGCATGGTGCACTGGGTGATATTCACAACTAATGAACCATCGAACCTTATATCAAAAACCAGGAATGTACTGTATGGTGACTAAGATAATATAATTAAAAAATATATTATTATAAAAAAAGAATGTTTGTTTGTTTTCCTCTCTAGGATAAAGTTGTAAGCTCCCTGCTTCCAATGTTTAAAAACAATTGTTTCAATTTTTTTTTTCCAGTTACCTGCTTGTTTATGACAGGGAAGTAAATCCAGTCTATACTCTGGCTTAAGGTTTAGAAACAAAGATCCTATCATCCTCTCAATTCTTTTCAATCTATCAGAGGTAATATTGAGGGCACCTGCTGCCCATTATGAACATGGCACAGAATCTGGGTCCCTCCAAGTGCAAAGGGTAACACTGTTTCTTGCTACCTGAACATGCCAATGTTTTATCAATTCAAGAACAACCTCTCTTATTAGCCCTAGTTTTAATATTTTGTCTTATCTCCTGTTACATTGCCGAACATATTCCAAGCAATCTGTCTTTAATTTGTGTAGCTTTGTAGAAGCCTAAATGAGAAGTATGTGTAACAGGGAATATAAATCATATTAATTTGCTCCGGGTAGTGATAGTTTATTTTTTTTACTTTTTTAAAAGATTTTATTTATTTATTTGTCAGAGAGAGAGCGAGAGCGAGAGAGCACAAGCGGTGGAGTGGGAGGCAGAGGGAGAAGCAGGCTCCCCATTGAGCAGGGGACCCAACTCAGGGCTCAATCCCCGGACCCTGGCATCATGACCTAAGCCCAAGGCAGAAGCTTAACCAACTGAAACCCCAGGCATCCCTGGGTAGTGATAGTTTAGACACAGTTTCCTTTACCATTCCTGAAGTACTCTCACACTTCTAGGTCCTCTATAAGTCCACATAAAACTGAAGCATCCTGTCCATTCAAAGTTAACATAATGGGATCAACAGAGTGTGGTGTATACAAATAATGGAATACTATTTGGCCATAAAAAGTAATGGAGTGATACATGCTACAACATGGAAAAACCTTAAAAGCGTCACATGCGAAGTGAAAGCAGTCCATTACAAAACACCATGTATTACATGACTTAATTTGTATGAATTTCCCAGAATAGGCAAATCTGTAGATATAGAATCTAGACTAGGGTTTGCTTAGGGTTGAGGCTGATAGCTAAAACAGACAGTGATTTTGTGGTGGTGATGATGAAAATATTTTAAAATTGACTATTGTAGTGATTGCACATAGCTGTGACTAAAACAATGGCATTCTATGTTTTAAATGGGTGAACTATATGGTATATGAATTATATCTCAATGAAGGTGTTTAAAAATATATAAAGTTGGCCATGAAGAGCCAATACCAGAGTACAGAACTCAAACATCAATTCCCCAGATGTGACATGAGCATAGGTGGGCTATGTAAGACAATTTCCTATATATAAATATAAATATATGTAATAAACAATAATATATAATGATTAACATAATAAACATCATAATATAATTGTAATCTATCCTATTATTATAGAATGCTTATTATTATATTATATTAATAAATAACACATATATTTTAAAGTATATTTAATATAATATATAATACATAAAATAATGCATACATATATTATAAATACATAATATGTATTTAGGTATATATTTAAGTATAAAATATATACTTTTATTTAATTAGGTGTAAAGATATCACATATATGTATGTAGGTGTATATATATGTGTGTGTGTGTGTGTGTGTGTGTGTGTATGACTATATATATAGGGTTTTCTGTGTGTGTGTGTGTATTCCAGGAAAATAGCCCTCCAGAAACATGTTTTCAGGGTCCTGTCTGTGTGGCATTTGCATATGTAATGTAGCAAATATATATGAGGCAAATGTGGCAATTGGGATAGATAAGCTGGTAGGAAAATAAAAATATATCTTTCCATGCAGTGATCTCAGAAGAGGACGAAAGCTGAGTAAAGATCCTGAACAGAACCATGAGGAGATATCCTCCTGGGGGGAAGGTGCTCCTTGTTAGATTCACTACTAATACTACCTTTCTTCTTCCCCAGCCTATCTAAAACTTTATAGAAGAGTGGGAACTTCTCAGATTTTTACTGGGCTCTATGAATCCCTGTCTTTCTGTCACTAGTTTGAGTTTGTCTTTTCTACATTTTACACAAGTGGAATCACAGTATATAATCTTCTATTTTTTTGTTAAGCATATGTCTTTAATAGTCACCTATGCTGTGGCATATGTCAGTAGCATTTCCTTTTTTATTGTAGAACAGTATTCTGTTTTAAAAATAAAAATAAAAAATAAAAAAAACATCACCATGTGTTTATCTATTTACCTGTTGAAGGACATTTGGGTTGTGCCTGGATTGGGGCTAATACAAAGAATAATGCCACGAATACTTATGAACAAGTCTTTCTGCAGGTATATTTTCATTTCTACTGAATACATAACTGGGACTTGGTTTGCCAATTCCTATTGTAAGTGCATGTCTAACTTCATAAGAAAACAAACTATTTTCAAAAATAATTTTACTTAATTGTTGTTTTCATTCTTGAAGAGACATAATGCTTAACTATCTTAAAAACTCAGTAAAATTCTCACTAATGTGCTTCTAATCAGGTCCTCATACTAGGATCCATACCTACAATCACTTTCGAGAATTTGCCAATTAACCATTTCTTTGTGTTCTCATCCCCAGGGCTTTCTCTTCCAGAATAAAAGGCGGGGGGCTGGGAAGGGTATATTTAATCTATTAGGAACACTGAGGAGGAAGATGACAACTTTTTGATATTTTTGGTGAGGTATGTTAACCAATCAATGGATTTTATTGACCATTTTATTTAAAAAGTAACTTAAAATCTCATTTCTGTCTCCACATTTTTTCCTTCTTTCAAACTGGTCTGCTCTTACCTGATCTCTTTCTTATGGTATTTTACTAACTATAGGCAATAGCTGCCAACTTCAGAACTAAGATTCTATTTCCCAAAATCCTTCCTTCAAGCTGCTGGCTCAGGAAGCATGTGGTTTACCTCACAACTTAGTGAGGACAGCTGATTAACTCTATATTTTATCACCATCAAAGATAGATGATCATTTTATAGTCTCAAATATCAGTTTCTATACTGTCTACTAGCAACGGCTCAGCTAATACCACCTGTTTTAGTTTTAATGTTATTGTAGCACGCTGATTCTCTGATTGCTACATTAGGTTAGACTATGTTATATTGTGGTAACAAACTTAACTAAGTATCTGTGGCTTAACACAACATTAGTTTGTTATGTACTCATGCCACACATACCACATAGGTTGGCAGGTGCCTCTCCTCCACATAGTCTCTCAGGGACTCAGGCTACTAGAACTATGGCCTTCACGTAGTGTTTTTGTTGTAGGCTTTTATCTCACACACTGTTAATATGGAACCTCACATAGAAAGATTTATTTCCTCACCCCACTTCATTCTCCTTGAACCTCTGGTCATCAAATAGGCTATCTTTTATTAAATCAAACTTACTCCAAAATTTATTTCAAGCCATGGGAACAGGTAAGCAGTAAAAATGAATGGGCATGTGTTTTAGAGCCATCATTTGTAGAAATTATGAAACAAAAATTACAGAATGAAAATGAATTCAGAAGCTTTCATGTCAACAGAAAGGAAGTTGTCCCAGCAAAGTGATGGCAAGTGGGCATAATCACAAGAGTCCCACAGAAAGAGACTCATAAACACATAGAATGAACTGGTGGTTGCCAGAGGAGAAAGGGAGTGGGAGTATTGGTGAAATAGGTAAAGGAGATTAAGAGGTGCAAACTTCCAGTTATGAAATAAATAAGGCACGGGGATGACAAATACTATAGGAAATACAGTCGATTATGTAATAACATTGTATGGTAACATTGTAACTGCACTTATCATGGTGAGCTTTGTGTAATGTACAGAATTGTTGAATTACTATGTTGTGCACTTTAATATAACACTGTATGGCAACTATATTAAAATAATACAAATTAAAAAAAAAGAAAAAAATCACACAGTGCACCAAGAATGAAGTATAGGCTACAAGGAGATATTACTGGACATGAATGACCAGTATTAATCTGATCACAGAGATTGGCCTGAACTAGAGCAGTCTCAAAGTAAAACAAAAACAACAAAAACCAACCAAACAAACAAAAAAACCAACTAAACAAAAAAAGAAAAAAAACAAACAACAACAAAAATCTTAAAATTTCAAACATTCTTACATCTTTTGACCAAAACACAAAATAATTCTAGCTTTTGTTTCTGTGTTCTATAAGAAATGTCTTGTGGGGATCAAATGATCAAATACAGAAATGCCGCGGATTTCTAATGATGTACAACTAATGATGTACTATATGTTGGCTAACTAAACAGAGTAATAGTAAAAAACAGTATGGAGTTTCCTCAAAAAGTTAAAAATAGAGCTACCCTCTGACCCAGCAATTGCACTACTAAGTATTTATCCAAAGGATACAAATATAGCGATTCAAAGGGACACATCACCCCAATGTTTATAGCAGCAATGTCCACAATAGCCAAAATATGGAAAAGGCCCAGGTGTCCATCAACTGATAAATAGATAAAGAAGATGTGGTACACACGTGCGCGCGTGTGCACGCACACACACACACACACACACACACACACACACACACAGAGGAATATTACTCAGCCATAAAAAAGAATGAAATCTTGCTATTTGCAACAACATGGATGGAATAGAGGGTATTATGCTGAGTGAAATAAGTCAGTCAGAGAAAGACAAATATCATATGATTTCACTCATATGTGGAACTTAGGAAATGAAACAGATGAAGGGGAAGGGAAGGAAAAATAAAATAAGATGAAAACAGAGAGGGAGGCAAACCATAAGAAAGTCTTAAAATGGGAAAACAAACTGAAGGTTGCTGGAGGGAAGGTGGGTGTGGGGATGGGGTAATGGGATGATGGGCAATAAGGAGGGCACTTGAAATGGTGAGTACTGGGTGTTGCATGAAGCTGATGAATCACTAAATTCTACCTCTGATACTAATAATACAGTTTATGTTAATTAAATTGACCTTAAATTTAAAAAAATTGGAAAAGAGACTTGATCATTTTTTCAGGTCACAATAGATCTTCCTAAAATGTAACCTTTTCTTTTTGTGGTTTTTAGAATGCTTATACACACCAGGCTTTTAATTCACTTCTTAAAAATTCAGGCTTCCTATTTACTCTATCTCTTTAGTAATAGAATATGAGATTTCTCCTTTCTCATTTAAGTTAACATAGACCAAAACAACAACAACAACAACAACAAACTCACAAAAAAAAAAAAACACACAAAAAAAGCTTAAAGATAGACCCTAGGAAGAGACCTTTAATGGTTAGAGAACACCCTTCAGAATTTGCAAAGACCTTTCAAAAAGTATCTGCAATTCTCTTGATTTTCCTGCTGCCAGTTTTATTTTGGTGTGGGACTGAGACCCTACACCAATATGAGCCTGGATACTCAGGGCATGATCCTGGTGTTGTGGGATCGAGCCCCACATCAGGCTCCTCCGCTATGAGCCTGCTTCTTCCTCTCCCACTCCCCCTGCTTGTGTTCCCTCTCTCGCTGGCTGTCTCTATCTCTGTCAAATAAATAAATAAATAAATTCTTTAAAAAAAATATGAGCCTGGATAGATTTCCTCACCAAGCACATAACTAAAATATTCTGGCTTAGAGTATTCAACCATGTTAAATAGACTTGATTCCCATCTTAGCTTCCATATATATATGTTTTTTTTATTATATTATGTTAGTCACCATACAGTACATCCCTGGTTTTTGATGTAAAGTTTGATTCATTAGTTGCATGTAACACCCAGTGCACCATGCAATACATGCCCTCCTTACTACCCATCACCAGCCTATCCCATTCCCCCATCCCCCTCCCCTCTGAAGCCCTCAGTTTGTTTCTCAGAGTCTAGCTTCCAAATATATATTTAACGAAGCAAGTGGCTGTCAGATAGCAAAGCTTAGATTTCTGGGATCAGGACTACTATACTTGTTATTCGAGTATAGTTAACATACAGTGTTATACTAGTTTCAGGTGTACAATGTAATGATTCAACAATTCTATACATTACTCAGCACTCATCATGATAAGTGTACTCTTATTCTTTTAAGATTTTATTTATTTATTTGACAGAGAGAGAGAGAGAGAGCACACAAGCAGGCAAAGTAAGAGGGAGAAACAGGGGGCCTGGGATTCCAGGACCCTGGGATCATGACCTGAACAGAAGGCAGTCACTTAATCAACTGAGCCACCCAGGCCCCCCCTGAGTATATTCTTAATCCCCTTCACTTATTTCACCTATCCCCCCGACCCCTCCATTCTGGTAAGCCCCAGTTTATTCTCTATATTTAAGTCTGGTTTTTATTTCTTTGTTTGTTTATCTTTTTTATTTTTGCATATTTTATTTCTTAAGTTCCACATATGAGTGGAATCATATAGTCTTTGTCTTTCTTGGATGAACTTACTTTACTTAGCATTATACCCTCTAGGTTCATCCAGTTGTTGCAAATATCAAGATTTTGTTCTCTTTTATTGCTGAATAATATTCCATTGTATATATGTACCACATCTTCTTTATTGATTCA